>NC_087353.1:30495229-31695229 GCF_030014295.1 Loxodonta africana | reverse complement strand
TTCTCAACTTTAGGTTTTCTATTACCAGCTTTCCTGAACCCTCCTGACTTCAAGTCCTTGCCCCAGGGCTGGTGTGCCCCTTTAGTTTTGTTTTATAGGCCTGTTCAATCTTTGGCTGAAGGGTGAACCTCAGGAGTGACTTCATTACCGAGCTGATAGGGCGTCCAGGGGCCATACTCTCAGGGTTTCTCCAGTCTCTGTTAAGCCAGCAAGTCTGATCTTTCTTTCTGAGTTAGAATTTTGTTTTATGTTTTTCTCCAGCTGTGTCTGGGACCCTCTACTGTAATCCCTGTCAGAGCAGTAAGTGGTGGTAGCTGGGCACCATCCAGTTGTACTGGACTCAGTCTGGTGGAGGCCGTGGTAGATGTGGTCCATTAGTCCTTTGGACTAATCTTTCCCTTGTATCTTTAGTTTTCTTCATTCTTCTTTGCTTCCAAAGGGTTGAGACCAGTGGAGTACCCTACGTGGCTGTTTGTCTGATTTTTCGACAGATTCTTTGTCTTTTGCATGTGCTGTCCCTTTGTTCTCTCATCAGTCATTATCAACTTCATATCATCTCTTTGCATATGCATTTGCAAGCTTTTTTTTTCCAACTCTCTTCATGCTTAAGGTGAGATGTTCTGTCCAGCTCTCTTATTTGTGTTGATATAATATGAATAAACTCTCTTTGAGCCTTTCCCCGTTTTGATGGAGAACTGTTTGTTTTTCCCCTTAAAGGTACAGTTCAGATTGACTTTTCTGTATCCTAAGACCAGAGAAGGGAGGAAAGGGGTCATCAGTTTGAGAAAAAGCTCAACCAGGAGTATGAGCAGTCTTGGTTTGCAATTGAGTTCTGTACACTCATTTCAGATTTTGTTAAACTATCTTTTCCACCAAATTCCACAAATAATTTATTATAAGAATATTCTCACAGAATCATTTTATCCATTAATTTTTTTAATATTCCTTTTGAAAGCATAAAAATCATTATTTGTACACAAAGTACAAATAAAAAATCTGTGTTTTGTTGTTCTCGAGTTGATTCTGACTTAGAGCGACCCTGTAAGACAGAATAGAACTGCTCCATAGGGTTTCCAAGGAGCAGCTGGTGGATTTGAACTGCCAACCCTTTGGTAAGCAGCTGAGCTCTTAATCACTGTGCCACCAGGGCTTCCAAAGTACAAATAGAAGACTGAAAGATCAAAACTAATGATTTATTAATGAAGGTCTATAAAATGTTACACTATGAAAAATGTTTTGGTTGTTAAATTTTGTATTAGTTAAAAATTAATTATACATTATACTTGAAAGAAATTGTAGGTTCTGTTTTCTTTCTTGGCAAAAATTCTTGTGCCTGTGTGATAATTGTGAATAAATCATTATAATTTTTAAGTTACATTAATTATTTGAAGCAAAATTATTAAAGATTTTTTTTTTTTAGTTGGGCAACATTTATTTTTAATGGGAAATGTGGGTAAATTTTAATGCAGCTGTTATGCTATGCGGTGAAGATCCCAAAAATAAGAGTATGTAGGAAATACAAGCATCATAAAATGCCCCAGGATTCTTGGGCTGAAGATATTTTCTTTGTCTAGGCATAAGGCTCTAGATCTGTTGCTTCTGTTAGAGTTATCTGGCACAATTCTCTTATCCAATCTCACTTTTCTGATGCCAGCAGCCATTTCTTCATCCTCCCAAGCAAAATAGGGAAAAGAGATGGGAAAAGTGGTTGTAATGAATGCATGTCGTATTTATGGTGGCCCAAGGTCTTTCGCAATCTCCTGCAGTTTGGTAATTCCCCACATTATGAATCCTGCCTTTTCTGGATATAAGATTCTAGATAGGAGCTAGAAACTAATTTGCTAGTCTTCATGTGGCCAGGGCACATGAATATAACCTCCAATTACTTGTAATTGTACTCACCACTCCAGACTTCAAGAATAGTGTGATGGTTAAGGTTGTGTGTCAGCTTGGCTAGGCCATGATTCTCAGTGTTTCGGCAGTTATATAATGTTGTGGATGGTTCCCTGTTGAAATTTTATATGTGATCACTCCCATGATGGAATCTGCTGAGTGGTACCAGCGAGGGTGGGGCCTGTGGTGACTCACATTCATCTCTCCGCCTTCCACTGCCTACTTCCTTCCTGCTTGCCTGGCAAAGTTGTTGGCTTCTTGTGGATCCAGCAGCTGTCTCTTCTCTGACCTCTGGCTCTTGGGACTTGAGCTAGCAGCTTACCTATCCATCTTGGAATTCATAGATCCTCACGGCCTGTGAGCAAGAGTCCTGCTTCCCAGTCTACCAATCTTGGGTTCACCAGCCCCTCCAGCTATGTAAACTAGGAGAAACCTTGTAGTCTTGACTGCTGACCTTGGGATTCCTCGACCTTCACAGCCTGTGAGTGGAAGCCCTGCTCTCTGACATGCTCATCTTGGGTTCACCAGCTTCTGTGGCTCCATGAATTGGGAAAGGCCTCTATCCTGATCCAAGGACTTGGAACGTTCCAACCCCTACAATTGCTTGAGGTGTTCCCTTGATAGAAATCTTTTTCTATATATTTATATGCTTTACTCATGTTGTTTCTCTAGAGAACCCAGCCTAAGACAAGTAGAAGGATGAAGGCTCTTTGTGAAATGGATGGAGTGAATAGTTAAGTATTGGACTACTAACTGGAAGGTTGGAGGTTCATACTCACCCAAGGATGCCTCAGAAGTAAAACCTGGTCATCTCCTTCCAAAAGGTCACAGTCTTGAAAATCCTAGGAAGTGGTTCTACTCTGCACACATGACATCGTCAGGAGGTGGAATCCACCCGATGGGCAACTAACAACAACAATGCTTGTGCCCACCATTTGTATGTTGATGAGGAAAAAACTCAATGTGGAATGTGCTTTGCTAATCTCGGAGGGTAGTGGAGCACGGTGGGGAGACACAAGGCTTTCAGATGCAGGAATGGCAAACGTCCTCACAACAGTGCCCCTGGTCCAGGGTCTGTGTAGTTCCCTGCAATGCTAGGACACATAGTTGATGGGATACCTCTTGCCATCAGTTCAGTGCTTTGCTTGGATCTTATCCCAGGCTGCATAGCCACAAAGGATGATTCTCTGGTTCTCCTAGAGTTGCTGTGAGGTTCCTTTATTGAATAAATTCCTCCATGTTCTCATTGTGCCTCTTTCTCCACCTTCTGCATGTAATTTTTTTTCTGCTGTTATATTCTCTGTGGTTAAAATTACTCTTCATTGCTACAGATAATTGGCTGTAAGTTAGAGCTGCCGTATTTAGAAAGTTAAAATACAGGAGGTACCAAATGTTTATGGTTCCATTTACATGAAATGTCTAGAATAGGCAAATCTATAGAGACAGAATATAGATTAGTGATTGCCTAGGACAGTGGGGCAGGAGCGAGGGTGAAAAGCAACTGCTGATGAGGTGTTGAAAATACTTTAAACTTAGGTAGTGAGGGTGTTTGCACAACTCTGTGAGTATACTAAAAACCATTGAATTGTACATTTTATTTGGGCGAATTTCATGGTACGTGAATTATATCTAAATAAGGATATTTGAAAAATATAAGAATCCACTTGCATTTCAGGTAAACAACAAATAATTTATTAGTATAAGTATAGCCTAGACAATGTTTGGGACATATTTGTACTAAAAGAATTTTGTTGTTTATCTGAAATTCAAATTTAACTGTGTATCCTGTATTTTATCAGGTAAGCCTCTTCTAGGTAATTATGATCTTCTGACCTTGTTCTCCCACTTCACTTCAAACATGAATCATCAGAATAACAAATCCTGCAGGTGTTCTTTTTAATTTTTAGTATTTTTTTTAAATGTGAGGCTCTTGGCTTCACCAAATGAAACCATGTAGGCTCTTGGAAACTTATATCTTAATCTTTCAGTGGCCACCAGCCCTTTCCTTTATATGATTGCTTTTTTAATTCCCTGAAAATATATAATTTACCCCCTCACATTCATCTTCTGTTTTTGCTGACTCTGTCCACCTTTCTCAATGTTCCTATGTGTAAGGCTAAAACATTACATAGAGAAAATGGGCAGTTAATGTACAAAGACTGACTACTTACTGTCAATTAGAATATTTTCTCAGGAAAAGTTCTTATCTATGTTTGTACTTTTTGTGTACAAAATAGGGAACTGTTGCAGTGAAATATCAATAATGAATGAAAATTCTGGAGAGAGGAGAGGAGAGAAAAGGGATGGAGGAAGGGAGAGAGAGAGAGGGAGGAAAGGAGAGGAAAAAAAGAGGAGAAGGAGGAGAGGAAGAGAAGAGAATGGAAGGGGACCAAAGGGAATGGGAGGGAGAAATGAAAAGAAAAATGTATTTCTAAATACATTAGAAATATTTGATTGCATAACAGGAAACATTGGTAGAAACAGAGGATTTTTTTTTTAGAAAAAGGGTGTATGTACTTACTTTGAATGTTTTATTTTAACTGAAAACTATGAATGTATATGTATTAGTTATCTGTGAATATATTACAAACTTCCCAAAATACTAGTTTAAAACTGAAACAATCATTTAATTTGCCCACAAATCTGAGGGCTCACTGGGCACAGCTAGGCAGTCTTGCTCAGTCTCTGTTGTGGCTGATGCCATATGAGGCTGGAGCTGGGGTCATCTCTAAAGCTTCTTTACTCTCATCTCTGGTGCCTAGAGTGGGAAGATTCAAACAACTTGTTGCTGGAACAACTGAGACTCCTCTGGCATCTCTCCTTTCATTTGGAGCCCTCCGCATGGTAGCCTTGGAGTAACTGGACTGGCACCTGAAGTCTTCCAGAGTAAACTTTCGAGGGGGAAGCTGTATGGCCTTTTCTAACCTAGCCTTTGAGGCCATACAGCATCACTTCTGCTGTAGTCTACTGATTGATACAGTTGCAAATGCCCATCCAGGTTTTGAGAGGATGGGACACACACAGATTCTACTTCTTAATGGGAAAGAGACAAGGTCCCATTGTAAAAGGAAAATGTGGGATCAGAGACATTGTCATAACTGTCTTTGGAAAATACAATCTGACATAGAATATTTAGTCATCAATTTTTAACATAAGACCAATTCTAGTTAAATATGGGCTCACTAATTGGAATTTCTTACATTTTATTTATATAAGGCAATTCAGTGCATGACCTAAGATTTCAAGTTTCTTTAAGTAAGATGAGATTGTAAAGATACTTTGGAAATAATCTGAGTTCAGGATCCAGTTAAATTTTTGCCGTTCTCCCTAATCTTACAATTTTCTTCTTCACACCTGTTATAGATTGAAATGTGTCCTCCCTAAATGTGTGTCAACTTGGCTAGGCCATGGTTCTCAGTATTGTGTGGTACATCATTCTGTGATCTGATATGATTATCCTACGTGTTGTAAATCTTAACCACTATGATGTTAATGAGGCAGGATTAGAGGCAGTTATGTTAATGAGGCAGGACTCAATCTCTAGGATTAGGTTGTATCTTGAGTCAATCTCTTTTGAGATATAAAAGAAGCAAGTTGAAAGGAGAGGGATCTCATGGCACCAAGAAAGAAGCACTGGGAGCAGAGTGTGTCCTTTAGACTAAAGGTACTTGTCCTGAGAAACTCCTGAACCAGGGGAAGATTGATGATAAGGACTTGCCCCAGAGCTGACAGAGAGAGAAAGCCCTCCTCCTGGAGCTAGCACCCTGAATTCAGACTTCCAGCCTCCTAATTTGTGAGAGAATAAATTTCTGTTTGTTAAGGCCATCCACTTGTGGTATTTCTGTTATGGCAGCACTAGAAAACTGAGACAATACCTAAATTGGCAGCAATTTTGTTAGCAATTTGCCTTTACTATATCATCTATTACTGAAATCATTTTCTTCTTGAACTGTTTTCTCAATTTATGTAATAAATAATAGAATGAAAATAACAAGTGCAATTTGTGTATTGGGAACAAACACAACTGATCTTGACAAACTTACAACTCACTCTGTGGAAACAAAAGGGCACAGTGGGGTAGAGTGCCATGAAGGTTGAGCATGCTCTGGATATCAGTCCTTGTGTTTAAAGAGGAGTGGATATGCTGTAAATGCTCAGTAGAATAATAATAATAAAAAATAATTGGTGTAAAATTTCTTAATTTTATTTTAATAGATCTAGAGGTATAAATGTAGACATATGTATACACACACATTTAACTCAAAACTCAGCACCTTTCTCAATGGGGAAACACTTGAAGCTTTCCTACTCAAGTCAAGAACAAAACAAGAATGCCCCCATCTCCACCATTTTTTGACATTTTATTGGATGTATCAGCCAATGCAATTAAAAAAGAAAAAGCAATTAGAGGTATAAGAATTGGAAAAGAAGCAAAACTATCTAATCCTCTAGATGATATACCTAAAGAACCCAAAAGAATAGATAGATGGAGAAACTACTATATGCAATATGTGAATTTAGTAAATAGGAAATTTTAAAAATAGATGACAAAATAAATAACCTGCCCATGAATTATTATTGTAGTGGCATTATTCACAGTGGCCAAAAACTGGAAGCAACCAATGTGTCCTTCAATAGATGAATGGAAAAACAAACTGTGGAAGGTCCATACGATGCAGTATTATTCAGAGATAAAAACAAATGAGCTATGAAGGCATGAAAAGACATGGAGGAAACTTAAATGCATATTGCTAAGTGAAATAAGCCAGTCTGAAAAATCTATATACTGTATGATTTCAACTATATAACTTTCTGGAAAAGGCAAAACTATAAAAACAGGAAAAAGATTAGCGATTGCCAGGGACTCGGGGAGAGAAGGTGAGATGAATAGGTGGAGCACAGGGCGTTTTTAGACTAGTGAAACTATTCTGCATGATATTCTAGTGGTAGGTATGTGGCCCTAAGCATTTGTCAAAACCCGTAGGACTGTACAACACAAATAGGGAACCCAGTGCCCCGTTCTATGGGAGAAAGATCTGGCAGTCTGCTTCCATAAAGACTTAAAACCTTGGAAACCCTATGGGGCAGTTCTACTCTGTCTTATAGGGTTGCTATGAGTCAAAAATAGGTTTTTTTTTTTTTTAAATGTAAATTATAGACTTCAATTAATAATAATGTATCAGTATTGGTTCATTAATTGTAACAAACATACTAAAACAACAGGAGATGTTTATAATAGGAGAAACTCAGTCTGTAGGTGATACGGAGGGGAGATAGGATACATGGAATTCTTTGTACTTTCTACGTGTTTTATTCTGTAAACGTAAAACCGCTCTAAAAAATCGAGTTAATTAACTAATTAATTACCTCCAAATGCATAAACAAATATCACTTAAATGATATAATTTTTTAAAAAAGGACTATTTAGGAAAGTCAAAAGAATTAATTCATTTAAGTAATAGAAATAAAAAAAAGGCATAAACATGACAATTTTGTATATGTATTTATATACATATACAAAATTGTATAAAATACTCATGCGACACAAAAGTAGACAAAAAAATAGAAAACCATTATCCAATTTTCAGATAGGAAAATTTAGCATCATAAAGCAGTCAGCGTTCTCTAGGTTAATGAATAAATTTAGCTAGGTCCCAATAAAAAGTACCATTCAAGTTTTTTTTCTGGAGTTTTATAAGTTGATTATAAAGTTCACTTGGAGGAATAAATAAATAAGAATACCTAGGGAACAAGAATACCTGGGAAACCCCTGAAAAAGAGAAGCAATGCACGAAGCACTACATATTATGAAGAATAATGTTGGTACATGAATAGACAGACCAGTGGAACGTGACAAAAACTCCAGAGATGGATTTTTTTTAATGACTTTATCATAAATAAGGATCCCTGGTGGCACAGTGGTTAAAGCAGTTGACGGCTAACCAAAAGGTTGGCAGTTTGAACTCACCAGTGGCTTTGCAGAAGAAAGATATGGAAGTCTGCTCTTTTAGAGATTTATAGCCTTGGAAACCCTATGGAGTTGCTATGAGTCTCCATAGCAGTAAGTTTTGCGGGGGGGTTATATTATAAATATGGCTTCTCAGATTAGGGGTGGGGGGGTGGACTCTTTAATAAGTGGTAGTGCAATAACTAGGTGACCATATGGACAAAGACAAAATTGGATTTATTCTTTACTCTATATGCCAAGATAAATTATCAGGATAAAGTCTAAAATGATCAGCCATTTAAAAAGTAAAACAATAAGTAAGAAATGAAACCATAGTAAATACTAAAAGAAAACTGACTAACTAATACTATGTCCATAGGAAAAAATTTCCTAGCTATGACTTAAAATCAAACAGCAATAAAGAAAAAGATAAATTTGATTACTTATAAATATTTTTTTATATGACACAAAATACAGTAAGAATAAAAAGACAAATTACAAATACTGGCAACTTATATCACATAAGGCTAATATACCTAATGTTGGGCTCAACTATATAACACTGCCAGTATTTGACTGTTTTTGATGTAGAAAATGGTAATTTTATATTGATTAACCTAGTATAGAAAGAATATCTAAAAAATTAAGTGCAATATTCAAGAATTCTATAGAAAAATGGTCCAGATGTGAACACACGGATCACAAAGAAATGCAAGTGATTCTTACTCCATGTGAAAAATGTTCAAACTCACTCATAAGAAAATACATATTCAAACGACATTTTCTCACCTATTAGATTGGCAAAAATCTCAAAAGTTGACAATGTACTTTGTTATTGAGACTGTGGAGCAATACCAGTTGCCACTGAGTCGACTCCAACTAGTGGTGATCTTGTGTGTATCAGAGTAAACTTGTGTTCCATAGGGTTTTCAATAACTGATTTTTCATGAGTAGATTGCTAAGCCTTTCTTCCAAGGCAATAGGCCCTCTCATATGTTGGTGGCCATGCAAATTAGAGAGCCACCATGGAGAAGAAATTGGTAATATCTAGCATAAATTTGTAGGCATTTACCCTTTGATTCAGTAATTCCACTTTTAGGAATACTTGGGGGTTCATTATACTAGTCTTTCTACTTTTGCATATATTTGAAATTTTCCATAATTAAAAAGTTGATCAAAAAGAGAGGATGGAGAGTGTTAGTTAAACTAGACACTTGGTGAAATGGAGGTCAGTTAAGAGAGCTTCCACACTACTTTGATGCAGAGCTATCTGGGTTTGGAGCATCATGGCAACTATACTTTCCCTAGGTTCTTAACAAGCTAAGAGATAAAACAGAGAATATTTTTTTTTTTAAATGTTATTTTGATTACTGGTAGAGCCTAGGTTGGTAGATATAGGTTATATTTGTGAGCAAGTGGACCTTCTAACGCAGAATCCCAGAATTTGGCAAACTTACCCACCAAGGCATTGGCGATGCAAGAGTATGGTGGGCCTTTTCTCACATGGTTAGGCACATACACAACTTAAGACATGGAGAAGCCAAGAAGAAACCATGCTCTCTAGGCAGCCACTTTCTCAAGAGGAAGAAGGATGACGGTGAATTGAGCATGCCTACTTATTCTTCCCCTATTTAGACATCACCCCAGGGGGTGGAGAGAGTAAAAGCTGGGGGGAAGGGGGAAGAAGTTTATGGAAACCAAGGTTGGTTCCAATTAAAGCCTTTGAGCTTGGTCTTCTTGGCTGTCTTCTCACTGCTCTCAGATTTCTTCTCCTCCTTTCTCCTCCAGATTCTTGGTATTCTCTCCCCTCATATACACACTTAGCTGATGGGCGCTCTAAGGCCTGAGACAATGTGTTTACCTTTTTCTCAGTCTCCAGCAGGTCTAGGAAGCCTCTGTTACCAGGCGTTTGTTGAATGACTAATGGTACCTCAGTTAAAACACAATAAGTTTGGTCTTTATTAGGCATTGTTATTTCTTTTTTACCCTCAATTAAAAGAGTTTTCCCTTTACTTAAGGAACATCAAGCATTAGTAGCAAATGGGAGATATTGCCATGGGGTAAGGATAGACAGCAGAATTGTCAGGAGATCTCTAATAACACACAAGTTTCATAGGTATTGGGGTGATGGACACTGCTGTCATGACAGGGAAGTGACCCTGAGGTAGAAGCAATTTGAGGTTTGTGGCCATACATACTGCAGTACAATGTTTCAGGACACAGAATGACCATCACAACAATACCGACTCAGCTCCCTGGCTCAATTATTGGGGTTCTGATTTGGTCCCCAAAAGAGACAACTGTTAGGCTAACTATGGTGGTCAAAACATCTGTAACAAGTCCAGATCTCAATTCGTAAATTCAGGGTGCAGTAAACACAACTTTACTTTTCTATGATTTCATTTAATATATATCAGGAACCTCCTCCATTCCCTGAATGGCAGATACTTGGTCTCAGGCTATTTTGGGACACCCCACCACTTATCTCGGTGACATCTTAGTTCTGAGACTTTATGCAAGGCCGCAGCATTAAGGTGCATGGGAACAGGGAAAGGAATTTTGTTCACTGCCATAATCAGCTCTCCAGGCTGGCTGTCACTCTTTATGTTTTACTTTCATTTTGGTTGTTGGATGTGGGTCCATGCAGGCCTCTGCACCACATCTGTGCTGCTCCTGGGTGCATGGGGAATGTTCTGCTGTACCTGCAATGCTCTAGACTATGGGAAACACTGAGGGAGCTACCTTAGGCCCGTAATCTTCTCTGGGTCAAAGCACATGGCCCAGGTTGCTGCATCTGTAGATGATTAAGGGGTACGTTAGTTTGGCGGGTAGTAGAACAGGTGCTGTCGTCTGTGTCACCAAAACCATCCTTCCCTCTCCAGGAAAATATTCAGTTCCTTTAGTAATTCAGGGTCTGATAGTAACCTTACACACAATCTTAACCAGGCTATAGCCCACCGCTCCTCCATAGTAAACAATATAGCATCCACCCGGAAAAATTACCTTGTAGATGCTTTCAGAATTGGCCTCATTACAGCCCACTGTTATTTCTGAAACTGATCAAGGATTCTGAGGGCCTTCCTTATCTCTGTTGTTGTGATTAGGTGCCGTCGAGTTGGTTCCAACTCATAGTGACATTATGTACAAGAGAATGAAACACTGTCTGGTTCTGTGCCATCCTCACTATTGTTGTTATGCTTTATCCTGTTGCTGCAACCACTGTGTCAATCCATCTCATTGAGTGTCTTCCTTTTTTCACTGATCTACTTTACCAAGTATGAATGTCCTTCTCCAGGGACTGGTTGCTCCTGATAACATGTCCAAAGTATGTGAGACAAAGTCTTGCCACCCTTGCTTCTAAGAAACTTTCTGGCTCTACTTCTTCCAAGACAGAGTTGTTCGTTCTTCTGACAGTTCATGGTATATCCAGTATTTTACACCAGCACAATAAATTAAAGGTATCAATTCCTCTTCAGTCTTCCTTATTCATCATCCAGCTTTCACATGAGTACGAGGCAGCCGAAAATTCCAAGGCTTGGGTCAGGCGTACCTTAGTCCTTAAAGTTACATCTTTGCTTTTTAACACTTTAAAAAGGTCTTTTGTAGCAGATGTGCCCAATGCAATACGTTGTTTGATTTCTTGACTGCTGCTTCTGCAGAATTTAATTGTGGATCCAAGTAAAATGAAACCCTTGGCTACTACAATATTTTCTCCGTTTATCATGATGCGGCTTATTGGTCCAGTTGTGAGGATTTGGGTTTTCTTTATCTTGAGGTGTAATTCATACTGAAGGCCATACTCTTTCATCTTCATCAGTAAGTGCTTCAAGTCCTCTTCACTTTCAGCAACCAAGGTTGTGTCATCGGCATGTCAAAGATTGCTAATGAGTCTTCCTCCAATCCTGGTGCTGCATTCTTCTTCATACAGTCCAGCTTCTCAGATTATTTACTCAGCATAAAAAAAAAAAAAAATTTTTTTCATACAGACTGAATAAGTATGGTGAAAAGTATACAACCCTGTTGCATACTTTTACTGATTTTAAATGATGCAATATCTCCTTGTTCTGTTCGAACAACTACCTCTTGATCTATGTACAGGTTCCTCATGAGCACAATTAAGTGTTCTGGAATTCCCGTTCTTCGCAATGTTATCCATAATTTGTTATGATCCACCCAGTCTAATGCCTTTGCATAGTCAATAAAACATAGTCAATAAAACATCTTTCTGGTATTCTCTGCTTTTAGCCAAGATCCATCTGGCATCAGCAGTGATACCCCTCACTCCATGTCCTCTTCTGAATCTGGCTTGAACTTCTGATATTTCCCGGTCGATGTACTGCTGCAAACACTTTTGAAGGACCTTCAGCAAAATTTTACTTGCATGTGATATTAATGATATTGTTCAATAATTTCCACATTCTGTTGGATCATCTTTTTTGGAACGGGCAAAAATATGGATCTTGTCCGATCGGTTGGCCAGGTAACTCTCTCCCAAATTTCTTGGGATAGATGAGCAAGCACTGCATCCATTTGTTGAAACATCTCAGTTGGTATTCCATCAATTCCTGAAGCCTTGTTTTTCACCAATGCATCCAGTGCAGCCTGGACTTCTTCCTTCAGTGCCATAGGTTCTTGATCATGTGCCACCTCCTGAAATATCTGAATGTCAGCCAATCCTTTTTGGTACAGTGACTCTATGTATTCCTCCCATCTTCTTTTGATGCTTCCTGTGTCATTCGATATTTTCCCTATAGATTCCTTTAATATTGCAACTTGAGGCTTGAATTTTTTTTTCCAGTTCTTTCAGCTTCAGAAATACTTAGCATGTTTTTCCCCTATGGTTCTTCAACTCCTGGTCCTTTCACATTTCATTGTAATACTTTACTTTCTCTTCTCCAGGTGCCCTTTGAAATCTTCTGTTCAGCTTCCTTATTTCATCTTTTCTTCCTTTCTCTTTAGCTATTGTACATTTAATAGCAAGCTTCAGAGTCTCTTCTGACATCAATTTTAGTCTTTTCTTTCTTTCCTGTCTTTTTAATGACCTCTTGCTTTCTTCATGTATGATGTCCTTGATGTCATGCCACAACTCACTTGGTCTTCAGTTATTAGTGTTCAGTGCATCAAATCTATTCTTGAGATGCTTTCTAAATTCACATGGAATATACTCAAGGTCATACTTTGGCTCTCATGGACTTGTTCTAATTTTCTTCAGCTCCAAGTTGAAGTTGCATAGCATAACTGATGGTCTGTTTCACAGACACTGGCCTTGTTCTGACTGATGATATTGAGCTTTTCCATCATCTCTTTACATAGATGTAGTTGATTTGATTTCTGTGTGTTCCATCCAATGGGGTCCATGTGTATAGTCTCCACTTACGTTATTGAAAAAAACTATTTGCAATGAAGAAATTGTTGGACTTACAAAATTCTTTCATGCTATCTCAAGCATCATCTCTATCACCACGGCTGCATTTTCCAACTACTGTTCCCTCTTCTTTGTTTACAACTTTTGCATTCCCATCACCAGTAATTATCGATGCATCTTGATTTTATGTTCCATCAATTTTAGACTGCAGAAGTTGGTAAAAATCTTCAATTTCTTCATCTTTGGCCTTAGTGGTTGGTGTGTAATTTTGAATAATAGTTGTATTACGTGGTCTTCCTTGTAGGCATATGGATATTACCCTATCACTGACAGCACTGTTTGTCGGGATAGATCTTGAAATGCTCTTTTTAAGAATGAATGGACTGCCATTCCCCTTTAATTTGTCATTCCTGGCATAGTAGACCAAGTGATTGTCTGATTAAAAATGGCCAATACCAATCCATTTCAACTTACTAATGCCTAGGATATCAATCTTCATACATTCCATTTCATTTTTGATGACTTTCAATTTTCCTAAATTCATACTTAATACATGCCAGGTTCCTATTATTAATGAGATGTTTGCAGCTGTTTCTTTTCATTTGGAGTCATGCCACATCAGCAAGTGAAGATCCTCAAATCTTTACTCTATCCGCATTGTTAAGTTCTACTCTACTTTGAGGAGACAGTTTTCCCGTTCATATTTTGAGTGCCTTTCAACCCGAGGGACTCATTTTCGTGCACTATATCAGACAATGTTCCACCGCTATTCATAAGGTTTTCACTCCCTAATTTTTTCAGAAGTAGACCGCCAGGTCCTTCTTCCTAGTCTGTTTTAGTCCAGAAGCTTGGCTGAAACTTTCCACCATGAGTAACCCTGCTGGTGATTGAAATACCGGTGGCATAGCTACCAGCATCACAGCAAC
The DNA here is from genome assembly GCF_030014295.1 of Loxodonta africana. Classification (NCBI taxonomy): domain Eukaryota; kingdom Metazoa; phylum Chordata; class Mammalia; order Proboscidea; family Elephantidae; genus Loxodonta; species Loxodonta africana. The sequence goes on along the minus strand of NC_087353.1, from coordinate 31,681,098 downwards.
ACACAAGCCACCACAGTATGACAAACTGATAGATACTTGGGGATTTTGTGCGCAGAAACCCTTCAATACTGCAACTCAAGGCTTGAATTTTTTCTTCAATTCTTTCAGCTTGAGAAATGCCAAGAATGGTCTTCCCTTTTGGTTTTCTAACTCCAGGTCTTTGCACATTTCATTATAATATTTTGTCTTCTCAAGTTGCTTTTTGAAATCTTCTGTTCAGCTCTTTTATTACCTCATTTCATCCATTCACTCTAGCTACTCCACATTCAAAAGCAAGTTATAAACTCTCTTCTGACATCCATTTTGATCTTTTCTTTCTTTCCTTACTTTTTTAATGACCTTTTGCTTTCTCCACGCATAATGTTCTTGATGTCTTTCCATAACTCATCTGGTCTTCAGTTATTACTGTTCGACGAGTCAAATATATTCTTGAGATGGTCACTGAGTTCAGGTGGAATATACTCATGGTCATACTTTGGCTTTTGGGAACACCTTGTAATTTTCTTCAGCTTCAACTGAAACTTGCATACGAGCATTTGATGGTCTGTTCCTCAGTCATCCCCTCGCCTTGTTCTGACTGATGATATTGAGCTTCTCCATTGTCTCTCTCCACAGATGTAGTTGATTTGATTCCTGTGTATTCCATCTAATGAGGTCCACAAGTATAGTAGTCGTTTACGTTGTTGAAAAATGTATTTGCAATGAAGAAGTCATTGGTCCTACAGAATTCTATCATTTGATCTCCGGTGTCTTTTCTATCAACAAGGCCATATTTTCCATAACAATCCATCTTCTTTGTTTCCAACTTTCTCTTTTCAATCACCAGTAATTACCAATGCATCTTTGATTGTATGTTCCATCAACTTTAGAAGTTGGTAAAAATCTTCAATTTCTTCATCTTTGGCATTAGTGGTTGGTGTGTAAATTTGAATAATAGATGTATTAACTGGTCCCAATATCATCCTATCACTGACAGCATTATACTTCAGGATAGATCTTGAAATGTTCTTTTTGATAATGAATGTGGTGCCATTCCTCTTTAATTTATCATTCCCAGCATAGTAGACCATGTCATTGTCTGATTCAAAATGGCCAATACCAGTTCATTTCAGCTCACTAATGCCTGATATATTGATATTTGTTCATTCCATTTTTGACAACTTCCAATTTTCCTAGATTCATACTTCATACATTCTGTTTATTAATGGATATTCGCTGCTGTTTCTTCTCATTTTGAGTGATGCTGCATCAGCAAATGAGGGTTCAAAAGCTTTACTCCAACCATGTCATTAAGGTTGACCCTATTTTGAGGAGGCAACTCTTCCTCAGTCATATTTTTAGTGTCTTCCAACCTGAAGGGCTCATCTTCTGTCACTATATCAGACACTGTTCTGCAGCTATTCAAAAGGTTTTCACTGGCCAATTCTTTTTTAGAATTAGATAGCCAGGTCCCTCTTCCTAGACTTTCTTAGTCTGGAAGCTATGCTGAAACCTGTCCACCATGGGTGATGCTGCTAGTGTTTGAAATACCAGCAGCATTGCTTCCAGCATCACAGCAACAAGCAAGCTACCACAGTAAGACACACTGACATACAAATGGTGGATGGCATGATATAACACATATAAAATATACAATATGAATAAGTGTATAATTATACATAAATACTAGATTAAATATTTTAAAAATTATTCCAAATCTATCAGAGAGCTGACAAAATAGTAAGGATTTGTCTGTCCAAAAAGATAGCAAAGATAGGAACCCAGAGAAATAAGTGTAAGTGAAGACACTTCGGTCTTGAGAGAATTTGCCTAACCTGATAAAGTTGAGCTTAAGTTTTCTCAGTCTCGTGGATTTTATGGACAGAAAATAAAGTTCAAAGCCCAAGGTAGAGAGTTTAACAGCAGAGTTTATTTGCCATAAAGCTGGGAGCTCAAAGAGCTAAAACCTCAGTGTAAAAAGGAACTAAAGTTATCCATCACCGCCGACCCCATGGAACTACAAGTAATGTTTATCTTGGTAAAAAAACAAAGCAGAATTAAAAAAAAAAAAAAGTACCTCAGAAAATGTTATCATGAATCAGCCCCTGCTCATACCTTTACCCCAAACCTACGATATAAGGGGTTCCAAAAACCTTCTAGTCATGCATTTAATTTAAAGCGGTTCAGCTATGTGACAGAAGTAAACATAAATTTATTTGAAAAGAATACATCTCATCTGAGACTTGGAAAGAATTCCACAATTAACCCCCCTGCTCTCCTAAATGAGCACATCTCAGTCAATAACTGCTTATACAGAGAAAAAAAGCTCCGCGTACTAAAACAGCTGAAAAACAATAGCAGAAACATTAAAGACTGTGTTTGTTGGTATTATTAGACAGAAGTATAAAAGGACTATACCAATCATCTCACTGACAACAACTAGAAGAGACAGAAAAACAGAAAACAAAAATTTACTGAAGGTATTGGATAGTTACAGAGGATTTCAGTGGCCAAGGTCACAGAGAGAAAAGGGTGAGCCAACATTCTATCCGTAACTTTTCTCTTCAGGTAGGTTGCCAATTTTTTGGTACAAGTCAAATCCAGATGGAGGTTAGTTCCTTAGAAGTAGAGAAGTTAGCAGAGTTAGAGCAATCTCATAAGGAGACAAAAATTGGAAGGCAGCCAGGACTTGAGAGGCCAAGGTCCCAAAGAGAAGAGAGACTCAGAGAAGTAACCCAATGCCTAGAAATTTTCCTCCCGAGGCACTTGTTAAATGCTTAAATTGCACAGGACAAGAGGAAAAAAAAAATTCAAGCAACTTCCACCCAGGGAGGATGAATTAACTGCTATGAGACCTTGACCTCCCACCATAAACCACTAGAAAAACAAATACATGTAAGCAAATGTAAATCAGTGCAGCAGGTAAAAACATAAAGTTCTTAGAAGATAATACAAGAAAATAACTTCTTGGCCTTAAGATAGTTGAAGATTTCTTAAACAGGACACAAAATGGACCAATTAAAAAAAAAATGCTAGACTACTCTACCTTTATAAGCTTCTGTTCATTGAAAGACAACAGCAATATGTGAAAAAGGCAAGCCACATAGTGGGAGAAATTTTTGCAAAATATCCAAAGGAGGATTCATATCCAGAAATAAAAAGAACAGATGATAAAAATGATAGGAAATAGACAGTCAAATAGAAAAAATGGGGAAATGGAACTCTCATTTCAAGGTAAAGTGTTATGGCCTATTGTGGTCACTTTGTACTGCGTCAAGCTAACCAAGCCTAACCTGAATTCCCCAGAATTTCTTTCCCTGAATGGTTCTGGGATAGGGTGGACCACAAGAGAAATTTGCATGAGATTTGGAAGAAAAAAGTAAAGAGTAGATATTTTTATTCCTGGAAAATGTGGGCACAGCAGGTGCTGGTACAATTCAAGAGTATTGTCATGGATTTGCTGACTCACTTTGTTTGTGGGGCAGCAGCTGGGACCCTGGCTCCTCTGGCTCCCACTGAATCTCCTTCTTCAACTTCCCCGAGTCCTAGGTCAGGTACACAGGCATCTCTATAGTAGAATATGCCAGTTTATCCTCCAGGTCCCCCACATCAAGACTGGACGTTGAGGGAGAGACATGGTTCTAGTTTGTCTTTGCTTTCCTCCACTTCAGATTCATCTGCTGACCCAGCTTTTTCTTGACAAACCAACACCAGAAATAGAGACAGGGGCTTTACATAGACTGTGTAACCAGTTCCCAGATGTACATAAGGTCTACCACGTATACTAAATCCCCAACTGTGTATCACTTATTCTGATTCTGCTTCTCTGATCAAGCTCTAACTAATAGGACTTTTTCATCATCAGAGATCACATATTTTCTGGAGGATCTTAATGATGCACGTGCTTAAACAAGAGAAAAAACAAATTGATTACCATGTCTCTCCTCCCTCTTGGAGTGCCTCCTTGTATAATGAAGTATCATTTCTCAGTAGTACAAGGATTCATTTTCTTGCTTCTTTTTATATTCCAATTTCTGCTTTCAGATGTACTCATGAATTAGTGTGATATTTACCATCTTTTAGCAGTGAGGAGAAAGTCTGCCTGTGCAGCACAAATGGTTAATTCACTCGGCTGTTAACCGAAAGATTGGAAGTTCAAGTTCACCCAGAGGCACCTCAGAAGAGAGGCCCAGCAATCTACTTCTGAAAGATGGCAGCCATTGAAAACCCCACGGAACACAGTTCCACTCTGACACACACGGGGTCTTCATGAGCTGAAATCTACTCAGTAGCAACTGTTCTGTTTTTGTTGTTAGAAGTACTGAGTGGGAGAGCTGTAAGGACTATCTGAATGTTTAGAAATAGATGGACGGCCCAGGTGTGGTTCATATAGTGTACACCCTCGTGGTGGTTAATCAACAGATTGACACTCTTCATAAGTTCCCAGTTCATGGATTCCCCCTCACCCTGGTCTGGAGCATCATAATTCCAGGTAACTGCTCTTGTACGTTTCATCTGAGTTTTAGGGTTTCTCCCTTCCTCTCAGTACAGGTGAGCTAATTCAGATCCAACAAATCCCTTCTCTGTAGAGGAAACAAAGCACCATGGACTTGATTCCATGAGATGGGCCTTCTCAGGAAGGATCTGCAGGACAGATTGATCTGGAAAGCCCATGATGTACGGAACAAAAAGGCATTCCCCATGAGTACTGTGTGTCCAAACAGAAGCCTTTCACAACCACACTTGCTTTTTACATTCTAATTCAAAATAGTAAAACAGGTTCACTTTGCAGTTTATGCTCAATTGTGAATAAAAAAAGAGAATTCACAAAAAGAAAAAGCATGGATAAAAGCATACTCATGTATATCTGCTAAGAGTGCATAAACGGACCCCTGGGAATATAGACAAATCACAGTTCTAAGTCTCCAATTCCTTATTTATAAAATAAGAGATTTGGTTAAGATGGCAAATTCCATGAAGCTGCATCTCCAGGGGCTTTGTCTCAGATGCATTAGCACTTGGTGGCTGCAGCAACAGGGAACTTGGAATGCTGTTCAGGCAATGTTAGGTGACACACTATCTCTATCCAGACCCTCAGTTTTAACTCTGACAAGCTCAGCCCCAACTTAGAAGTTGCCCTGCCCTGAGCCCTGCTCAGCATTTTTTTTTTTTTTTTATGAAGACCATTTGAGTGTTTCTGTTATACATCTTGGTTGCCATGCAAACTTGGCTCACAAAACCCTGAAACAAACCCCAAACACCTTCTTACATACTTGCTTTATGACATTTTATTTGAATGCCAATATAACAAGTTTATAGTAAATGGAGGATATGGCAGGAGACTAAAATAACACCACAGTCTTTGAACACTCTAATCTGAGCTTAATAATTTTAAGATTTTTAGACATTTGTAACTCAACCTATGGGCATAATCTAGTAGTAATGGTACTTGGGTAAAGACGTTATGCATGGAGCTCAGGAAGATTGTACTGGATCAAATAACACAGTGGTTCCAAAGGAAACTAAATCTTTTTAAAACCCTCAAACATCAGTTTAAACTGTTAACTTTAATTTTATTTTAAATTCATGTTAAAGTAATTGCATCAAGCTGGGATTAGGCACTGTCTCTGAATCTCCTTCTACAAAGTTAACCATTTCACGTATTAGAAATACAAATAGAGTTACTTGAAAAGGGAGGGGGTTAAAAAATAAACTAGAAATTTTCCTGCAGTGGTTTTACTTAATAGCCCCACGTGCTTCATCCTCAGCCTCAAGATCAGCCACCCATCTTTCAACTGCTGGAAGGTAGAGCATCCATCAGAGTGAATTACTTGGTGGAGGGGCCAGGGGGACAGTACCTAAGTCCTTGGACAAAGTGACATTTTAGCTAGGACCTCATTCACTTAGAATGTGTGTTCAAACTTGGTTTGCTGATGTTCTAAAGACACCAATTCTTAGAAGATGCAGCCTCACAGAGCAGAGAGAGCACTGGGCAGAGAGTCACCAGACCAGGATTCTAGTGTCTGCTTGTCCACTCTCTGGCATCTTAACTTTAGAAAATTTATCTCTCTTGGTTTCAGTATTCTAAACTATAAAATTGGTGTTCTGGGATTTTTCATTTAACATTGCTCTGTGGAGGTGAGCAGTTAGGAAGGGCAATCAGTACAGGGCATCTTAGAGGGGCTGTTTCCCTTACTCGTTTTTGTTTTCCCATGACCCCAGACTTGGACACATCAGGAAGCAGTCAGGAAGTACCCAAGTGCTCTGACTTGGGCATCTCAGGCCAATATGGGGCAATATCCACATTATTATGTAGGAAAAATAGGGAAACAAAGGAAGGCCTACAATCCAGCTTTTTCTTGACAAAATAATACTTTAAACTCCTGTCTACAAGGAGGTACTGCAATCTCAGGAAAGGCTAGAAACCTCCATCAGAAATGCTACTGTTGGATTAATCAAAGCTTGCAAAAGGATGTGTGCAAATCAGTTTCAGGAAAGATTCACAAGGTTGGATTTTGAGAGGAAAGAAAACAACAAACAGACAGTGAGGTCAGGAGCACAGGAGTCAACTGTCAAAGAACAGCACACATCAGAAGAGAGGGACACTTCCTGACCTTGGCCGTTTGGGACCAGGCCCAATTCAGAAGTTCTCGCCAAGAACCAGAGTCCCATTCTTTTCCACTGGCAGAGGAGCACAGTGTAGACACATGAACACACTCCCAGAAGAGGGTCAGAACACAGTGTCTACACCTCATCATCACCAGATCTGAGTTAGTGTCTACCTGCCCTGAACAAAGATTCTTCCTTAGAAACCAAGTATCTACTGTTCAACTCAGAAGAATTTCCACATAACTTCCTTTCATGCTCTTAAAATTTAAGTGCCCAGATGTGACCTTGGAGGCACTTAGTTACTCTGAAACTCATGGTTTACACAGCACCCGACATCTTTGATTTTTTTTCGAGCACAAACACGAGGATTTGAATTAGTAACTTTTTTCCATGCTGTGTCCTCAACTCTATTTTCCAAAATAATTTTCCTTCTGCTAAATATAAAGCAAAGTCATCTGTAAAGTGACCCCAATATTTTGTTTATTTATTTTTGAATTTATAATCTTTAGAGGAAATGAAATAGAAGTCTCATCTCAATTGCTTTGTTTTAAGTGGAATTTAAAAACACAGCTACATTAAAAATGATTTTTTGAAAAAAAGAAGTCATGATATTGTTTCCAAAAAAGGTGACGTATATTTCACACATCTACACAGCTAGGTCTTATTTTGGCAGGACAAAAATTCAAATTATTACACTTAGGGTTTGCTTAGATTTATATAATCAAGTGTAATAATTTATATTAGTTACCTTCTTCTTCCTCTGTTAAATAGTCAATATTTATCGCACAAATTAGGTACTTGGATTTCTCGTGAGTTTGTTTGAATTTCTGCTCACGAGGGTGAGATAATGATCCAGGCTTAGACAACGCTTTCCTGTAGGAATCTCTGTGACAAAGACAGGAGACCTCACTTAAGCAAAGAATAATTACTTTTAGTGATGGATTTGTGGATTTGTTTATTTTTATTCCCTGTTGTAGAAATTTGCTGTTTTATAGTCTTTAACCATTTTGTACCAGTATACGAGTTGCTATTGAGTCAATTCAGCCTCATGGCAAGCCCATGTGTGTCAAAGTAGAACTGTGTGACATTTGTTTTCTTTTTTTTTAAATCATAAAAGTTATTTATTTCAGCTCCTTTCATACATCTCATCAATCAGGAAATAGTCTTACACACTCATCTGAAATAACACAACTATCGCACACTCTGTTTAAAGGCAAAGCACCATAGGTAAAGCTGATCAGTTGTCCAGAGTTCTCAACTTATGGAATTTTATGTCCTGATTTCATGCTCGTGTTTGAAAATCAGGAATGCCATCTCCAATAAAGGCTAAAGGGCTGTAAAAAATAATCATTTTACTCAATATTATAGTTGTAGAAATGGAGTATGTATTCTTTCAGAAATGAAAAAGTAAGAAGAAAATGCCACTAACGTCATTGGTAGGTCAGTCTAAGTCAGCAGGAAATAAATACTGTGATAAAGTTTGTCTCTTTGATAGTACCAAGAAGAAATTCCAATCTAAGCTTCAATAAGCTTCCTATGTTTTCATTAGATTCTTCTTTCTTTGCTGTTTTTCATCCTTTTCCACATTTCATATTTGAGGATTGATATAGCCTTTAAAACTTCATTAATAGGAGCAAATCCAGTATCCATGGATTTGTTCTCAAATGGTACTTCTAACCAGTCATATAGCCCAGCAGTTTCACTTTCGTGAATACTCTAGCCATAAAAAACCACAGATGAGTCCACTGAATAGAAGAAGAAATCAACTGAGCTTTGGAATGTGTCTTTGTCATCCAGTGCTGCTATAACAGAAATACAAGTGGATGGCTTTAACAGTAGAAGTCCAAATTCAGAGAAACAGCTCTAAGAGAAAGCTTCCTCTGTCTGTTGGTTCTGGAGGAAGGTCCTTGTCATCAATCTTCCCCTGGTCTAGGAGCTTCTCCACCCAGGAACCTCAGGTATAAAGAATGCACTCTGTTCTCAGCGCTGCTTTCTTGGTGGTATAAGGTCCCTCTGTCTCTCTGCTCATGTCTCTCTTTTATATCTCAAAAGAGACTGATTTAATACAAAACCTAATCTTGTAGATTGAGTCTTGCCTCATTAGCATAACTACCACTAATTCCATCTCATCAACATTATTGACATAGGATTTACAACACATAGGAAAATCACATCAGCTGACAAAACGGTAGACAATTACTCAGTACTGGGAAGCTTGGCCTAGCCAAATTGATACATATATTTTTGGGGGACACAATTCAGTGCATGACAGAATGTTAGGTACATTGGATCAATCCAGGGTTATGAAACCTAACTGCCCCTACCCATCGTAAACAGGAACCTGGATGCAAGCGCTTCCATAATACACTGTCCATTTACCCTGTAGGCCAAGAAAGCTACTGGCCTCTGGTACCTGTATTCATCGGTCATAGAGCCAACCTTTGGAGGTTCTGCAATAACATCATAAATTATTCCTCTGGTGATGAGGAAGTAAGACACCACCACCAGGGCATATGCTGTCATGGTCAATGACATGTGCACCCAGGGTGGCTTCTTTAGCTTCAGGTGGGACATCCGAGCACTAAGAACAGGACTCAGTACAAAATCTCCATGTTGGTGGTGGCAGGGGCAGCCTTGTTTGGGTTTTTAATGAAGTAGATTGCCAGACCTTTCTTCTGAGGCTCCTCTGGGTAGACTACTCCTTTCAGTTAGCAGCTGAGTGAGTTAACCATTTGCACCACCTGGGGACTCCTTAATTATTTTATACACCCTCTAGGCAGCATAGTGGTAAAAAGCCATGGCTGCTTAACCAAAAGGTCGGCAGTTCACATCCACCAGCCACTCCTCGGAAACTCTACGGGGCAATTCTACTCTGTCCTATAGGATTTCTATGAGTTGGAATCACTCGATGGCAATGGGTTTTATATTCTGTTCTAGGAGGCCCTGGGGGCACAAATGATTAAGCATTCAGCTACTAACTAAGAGTTTGGTGATTTGAACCCACCCAGAGGAATCTCAGAAGAAAGGCCTGCCAGTGTGCTTCCGTAAAGATTACAGCCACTATGAAACAGTTCTACTCTGTAACACATGGGGTCTTCATGAGTTGGAATGGACTTGAAGGCAAAGGGTTTGGTTTTATATTCTATTCTAGAGTTCTAGAAAGGAGACTATCCCTCTTGGAGAGCACAATAAATTTTTTGTTAACAATGCTACCTGAGGCCTAGGTGCTTTGAAAATTATTCAGTGTTTAGTAAGCTCAGCTTTGGATGAATGGGAATTTAAATTGAGAAGGTAAGAAGCAATCAAGAGACAGCAAGAATTAGAATTACTTGTGTTTGGGATGTGAAACATCCCCAGAAGGAATCTTTGCTCCCACTCAGTCTCCAGTATTCCTTCACAAACTGACTGCATCATTCCTGTGAAGGGCGAGATGGGACAACTTCTGTTTCTCTAGAACCTAAAAAACCAGTTTTGAGGAGATTTCCTTCATTTTTCTACCACAGGTTAACACTTTCGAGGAGAGAGATAAAGGAGTAAATGGGACTTTTTCCTTTAGTTTATCAATGCCCAAAGTACATTTTAGCCACTTGCCCCCACCCACCACCACCAAAAAAAAGAAAAAAAAAGGGCCAGCCACCCCAGTGTGGGTTGAGATTTTCCAGCTCTACCTGCTGGGTCCCACCATTCTTTTCTGGATCTTCAACTTTAAATCCCTAGAGCACAGTGGCAATTCCTTGCAGGATGGGGTTAGGCCTCACCAAGTGCTGCTCAGAGCCCTTTTCTCTGCCATCTGGAAGTGGTTTGCAGTCTTCAAAGGGGTCTTCGGGCCACTGATTTGACCAAGCATTGCCCTTACTTCTCCCAACCCTTTGAGGTTCCCACTTCACTTGAGGCACTTTGCCTAAAGCTTCACCGAAGGGCAGTGTCACAGAGGACCACACCCCCCCACAGTTTCCCCAGCTGCACAAGCCAGCACTCTACCTAGGCTTTTGGCATCTTCTCCAACAAACTCCTCTCAGTATTTAGAACCATTTGTGCAGAGGATCTAGGTTCCTAAGACCCTCAAGGAAGTCCCTTGAGGCTCAGCTCTTATGTCTTGTAAGCCAAAGCCTCTCAGTCATTGGGTACAGCCTCCAGAGAAAGACCATACCTCAGGCCCTGATTCTATACCAAAATAGAAGTACAACCACATTGGAGGAACTTTCATTTACAAAAGAGATGGAGCCTATCAATTCAAAGAAATCACTTGGTCAACCAGTGCAGATCCAGGTTTGGAAGGTCCTGGAATGCATACGATTTGGGAGACCCTCTTTAAGAAAAAGAATTCAAAATTGCAAAAACAAAATTAAGTATAAAAGTGAATATTTATTTATAATGAGAAAAGACTTTAGAACACATTGAGCATTTTAAAAACTTGATGAAAACCCCATACATCTCAAAATCAGAAAGTCGCATTGTCTTGGTCATCTAGTGCTGCTAAAACAGAAATACCACGGGTAGATGGTTTTAACAAAGAGAAATTTATTTCCTCACAGTAAAGTAGGCTAAAAGTCCAAATTCAGGGCAGCAGCTCCAGGGAAAGACATTCTCTCTCTCTTGGCCTTCTTATCAATATTCCCCCGGACCAGGAGCTTCTTCACCCAGGGACCCCAAGTCCAAAGGACGCACTTTGCTCCCGGTGCTTCTTTCTGGGTGGTAGGAGGTGCCCCTGTCTCTCTACTCGCTTCTCTCTTTTATATCTCTAGAGATTGCCTCAAGACACAATCCAATCTTGTAGAGTCCTGCCTCACTAACACAACTGCCGCCCATCATCCTCATTAACATCATAGAGGCAGGATTTACAACTTATAGGAAAATAACACAATACCAGGAATCATGGCCCAGCCCAACTGATACATTTCTGGGGGGACATAGTTCAATCCATGACGTGCACATTTTTAATGTGACGTACCACCATAATGCACTTTCCCTACATCGTTGGCTGTATACTGTTTGATCACCTTTTCTTACCTTTTCAGGTAAGAAACGTGTTATATAAAGAGAACACAAAGATAATTTAGTCTTTCCTTTAGCATGAGTGCCCAAAAAACATGTTAACCACTTTGGCATAGTGGTTAAGAGCTTGACTGCTAACCAAAAGGTTGGCAGTTTGAATCCACCAGGCGCTCCTTGGAAACCCTGTGGGGCGGTTCTACTCTGTCCTATCGGATCGTTATGAGTCGGAATCGACTCAACAACAACAGGTTTTTGGTACTTGAGGCAGGTCCCTAGGTGGTTGAAACAACTTTCTCTTGACTGTTAACCTAAATGTTGGTGGTTCCCACCCAGAGAAAATAAAAGCCTGGTGATCTACTTCTGTTACGATTGTAGCCAAAAGAACCCTATGGAGCAGTTCTACTGTGTAACACATGGGGTCGCTATGAGTTGGAATCAACTCAACAGCAACACTAACAATAACAACAACCTAGCTTAAGCAAATTTATTTTAGTTTTACAACTTGCTACTCGACAGCAATGGGTTTTTTTTTTTTTTTTTTTGGTTTATTGATAACATTGCATATTTTTAGGATTCGGGAAATCCTCTGTCCAGTTTCTTTCATATAAGAATTGCAAGATTTGAAATAATTTTCCATAGGCTAGTCTCTTATTCCATACATTTTTTTTTTCTCTACACAAACACTTCTGTTAGAGGCACCTCTGGACACCTTCATAACACATAGCACCTCTGTTCCTCACCTTCATGTCATACAATGCTTGATCAGTCTGCAAAGTAGGTAATAGGAAAGAGTCTTTCTGGAAACCATCCCTATGTGAGGGAAAGTCAGAGTGGAAAGACACAGCAATCTTAACTAATCCCAGATAAATACCTTGTGTTTGCAAAATTTCCAAAAGCGTACGTGAGTACACAGTCATTGCTCAGAACCCTTCCAGGGTCTTGGAAGGAGCCTGTACAAGTGAGGGCACCTGACACTTAAGCATTGTTAGTTTCATCATACATCTAGACAGTCTCTAGACAGTACGGTGAGCTGAGGCTTCTGGGCCCGACCTCAGGTTTATTTTCAATTCACATCCCTGAATGTGATGTCACCTTTTCCAGGAAGCCCTCCTTGAACACACAAGACCAGGTGATGTAACCATCCCCTGTTCTCCAATAACACCCTGTGCTCCCATCTGTTCTAATATATATCACTCTGCATTGCAGTTTAGATACTCTAGTAAGGGCAGGGGCTGTGTCTTCTTCACCTCTGCATTTTTGTTGTCCTAGTCAGTACCTGGTACACACAGTAAATGAATGAAAGAGGGAACAGCGTTTATGGTTGTTCCTGGGCTTCAGCTACCATACTAATGATCCTTTGGTGTCAGGCCCCCTTGATGAATGCGTTGGCAGTGATTATTCATCAAATCTGAACTTGATCTCCATCTCTGGAATTCACTCTTCCCAAATCTGTTTAGCTTTTTGTAGTCTCTGCTTCCTGCTGTAACCTCCCTCCTGAAGGCCACCAGGGCTTATGAAAAAAGAAACATGTACAAGTCTTCCTGTCTAATCAACATCCCCTCACTCGTATACGCTTTATAGTCTTCATACATTTTCACACACATGCCATTGGATCATCCCCGTAAAAATGGGATGCGCATGACAAGCATTACTTTGTCCCATATTATAGAACAAGAAGCAAGAGGAGGAGGAAATGAAGGAAGAAAAGGTGGAAGAGAGAGAAGGAGGAAAAGCAGAAGAAAAAAGATGAGCAGAAAGGAGGAAGAGAAGAAGCTGGAGGAGGAGAAAGAAAAAAAAAAGAAGAAGGAAGAAGAAGAATGAATAGGAGAAAAAGGAGGAAGAACCCCATGCTGTCAAATCTATTCCAACTCATAGTGACACTACAGGACAGAACAGAACTGCCCCATAGGGTTTCCAAGGAGTGGCTGGTGGGTTCAAACTGCCGATCTTTTGGTTATCAGCTGAGCTCTTAACCACTGAGTCACCAGGGCTCCAAGGAGGAAGAGGGGGAGAAAAACTCACAGAGTTGAAGTGATTTAGTCAACATCACAAAGACACCTGGATCCAGTATGTGAGCTTTATAAATTCCAGTCTAGGGCTCTTTGCGCTAAACAGCTACTTTGGGACAATGCGATGAAATGTGACACTGGGAGCCATTCATCTTCAGAGTTTAAGAAGAGAGAGTCCTACCATAGTCTCATGGGGCAACTTGGTCAATTGGTATGGCATAGTTCATGAAGATAATATTCTACATTCTAGTTTGGAGAGTAGCATCTGGGGTCTTAAAAGCTTGTAAGAGGCCATTGAAGATACAACTATTGGTCTCTATGCATCTGGGGCAAAGACAAAGAAGACAAGCAAAGATTCAGAGAAGAAACTAGTCTACAGGACTAATAGTCTACATGAACCACAACCTCACCTACCTTGAGAACAGAAGGACTAGAAGGTGCCCAGCTAACCATTACCAACTGTTCCAACCAGGGACACAATAGATGGTCCCAGAAAGAATCAGAGAAAAAATGTAGAACAAAACTCAAATTCCTAAAAAAGCTTTTGACTTACTAGACTTGTAGAGACTAGAGGAACTCCTGAGACTATTGCCCTGGAATACCCTTTAGTCACATATCAGCCAAAAGACAGAGTGGCTCATGAAATAAATGATATCACCTGTAACTACCGTGGTCCTCTAAATAATCAACTAAATGAGACCTAATAGTCAATATTTACCCTAGACCAAAGATGAGAAGGTAAGGGGGGGAAAAGGAAGCTAGATTAATGGAAACAGTACAACCAGAATGGAAATAATGAGAATGCTTTCACATTGTGAAAAGTATAACCAATGTCAGAGAATATGCATAGAAATTATTAAAGGGGAACCTGATTTGCTGCATAAACTTTCACCAAAAATGCAGTAAAATATTTTTAAAAAAGTGAGAGAGAGAGTCCTAGACACCAGAATTGTTGATAAAGCTTTTTGGAGGAGACAGGATTTAAGTTGAGCCTTAAAGTTTGGAAAGGGTTTAGAAAGGATCCATTCTGGAAGTAACCGGGACAACGAACACTTGGGGAATGATAGAGTACTCATTAGACACTCCTATTCTCTATACGTAATACCTTTCCTTTCCTTTCCTCTCCTTTCCTTTCCAAGAAGAGGAACTCACAAGCAAACTAGCTGGTTCACAAAGTTCTCTTTCAAATGAACAGGTGTGTAAACTGCCTGCAACGTGTCTTTCTATAGACACAATAAGCTAATCATGTAGTGCATCTAGTCATTAAGTGGAGCTGCCATGAATGTTCAGTGTGCAGGTTGCTCATTGCCCTTGACTCTTGCTTAGAGAAGTGTGAGTTTCCTCTGCATGTCAGTCCACAGCAGTAGCCTGACGGCACATCTCAAAGGAAGATGGAGAAACACAATCTGCATGGACAGTTGAGGCCCCCAGAGGAACATAGAATTGCCTCAAAGTACAAAAGCTCATGAACATTTTACATTCCCTTTGGAAATCCCCCTAAACCCTCTGCCTTACTGGTTTCCTGGTACAAGATCTAATAAATCTGCACACTCAGCTCAAACTTAGTGCCAGGCCTCATAATGGAATGATTACATGTGTTCTGTATGTCAGAGGCCTGAAAGAAAGATTATACAGAACAGCGAAGCAATCTTTGGGGTTTTGGCAGGGGAAGAAAGAGATAAATATGTGTCCAGGGGAGAAAAATGGCAGTGCATGGATTTGCCGTCTTGATGCCACTCAATCATTCAGCAAAAAAGTATTAAGTTTAGGTCAACAAACATTTATCAAGTGCCTCCTGTGTGACAGGCATTGTGTTACGTACTGTGAGTGCAGAGGTGCCCAGATACATCATTTATCCTTGGCGCTCACTAGAGGAGACAGGCATGTAAGAGATGATTTCAGGATAATGTGGTAAGGACAATGATAGGGATAATGACAGGGCAGGACAGTCATGTAGAGGAAGTCACACTTGGCTCAGCCTGGAGTACCAGAGGAAACTTCCTGAGGGCAGAGACATCTGCAATAGTATTGAGGGTGAAAGGGGAGGAGAACTCCAAGCAGAGAAAATAACATGAACCAAGGCACAGATATATAAGAGAACCTGGGCCCTGTGTGAGGTTGGAGGAGGGAGGGAAGGAAAGAAGAGGGTGGATATAAAGGTACTAAATAGAAGAAGTCTGACATTACTGGAGTGAAAAAAGTTTGCTAAATGCCGTAAGTGATTCAAATAAGGAGTATAAACAGTTCCATCAACAAACTTAAGGTCCCCGGGTGGTGCAAATGGCTGATCTCAGCTACTGATTGAAAGGTTGGTGGTTCAAACCCACCCAGTGGTGCTGCAGAAGGAAAGCCTGGTGATCTGCTTCCACAAAGATGACAACCAAGAAAACCCAATAGAGAGAGTTTTCTGTAACATATGGGATCACCATGAGTCAAAATTGACTTGATAGCAAAGGGGTTTTTTTAATCAACAAAATTACCAACTGATTAAATTTATAAGTTAAAACATGCATTTAACGTTATAGTCATATATTAGTTCAGTTACCATCAAGTTAAATTCTACTCAAGGCCACCCCGTGTGTGTCAGAGTAGAAACATGCTGCACAGGGTTTTCAATGGACGGTTTGTCAGAAGTAGATCTCTAGGCCTTTCTTCTGCGGCACCTCTGGGTGAACTCAAACTTTCAACCTTTCAGTTAGCAGCCATTTCACCACCAGGGTTCCTCACACGTGAGCTAATATGTAGAATTACAAGGAAGAGATGGAATGTCCAATATCCTGTAACTTCAACACTAAGCTGTGTTCAAGAAACTCTCCCTTTTAAAAAGTCAATAAGAACTTCCTGTTCCAAGGCAGAATATATGAATATGGATGGGTCTGGATCAGAGAGAAAATATAGAAATCTGAAGAAAGAAACCTAATATACGCAGATGCTTAAAGTCCTACCGTGTGGCCTTTTACAGGGGACACCTATACCTAAAATGACCTTATCATTTATTATGGAAACAGGAAAATTTTGCCTGGAACAAATACTAAACCAGACAAGATGTCAGGTAAACAAGTGTAAATCAGGATAGAACAGGCAAACCAGAACATGTGGTCACTGTATGAGTGAGGGTCCAGTCACGAAAGCAGAAATTGCACTACGCATTTCAACAGAGAGAATTTAATATAGAAAAAGGGGTAAATGGATGTTGGAAGTCTACAAAAGCAAAATGGGAACACTGCAGTAACACAAAGATAATGGAGGTGGCAAAGCAAAGGCAAAGGAAGGGGGACCTCCTGAGCTGATGAGGGAGTGCTTCCCTCCTGGTTCCAGATAGCTCAAGAGCTCAGGAAAGGAAGTCTGTGAAGCAGGGACTCAACCCTCTGAGGAGAAGGCACTGCCCAGCTGCCAATGGTATCTTTCTAATGCATAAAGATGCTGGTTCTGTGAAGGCTGAAAGAATTTGTTAGCACAACACTGGCAGAAACAGTGAACAAACTGCCTTCCTGTCTCCTCTTAAGTTTCCCTCTTCATAAAACCTAACAGGAAGGCAGCTGACAGAGGAAAATTGTAGTTCACAGGGTCCCAGCTCCAGTGTCACAGCAGAGCATACGAGGGTACACTTGGAACTGAGGCAGATTGGTGCAATAACTGGCACAGTCACTGTGACTATAGCCACTCAGCAGCAGGCTTAAAAGCCATCTTGATTGGGACTGCTCCTAAAAGACCAGTCAGCTCAAGAAGCAATAAAACAACAATCTCGGCCCTTCAGGAGAAGGAAGTAACATTTATCAGTTGTTCCTTTTGTGCCAGGAGCTTTACAAATGTTGGTGAATTAACCACAATAATCCTATAAAATAGGCTTTAGTCCCATTGTCTTAGTCATCTAGTGCTGCTATAACAGAAATACCACAAGCAGATGGCTTTAACAAAGAGAAATTTGTTCTCTCACAGTTTAGGAGGCTAGAAGTCCAAATTCAGAGTGCCAGCTCCAGAGGAAGGCTTTTTCTCTCTCTTGGTTCTGGGGAAAGTCCTTGTCATTGATCTTTGCCTGGTCTGGGAGTTTCTCAACACAGGAACCTCGGGGCCAAAGCTCCCAGCATTGCTTTTTTGGCAGTATGAGATCGCCCTGTCTCTCTGCTCACTTCTCTCTTTTATATCTCAAAAGAGATTGATTTAAGAGATTGACAAACCTAATCTTGTAGATTGTGTCCTCTCTCATTAACATAACTGCCTCTAATCCCACCTCATTAACATCATAGAGGTAGGATTTATAACAGAGGAAAACCACATCAGATGACAAAATGATGGACAATCACACAATACTGGGAACCATGACCTAGCCAAGTTGACACATATTTTGGGGGGACACAATTTAATCTATAACATTCCATCCTTTGACCCCAAAAATTCATGTATCTGCCACGTGTAAAACATATTCACCCCCACCATATCATATCAAAAGCCTTAAATCAACTCCAAGTCCGAAATCCAAAAATTCCTCTTTGTCTTTGAAATCTACAATACAAGTTATCTGCTTCCACAGTACAATGGTGGAACGGGCACAAGGTAGACATTTCCAATACAAATGTGAGAAACTGGAGGGAAAGGAGGGAAACAGGCACCAAGAAAGTCAGCAGAACACATTACATTAGCCCTCAAGGCTTGAAAAGAATCCCCTGTTTTCTGAGACCATTTACACACTGGCTTTGCCCTCCGGACTCTGGGTGTTGGCCACTCCCTGGATTCTGGGTGGAGGCCTCTTGGCTCTGGGCTTCAGCTCTGTCTTCCATGCCCACCAGAACAGCACCTCTGCTCCCTCAAATTTGGGTGGCCCCATTCTCCTAGTCCATGTAAATGGTGATTCCACCATTTGAGACCCAGAGGTCATGGCCCTACCCTTTGAGACTGAGGCAGCTCTGCTTCCTGTGTTCCTTGTCTCTTCGGCTTCTGGTTCCTTGGCCTCTCAGCCCTTCGGGCCTTACCACTTCCTTCTGCCCTGCTGGGGCAAGTGTTCCAAAGCTCTTTAGCTCTACTGATAAGTATCTGGAAGCACTCCATTCCACCAGTAAACTTCAGCTAGAAGGCACTCAGCTCTCTTGCTCCATGGGTTGACAAGCCTAGCTCCACTGATAAGTGCTCAGAGGCACCCCACTTCACCAGGAACCCTTCTGCCAAAGGCATTCAGCTCTCTCACTCCACTGGTTGGCTCCAGCACTGTCTCTCACTGGTCTCCTGGTTCTGCTGCTGCCGTTTCTCTGCTGCTCATCATCTGTGCTGTCTCCAGTGTAACAGGTCTTCTCATTTCCTTCTGAGTCTTCACAAGAGTTGTCTTTGATGTCCATAATTCTACCAACAGTCTCTTCAAGGAGAGCTAGGCTTTTACTATGAGGCACTTTAAAACTCTTCCAGCCTCTATCCATTCACAGTTTCAAAACAGCTTCCACATTTTAGGTATCTGTTAGAGCAGCAGCCCACTCTCTTGGTACCAAATTCTGTCTTAGTTACCTAGTGCTGCTATAACAGAAATATCACAAGCGGATGACTTTAACAAAGAGAAATTTATTCTTTCACAGTTTAGGAGGCTAGAAGTCCAAATTCAGGATGTTGGCACCACAGGAAGCCTTTCTCTCTCCGTTGGTTCTGGAGAAAGGTCCTTGTCATCATTCTTCCCCTGGTCTAGGAGCTTCTCAACACAGGAACCTCAGGTCCAAAGGACTTGATGCTCTCAGCATTGCTTTCTTGGTGGTATGAGGTCCCTCTATCTACCTGCTTGCTTCTCTCTTTTATATCTCAAAAGAGATTGACTTAAGACAAAACAATCTTATAGATTGAGTCCTCCTTCATTAACATAACTGCCTCTAATCCTGACTCATTAGTATCATAGAGGTAGGATTTACAACACATAGGAAAGTCACATCAGATGACAAAATGATGGACAATCACCTGATACTGGGAACCATGGCCTAGACAACTTGACACGTATTTTGGGGGGACACAATTCAATCCATAACACCTATTTTACAGTTGAGGAAACTGAGGTTTCAAGTGGTTAAGAAGCTTGCCCAAGACCAAGTAGTTAGTAAGGGCAGAACTAGAAACCAGTTCTATGTGATCCGAAAGACCAGCTCTTTTCACCACTGCATGATCTTTCTAGGGAGGAAGCTGCTTCTTCACAGGGCTGAGACCTGTGATCCTGGATGGAGAAACAATTCACTAGTTCTAAAGACTGAGCCAGATGACCTCTGCCAACCACTGGCCTCTTGAAAGTTCAAGTCATGAGGTCTCCCATACTGTCAGTTCACATCTAGTCAGACTGTCTAGTTACACCTACAGTGATTGACTCCTGCCAAATGTTGGACTCTCTCCCACTGGAAGAAGCCAGGACTTTGAGCTGGCCACTTCTTAGAGGAAGGATTAAGCTGCAGCTGCAGCCACAGCTAGATATGTTGTGTTATGTTGAAAGAGTGTTGTGTCTGTATGTATATTTGTACATCTTATATATTCAACCTTACTCAACAGGATGACATTCTTGGATAATAGGCCATTCAGCCAGAGAAGCAAAAATTGGAAAAGCAAGAGTTGTTTTTTGGCTGAATGAAGTATTTGGTCTTAGCTGAAGATACAAGCAAATTTTGCCGGTATTCTCTGGAATTGCTGATGCTGAGATGGAACCTCATTGAGGAATTCACCAAGGCCCAAGGGGCCTGAAAAGATAAATGCTACCAGGCGGCTAAAACTTGAGCAAAATTCAAAAACAATAGAACGTCAACTTAAGATCATAGGAGGCTATGGTGAGTGTGACAGAAAGCAAGGGGAACAACTTGGTTCTGAGACAAATGAGAATGTGGATAATGGGTGATGGCACTACAAACACTGCTTTGAAGGAAAGTCCAGAGGGAAGGAGGCAGAGCCTGACTCTGCTTACCCAGGGATTCTAGCTCATCACTGAGGAAAAGGGAAAGGCAGCTGCGGTTTGGCAACCTGCCCTCCACAAATGCCCCTGTTCCAGCCTTCACAGTAGTTTCCTGAGCAGCTTGGGAGACCCAGGTATGGGTTTCTCCTGTCACATCAGTGCTCTGGCAGGTGGGGCTTTTGGGCCCTTCTGGAAAGTGACTTAGCTGGAGCCACACTCCTGCCAGCATGGCAGCTGTTACCACTTATACCAGGAACATCTGGCCTGAAGATTGCTGTAAAAGTGACACTCGTCTACAGAGAAAAAATGTTGAAGTATACATTTTGGACATGAAGAAATAAGTAATGGCATTGAATGTTTTCATAAAGCTGCTACACTGAACAGCAATCATCCAAGCCCCTAGGCCCAGGCACTGGTGCATCTGCATCTTGCTGTAGGCCTGCAGGGTTCGTACAAGGCCTCTTGCCCTACCAGAACATCACTGCCAACATGGGATTTGTCTTCTGAAGACATTGAACAAAGGGAGACCCTCATTAAGGTCCTTCTACCCCAGACCTAACCCACAAAAATGGGAGCAGGGAGCAAAATGTGAAGTGCATCCACCAGATGTTTGGAAAGCCAGCTCTGAGTTGCGGTCATGTTACTGGGTGAATCATATTTTGAGGCTCGAGTTTCTCATCTATGAAATGGGGTGTCAAAGATGATATGTTTAAGGTTCCTCCAAGAGTTTATACTCTGTGTTCTTTGGAAGAGAGGCAATTCCACCATTTCTGTGCCAATCCTGTAGGTTAAACATTATTCTTTCCAGACGTGCTATTAAAGCACACATCCCCCTTGATGTGGTGATACTTGCAATCCATCCAACTTCAGAAGAAGGAAGAGGGTCAAACAGGGCCAGCCTGAGAGCCCTGGGCTCCTGGAGAAGGAGACAACCCTAGAGAAGGAGACAATACCTCTGTCTTGAACACATCACCCTGCGCTGCTGATGTTCTCACCATCACAGAAGGTTGGTCACTTGGCTTCAACTTAAGAATATGCTGCATTTGATTTTAGAGAGGGGAATCGAAGGGAAAATGAGGCTCACTTGCTGAAATTAGCTTTCTTTTTTTTTGGCTGGCAAAGAGTGTCGATCATCTATGTTATAATGACCACAAGAAGTTTGGCAGAGATTTGGATAATCAAATAAGAGTGTATGTATAAGAATTTAGGGGGAGGGATTAATCCTTTGTACAATTTTAACATGCTGTCACTTATGATCAATGACTTTTGAATTTAAAATGTTTACCTGTTGCAAAATTACACATGCACAATGCATTATTAATGTATCGATACCAACAATAGTGGAGGCGGAGCCAACATGGCATCCTAGAAAGACATATCATTCAATCCCTTTGCAGCAAGACTTGAAAAACTAAGTAAAACAGATACAAACATCAATCCTGGAACTGTAAGCATCAAATGAAGGGATAAAGAACTAGATCAAACATCAAATGGAAGAAGAAACTGAAGGGAAACAGTGAAAGAGGAGATACAGAGTAGAGGTCCCCTGACAGCTAACACAGCACAGTGTTGCCATGTTGGAACACAGCCAGCAGCAATGACCCCAGAAAGGGAATACAAGAAGGCAACTTCATGGAACACTTAACAGGAGACAGAGTACCCACCCTGTATGCCACCTTACCCCCTTCCTGCCAGTTCCCGCCACACTGCCACAGGTAGAGAGCCACCAGCACATCAGCCCACCACTGCCCTAGGTCCACTCTGCTCCCACCCACGGCCCATGCCATACCACCATTTTTTTCTTTCTTTTCTTTCTCCCACCTAACCCAGTATATTACCTCCTTTCCTTTCCAACAAGCCCCCAGGTCTGTCCAGCTTCCACTCACTGGCCCTCTCCATGTCATCATTTTTTTTCTTTTTTTCCTTTCTTACTTTCATTTCTCCCTTCATCTAGCCCCATACACCACCTTCCCCCCTTCCTGCCAGACCCTATCACATCACCATAGATAGAGTGCCACTGGCACACAGGCCTGCCATTACCCTGGGTCTGTCCTGCCCCACCCATGGCTACTTTTTCTTCTTCTTCTTTCTCTCTTCATTTCTGTCTCCCCTCCCCACCCCCCCAGCCCTGTATGCCAACTCCCCCACTTCTTGCCAGCCCTCATGTCTGCCCCACCCACACTGGGCCAGCTACTTCTTTTTTCCTTCTTCTTTCTCTCGCCTTTCTTCCCCCACCACCACCTGCCATGCCACTGTGGCTAGAGCATCCCCAGGCCTGCACTTCCCCTCCCCACCCCTCACTCAACCGACTGGTGAATGATGGGAAGCAAGCCCATGCCACACCTGGTCCGAACCCCACCCCCCCCGCCCAGTCTATCTGGTGAGGGGCTATGAATGTTCAAATACCACTGAACCAACATCAGGTGGCAGACAGTGCCTGCCGGTCCATCCTCAGCCACTTCGCCAAATGAGTGTACAGCAAAGCAGACTCACCCTGACTGCTGCTGCCCTGTCCAACTGAACAAGGTGGCGAGAGCTATCATGCCCACAGACAAGTAGCAAAGCATGCTTGGCCCAACCACCCTGACATATGAAAATACAACAAAGAAGCAGGATGAAACAAATGAACATACAATCAATAAATAAAGACAATAATACTTTAATGTCTCAGAGACAGCAGATAATATCAAAACATAAAAAGGCAGGACAAGAGGCTCCAGCAAGTAACCAAAATAAAGAATCAGATGACTTTCCAGTAGAAGAAAATGCAGTGGAGCTACCTCATATGGAATTCAAAAGACTATTATTTAGGGCTCTCCAAAGATTTTTTTTTTTTCCCCAAAGATTAGGAAAGAAATCAAGGAAAACAAAGACAAAATCAAAGGAAAAATAGACAAAATCATGGAAGACACAGACAAAACCTATGAAAACATAGCCAAAATCAAAGAAAACACAGACAAAGCAATAGAAGAATACAGGAAAATAATAAAAGAACAAAATATCAAAATAAATAGAAACTTCTAATAAAAAATAAATCCAAAGGGAAAACGACAAAATTTCAGAAATGGACAACTCCATAGAAAGTTTTAGGAGAAAATTTGAAACGATGAAAGAGATTAAGACAAACCTATGGACACCATTTTAAGGAAAAATCAGAAAAAAATGAAGAAAACCTAGAATTATGTAGGACATAATCAAGAGCAAAAATTCACATGTCCTCAAAAAGGAGAGGGGGGAATAGAAAACACAGAGAAGATTGTTCAAAATTTGCTGGCAGAAAACTTCCCAAATATCATGAAAGACGAAAAGCTGACCTTCCAAGAAGCTCAACAAACCCCATATAGGGTAGACCACAAAAGAAAGTCACCAGGACATACCATAATCACACTTGCCAAAAGCAAAGACGAAGAGAGAATCCTGAGAGCAGCTTGAGAAAAATGAAAAGTCATTTACAAAGGAGAAACAATAAGACTAAGCTTTGATTACATGGCAGAAACTGTGCAGGCAAGAAGGCAATGGATTGACACATAAAAAACTGTGAAATGAAAAAAAAAAAAAACTGCCAACCAAGAATAATATATCCTGCAAAAGTCTCTCTCAAATACAATGGTGAAATTAGGACATTTCCAGATAAACAGAAATTAAGGAAATTCATAAAAACAAGACCAAACTTGCAAGAAGTATTAAAGGGAGTCCTCCAGTTAGAGAATCAACATCAGACAACAACCAGAGTCTAGGACAAGGGATAGTATCAGCCAGATACAAACTTAGGTAAAGAACTCTCAATAACAAAACAAAGCTAAAAGACTTAAAACAGAGAAACATATCAATCTGTGAATGACAATATCAAAACAACAAAAAGGTGGAATATATGGTGTAGTTACAGAAGTTTCACATACAGAGGAAGTCAAGGCGATATCAAGTAATTAAATAGTGGTTCAAAATTAGGAGGGTAAGGGTAAATTTCAAGGTAACCACAAAGAAAGTTAACAAACCTACTAATCAGAATAAAAAAGAAGAAAAACATAAAGTCTCAGTGAGCACAAAATCTATAACAACGAAAGAAAGGAAAATCCACAAACAAAAGGAACTCAGCATAGGAAAGTAAACAGAACAAAGAAAATGTCAGCACCACAAAAAAAAAAGCACAATATGACAGCAATAAACTCACACCTATTGATAACAACAGTGAATATAAATGACTTAAATGTACATGTAAAGAGACAGAGAGTGACAGAATGGATAAAAAGGCATGACCTATCAATATGCTGTCCACAAGAGGTACACCTTAGCCACAAAGACATAAATAAAATCAAAGGATGGAAAAAATATATATAAAGCAAACAATATCCAAAAAAAGGCAGAAGTGACAATACTAATCGCAGATAAAATTGACTTTATGGCAAAATTAACAATAAAAGACAGGGAAGGACACTACATAATGATTAAAGGAACAATCCACCAAGAAGACATAACCTTAATAAATATCTACGCACCCAACGACATGGCTCCAAAATACGTAAAACAAATTCTAACAGTGCTGAAAGGAGAAACTGACAGTTCCACAATATAGTAGGAGACTTTAACACACAACTCTCAATGAAGGACAGAACATCCGGAAAGAAACTCAGCAAAGATACAGAAGATGTAAAGGCCAAAATCAGCCTACTTAACCTCACAGACATATATAGAACACTCCACCCAACAGCAGCAAATTGCATTCTTTTCCAGTGCACATGGAACATTCTCCAGAATAGACCACATTTTAGGCCACAAAGCAACCATCAATGAAATCCAAAACATCAAAATAATACAAAGCATTCCCTCTGATCACAATACCATAAAACTAGAAATCAGTAACAGAGAGAGCAAGGAAAAAATAAAATACATGGAAACTGAATAACACCTTGCTTCAAAACAATTTGTTAACAGAAGAAATCAAAGAGGAAATAAATTCCTAGAATCAAATGAGAATGAAAACACAACATACCAAAACCTTTGGGACAGAGCAAAGGCAATGCTCAGAGATCAGTTTATAGCAATAAATGCGCACATCACAAAAGAAGAATGGGCCAAAATCAAAACATTAGCCCTACAACTTGAACAAATAGAGACGAGCAAAAGAAGCCCACTGCCACTAAAAGGAAATAATAAAGATTAGAGCAGAAATAAATAAATAGAGAACAGAAAAAACAATAGAAAGAATCAACACCACCAAAAGTTGGTTCTTTGAATAGATCGACAAAACAACAAACCATTGGCCTAACTGACAAATGAAAAACAGGAGAGGAAGCAAATAACCCAAATAAGAAATGAACTGGGGGATATTACAAAAGACCCAACTGAAATAAAAAGTGTCGTAACAGAATACCGTGAAAAACTGTATTCCAACAAATTTGAGAACCTAAAGGAAATGGACAAATTTCTAGAAACAAACTACCTATCTAAACCAACACAAACTGAGATAGAAAATCTGAACAGACCCATAACAAGAGAAGAGATTGAAAAGGTGATTTAAAAAATCCCAAACAAAACAAACAAACAAAAACCTCTGGCCCTGATGGCTTCACTGGAGAATTCTACCAAATAGTCAGGGAAGAGCTAACACCAGCACTACTCTGACTATTTCAGAACATAGCAAAAGTGGGAATACTCCCAAATTCATTCTATGAAACAGCATAACGCTGATACCAAAGTCAGGCCACTAAAAAAAAAAAAAAACAGATCCCACAAAAAAAGAAAATTACAGACCAACATCTGTCACGAATATAGATGCAAAAATTCTCAACAAAATTGTAGCCAACAGAATTCAGCATCATATCAAAATAATAATACACCATGACCAAGTGGGATTCATACCAGGTGTGTAAGCATGGTTCAACGTTAGAAAATCAATCAACATAATCCACCACATAAATAAAACAAAAGAAAAGAATCACATGATTATCTCAATCGATGCATAAAAGGCATTTGATAAAGTCCAACACCCATTCCTGATAAAACCTCTAAATAAAATATAGGGCATCTAAACAAAATCAACAGCCAACATCATTCTCAATGGACAGAGGTTGAAAACATTCCCCCTAAGAATGGGAACAAGACAAGGATGCCCTTTATCTCCTCTCCTATGCTATGAGTCAGAATCAACTCAACGGCACACAACGACATTTAATATTGTGCTAGAAGTCCTAGCTAGAGCAATAAGGCAAGAAAAGGAAATAAAGGGCATCTAAACCAGAAGGGAAGACACACCACCAAAGAAGATATTCAGTTGGCTAACAGACACATCAGAAAATGCTCCAGATGGTCAGCCATTAGAGAAATGCAAATCAAAACTACAGTGATAATATGATCCTGTACATAGAGAATTCCAAAGATTCCCCAAGAAAGCTACTGGAACTAATAGATTCAGCAGAGTAGCAGGATGCAAGATCAACATACATAAATCAGTTGGATTCCTATACACCAACAAAGAGAACTTCAAACAGAAATCAGGAAAATAGCACCACTTATTACAGCCCCTAAAGAGGTAAAATACCTAGGAATAAATCTAATCAGGGACATAAAAGTCCTGTACAAAGAAAACTACAAAACAGTATTGCAAGAAACCAAAAGAGACCTACGTAAATGGAAAAACATACCATGCTCATGGATAGGAAGACTCAACATTGTGAAAGTGTTGTCCTACCCAAATCCATCTATAGATATAATGCAATCCTGACCCAAATACCAGCAGCATTCTTTAAGGAGATGGAATAACTAATCACCAACTTTATATGGAAAAAAAAGAGGCCCTGGATAAACAAAACATTATTGAAGAAAAAGAATAAAGTAGGAGGCCTCACATTACCTGATCTCAGAACCTACGATACAGGCACGGTAGTCAAGACAGCCTGGTACTGGTACACAGCAGACATATAGACCAATGGAACAGAATTGAGAACCCAGAGGTAAATCCATCTACCCATGAACAGTTGATCTTTGATGAAGGACAAAAGTCCACTAAATGGGGAAAACACAATTTTGTTTTTAACAAATAATGCTGGCAAAATTGGATATCCATCTGTAAAAAAAAATGAAACAGGGCCCAGACCTCATACCATACACAAAAACTAGCACAAAATATATTGAGGACCTAAATATAAAACCTAAACCAATAAAGATCATGGAAGAAAAAATAGAGACAACACTAGAGGCCCTAATGGATGGCATAAGTAAAATAAAAAACCGTAACTAACAATGCACAAACAGCAGAAGATAAAGTAGATAACTGAGAGTTCCTAATAATTAAACATTTTTGCTCATCAAAAGACTTCACCAAAAGAGTGAAAAGAGAACCTACAGATTGGGAAAAAGTTTTTGACTGCAACATATCTGACAAGGGTCTAATCTATAAAATTTATAGAATACTTCAAGGTCTCAACAACAAAAAGACAAGTTAACCCAATAGAAAAATGGGCACAAGCTATGAACTGACACTCCACCAAAGAAGACATTCAGCTGGCTAATAGACACATCACAAAATGCTCCAGATTGTCAGCCATTAGAGAAATGCAAATCAAAACTACAATGAGATACCATCTCGCCTGGACGTTACTGACACAAACAAAAGAAAAACAAAAAATAATGAATGTTGGAGAGGTTGTGGGGAGACTGGAACTCTTATGCACTGCTGGTAGAAATGTAAAGTGGTACAACCACTATGGAAAATGGTATGACTCCTTCTTAAAAAGCTAGGAATAGACATACCATAAACCAAAAAAACCAAACCCAGTGCCATCGAGTCGATTCCGACTCATAGCAACCCTATAGGACAGAGTAGAACTGCCCCATAGAGTTTCCAAGGAGCGCCCGGTGGATTTGAACTGCCATATGGTAGAAATACCATATGATCCAGCAATCCCACTCCTAGGAATATATCCCAGAGAAAAAAGAGCCATCACACAAATAGATATAAGCATAGCCATTTTCATTACAGCATTATTCAAAATAGCAAAAAGATGGAAACAACCTAAGTGCCCACCAACAGAAGAATGGATAAACAAATTATGGTACTTACACACAATGGAATACTACACAATGATAAAAAACAATGATGAATCCGTGAAACATCTCACAACATGAATGAATCTGGAGGGCATTATGCTTAGCGAAATACGTCAATCACAAAAGGACACATATTGTATGAGATCACTCTTATAAAAACCCAAGAAAAGGTTTGCACACACACTCACACACTCTTTTATGGTTACGAAGGTAGGGTAGTGGTGAGGAAAGGAAATCACTAACTAGATTTAAAAAGCAAACAAACTAACCTATAGCTGTCAAGTTGATTCCGACTCATAGCGACACTATGGGACAAAGCAGAGCTGCCCCATAGAGTTTCCCCCAAGAAGCAGCCAGTAGATTCAATCTGCCAGCCTTTTGGTTAGCAGCCAAGCTCTCAGCCACTGTGCCACCAGGGCTCCCATTTGATAACAGACAACTGTTAACTCTGGTAAAAGGAAAGACAATACACAATATACGGGGGGTCAGTGCAACTTCACCAAGGCAAAGTCATAGAGGCTTCCTAGACACATCCAGACACCTTGAGGGACCGAGTTACTGAGGCTGAGGACTGAGGACCACGGTCTCAGGGGACATCTAGGTCAATTGGCATAACATAGCTCATAAAGAAAATGTTCTACATCTTACTTTGGTTAGTAGCATCTGGGGTCTTAAAAGCTTTTAAGTGGCCATCTAAGATACACCTATTGGTCCCGTCATGTTCAGAACAAAGGAGAATGAAGAAAACCAAAGACACAAGGAAAATATTAGTTCGAAGGGCTAATAGACCACATGAACCCCGTCCTCCAGCCTGAGCCCAGAAGTAGATGATGCCTGGCTGCAACTACCAACCACTCAGACAGGAATCACAATAGGGTCCGAGACAGACCAAGAGAAAAATGTAGAAGGAAATTCAAACTCACAAAAAAAGACCAGACTTACTGGCCTGACAGACACTGGAGGAACCTCCCAGACTATGGCCCCCGGACACCCTGCTAACTTAGAACTGAAGTCACTCCCAAAGTCCACCTTTCCGCCAAAGGTTAGACAGGCCTATAAAGTAAACAAGAACCCAAGTGAGGAACATGGTCCTTAGTTTAATAAAGCATAGGAGACCACAAAGGCAACACCTGCCCAAAAGCAAAGGGGAGAAGGCAGAAAGGGACAGGAAAACTGGACAAATGGACACACAGAACCCAGGGCGGAATGGAAAATAGGGACAGTGTCTCACCAAAGGAGATTCTATGAGCTCTTTCTTACTTTTCTTTTCAACCAGAAGGCAGGCTCAGCTATAGCTTCTCATCCCCTATCTCAGAAAGCAAGCTCTGAAGCCTACCCTTTCTCACAGAGAAGCTGTACCCTGCTCACTCTTCTAAGTGGGCTCTTTGCTCAGGCATTCCAGCCTCTGGTGCCCACAGGAAGGAGTCCACAAGCTGTAGGACCAGCCCAGACTCATTACTCTCAGGTCAAAACAGAAAAAGAAGCAGATTTAAGGTTTGCAGGTCCATAGTTGGAAACCCTGGTGGCATAGTGGTTAAGTGCTACGGCTGCTAACCAAAGGGTTGGCAGTTCGAATCCTCCAGGCACTCCTTGGAAACTCTATGGGGCAGTTCTACTCAGTCCTATAGGGTCGTTATGAGTCAGAATCGACTCAATGGCACTGGGTAGGGCACCTGTGGTTTGATGGTGCCATTTTTCTAAACATTCCTCGATGGGCCTTTGCCTTGATTTTGTACATCTAGTGGCTTTTTCTCTGTATTCTAGAAGTGGAAATTAAAGCCTGTGTTTAAGCCCCAGAGCAGGGTGACTGCCTGGACCTGGAGATTGGCCTGGTGTAATGAAGTGCTAGGCACACATTCATGCGCATATGTGTGGGGGTGTGAGGTCCGGTTAAAATGCCGGTCCAGGTCAGTAGGTCTGGGGTGGGGCCTGAGAAGCTGCATTTCTAACATGTTCCCAGGTGATACTGATGCTGCTGGTGCTCAGACCACACTTTATGTAGTGAGGGTGGCCATCATTATGAACACACACTTTGGAATCACATTTGGGTTTAAGTCCTGGCTCCAGACTCACCTAACTATGTAACTTGGACAGGTTACATGACATTTTTAAGTCACAAGTTCCTTAAATATAAAGTGAGAATAATAATGATATTGAACTCTTCCGTTTTCTGTGAGATCAGCTCATATCATGCAGATTCGCAGGAACTGACAAGCCCTCTGGAGAGGAGAGGGCCCCGGGAAGCGCTAGGCCCAAGCTTTTTTTTTTTTTTTAATTGTACTTTAGATGAAGGTTTGCAAAGCAAACTAGCTTCTCATTTGACAATTAATATACATATGATTTTATGACATTGGCTGGGCCCTAGCTTTTGATCTCCAGGGCTTTATTCTCATTCCGGGACTATGCTGTTGGGACTTGGCTGAGCCATAGGAGGGCCCCTGTACTTTACTTCTTTGTTAATAAAATAGGAGTAACAGAAATGGCGCCTCCTTCTGGAGGTACTGCACAGCAGAACTGTGTTTGCATAATTAACCTGACTCTTTAGTTTCCGAAATCAGCCAGATGTGCTCATGGTTGCAGTCATGGGTCCTTTCTGTCAAGCTGGGAGTCCTGTATACATCTGATTTAAAGAAACAATTATAAAACAATTTTAAATGCTTTAAAAAAGATACATGCATTACTTCATATATATGTATGATACAAAAACCAAACCCAGTGCCATCGATTCTGCCTCATAGCAACCCTATAGGACAGAGTAGAACTGCCCCATAGAGTTTCCAAGGAGCACCTGGCGGGTTCGAACTGCCAACCCTTTGGTTAGCAGGCGTAGCACTTAACCACTACGCCACCAGGGTTTCCATATGTATGATAAATGATTGAAATTGACGAGACTCATATAGAACACTTAGTGTTGCTTTCAAAATTAAAAGAAATGTAAAGTGAGATTTTATTTAAAAAAAAAAGTTGGAAAATACTTTCAAAATAAAAGAAAAGCACTAAAAACAAACAAGCAGAAAGAAACAACAAAAATAAAACTCTATTGGCTAGGGCCAAATATCCTGATCCAAAGTCACACAAGGGTGACGATCTGCTCTTCTAGTGTTTTCATCCCGCTGTCTTGACTGCTTCTGTGTGGAGAATTAACTCTCATTCCTAGACCTACGGCAAAGTCTGGAATGTGTAGCTGGGAATGGGCAAATCAAGGACTGCAGCTAGCCCTGAGAGCCTTCCTTCACTTCACAGCTTCTGATAACACTAATGACACTCAGAGAACAAACTATGGATTTGGAAAAAGGGGGAAAAAAAGTCTACTGGATGAAATTAGAGGCCTCTTCTTCCATTTGGAGCCCTGGTTGCACAGTGGTTAAAGCATTCAGCTGGTAACCAAAAGGTCAGTGGTTCAAGCCTACTCTACTAGCCACTCCATGGTAAAAAGATGTGACAATCTGCTCTTGTAAAGATTACACCCTTGGAAACCCTATGGGGCAGTTCTACAATGTCCAACAGGGTCACTACGCATTGGAACTGACTCAATGGCAGTAGATTTGTTCTTGGTTTTTCCCCAATTTATCAGAAATGTAATCCACTTTTGAGCATTGAAGGTAACTCCCTCTCGTCTGATGCGGTACATCAGTATGGTCTTTATTTGACCTTTCTTCTAAGGGCCAATTTGTTCATTGATTTCCCCTGACCCTCTGTTATTCCCTAAGGAACTCTCCTACATAAATGACTTTTTCTCTGTGGACTGAAAAGGGTATTTGTCCAAGAGACCCAGGGTGGTTCACTCATTCTGATAAACCCTACACATAGGCAGCACTATGTGACTGGAAGGAAATTCAAGCACCCCGCCCCCAAATAACTCAGTGGTCCACTAGTAGGCCAATGGAGATCTAAAGCTTAGGAGCTGAGAAGCCTTTTGATGATTATCAAGTCCGACCCCCTTCTCTTATGTTATAATTATTACCAACAAACCAAATCCATTGCCATCAACTCAGTTCCGACTCATAGTGACCCTATAGGACAGAGTAGAATTGCCCCATAGAGTTTCCAAGGCTGTAATCTTTGTAGAAGCAGACTGCCACATCTTTCTCCCATGGAGCGGCTGATAAGTTTGAACCACAGACCTTTTGGTTAGCAGACAAGCACTTAACCATTGTGCTACCAGAGATCCTTGTTGTAACTGTTGTTGTTGTTAGGTGCTGTTGAGTCAGTTCCGACCCAACAGAACGAAACACTGCCCGGTTCTGTGCCATCCTTACAATTGTTGCAGCCACTGTGTCATCTACCTCGTTGAGGGTCTTCCTCTTTTCCACTGACCCGGTACTCTGCCAGGCATGATGTCCTTCTCCAGGGACTCATCCCTCCTGACAACATGTCCAAGGTATGTAAGACGCAGCCTTGCCATCCTTGCCTCTAAGGAGCATTCTGACTGCACTTCTTCTAAGACAGATTTGTTCGTTCTTTTGGCAGTCCATGGTATGTTCAATATTCTTCGCCAGCACCACAATTCAAAGGCATCAATTCTTCTTCGGTCTTCCTTATTCATTGTCCAGCTTTCACATGCATATGTTATGATTGAAAATACCATGGCTTGGGTCAGATGCACCTCAGTCTTCAGGGTGACATCTTTGCTCTTCAACACTTTGAACAGGTCCTTTGAATCAGATTTGCCCAATGCAATGCGTCTTTTGATTTCTTGACTGCTGCTTCCATGGTTGTTGATTGTGGATCCAAGTAAAATGAAATCCTAGACAACTTCAATCTTTTCTCCGTTTATCATGATGTTGCTCATTGGTCCAGTTGTGAGGATTTTTGTTTTCTTTATGTCGAGGTGTAATCCATACTGAAGGCTGTGGTCTTTGATCTTCATTAGTAAGTGCTTCAAGTCCTCTTCACTTTCAGCAAGCAAGGTTGTGTCATCTGCATAATGCAGGTTGTTAATGAATCTACCTCCAATCCTGATGCCCCATTCTTCTTCATATAGTCCAGCTTCTCGTATTATCTGTTCAGCATACAGATTGAATAGGTATGGTGAAAGAATACAACCCTGACGCACGACTTTCCTGACATTAAACCAGTCGGTATGCCCTTGTTCTGTCCTAACAACTGCCTCTTAATCTATGTAAAGGTTCCTCATGAGCACAATTAAGTGTTTTAGAATTCCCATTCTTCTCAGTATTATCCATAGTTTGTTATGATCCACACAGTCGAATGCCTTTGCATTGTCAATAAAACACAGGTAAACATCCTTCTGGTATTCTCTGCTTTCAGCCAGGATCCATCTGACATCAGCAATGATATTCCTGGTTCCACGTTCTTTTCTGAAACCAGCCTGAATTTCTGGCAGTTCCCTGTCGATATACTGCTGCAGCCGTTTTTCAATGATCTTCAGCAAAATTTTGTTTGTGTGTGTAACTGTTAAAAAAAAAAAAACCAAACCCAGTGCCGTCGAGTTGATTCTGACTCATAGCGACCCTATAGGACAGAGTAGAACTGCCCATAGAGTTTCCAAGGAGCACCTGGAGGGTTCGAACTGCCAACCCTTTGGTTAGCAGCTGTAGCACTTAATCACTACGCCACCAGGGTTTCCATGTAACTGTTAAAAAACTGTTAGCTGTTGTCAAATGAGCCCCTGACTCAAGAAAACGTCACGCACAAGGGAAGAAAATACTGTCCAGTTCCGTGCCATCCCGGTGATCAGTTGGGGATTGGACCGTTGTGAGGGTTTTCATTGGCTGACTTTTCAAAAGTAGATTGAGCTTTCTTCTTAGTCTGTCTTAGCCTAGAAGCTCCGCTGAAACCTGCTCAGCATCATAGCAACCTGCAAGTCCCCACTGACAGGTGGGTGGTGGCTATGCCTGAGGTACACTGGCTGAAAATCAAACCTAGGACTTCCACATGGGAGGTGAGAATTCTACCACTGAATCATTACTGCCGTCTCCTTCTCATAAATAAAAGAAAATGAGGTTTACAAGAAGAAAACTACTCAAGTGTATATAACGCATTAAAAGAAGGTCTGTGTCTTTGAATTTGGACATCTTTCAATTCTCAGAATTCTCCTTAGGAAGACCCAGAGAACACTGGACAGAAAGTTTACCAATGTTTCTCAGTATGCGCGTGTCCTAAAGACCATCAGAATCATCTGTGGAGCTTTTTTAAAACTGCAGACCCCCAGGGTCCACTACGGGCCTGCCTACTAAATCAGAAATGCTGGTGATGGGGCCTAGGAATCTGCATTGTGGAAACCTTTCAGAATGATTCTCTGACAAAGGACTTTGGAAAAGCCCTTTCTTAAACCTTTAACATGTTAACTGTCAGCTACAGCCACTGCAGGAATTTACTCCCTGACAGCTCCTAAAGCTGGGAAGTGAACTTGCCCTTGAGCTGAGCTGGGGGGTGGGGAGGGTGGGGGGTGGGGAGGATGGGGGGTTGCCCCGCCCTCCTTTCATTTCCTCAGCAGGTAGCCCTTGTCCCAGATTCTCCCAGGTTGGTTAAGACTGAAATGCCCTGTGTGGGCCATCCTGCTGTGGCACTGCAAACTTCCAGTCACTTTGCCACCTTGGTAGAGCCCTGGAAATTGAGGACCAAGCTTTCTTTCCATCACACATGGACCCGGTGACCTTTTGCAGCAACCCCAGAACATTTCTCTCAGAAAATTCGGAAAGAACCAGCCCTACTACAATACATGGCTTATCCATCTTTAGCGGAATCTCCTGAAAGGTTTGTTATTGGCTAGATTTGGGGGCAAACTAAGTCATGATTCCAAAAATTCTTTGTAATACTTTAGTTTTAAGTTTTCTCCCGTTTTCTTACCGGGAACATGTGATATGCGAACAAAGACTAAATATACTGAAAGATTCCATTCATGAGTCATTTTGAAATGAAAAATCCTAGGCTAATATATTTCTCCTTTTTTTGTATTTTGGACTTGCTGAAAGTGTTTCAGCAAATGTTTTTCTTTTCAGAGGAAAGATTCTCACGGAGGGAAACACAGGCATAATGAACAGATTGATTTGCCTGGGGTCACCCGGAAGAAAGAGCTCTGGTGGGCTCTGGCATTCCGCGTACCCCTCCTCAACTTCCAGCTTAGACCACGGAGGAAGGATGGCTGCCCCTTGTGGCTGGCTAAACTAAGGGTCTGTGGTTTCCTGCTCTGTGCCACACTGTGCTACTGCATTGTGACTCAAATCCACAAATACCACTCCTTCTCTTTCTGAGAAACCCTGGTGGCCTAGTGGTTAAGAGCTGTGGCTGCAAACCAAATGGTCAGCAGTTCAAATCCCCCAGGTGGTCCATGGAAGCCTTATGTGGTAGCTCTACTCTGTCCTGTAGGGTCACTATGAGTTGGAATCAACTCTACTGCAGTGGTTTTTCTCCTTCCAAGTATTACTTCATAGAAATAAAAAAGAGTTCTTCTAGCAGAAGGGGTGTCCCTCTTGTAGCTTGCTTCTCACTCTGGATTTGCTCTCTTAATTGGAATATTCTCATTTCAATCCCTCACCCCATCCTCCCTCCCTCCCTCACGCACGCACGCACACATGCACGCACGCACGCACACCTTCCTGAAGCCAGTGCCTTAGTTTCAGTCAGTGATACCTGGTAGAGGAACACCCCATACTAAATCTGCATCAAGATTCCTTCCAAGTTCCCAGGGGCAACAGCTTCTCTCCCAGTTGGGCCATCGCTTTGGGGATCCAGCAGCACTTCAGTGTGACGGTTTGAAATCAGGAGTCCTCCAGCCATAAACACCAAAGAGGCAGGAGGAGCACCTGGTCCCCTTCCGTTGAGTTAGTAATGTTATTGGTGCATCTTTGTGAGGCACCAAGTGGCTTAATACAACTTAGGGAGGGATGGTGGCCTTAGAAGTTCCTTGGAATGTCTAAATCGGGTCTTTTGCCTTTCCACTCCTCATTCATTGCAAGCTCTGAATGAGGAACTGGGAGACCCTACCTCTTACTGAAACAAAGGGAGTGACTGGTGGCAGGAGAGCACAGTCTTCCACTAACAACCTGGGGCAGGGACAAGGACTCTGTCTTTCCCTTGGTCCCTAGCTTGTTTTCTCTGCATATGTTCTCAAGCCTTTGCTCCAAGGAGTGGTGTAAGAGCTAACAATCTGTCTTGGACACCGTCAGTTTGACAAACTACACTTCACCTAAGAACTTGGTCAATGCAGTGTGGCTTGTGTGCCCTTGCAGCTCTTAACTCCCTGGGGTGCCTGGAACTAGTGTCCTAAGGACAGTGGGTAGGAGGATGGGACAGCAGCACAACTGAGGCTAGTATCTCCCACACCCTAATTTATTTCTGTAGGCAGAGGGCAGGCCAAAGAGCATGCTACTGGGTATTTTTTAGAACCTCTCTCTTCCAACTCCTTATCTGGAGGCTGGAAAAACTACAGCTTTTATAAGAATGAAGACAGAGGGTTAAAATATTCTCTGTAGAAAAAAGGAAAGGGAGCTGCAAAGAACCTGGAATCAAATGGCCTGGGAGGAAGAAGGAGGCAAGAAGCGCCCTGAGAATCAGGGAAGCTGAGTCACACTCCTTCTCTCCGTTCCTATTAAATTAGATCTGGAAAGTCAGTAGCCAGAATCCTCAGTGGGGTGCCTACCTGATGTGTGAGAGAGCTGGGGAGGTAGGAAGTTCACTGAAGAGCCAGTCCCTTCTTGCCTCCCAGTCTCCTTGGGAGCAAGACATACTCTCACTGTAATAAATGTAACCCGGCTTGGAAAATGTAGAAAAGTTCCACGGTAGATCTTTGTGCATTTATCCCCGGGCCTGAAACAATTGACAGTAGATAGGTACCAACGGTTGGGGATTATTTGGGGGCGGGGGGGGATTCACAAATCTGAGCGCAACGTTGTCCAGTTTGGAATAGGGAAAACAGAAACCCAGTACCAAGAAGGAATTCTCTTTGCCCTTTGGAAGAGAAAGAGTATGCCTAGTTTTAAAGCAGTAAAGGCAAATTTTGTAATTGAGAAAAGAAAACGAGAGAGGGGCACTCAGGTAAGACTAAATAAATAGGCATAAGTGGATTTCAGACTTTGGGAGGAAGGGGCACTGGGAGATGTCACTTGCTCACCAGAAGGTGGCGCGTTTTCTTTAGGATTGCGTCCTGGAGTCTCTCAGATGAAAACCTCGCAGCAACACTTGCGAGTCCCCTCTCCGGAAATCGCTCTACAGATAATAACCCTCCAGTGTCTGGAAATGTTTAATTACCGCCAACGCTCGTTTCTCCAGCGCCAACCGCCGCTGCTGCAGCCTGTCAGGGACGCAGCGCCGCGGGTGTGGTAAAGCGATTTGATCCTCAGGGTTTCACCCTAACTATCCACAAAACAGTTCAGTGAAAAGAACTTTTCTTCATTATTCTCAGTTCGATTAAACCCTGAGTTGTTTTTAATACATTTATATTTACTTGGGAGAAAAGAGAAATTTAGTATCTGTAGAACATAACGTCTGTTATGTGTCGAAAATAATTCTAACAACTCACTTAAAAAAAAAATGTAAAACCCACCACGCCTTTTACGCACATTTTACATCTGTGCCTCACAACAGAAGGCATTATCTTCCCTCTACTTTACCCATGGTAGTATGCCCAGACTCAATGCATTTCCGTGCGCCTATTTTTATTCACTTTGCATAAATATTCTTCCGACCAACCAAGGGTAGATCTAAACATGTGTTTATTGTTATATTTATTAAAGTGACAAAGAATTACAAGAGTTACCTGCTCATAAAGAACTCAGGAAACGGGTCCTGCCTAGAAAAACAGTTTACTTTCCCTTTCAGTTTTGATACTGTAACTTGTCTGTCGCCGTCACAATAATCAACGCCTGGCTCTTGCGTTCACCAGGAACCCTGGTGGCGCAGTGGTTAAAGCGCTCGGAGGCCGGGCGTGGGAACCCACCGGCCATTTCGAGGGAGAAAGAGGTGGCAGTCTGCTTCCCGAAAGCTGTACAGCTTTGGAAGCGGTATTGGGGGGCAGTTCTAGTCTGTCCTATCCGGTCGCTGAGTCAGAATGGACCTGATGGCAATGGGTTTGGTTTGGTGTGGGGCTCTTGCTTTCACCTGGCATCTATTCTCCGACGGAGCCTGGGATTGCTTTTGCGTTATCAGAGTGTGTTATCTGCACAAGTGTGTGTGGAAATCGTGTTACCTACCTTCCCTGTTTAAAAGCTTTTCCCCAAAGCTGGCTTTTGACCTGATTGACCGTAATGGTTCCAGAGGAACTATTGAACTATTACAATCCATCATCTCAATGAATACAGAGGGACACCTAAATCTCCCGCTTATTTGCCAGCTCTGTACACCCGTAAGGGGAGTCTGGTAAGCAGACCCCAATTGTCCACAAGGTAAGTTACAGGGAAGCTTGCGTTGGAAGCAAAAACTCGCGGAAGCTAAGTAAATTCCATTTCTAAGCAATAGAATGAGGTCATTTTTGTTTGGTTGGGGAATGAGCAGGGGGGGTCTTTTTTTTTTTTTTTTTTTTTTTTAATCCCAAACACCCCAAAGCAATCCGCCATGTTCTGGTTAATTTTCTGGAAGCTGCTCAATTTTCCCTCCCAACACCGGCTGGGGCACTTTCTTTCCCAGTGAGCAGGAGCCTGGAGGGACTAGGGCTGGGGCGGCGGAGGCTCGCATAGGCGGTCACCACCCCAAGTATGCCCAGGAGAGGGAGGTGGCCAGGGCTTGCTTCGGACTAGGAGCCTTGCGGTCAATGGCCAGGACACTTGGCCGGCCTGGGGTCGCTCCCTGCCGGACAAAACCCCGACTGGCGGGACGTGGAGCAGAGCGCGGGACCCGGACTTAGACGCCTGGTCTTGCTGTGGGGACCCTTCCCCAAGGCTGCTTGGTCCCCAGCAGAGTCTGGGACCCCTTGGGCGCCTTCGGGTTGGGAGAGCCAGAACGAGCAGCGGCGGATTTCCCGCCCGGCTCTCCGGTCTTGGGCTGGAGCCCTCAGGATCAACGAAGCAGAGGCTGCAGCTGCCGGGTGCAGAGTACGCTGCGCTCCCAGGAATGGGCTGCTGATCCAGACAGAGGAATTTGGCCACCTTCACTGGGTAAAGAAGGACAGTTGGGTTTGGGCTGCCAGGGCGTTTACAAAACTCGAAAAGCAACGTTCTTGCGATTCCTAAACGAATCTGACTTTGGTAAGCGTGTCCTACCAGCCCTTAAGGGTCCTGGGTCCTGACTTCCTCAAGCCATATAAGACCCAAATCCAGCTGCTGCGCTGAGACCTAGGCCCTGCTGGGACAGACCAAATTCTCCTAAATTGGCTCCGAAGGGGATTCCACCAGTTGCCACTCCCCATCACCTCCGCCCATCACCCCCCCCCCCCGCACAGAGCAGCGGGGGGGCGGGGGGAGAGGGGGGTGGGTAGTTCTCTGGGCTCCTTCCTGCCCGCCCTACCCAAGGACTCAGGTCTCTGTCCTCCCGAGGGTTTGGTGTTGATCCCTTGGGAACACGCAGCGGGTAGCTCCTAGCAAATGTCGAATTTGGTTATTGCTGCTTTCTGGGGTTGTGCATGGCGGAGACCTAGGAGGAGCCTCCTGGAAGTCAGTTGTCTGAAACAGGGAGGGCTTGCCTAGGTTAAGAGAAGCACCCTGTGTCGGGGGTACTGCTCTCCTGCCCTTCCCTGTCCCTCCTGGAGGTCCAGGTCCAGTTGTCCAGGGTGACAACTCCTCTGGCAAGCAACACCTGGGGCCCTGGGCCATGAGGGCTCAGTGCCAACCCTGCCTCCCTACTTTGCCCCCCCCCCATACCAGGATTTGGCCTGAGTCAGGATCTATTTTAGAAATAACGGTGATAAAAGTGGGCATTAAACAACCCAGTTACATATTCCTTTCTTTAGGATCCTGAGTACTCTCGCAAAGAGCTCTTTAGGGATTCTACTACTTGAGCCTTTTTGGAAGTGCCCAGGTATTTTGGACAAGGGTCCTGTTTCAGAAGAGAAGGGCAAGTAGAATGAAGGAGGAAGTCCAGTTGAGCTGTGCAGAGTTCAGAGCAAAAGGCAGGATGTGCCTGCTCAGGACGCTACAGTTCCCTGTAAGCATCCAGCCACTCTTCCTCTAGAACATTGGGACAGCCAGAGGTCCTATGAAGGAGACCGTTTTTTGGAATCTTTCATGGCTGGTAATGGAGCACTCCCCATGCATTGCGTACTAGCAGAGCTGGAGACAGGTACATACAAACCTCCTGGACTCCAGAGGGAAGTGAGTACAATCCAGGAATGCTCTGCATGGAATTATCCAGAGAGGCCCTCCCCTGGTCTTCGAACTTGCTACCCTGGAACTGGGGGGGGGGGGTGCAGAGGTGATTTCCATTCCCTTCTGCTCCCAGGAGGCCTTGCCTGTGGCAGAGATGTAGCCCAATGACAGCAGCTGCTAGGCGTCCAGCTGCCAAAGGCAAATTTAATCCAGTACAGTCTCTTAATCCAACACTAGCCTTTGGCACTGAGTGCAGTCCCTTGGGGCAAAGACTGTGCCCCCTTTTCCTTGTTCT
This sequence comes from Loxodonta africana, assembly GCF_030014295.1. Classification (NCBI taxonomy): domain Eukaryota; kingdom Metazoa; phylum Chordata; class Mammalia; order Proboscidea; family Elephantidae; genus Loxodonta; species Loxodonta africana. The sequence continues at coordinate 31,640,064 of NC_087353.1, read as the reverse complement.
CACTCAAGCCAAAAAGATACCCAGGGGCTGGAGACCAGGTTCCATTTGAAAGACTTGGGGAAGATACAAGTATCTCCTCTGACTAAGCTTTTGGGGGGCATCTCCACAACCCCATCACCCTAAATCAGGGATTATTGCCCTCTCAAAAAAAAAAAAAAATCAGTTCCAGGTTGTGGAGTAAAATTGGAGGTAATAGAAACTGGTCCCCAGGGATGTAGTATCAATATGTCAGAGCCCCACAGGCCCAGGTGCGAGCCCCAAGGACTCAGAGGTGTCACTCGGCAGCAACTCTGGAGCAAAGTCCAGGAGTGAACCTGGACCCACCCAAGACCCAGGAAACCAGTGCCTTTTGGGGTTCTGAGCCAAGAGCCTTGTGTGGGAGATGTGGGCCAGGGAAGGGGTCAGACCTGGGGTCAGCTGGAGTTCAGCCCCCTGAGGTGATCAGTCAAGAGAGGGCTGGCACCCTCTTGGGTAAGGCATGGACAGCCGGTGCAGATTTTTTGGCGGCCAAAACCATGACCCTTCTTGGATCGCAAACGCCACCTGGACCAGCTCCTTGGACTCAGGGGTCCTGAAGCTGACGATCTTTGCGGGCTGCCTCCGGTGCCTTTGCCTCTCTTCCTACGCATCATCCCCATACAAATGAACACGTGAAAAGAGATGCCACTTGCGTTGGGGTGGAAATCCAGAGGACTGAATTCCAGGAAAATAACGTTCCTTACCTCCTCCGCTCATTCCCTCACCCTGCCTCTGATCTTTCTGCCGATCTCCATAACCCAGCGTTTGGGGAAATCCAGAGATAACAGTTCTTTCGGGTCGGTAACCCAGCCTCCCTCCAGTCCTAGGAGCTACCTAGCCCAACCTGGGTTACCGCCTGGCCCTGAGCACGCTTCGATGACCAGGAGCTGCTCCAGTCCTGGAACCTCCGCCTCCGGAAAAGATTCCGGGAGGGGAGGTGATTCTGCCAGGGACCCAAGTGCACTGGAGCGCAAGCTGTGGGGCGAAGATCCCGTGCACAGAGCTTCCTTCCCAGCCTAGGCTGTGTTCTAGGCGCGGAGGAATAGGACCTCGAAGCGCTGCGCTCTCAGCGGCTCTCAACTGCTAGAGGCTGCTTACTTTAGCGCATCAGGCGTGGCTTCATGGGCCTTAACAACGTAGAAGGGGTCTCACCGGCCTGAGGAAGAGTGGACGGAGGTCCGGGGAGGCCGGGACCAAAGGAATGAAGCTGCCAAAGTCGGCTGTCCGGGTCAGCAAAACTTTGCCTCTCAGTGCGCAGGCGCGGGGGCGGTTTGGGGGGCAGGGGAGGGAGGGGAGGAATCCTGAAGCAAGGGGCGGGCGAGCGGGGTGGGGGGAAGGAGGGTGGTGGATTAAAATAAGTAGGCGGCTCGGTGCTAAGGGATGAGTGAGTCGGAGCTCGGCCTCTCCCCAGCTCGTTCGCAGCCTCTCCCGGTTCAGACCCAGAGAGGGAGCCGCGAGCGAGGTTCACCATCCCCTGGCGGGTAGGGCTCCCGGGCCGCTGAGCTGCTGTCCTTCGGAGCGCTCCCGCGTGTCGGGCGCTCCGAGTCCCCGCGGCCAGAGAGGGCCCAGGACTCTAGAACTCCAGAGCCTCTGGTATCCCGTGTCCCCCGCAATCGGAGCCCCAGAGACGCTCCCAGCTCCTGGACCGCCGCGGAACAAGGTAACTGCAGCCCTGGGCGCCAGGGCTCAGCGGGGGGAGCGCGGGCAGGAGTCCCGGGTCGCCCCGCGGCGGGTGTCTCCTCTCTCTCAATGTCCCAGAAAGAAGCTCCTCTTGCCAAACGAAGGCTGCAGAACCACTGGGAAAGTAAGAACAGCTGCAGCCCAAGGTGGCTGGGAGTGCTGGCTCAGGGACTTCGAAGCCGCGAGGGTCCTCGGCCTCTGATCTCAGGGGAATGAGGGTACCGGCCTCCGCTAATGCCCAAAGTCGGGCCGGGCTCTGCAGAGTCCAAAGCGAGGTACCCGCGGACTTCAGAATTCAGCCTGTGGGGCCCCTTTAAAAAAACCGGATCAACTTCAGCGAGCACAAAGTTTCCTGAGAGGCACGGTTAGTTCAGGCAGACTTGCCTTAGCTGAGGAAGAAGGGAGAGTGGGTGGCCATGGCTGCAGCCAACCGCTCCAGGGACAGGTGCATGCCCTAGCCGCGTTGCGCTTTCGTGCGAATTTGTCTCTTGCGGATTTATGCTCAGGTATCAGGCCGGCTAGAACCGGAGCGCAGGGCCGCGTGCCTGGTGCCCGCCTTACACTCGCGCCCTGACTTCAGGGTGTTCTCTATAGAGCTATTGGTTTGTGTCCTCAAGACCTGGAGCACAACCTGCGAATGCTCCAGTGCGGGGGGGCGCGCAGGGGGCGAGAGTATTGCTTCCCAATTCGGGACCCGCATGCCACAGTAGCGGAAAAGCTGTGGAGCCACGGGTATCTCCAGGCTGGGTCTTGGAAGGGTGGGATTCCTTTGCCCCCCTAACCTGGCCTTTAGGAGGGAAGGCGGGAGCCGGAGGAAAGAGGGGAAGAGGTGAGGGGTTGGCTGCAGAAGTAACTTTCCCCTGGCACCTCTCTGATGAAAATTAAAACTCACATTCAGCCATTCCTCAGCAGCTCAAGCAGAAGCGAGGTGTGCTCTCCGAGTATAAAGTAGCTGCGAGGATGTCTTTGTTGGCATAATTGGGTAAATTTCACCTGGGTTCAAAGTTGCGCGTTGGCTTTTGGAAACAGAAACCACGTGCGAGGATCGTCTCCAGGCTCACAGCCTCCTAGGGGAGAGGAGGGCTGGCGGCGGCTGGGAATAAACAGTATGTAAATGTTCTATCCGAGGCTCCTTGAAGTAATTGCGGTTTCATTAAGATTGGGGGAAGCAGATCGGTGAGAACGCAGCGGGCGTTTAAGTGCAGGGGGATGGCCGCCTCGCCAGTGGCTTCGCTCGATTCCTTTCGTTGAGAGAATGCAACAAAAGTATCCAGTGCTGGTCAGTCCTCTCGCTGGGAGTCTGGACAGCTGTCACCACTCGTGTTGAGGATCCGAAGCGAAGGATGATTTTCTTGGGCTGCTGCTGGGTTCCTCCAGGGTAAGCTCTTGGAGCTCACACTGTCCTCATTAATGCAAACAGTTAACTCGCTCACGCTCAATTAGCGCCGAATAAACCACTTTAATAGACTCTGCACACTTCATTAATGCCCGGCGAAGGGCTAGCAGCAGAGCCGGGATTGGCGCTCCAACGCGCGAGGGAAGCCAGCGTCCGCGCCGCGCAAGGAACAGAGCATGGAAGCGCGAAGTGTGTTTGCTGCGTTTAGTCGGGACCGTTTATCCGCACCTCCCAAGTCCCGAGGCCTGGGCTTCTGTAGGACTGGATGCCTGGCCTGCAGAGAGGTGTTCACACTCAGGGTTTAAAGATCGAAAGCGTTCGCACTGGGGTTCCGGGGTCAGGGCAGCGGAGCCCGCGGGGCTGGAAGTCCGCCCATCCTCTCCTGCGACATAGGCGAGTGTAAGACGGTGTTTTTCTCTTAGCTGATCTCCTAAAATCGGATCGTGGATTCTGCTTATTTTGGGTACGGGTGTAAAGGGGCCACGTTTCGAACGAATTTCGTCCCCAAGGAGCCCGGGGAGCCCTCGTCTCGGAATGGGGCAGAAAATAAGAAGCTGGCTGGGCCGCTGAGGAAAATAAATTGAGTGTTGGGGGAAACAAGCTCGGGCAGATAGCCCGGACCGATTGGCTCCCAAGAGCCAAGATCGCTGCAAGCCCCTCCATGGAGCGCAAGGCCTCTCTGGTGTTCTCTCCTGGGGATAAGGGAGGGATGGCCACGTTAGTACTCACGTTTGGCGGGTTCTCGGTTCCGGGCACCGAGCGGGCTCCGGCCCTTGTGTAGCCCAGAATCCCGCCGCCACGGCCGCTCATCTTTGCCATGGATAGGCCGAGTACCGAGAGAAGCAAGCAGAGGCCTCGGTGGCGCCGGGCGACCCCGGGGAGTTGGAGATAAGGATCTGATTTCCAACTTCTAGAGAAGAAGAGGTGACAGCAAATCAAAGAGCAATCACCCGCCTAAGTCCCGGACCACCTTTGAAGTTGAGGAGCCTCGTTTTCTCTCCACCCTCGCCCAAGCCGGTCCCCGCTTTCTCTTTGGCCCAATTAGTATTTTGCTCCGCCACGTCTCAGAGCTCCGGGTTTGTCCCCCGGGCGACCCGTGGTTGGAAGAGTAGCGAAGGCTGGGGGGTGGGGGGGTCCCAGCCAGGCCAGCGCTCCCGCTTCAGAGGCAGGATCTTCGCAGATTTTTTCCTCCCCTAGCCTCGAGGCTGAGTTAATTGCAGCGATCAGACTTGGTTTTCATTCGTTTGAGAAATTAAGCTGGGCAGGCAAATGTCTGCAGGCTTGTGGTGTTTTGTACCACAGAGCCTCTGTCCTTAGGGCCCTGCGCTCACTGAGCCGCCCAGGCAGACCTGCCTCGTGCCAGCTTCCAGGGTCAAGATTGTCCTCACTCCCGGGACCTGGAACTGCACCTCCCGGGATAGGGCCGTCCTTTTGGAGTCTTGCTGCAACGAAAGGCAGCCGAGTCTGGGCCTGGATTTTGCCAACTTTGGCTGAGGGTCAGCTAGGCTGGGGAGGCGGCCTGGGGGGGCTGCGGCTCTAAACTCGGGGCCAGAGGAATGGCCTTCGCATCCCAGAGAAAGGAAATGACTCCAGATTAGAGGGGAGGCTAGAGGAAGAGAAGAGGAGCAAAAAGAGGAAGAGAAAAAAGTCTGGAGCGGAGGACTGAGCAGAGGCGGTGGGAGTCCCAAGAACCCTGCACTGGCAATGATTTCTTGAGTAGCCTTAGGCTCAGTGCCGGAGTTCAGCTCTTGAGCCTCCCAAGGCTCCCTGCCTACTTCTGTTTTCCCTTCTCCCTGTTTTTCAGGACTTGGAACCGGTTCCTTCTGATTCGCGAACCCCTACTGAGAATTTGCATTTCCACCCCAGATATACAGAATCAGAATCTACATTTTAACTAGAACTCCAGGTGATTCTTTAGTATAATAAATTTTGAGAACCACTGCTCAACTAGTGGTTCTCGGAATTGGTCCTTAACCAGCAGCATTAGCACCTTCTGGGAACTTCTTAGAAATGCAAATTCTCAACAGGGGTTCAAACCAGAACAAACTGACCAAAGTCCTGCTTTTTTTTTTCATCCATTGGACAGACTTGAGTTAGGAAGTGTCTGGGAGAGACAGAATGAAAGGCCTCTCTGTGGAGCAGGTCTACAGAGGCTGGAGACCCTGACCCAGAGGGCCAGAAGATGCCAGACTCCTGGTCACTTCAGCGCAGCTTCCCTCTGGCCTTGTTCAAGCTCCCTGATTTTGTAGTTGGAGGTGCACAGACCATAGCAGCTGAGGCCTGGCTTCAGTCCTCTTGCCCACAGGCATACCCACCTGCTGAGGGCTCACCATGGGACCCAGAAACTACTTGAGAGCCCTGAGGTCCTGCTTCCCTTTCTTACGGGGGGGGGGGGGGAGGGCACTGCATCGTCCGTGTATGTCGTGAATATGTGACTGGGTAAATGAATGTGGGTGTCGTGCCCTGAATAAAAAGAAAGTGATCCCCTGGGGCTATGGTTAGGGGGTCAGTCTGCAGGCCACTGAAGAGAGGGTGGTGTCAACATGGGTCCTTAGTGGGTAGAACAGCAAATTTGAGGTCAAACGAGAGTTTTGAGGAGAAAGATGACATGGTTTCTGGAAGTCAAATTGAAGATCAGCCAGGAGGTGTGTGTAGTTGTGTGAATTTATACGTGTGCCATATGTCCCTGAATCTCTTCGTGGCTGTGATGTGATCCCCTGTGTACATGCTGGGGCCTGCATTTTGTAGCCAGTGTTGTGCTACAAGACATGGGTTGTCCCAGTTTATCTTTGCATCTTGTTATCAACTCTGCTACAGAATGCGTGAATCTGTGTTTATCTGTCGGTGTGTAAGCACTTATCGATCTGCCCGTGAATGTGTACGTGTGCTTCCAAGTTCCTGTTTATCTTTATAGAAGAGCATATTTCTGTACTGACCCTTTCTGTGTGAGTGTAAGGTTTTACACACCAGTTTTCTGTGCTGGTGGCTTTCTTAATGTTCTGTACAGTATCGCAGGCCCGCATTTCAAGTTGGTTGCACTGCATGGGATTTTTCTCCTAATTTCTGTATGTAGTAGTTTGTCTGTGCCAGAGACCATTTGGAGGGAGTCTTCAGACCAGGGAGGCAGAAGGAGACTTCTGAAAACAGGGCTTCCCTGCATCTTATGTCCCCACCTTCTCTGAGAACAGGTGTGTTCCCTGGGTGGGATCTTAAGACTCCCAGCTCTGGCCCTGGGGGGAGAAGAGGATGCAGCTGGGCTGGAATTCAGGACGAAGACAACCTACCCTGAACTTCTCTTTTCCTCTCCCACTGCCCTTCTTCCTTTTTTCTGCAGATCAAGATTGTGAGAACACTCTGCAACCCCGGCAATGGGCAGCAAAACCTTGCCAGCGCCAGTGCCCATCCACCCATCCCTGCAGCTCACCAACTATTCCTTCCTTCAGGCAGTGAACGGCCTGCCCACGGTGCCCTCGGACCACCTGCCCAACCTGTATGGTTTCAGTGCTCTGCATGCTGTGCACCTGCACCAGTGGACACTGGGTTACCCAGCCATGCACTTGCCGCGCTCCTCTTTCTCCAAAGTGCCAGGCACCGTATCCAGCCTGGTGGACGCGCGCTTCCAGCTGCCTGCCTTTCCCTGGTTCCCTCATGTCATCCAGCCCAAGCCAGAGATCACCGCTGGAGGCAGTGGCCCCGCAGTGCTTAAGACCAAGCCGCGCTTTGATTTCGCCAACCTGGCCTTGGCCGCCACGCAAGAAGACCCGTCCAAGCTTGGCAGGGGGGAGGGCCCTGGCTCTCCTACGGGTGGGCTGGGTGCTCTCCTGGATGTGACCAAGCTGTCCCCAGAAAAGAAACCCACGAGAGGACGCCTGCCTTCCAAGACCAAGAAGGAGTTTGTCTGCAAATTCTGTGGCCGGCACTTCACCAAGTCCTACAACCTACTTATTCATGAGCGGACGCACACCGATGAGCGGCCCTACACCTGTGACATCTGCCACAAAGCCTTCCGGAGGCAAGACCACCTACGGGATCACAGGTGCAGTACTGCGGGTGGCCCAAGAGAGAGCTGGGTCTGTTTGTCTCTGGCCTCCTCGTCCTCCTCTGCAATGAGGAGGCTCATGAGACCCTCCTGCCTCCAGGCCTCCTGAGTTTTGGGGAATTGTCTAAAATCATGATGGAAAACATACAAGGCTCAGGGATAGGTTCTTGGAGCGTGGGCAGAGAAAATATGGTGTTGTATAGGATGGAAGACTAAGTCAGGTCTCCATGAATTTCATTAGCTCGCAGTTTACTCAGCCCTTACCCCATTCTCAGCTCTAGCAGAAGTTTCTATGGGGATAGCCGTGACATGTGAACGCTTGCAATGTAGCTAGTGTGACTAAGAAACTGAATTTTAAATTGTATTTAATTTTAATTAATTTAAAATTTAATCACCACACATGGCTAGTGGTTACTGCCCTGGATAGGGCAGCTGTAGCAAATTGGCCAATCCGAGCCCAGGACTCACCTTCAGTGACCCAGGCTTTGGATGAGGCCATGCAGCAGCTCCTTAGGAAGGCAGGCTGTCTCCGTGGCTGTACCCGTTTGTTCACTGATCAGATGTTGCCCAAGCAGTCCTTCACCTCCCCACTCCACCTACAAACAGCACTTCGCCCTCCTTCACATTCTCTACTCCACAATCTCCCTTCTTTTGAAGGCAAGCGTCTCATAACAGTGGGAGGGGATCTTGGGCAACTGCTTAAAACGTTGCATCATTTTGCAGGATTAACATTCTGTTTTCGCCTTCAGATATATTCACTCCAAAGAGAAGCCCTTCAAGTGTCAAGAGTGCGGCAAAGGATTTTGCCAGTCCAGGACTCTCGCTGTCCACAAGACGCTACACTCACAGGTGAAGGAGCTTAAAACTTCCAAGATCAAATGCTAAATAAAACCTCTCGGTGCGCAGGACCCTGGCTCACGCCACCCCCTCCTCCAGAAGGACTGGAAGCCTATGGCAACTCTGGCGGGCAGCGGGAGGGGCTCCCGGGACCTCCCCCACCCAAAACAAGGTCCCCTGGGTCCCAGGCGCACGCGGTACTCCAGAGCTCTGCCGGGAGCCGTGACCCCGGCCGCCCAGCGGCTCCCCCAGGACGTGGCTAAACTCTTGGCCAAAAGGCGGTACTCACGTGGCGGAAGGGAAACTGCATTTAAAAAAAAGAACGAAAGCTCCGCGTAGCCGCATCGGCGCCTCTCCCAGAAGTATTACTTTTTCTATTGTTATTTTATACGTTTTCTTTACCTTTTTTTTTTTTTTCTTCTTTGACCATATAAGCTTGTAACTCTGACTGCGGAGACGGGGGAGAGAGGAAAAGAAGTTCTGCGCGATTGCAGCTTCCAGTCCCCTCCTCCCGTCCCCACCCCCACCCTGGGAGCCTGCAAAAGTGTAATCCGTGTATCTGCTTCAGCTGCCCGGCCCCAGGGAGCACTCGGGCCGGGACGTCCCCTCCCAGCCCCCGCCGCGCAGCCGGCCTCGGGCTCCAGGACTCAGACGGCGGGGCGGGGACCTCGGCCCGGGGGCCGAAGGGGCCCGGCCTCTGGCTCCCCTGCGCCGCAGCCCTGTCACCACCAGCGAGCAGCCGGCCAGGAGCGGGGCATTGTATTGCGATTGGCACTTTATGCTGACCATCGGTAACGGACATTATCACTGGAGTTTTTAAAATATTAAATAAACGGTTATTTTACAGGCATTGCAGGATGGGTAATTTCCCTCCAAAACGCAGGAGACTGGGCGGCTCCTTTCTCTGAGAGGAGGAGGTCTCTGACCGACTCCAACCTGTCTCGTTTCCCTACCCCCGCCCTGTTGGAGTGATATTGCTGACTTGGTGGAGAAACTCCGTCCCCTTCTATGTTTGTTTGCCTTTGACGCCACTGCAGTTTTTTTTTTTTTTTTTTTTTTTTTTTGCCTTTCTTCCCTGCTCCGGTCCTAGGGTCTCAGTTCCTCCCACTCCTCTCCTCCGAAGGGCTGTGAGTTTACAAAGAAGCAGAGCCCAAGGCCAGTACACCGGCCAAGAAAAATCCCAACCTCTCCAGGTGCGGGGAGACACTTAGGGTCCACAAAAGATATGCAATATCACCCCACTCCCCTACTCAAAGCCTCCGCACCGCCTCTTGATTCTGTTTGGGGATGGGCGGCACCCTTTGTTCGCAGTCTCAACCATCGTTGTTCCCCTCACCCTCCCACCACCCCCACCCCCGGCCCCAACACTCGGCAGAAAATACGCAATCACCTCTGCCATCCCAGGGTCCCAAACCTACATCCCTCCCTCTCTCGGGATCCCGCAGACACACTTCTCCGGTTGGGACTGGTCGCATGTCCGCATCAGGACTCCACGCCCGGGAAGATTCCCTACAGTTTGAAAGCCTTGTCATGAATGACAGGGGCAGGAGTCCTGGGAGGCGGGGAAGCTTAGGAAGAGAAATCTGAGTCCACCCTCCACAAGTTGAGCCTTCCTCGGGACGCCTAGTTTTCCCACAATTAGAGGCCAGACCGCCAGGGGGGCTCTCCTGCTTGGCTTGGGGCGGGGCTCCCACAGCTCCAGCACCCTGACCGCGGGGCTGAGGCAGGCGGTGGCGCCCGCGGCCTTTCCCAAGCTGAGCGCGGCCGCCGGGGCTTCAGTGCCCGGTGCCCAGCGGCCGCGGGGACCGCCCGGCCGAGCTCCCCTGCAGCAGGGACCCCAAATCCCAGCCTCAAGCAGAGCCCTGCGGACAGAGAAAGCGGTCCGGGACTGTAGGAGTTAAGATGCTCTAGCTTTTTAATACTTCATCGCACCCCATCTGAGGACGCCTTCAGCTCCTGAGCGGGCTAGAACTCCACGACCCAGGAACCTTATTTTGCCTGTTGCTGTGCGGCCCCCTGCGTTGGGAGCTGCGCTGCCCCCTGCTGGACAGGCCTGGAGGGGCGGCCGAGGACTCGGGCCACCTCTCTGTGTTCTGCCCCCAAGCACGCCTAACTCTCCCACGCAGCCCCTGTCGGCCATTCTTTTATACGTCTCGTCTCGCCCTCTAAATCCTTCTTGACTGGTCCCAGGGCCCACTGAGAATGAGAGGCCGGGTAGTGCCGGCCCGTGGAATCTCCACTGGTCAGGCAAGATCCCAATCCCTCTTCCACCCTGGTCCACAAGGATGCGCCCCAGAAAAGACTGGGCCTCCGCTTTCCGAGAATTGAGACCTTTGCGTGGAGAGGCATGGGGGTTTAGCCAGTGGGGTTTTAGGCTTCGACGGCCTGGATCCAACCAGCGCAGGCCGTGGTATGGTTGGAGCTCGGCCCTGCCTTGAGTTAGGTCCCACAGCAGGAGCAGCATCTGTTCTTTTACTCGGCCGGGTGAGGTTGGGGGCCGTGGTTGCTCCAGGACAACGAGAGTGCCTGGGTATACACACATGAAATACAGCCACTACGGAGGGTTTTGGACACCTCTGGGGACCAGAGAGAGGGCCACACCTAGTCCCTTCGCTTTTTCTGGGATTACATATTTCCCAGGGGATTGACTCCCGCTGTCAGTCCCTCACCTTCCACATCCGGGACACACAGTTACTGAGCCTGAGCAGTTAGCTGGGCCTTCAGGACGCCGTAAAGACTGCGGAAGGCGGAGGTTTGCGGCCGAGGTTTTTCCTTTCTGGCTCACCCCACTTCAGGCACCGGGAGTCCCCTACCCTCCATCCGTAGCTACTGTAACTGAGAGACTTTCAAGTTCAAATGTGCATTCTTGGAAGAACGGATTCCCAGCGCAGAGTTTTTGTGGGGTGTGGTGAGTAAGCCAGGGTGCTACCCAGACCTCCAGAGTCCCCTGTAGACGGTTGCTGCCATCCTGGTGGGCCAGAGGCCACTTCTCAGCGCAGCTCGCTGCGATTTATACTCGCGGCAATGATTCATAGATTGAGCCTAAACAACAATTGCAGGTGCGAGGGTAGACTGGGGCCCCGGGCTACCAAGCCCCCACACAGCCTGCAGTTCCCGGGCGACGTGGTTGGGGGCAGTTTTCCTGCTTGCTTTCAGCGTGGAGCGCACGATAAGGGCAATAAGACAGCCAGTAATGCCAGGTGGGTTTCCTTGCCTGCTGCAATCTGGGGGACCAGCTTCTTCCCGCTCCCCTCCCCTGTCCTGAGTCAAAAAGCTTCATCGGTCCTAGGGTCAGTCCCGGGAACCCTGCCGCCCTGAGAGCGCGGCCGGGGCCAGTGTTCCGGAGCGTAGGAGGCTGGTGACGCTGGCCAGAGGACGCTCAGCTGGGGCCGTTCCCCAAGCTGCCAGGGCTCCTGTGCCGCGTGAGGGTGGGGGAGCCAAGGGCCTCTGCTGAACTTCTCCGCACGACCAGCAGAGACGCGAGCCCCTCTGCGCAGTCCGGAGCTGCCAGGTGCTCGCCCTGGGAAGAGACCAGGAGAGCCCTGGAGAAACAACAGCCCACAGCTACTTCTAAGAAGAAGAGGGTTGGGTTCTTCCTCTTCCTTCCAAAGAGAGGGGAGCGTTTTGGACGCAGGAAAGCGTGCTATTCTGCGGCCCTCCTTGCTGAAGGAGTCACAGAACACATCTGGGGTGGGGCACAACCTAGTGCGGACGGCCAGGGGTCACGTCAGCTCCAAAAACGTGGGACCCGTGCTGTCATTACTCTCCTGGAATCTTGGCGCCCTGTGCGCCGACTCAAAGGTGTCCTAAACCGCCTCCCAGAGTACTGTGGCGCCTTGACGTCAAGGCATCCTCCCACGGAGACAATGACGTCACATAGGCCTCTGGCTACAGCTCAAGGGCCCCAGTCGGCTTAAGTATCTCATTTACGCAGCTTTGTGACGTCATGAATGTGTCCCGCCTGGAGCGGTGACACCACAGCTCCTTTGTGCCTGGGCCCCGCGAATTCTGACCATGCGAGCCCCCAGGATCAGTTCGTCCCCCATGGACAAGATTCGCTGACCCAAAGCGTTGGCAGGTGCCCGAAGTGAAGGAGGATGCCCGGCTGCGTCCTTCCCGCGAATCTAGTCCCTCGGCTCGTAGGGTTTCCCTGCACGGGTCGCCTCCCGAGACTATGCCCGCCCACTCTGGCCCCGCCCCATGCACCAACTCCCCGCCTGCCTCTCCGCCCCACCCATGCCCCTCCCCTCCCCTCCCCTCCCTGCCCACTAGGCAGGCTTAACGCGCAGCCGCAGACGAAACCCATCGCTCAGTGCGGCCAGAGCTCGAGCGCAGGCTCGGCTCAGGGTTCCGGGGAATTACTGCCTGACTCCGTGTCCCTCTTTCGGGGATCGCAAACTCAGGGTGACGTTGGCCAGGCAGGCACATTCAACCATCGGCGTTTGTGAGCGCTAGAGATGAGACGTGTAAGAAAGTAGCTGTGCGTTAATGCAGACTTGAGACCTTGACTTGGGGTTCCTATGGCGTCTCGAATCCAGCACAGCCTTAGTCCGACGGAAGTCCTTGGAATTCGAGGCAGCAGGGATGGTGCAGCCGGGCCCTATCCCACCTAGATTAGAATTAGAAAGTCCAGCGCAGCCTCAGGCCTGGGCTCCCAGCCTGGCAGAGCTCTTGTAGGCAGTCTTAATTTCCTGCCCAACCTGTTCAGCCCCACTTTCTCGGCTGCCGCAAGAGCCAAGTTAGTTGGGTCCCAGTCTGGATATGTTTCAGATGAAGACTTCACTATGCACATGAAGTATTAGGTTAGGGTCAAACCTCCTGCCAGGGGAAGAGGAAGAATTAGAAGCTGTGGTTCCTCTGAGGCAAGGGACCAGAGATCCCAGTTTAGTTTCTCCTTACTTACAAACTTTGGGCAAGTCCCTCCACCTCTCTAAGATACTGTTGCCTTCCTAAAATAGGGATAGTACCCTTTCCATTAGTCAGTTGATGTAGAGGCCAGGGTCAGCATTTTTCCAATCATTTGTTCATTATTTGAACAAAACACTGAGCCTTGGTGTGTTGTGGAACAACTTTGACATGTATATAAAAAAAAAAAAAGTGCCCTGTAAATGGATAATTAGAAGTGCTGTTCTCAGCATCCCGAAGTTTCCGGTCTCCCAAGCTGCCTTATTCCTTGAGCAGTCTCCTCTACTCCCCATCTTCACTTTATCATAACCCATTGCCCATTGCCATTGAGTCTATTCCAACTCATAGTGACCCTACAGGACAGAGTAGAACTGCCCCATAGGGTTTTCAAGGAGCGGCTGGTAGACTCAAACTGTCAACCTTTTGGTTAGCAGCTGTAACTCTTTCTTAACCACCATACCACCAGGGTTTCCTGTCACAACCCAGGGATCCTGAAATCAGATGTAAGAGGGAGAAGATTACCTGGTCTGTTTGAAACAGCAGGAAAAAGTTGAAAGAAGCTCTCTTCCACTCTGTAGGGACCAATGGGCTAATCAACTGACAATTATTATATTGGTTTGGTTGGAGAGTCAGGACAAAATGTAAGAGTCCTACTTACCAACCCTTTGTGACATATACCCAGCGAGAAAAATGTAACCTGGGTCAAACTGAGTCGCGGCGCAGAGGAAGGGGTCTTTGCATGCGGCAGGCACGACTGTATAGATAGGTAGGTAGGTACTAACACACTGATGTGCAGAGTGAAAGACCCCCAGCTACAATCTCTTATGGATTTGTGCTTTCTTTGACCTGTGCTCAGGCATCCTAGCCTAATGAGAAGGTGATCACACAGTGTTGTTACACAGAGGCATCTACAGGAATGTTCCTCTGGCCCCATACCCCAGCCCTGTTTGATGCCATTTTCAGCCATTTTTCTTGGCCAATGATCGTTCCAGTTTCAATGTGAGACTATAGAAAGGCTAAGACAGAAAAAAGGAGCCCTGTTGGTACAGTGATTAAGTTCTCGCCTGTGAAGGCACTGAAAGGTCAGCAGTTGGAACCCATCAGCCACTCCGAGGGAGGAAGATATGGCAGCCTTGGAAGCCCTATAGGGCAGTTCTACTCTGTCCTATAGGGTCACTGTGAGTTGGAACCAACTTGATGGCAATGAGTTTGATTTTGGTTTGAGTTTAACCCAGAAGAGTGAGGTGGCTGAATGAATGGATTGAGAGTCTTTTTCTTTTCTTTTCTGAACACTCAGCTTGCTCTCAGCAGCTCAGCTGCCTCCAGGGATGTATAAAACATAATTCATTTTTAAATGTTTGTTTTGGTTCAACTCTTTTGCTAGGGAGATAAGATAAAGAGTTTTTGTCATGTCAAGGGTAAGGATGAATTGCTTTCTGGCATTTATAGCAATGGATACCACTTGGAGCCTGTAGGTAGATGGTGGTATGAGATGAGAACCATTGTAGGGGACCTGGAAGAAAGCCAGGGGAGATAGGGTAGGAATGGTTAGACCCATTACCTCCCAAAGGACCAGAGAGGGAAAGTGAACTGTCACAGAATTTGGGCCTTCCCTAAAATAATGAGATTAACTTGGGAGGATGGTCCACTTCTTATTAACCTGGGTTAAGAGCTGAGTGGCTTAAGTGCAGTCAGAGCTCAGAATAGTTTTAGTATCAGGAAACATACATAGCAAAGCCTTTGTGTATGTGTGTGTATGCAGGAGGTAGGTTTGGGTGGATATAGGGAGTATTAAGATTCCTAAGTCCATCTTTGAAAGGAAGACATATAAAACAGGCTTTTTGCAAGAAGCTTAGAGACTCCAGATCCTGAATGTGTCCTGCAGACAATCAGTTATAACACAGTACCTCCTGTAGTTCTGCAATAGGCCAGAAATCAGAGAAGGGGTGGTAGTGTAGCTATGAAGTCTAGTCACTATGACGTTGTCACCACTGAGCTCAGTCAATACTGAAATATTTGAGCAGGAACACTCTTAAATTGGAGGAGTAGCTAGAAAAGTTTGTAGGAGCTCATAGATGGTTGCAGAGGACTGGCATGGCTTGGAGTTAGGCCTGGAATTCTTGTGTATAAAGAGCCACAAGCAGGTTGTCTACTTGCAACATCTTATGAGGTAGGTACTGTTATCTTCATCTTATGGATGAGGAACCAGAGGTTTAAAGGGGTTGAGTGACTTATTTATAAATATTGTGCTGAGTACTGACTTCCAGGGCAGAATTCTTTGCAGTAACTGGTTGTATTTTTGGAGGCAGCAGTGGGATCTGGACAGTGTGGAGAGGAGATGGGACTTAGCAGAGGTGAGGGATAAGAGTGAAGACTTATGAGGGGAGTTGGTTGAAGTTACTGGCTGTGGATGCTGGATTACTGGGTGGGGAGGAAGAGGGTGGCCATGATGACAATTTTGGGCTGTTAATGCTCATTATTCAAGAACATGGCAACAGTGATTTTTGTTAATTTATGTATTCATTGATTTAATAATGCACATATACAAGCGCATAGAGATGGAATAGAACAGAAATTTTGGGCCATAATTGGCTGAGAGAAGAGGGTACCATCAGTGCCCCAATAAAATGGCCTCAGTCCAAGTTACTTTGAACATTACCATTTTGCTGATTTTCTGAAAGGACTTTATTTCTTTCTAAATTGGTTATGAAGTGAGCCCTCTCTGCCCCAAAATACCTAGACTGAAAAAAAAAATGCACCAAATAATGAAGAGGGGTTAATTTCCTTAATAGAGAACCCTGTAACACAAATGGTTAAGTGCTTGACTACTATTTAAGCAGCTGGTGGTTCTAACTCACCCAGAGGTGCTTCTGAGGACAGGCCTGGCGATCAGCTTCTGAAAGATACCAGCCTTGAAAACCCTATGGAAAAGTTAAT
Source organism: Loxodonta africana (assembly GCF_030014295.1). Taxonomy (NCBI): domain Eukaryota; kingdom Metazoa; phylum Chordata; class Mammalia; order Proboscidea; family Elephantidae; genus Loxodonta; species Loxodonta africana. The sequence continues at coordinate 31,624,252 of NC_087353.1, read as the reverse complement.
TCTACTCTAACCCTTGGGGTTTCCATGAATTGGAATCAACTTGACAGCAAACAACAACAATATCCTTAATATATGAAGTGGTCTTTGAAGGTAATTTGTTGTTGTTAGGTGCTGTCGAGTCGATTCTGACCCATAAGAACTCTTTGTACAACACAAGGAAACACTTCCCTGTCCTGCCCCATCCTCATAATCGTTGCTATGTTTGAGCCCCTTGTTCCAGCCGCTGTGTCAGTCCATCTCATTGAGGGTCTTCTTTTTTTTTTTCTGACCCTCTACTTTACCAAGCATGATGTCCTTCTTTAAGGACTGGTCCGTTCTGATAATACATTCAAAGTAAGCAAGAGGAAATCTCACCATCCTCACTTCTAAGGAGAATTTTGGCTGTAATTATTCCAAGACAAGATTTGTTTGTTCTTCTGGAAGTCCATGGTGTAGTCAATATTCTTTGCCAACAGCATAATTCAATGTATCAATTCTTCGGTCTTCCTTATTCATTGTCCAGCCTTTGTATGCGTATGAGGAGATTGAGAATACTATGGCTTGGGTCAGGCACACCTTTGTCTTCAAGCTGGTATCTTTTCTTTTTAATGCTTTAAAGTCTTTTGCAGCAGATTTACCCAATGGCAAAAAAAAAAAAAAAAATCACAATGGCACCAAATTTTACAGGTACTATTCTCTTGGTCCATGTACATAAGGAGCTATGATAATTGAAAGAAAAATTGTCATTAGCTAAGGGCAAAATCTAGCCTGGCTTCCCTACTGGAGACACTTCAGCAATAACTCAGAGCTTTCTCATAGTGGTAAAGCCATTACTCCATTACTGTCATTACTGCCTTTGTCAGCACTGTCAAACTGAGGAGACCCCCATGAATAACGCTGTCAAGAAAAGAGAAACATGATTACAGTCATGTTGGGCTCAGGAATAACCTTGCTTTCCTAGGAGCTACCTAAAGTGCAAAGGGATTAATGCCCCTTAGGCAAGCAACTGAGTGATGAGAAGGGTCAAGGTGGTGCAGGGTCAAATAAATTTTGGGTAATATATATAAACTGGGACCTTGTCAGGTGTGATTGGAGATAAAGTATCCACTGTATTATTAAAAAGTTGAGTGATGTTATTGATTAACTTGGCAGTATAAAATAAATAAACATGTTAAACATTTAAGAGTAACTAGTAAATAAATGGAATTTATAATTTTAATCCAACAATATTGGATAACTAGAAGCACAAAACAAGATGGTAGAAGTGAATTCCGATATATAAGTGATAACAAATAAATGTAAATAGTTAAAGACAGAGACCGTAGGTAGAAAGAACAACAAAAAAAATCCAGCTATATATTGTTAACAATATAGCTATCAACTATATTTGTGGAACAGACCATCAATTGCTCATATACAAGTTCAAGCTGAAGAAAATTAGACAAGTCCACGAGAGCCAAACTACAATAACTTTGAGTATATCCTACCTGAATTTAGAGACGATCTCGGGAATGGCTTTGAAGCATTAACCACTAATGACTAAAGACCACACAAGCTGTGGAATGACATCAAGGACATCATACATGAAGAAAGCAAAAGGTCATAGGAAAGAAAGAAAAGACCAAAATAGATGCCAGAAGAGACTCTGAAAGTGGCTCTTGAATGATGAAGTAAAAGAGCTGAACAGAAGATTTCAAAGGGTGGCTCCAGAAGACAAAGTATTATAATGAAATGTGAAAAGATCTGGGGATAGAAAACCAAAAGGGAAGAACATGCTTGGCATTTCTCAAGCTGAAAGAACTGAAGAAAAATTCAAGCTTTGAGTTGCAATATTGAAGGATTCTACGGGAAAAATGTTCTGCTGCTATTCATAAGGTTTTCACTGGTTAATTCTTTTCAGAAATAGACTGGCCAGATCCTTCTTCCTAGTCTGTCTTAGTCTGGAAACTCAGCTGAAACCTGTCCTCCATGGGTGACCCTGCTGGTATCTGAATAACGGTGGGATAGCTTCCAGCATCACAGCAACACGCAAGCCCCACAGTATGACAAACTGACAGACACGTGGGGGCATGGACTACACCTCAACATAAAGAAAACAAAAATCCTCACAACTGGCCCAATAAGCAACATCATGATAAATGGAGAAAAGATTGAAGTTGTCAAGGATTTCATTTTACTTGGATCCCAAATCAACATCCATGGAAGCAGCAGTCAAGAAATCAAAAGACGCATTGCATTGGGTAAATCTGCTGCAAAGGACCTCTTTAAAGTGTTAAAAAGCAAAGATGTCACCCTGAAGACTAAGGCGTGCCTGACCCAAGCCATGGTATTTTCAATCGCATCATATGCATATGAAAGCTGGACAAAGAATAAGGAAGACTGAAGGAGAATTCACACCTTTGAATTGTGGTGTTGGCAAAGAATATTGAATATACCATAGATTGCCAAAAGAACCATCAAATCTGTGTTGGAAGAAGTACGGCCAGAATGCTCCTTAGAAGCAAGGATGGTGAGACTGCGTCTTACATAGTTTGGACATGTTGTCAGGAGGGATCAGTTCCTGGAGAAGGACATCATGCTTGGTAAAGTACAGGGTCAGCAGAAAAGAGGAAGACCCTCAATGAGATGGAGCGACACAGTGGCTGCAACAATGGGCTCAAGCATAACAACTACTGTAAGGATGGCGCAGGACCGGGCAGTTCTTCGTTCTGTTGTGCACAGGGTTGCTATGAGTTGGAACTGAAGAGACAGCACCTAACGATGACAACATTGTTAACAAGAGATCCAAGACAATAAGAAAGTTGAAATTAAAATGACAGGTGTTAATTAAATTAAAAGACATACTGGATAGATACAAGCCAAAAGAAACTGATATACTTATAGTACTAATTAAGGAGTTAGCATATATTGAACATTTACAGTTTGCTAATCACATCTGCTAATCATATTAAAAAAAAAAAATCACATTACTTCTAGCTATTTAACCCTCAGAATAACCCTCTGAATGGTGCTATCAGTATGTCCACTTTACAATGAGATTTGAATAGTGTATCTATTTCTTCCAGGGTCTCATAGGTAATTAATGGATTTTGAACCCAACCAAATTGCCTAATGAATTTGCACTCTTAACCATTATAGTGTTTGTATCAATAGCAGGCAAAAGAGTCTATAAAACAAGAGATATTATTAGGTATAATTAACCAAGAAGTTATGACGCTGTAACTTCTAAACTTATATGTACTTAATAATATATTCATTTATGTACACATACGATATAAGATAGGTATATATCTGATATATAACATATATTAATACACACATACATGCATAGATACATATAGTACTAATTAATAGAACTATAATATTGACAATGCCACCATCATGGTGGGAGTCTTTAATGCACCAAAGTACCAAAATTAGGAAACAATATACAAAGAAATAAAAATATTGAAATCAATATAGAGGATATGAACTTTATAATTAAAAATTCTTGCACGCAACTGTTAATAAGGATACCATCTTCTCCATTACACAGGAAATGTAAAAAAAAAAAAAGATAATGTATCAAGCCATAAAGTCACTCTCAAATATTCGAGAATAAGTGTTGTAAATATTACGTTCTCTGACCAAATTGCAATTGATAAGAAAAAGATCACTACCTCTTTCCATACATTTAGAAGTTTAAAAACATATAAAGATTACTAATTTTTTTTAATGGGCAAAGACTAAGAAAGGTTTGCACCCACTGAGTCCCACTGCAGGAAATGCTGAAGCCTGTGCCTCAGCAAAGAAGTGAACCCAGGGGGACTGTTGGAGATTAAGTAAGTCGTTGTGAGAAAGGAGTGAAGTATATGATGCTTACTGACTGCAGACCTGTAAGGAAAACAACAGCACAGCTGAAGACATGGTGCAGGACATAAACGATGAGTTTACAAAAGACTCGCATAGTTATACAAATACAATTTTACCTCTGAAATACTTAATTTTGAAAACAATGCATTATTTTTCCCCATCAGATGGGCAAAGATTAAAACCAGTCTTTAGGATTAGGAAGAATCTGGGGAAATTGGTAACTTTCGTAGGATGTTGGTGTGAACCTACATAGATCACCCTCTTGTGGAGAGTAAATTGGCAATAAGATGTAATTAAATATTTTTTACCCAGTCCTCTTCTATATAATTACCCTAAGGAAACAATGGTTAAAGTGTAAATGCTGTTGTTGATGGCTGTGGAACTGATTCTGACTCATGGTGACCTCACGTGTGCAGAGTAGAACTGTGCTCCACAGGGTTTTCGGGGCTGTGATCTTTTGAAAGCAGATCACCAGGCCTGTCTTCCAAGGCACTTCTGAGTGGGTTTGAACCTCCAACCCTTTGCCTATTAGCTGAGCACTTAACTATTTGTGCCAACCAGGGACCAAACCAACCAAGCCAAACCTGTTGCCATCGAGTCGATTCTGACTCACAGCGACCCTATAGGACAGAGTAGAACTGCCCCATAGAGTTTCCAAGGAGCGCCTGGTGGATTTGAACTGCTGACCCTTTGGTTAGCAGCCGTAGCACTTAACCACTATGCCACCAGGGTTTCCACCCAGGGAGCAAATGTGTGTAATTACAGTATTGTTTTGAATACCAAAAAAGTAGAAAAATGTATATATGTAACCATCAAAGACTGGTTAAACAAAACATGGCATACAATGGATTATTATACAGTTATTAAAAATGTAGATATTTATTGACGTGGAAAAAGATCCATGATACCTAACAAGTTGTAAAAAGGCCGCTTTAATAACTTCTTCTGTGTGTATATCTAGATCCTTATCTGTATTTATAAGTAAACTTTAGAAAGATAGACATGAATGATTTTCAGTGCTTAACTGCATTTATTTTTTTCATAACATGCAGTGCTGTGTAGTTCAATAAAACAAGTCAAATATCCAGTGATCCCATTAAAAAGAGTTCTGCTCCTCACACTTTATCAGGTAGACTTCTTTCATTAACTTGGAGTCTCTGTTTAGAAAGCCTCATATACAGAGGAAATATCAAAAGCCGTACATGAGGAAGAAATCAAATGAGAAGTAAGATGTTAATTCGGTCCACCTCCAGCAACGTCTCCAGCGAGCCACGGAATCGCTGAATCGTCTTGGTCCAAAGCCACATGTCACTTGCAAATAAAATGCCATCAATTTTCCAAATAGGCAGCGTTTTCAAGGTTCTCCTTGCCCAGGTAAAATTAGTCACTTTTGGAACACATATTTAAACAATTATTCCACTAAGTGATATTAATGGAAAATCCAAAAAGTTATACTACAGAAGTAGAAAGCTCAAAGGTAAAGAAAGGTTTTTTTTTTTTTTTTTTTTTTTCTCTTCTATTTTTAATCTGTAGATTTTTAAAAGGAGGATTGGAAGCACTGGAGGTGGGAGTTGGTTATATTTTCCTCCCCAACATTTTACTGGAAAAATTTCCAAACATTTACAAATATTGAAAGGCTTTTATAGTGAACACCCAATTACACATAAACTAGGTTCCACAATTATTTTAACATACTTGCTTTATCATGTATCTACCCATTGGTCCATCCTGCCAACTTTTTAAAAATGAAAATTTACAAACATACAGAATAGTTGAAAAAATATTTCCTCCATATACATAGAGATCCACACCCAAGAACGTTATAGTTTTTTTCTTCAACCATCAAATATAATGTAGACGGCTCAAGAGGAGAAGCAAATTCTATTGTATTTAACTAGATTATTTGCTTTTTCTGATATTTCAAGTTGTCTTATCATTTTCTTTCAGTTGCAAGAACTTTCTTTAGCCAGTCTTTTAGGGTAAGTCTGCTACAAAACTAAAATTCTGTTAGTTTTCCTTCATCTCAGAATGTCGTTATTTCCACTTCATTCCTGAAGGATAATTTCACACACACACAAAAACAAACAAACAAAAAAACCTGTTGCCCTCGAGTCGATTCCGACTCATATCAACCCTGTAGGACAGAGTAGAACTGCCCTATAGAGTTCCCAAGGAGCACCTGGTGGATTTGGACTGCCGACCTCTTGGTTAGCAGCTGTAGCTCTTAACCACTACGCCACCAGGGTTTCCATAATTTCACCAGGTACATATAATTCTGGGTTGGCAGTTTTTTGTGTTTTTTTTCCCAGCCCTTGAAATATGTGTTACTCCTTCTGGCCTCCACACTTTCTAATGAGATCTGCTGTCGTTTGAGTTGTTTCTACCCCTATAGCTAATATGTCACTCCTCTCTTATTGATTTCAATATATTGTCTTCATCTTTCATTAATTTTTTCAATGTTTGATTATGGTGTTCCTAGGTATAGATTACTCGGTGTTTCACTTTTTTGGCATTCTCTCTGATTTTTGAATCTGTGTGCTTATGCCTTTTGTGAAATTCTTAAAAATTTCAGTAACTTTTTCTTTCACATCCTCTTTTTCTTTTCCTTCTGGGACTTCAATGGCTTTTTTTTTTTTTTTTTAGTACTACAGGTCTCTGAGATTCTGCTCTTTTTTTTTTTTTTTTAATGCTATTTTCTCTTGTTCACCCAAAAAAAACCGAAGATTGGGTAATTTCTATTGTTCTGTCTTCTAGTTCACCGATTCTTTCCTCTGATCCCTTTATTTTGCTGTGCAATCTATTCACTGAGTTTTTAAATTTTGATAACTGTGATTTTAAGTTTTAAAATTTGCATATCGCTCTTTAAATATTCTGTTTCTTTGCTGGGTCTATTTTTTCATTTGTTCACAGTGAATTCGTAATTACTCATTGAAGCATTTTATGATAGTTGCTTTAAAATTCTTGTTAATTAGCCCAACATCTATGTCATTTTGATGTTGACATCTGTTGATTATTTCTCTCATTCAAGTTGAGATTTTTCTAGTTCTTGGTATGACACAAGATTTTTGATTTTATCCTTGATTTTGTCCTTTTCTTTTTTGATATGTGCATCTGTTGCTGTAAGTTGACCTCTGAGTACTGTCTTTACTGTGTCCCAAAGGTTTGGGTATGATGTCTTTTCATTCTCCTTTGATTCTAGGAATTTTCTGATTCCATCTGTGATTTCTTCCATTACCCAGTGGTTTTTAAGCAAGGTATTATTCAGTTTCCATGCATGTGATATTTCTTCCTTGCTCTTAATGTTATTAACTTCTACTTTTACGGTGTTGTGATCAGAGAAGATGCTTTGTACTATCTCAGTGTTTTGGATTTTGTTGAGGATTGCTTTGTGGCCTAAGATGTGGTATATTCTGGAGAATGTTCCGTGTGCATTGGAAAAAAATGTGTACTCTGCTGCTGTTGGGTGGAGTGTTCTATATATGCCTATGAGGTCAAGTTGGTTGATTGTGGCCTTTAGATCTTTTGTATTGTTGCTGAGTTTCTTTCTAGATTTTTTGCCCTTTACTGAAAGTGGTATGTTGAAGTCTCCTACTACTATCATGGAACTATCAGTTTCTCTTTTCAGTGCTGTTTGAGTTTGCTTTATATATTTTGGAGCCCTGTCGTTTGGTCCATAGGTATATATTATGGTTATGTTCTCATGGTGGATAGTCCTTCTAATCATTATACAATATTCTTCCTTGTCTTTTATGGTGGGTTTTTAAAAAAAACACTTTCTGTTTTATCTGAGATTAGTATTGGCACTCCTGCTCTTTTTTGGTTGCTGTTTGTTTGATGCACTTTTTCCATCCTTTGACTTTTAAGAAATTTGTGTCTTTGTTTCTAAGGTGTGTCTCTTATGGACAGAATGGGTCCTGTTTCTTTATTCATTCTGTCACTCTCTGGCTAGGTGGACAGAAGAAAGGAAAGAAGGGAAAGAGAGAGAAGAAACAACAACAACAATAACAAAAACATGCACACAAAAAATAAAAGAACAACAGCAAAAATATGATGCTGAGGTAACTGGCTGTTGGGGCAGGGAGGAATTGGGGTAGTGGTGAGCTTATGCTGCTCTTGCCGGGCAGCACCCACATGGACCGTCAGGAAGGGGCAGAGGCAGGGGCAGATGGGAGGGAGAAGGAAAAGGGAGAAGGGGAAAGATAAAGAAAAATAAAAAATATGGCACTGAGGGAGCTGACCTGTGGCACAGCCCATTGGGAAGGGGAGGGGGCAGTACAAAGGGCTAGGTGGGTGGGAGAAAGGAAAAGAAGGGAGAGAAAGAGAAGAAACAACAACAATGAAAGAAAAAAAAACCCAACAATAACAGAAAAATGGCTCTGTGGGAGCCTGCCAGTGGGGCTGGTGTGGACTCAGGGAAGCTGTATGGTGGTGGCTCTCTAGCCAAGCAGTGTGGTACAGCCTGTCAAGAAGGGGCAGGGATAGCACAGAGGGCCAGCTGGGCAGGAGAAAGGAAAGCAAGGAAGTGAGAGAGGAAAAACAAACAAACAAACAAAAGCCAACAACGAAAACAAAAATGGCACTGAAGGAGCCAGCTGGTAGGGGTAGGGTAGACCCAGGCTTCAGTGAGCTGCTGTCTTTCTGGCCAAGTAACTGTGGCCCATTGGAAAGCGGCATGGGCTATGTAGACAGAAGAAGGGTGGGGGTTGGGAAAGCATGTATCCCTGGTTACTGGGTGCTCTGCCTCTTGTTGAGAGCTCTGTGAAGTTGCCTTCCAGTACTCTCTGTCCACCATTCTTGGTGGCTGAGGTATAAGAAGACAAATCTGTGCCTTATTAGCTAGTGGGGGATCTCCATCCATAACTCTCCTCATTCTCTATTAGTTTTTTATTCCATTGGGTGCTTGACCAAGTTCTTTATCCATTCATTTGATGGTTAGGGTTCTAGGATTGACATTAGTATCTGTTTCACTTAGTTTTTCAGGTCTTTGCTGTAGAGGGACACCATGTTGCTTCTGTCTATAGTGCCATGTTGGCTCTACCTCCTTTGATTTTATCCTTGAAATTTTTGGTATTATGTTATGAGACTTGATAAGTCTTCCCTGTTATATCAGCTGTCCTCTGACATTGTGCCGAAAGGGGAAGTAGGAGGCACTACCTTGCTAATATCATGTGTTGCGAAGGTCCAGGCTCTCCACTCGGCCTCCTTTGACACCGTAGAGGAAGAGAGGTATCTCATTACTGCTGAGTGGAGGTGAGGTTTCAAGCTTCCCACTAGGTCTTTGCTGATACTACCCAGGATGGGAGAGGAAGGGGTCCCTTTTCCCTAAGTGGCTTCTACTGAGGGACAGGTAGAAGACCTTATTATGACTGGATGATGGTGAAAGTTCTGGCTTCCCACTCAGTCACCTCAGATACCACCCAGGTGGGGTCAGAAGATGCACCTTGTTACTGCTAGACAAATATGGAAGCCTAGGCTTCCCACTCAGTCTTTGCTGACCGGTAATCTGTGGCTTTTTAAATTTCTGTCTTGTCTGGTTTTTGATGATAATTTTCATATGAATTTCTTCACAGATTAAATTTAATTTAAATTTCTCTATAGATTTTCAAGTCTCTTTAGATTTATGACAATGGAAATCTAGAAATTCGAACTTCTATGGTTTTTGTCAGGGAGAAATTAAATTTGTGCTGTGAAGGTAGATAATATTATTGAAGTCCATCCTTCTCTTTTTATTTATTCTTTTAAAACATCTACAAACATTCCCAGCATACCAGCTGCTTTTTGCCTGAAGAATGTCTGAGAGCAAAGAGAGTCAGAAAACTGTGTGGGATAAGTACAAAAAATTTCATACTTCATTTCCTGGGTTGACTATCTCAATTTTCCCTGTAAGTGAGAACCAAATACTGATGAGAAGCTTAATTTTTCTCTCTTAGATACATGGATTCTTTAGTTGTTGTGGGGTTAGTTATATTACCCGTATGGATCAGGCAGAAGACATGTACCTGATTTAAAGAACTGTGTGGCAGACACACATGTACTGATGTAGCTGTCAATGGTAAATTTCTCACCTTTCAAGCAGGAGACCCAGGTTAGATCCCCTGCCAATGCACCTTATGTGCAGCCACCATCTGTCAGTGGAGGCTCACATGTTGCTATGATGCTCAACACGTTTCAGCAGACCAAAACAGACTAGGAGGAAAGACTTGGTGATCTACTTACAAAAATCAGCCAACAAAAACTTTATGGATCACAGTGATCTGATCCACATCCGGCCAGTGTTTCATTCTGTTGTGCGTGGGATCACCATAGGTCCACCGTGAGTTGGGGCCGACTCAATGACAGCTAACGACGACAACAATTAATAAATCAATTTAGCATTTGGTAAACATGCTGGAGCCTGTGTATGGCCTTACGTGTCCCAGGAGCACAATAAAACCAAACCAACTGCCCTCAAAGTACAAACAATATAGAAACCAAAAGAAAAGCTGACCTAATAAACACAAAGATTTGAAGCACAAATATTGGTTTTTGAGGAAAAAAATGAAGGCAAACTCATTTCAAATTTCAGAGGAAGAGAGCTCAGAGGTAGTTAAGTCACACCAACCACATTCCTTTGTTAAATGGGGATTTCTGCATCAAGTCATCTGCAGGAGACAATGAACTGTGCCACCACCCCCATGCGGAAGGATTACTCCCTCCGTCTCTGGCCTTGTCCTTAGATATGGCAAGGGACTGAAAAAGAATCCCTGCAGATTTTATCTTGTACTCATAGTCTTCAGAATGTGAAAGCAGGGAAAGAGCCAAAGCTAGCGCTGCATAGGCTTTAGCTAAGAATATTCAGGTCATTTCACATTTGGTTGCCAAACACACATTTGACTGCCAGCAAAAATGTAAAACCATGTTTAGAGTTTTCTTTATGTGCCTAATATTGGTTTACTTTCCTGCCATATAAATCATTCTGAGCAGCACAACAAGCATGGTCCAAGAAGGCATGGAGCATGAATACCAGTGATGATCTGTTGGCTGCAAAAAAGGCACCTTGAGCTGTCAGTTCAGTCTGTGAGGAACTAAGTGAAAACTTTCCTACCCTTTCCAGCTTGTTGGTTTCATTGTTCTCCACAATGGGGTGATTTTAGTCTGTCTTCCCGTTGATACTAGGTCCTTCAAGGTGCCCAGAAAACCCCCTGCAAATGTGTAGCAAGAGAAGAATACACAGCTGGCTTTATGCCTTGCTTGGCCTTTGGGGTGAGTTCACCCTGACTCTTGCCTTGGGAGGGATGCCTATGGGTCATGAGCAAAAACCACCTTGCTTGGAGGCATTCTTTCTGGCAGGGTTATTTCAGAGATACCTGCCAGAGTTTCTTTCTCTTTGCCAAAAACCCTTCACCTGATCCCCTTACCTGCTTCCCAGGGGCCTGGATTCCCCCACTTTCTGTTGAAAACCCTTCATTCCCTAGTGAGTGATAGTGCTTAGAATGCAGGCCTATGGGGAAAAGATACCCTAGATAAAAAATTATAAAAAAAAAAATAGCTATCATTTATTGAGTCTTTGCCACATGCTGTCCATTGTGCCAAGAGATTTACATCCATGGGTATTGTTATGGACTGAATTGTGTCCCCTCCCCCCCAAAATATGCGTTGTAAATCCTACTATACCTGTGGTTGTAACCCCATTTGGGAATAGGGTTTTCTTTGTTATGTTAATGAGATGGTATTAGGGTAGGCTGTGTCTTGAGTCAATGTCTTTTGAGATTTAAAAGAAATTAAACTAGCCAGCAAGCAAGCAGAGATGAGGGAAGATAGACGCTATTGCACATGAAAATCACCAAGGAGCCAAGGAATAGAAGCTGAAGAGACAAAGACCTTCCCTCAGAGCTTACAGAGAGAGAAAACTTCCCCTAGCGGTGACACCTTATCTCAGGCTTCTAGCCTCCTAAAATGTGAGAAAATGGATTTCTGTTTATTAAAGCCACTCTGTTGTGATATTTCTGTTACAGCAAAAAAAAAAAAGAAATTTTTTTTTTTTAGCAGCACTTTTTAAGTAACTAAGACAGGTATTATCCTTCTCATTTCTCAGCTGAGAAAACTGAGGCTCAGAAGCATACATTTGCACAATGTGAAAAAGATTGAGGGGTGGCCCTGGCCAGGAGGAAGAGGAGTGCAAGGTTTAGCTGCCTGTGGCGGAGGGAGAGAGGAGCTAAGAGGTGATGGGCTGAGAAGGATATCTTCAGTGCTGGTGCAGGAATGATGAAGGCTCAGGTCCCAGCCTAGATCTCCAAGCGCAAAGCAGAGACCATCTCCTGCCGGAAGATCCTGTCCATGGACCGACCTGCTGAGGTGTCTCATTCTGGATGGGGCCCATTCTAGTAGAAGGGGAAGTGGGTACATGTGGCAGCACCACTGCTTACATGCGGGCTGTGATGTCTGTCTTCCAGCAGAAGAGGGAGAGGTTTGTTTGAGAGGGCAGTGTAGTGTGTAAGAAGTTCCTCTGCATTTCCGGCCATTTCACTAGAATGAGTATAAGCTTGTCAGCATGAACAGTGATGGAACATCTAAGCTGGGTGTCCAAAAAGCTGACAGCTGACTGGAGAGTGAGCCTCAGATGTGTCTCTGATTGCCATCCTTGTAGAAATGGCTAAGGCTTTCCACTGCTCTTCATGGCTTCATCTTTCAGCTAAGTATCTTATACCCAGAACCCAGTAAGAGAAAATTAGGTCAACCAGACTAGATTCTTTTGGGACGTGTTCTGAGACTTCCTTCAGGATCCACCTTTCTCATCTTCACAGTCTGGTCCAAGGATCTCTCCTATGAGCCTCTATAAACTCTTACGTCATAACATTCCTAACACCGTATTACAATTGTCTGTTTACTTACAGACTTCAGGCTCCTTGAAGACATGGCAAATCCTGCATCTCTCAATATTCCTAGTGTTTTTTGTGGCACCTGAGTCAGAGAAGATGTTACTAGTGAAGGTAGGACATGGAGAGAGCAGCCCTTGGCCCAGTGACTAGAATGAGGAACACTTTGTGGGAAAAGAGAAAAAAATGGCGGCTGGTTGTCTTAGTCTCCCAGTGCTGCTGTAACACAAATACCGCAAGTGGGTGGCTTTGAAGAACACAGACTCATTTTCTCACTCATTTTCTCTCCTGGAGGTTAACAGTCCAAATCAGGGTCTCAGCTATGTCAATCTCTTCTCGTCTGTAGCCCCAGTAGTTTCTTGGTTCCTTGGCATATAGAGCATCCTTACATGGCATAGGTATGTGTGTGCCTCTGGTTCTAATCTGCTTTTTTTTTTTTTTTTGTAATTTAGAAGTGATTAGATTTAGAACACACTCTACTCAGGAACAAAGAGAGTTTGGATTACATCCACCAGTATAGGGGTTAGAATCCCAATACATATTTTGAGAAGACACAACTTAATCCATACTATTGGCTCAATGTGCTTCTGGGAAAAATCTACTTCTGACCACTTGGGTTGAGAAGCAGAACCATGTGTAGAAACTGTAGTGGAAGGAATGTCTACTGCTGCTTGTTGCCTTGGTTCCAGCCAGAGCGACCGGGGCTGGTGAGAAGGGACTCTTTCAGAAGTGAGAACAACACCCTTGCTCTTGAACAAATCCTATATTGCTCTTTCAAATAATTCTAATCTGCCAGCATGAAGACTGTGCCTTTAATTTCCATTTTATCTTGTGTTTAAAATGAAACTCCTGAAAATTTAGAAGGCAAATAAAGTAATTCTGCTAATTTGATGAAGATGAAGCTGTAAATGTAGCTTTTATGGGGTGTCAACCACTCACTGAGGATCAACCTGTTCACAGAGGGAAACGAGGGGGTAGTGTGTGCTATGACTCATTCCAAGAGGCCAGAACTTTTTACAGTTTTCTAGAGCAAGTAGAGCTTCTGAGGGAGAAGGAGCTTTGCATTAATGAGTGCTCCAGCACCCTGAGCCCTCTAAATTTTCCCCTCAACTTGCCTTGTTTGCTTTACTTCATGATGAGTCAATGGAATGACTGTTAGAGAACACTCGTGTGCCTGTGGGTTGGTGAAATTCTCCTTCTGGTACCTCTGTGCCAAGGGATTGGTATTGAAGACAAGCTTGCCCTCTGTGGTATGCGGGTATCTACGAAGCTAGTCTATGCAGTGGAGGGAGGGCCAGTCTATCCTCCCGGGCGTCCTTTCAGTAATCCCCTTGTCACAGCCACCTCCAAAGGCAGCTCACCCTGACAGAAGGGGTGTGATGGGCAGACTGTCAAATAGATTGTGAGGGCATTAGTTGGATTAACAGTGAAGGCTAATATTGTAGCGCTTCCAAAGTTCATTCACAGCATCTAAGGCTGAGCTGCTCGGCTGCCAATTCGGGCAGGCGCAGGCTTCAGAATTAATGTCACATCTGGGACTGGCTGTGAAGTGGCCAGAGGCACAGGAGTCCCATTGTGTTTGACTTGTGTTTATGTATTTTAGTTCCAAAACAGAGTTTAATTTCTAATCTTCGTATTAAGATGCTAAGTGTTCTTTTCCATCTTATTGAGGAACTAACAAAAATACCTTTAGCAGCCCCCTGAAACCAGTTGCTTTATTCTTGGGAGTTGAGCATTACTGATATTTTTGTCTGCTTGTTGAAAAATTGGATTAGAAAGCATAAGGGAAAAATTTAAAACACTCAATCCTTTTACCAGATATTATCTCTGTTGTTATTTTCATGTATTTCCAAGTAGACTTTCTTCTATGCATATGTATTATGCAGAACTCTGATCAAGCTAGATATTTGGTTTTGTTTCCTTTTTAAAAACTGAGGTTTAATTGAAACTATTCTGTATGATACTATAATGGTGGATACATGACTTGAAGCATTTGTCCAAACTCATTGGATCATTTAACACAGTGAGTGAACCCTAATGCGAATTATGGACTTTAATCAATAAAAATGCATTAATATTGTTCATTAATTGTAACAAATATGCCACACTAATGCAACATGTTCTAGGAAGAAAGGCCTAGAGATTTAGTTCCTAAAATCAACCAACGAAAATTTGTGTGAATACCATGGTCTGGCCCACAACAGAGCACGGAGATAGTGCTGGAAAGGGCAGCATTTCATTCCATTGTGCGAGGGGTCACCATGAGTCTGAGTCCTAATGGATGGCAGCCAACAGCAACAAGAATCCAAAATGTTAATAGGAGAAACAATGTACAGAAGGGAGGTGGAAAATGGGAACTCTCAGTACTTTCTGTAAACCTAAAACTGGTCTAAAAAGAGTCTATTAAAAGTCAAAAAACAAAAAAACCCTGAACATTATATCATAAATACTTCACAATTTTATTTCATTTTTAATGAAAATATATTATTTAGTCACTACAAAATATGTTGTTGTTGTTGCCGTTAGGTGCCATAGAGTTGGTTCCAACTCATAGTGACCCTATGCACAACAGAATGAAACAGTGCCGGGTCCTGCGCCATCTTTACAATCGTTATGCTTGAGCTCATTGTTGCAGCAAACATGTCAATCAATCTCACTGAGGTTCTTCCTCTTTTCCACTGACCCTGTACTTTGCCAAGCATGATGTCCTCCTCTAGGGACAGATCCCTCCTGACAACACGTCCAAAGTATGTAAGAAGCAGCCTTGCCATCCCTGCTTCTAAGGAGCATTCTGGTGTTACTTCTTCTAAGACAGATTTGTTTGTTCTTTTGGCAGTCCATGGTGTATTCAATATTCTTAGCCAACACCACAATTCAAAGGTGTCAATTCTTCTTTGGTCTTCCTTATTCATCGTTCGGCTTTCACATCCATAAGATGTGACTGAAAATACCATGGCTTGGGTCAGGTGCGCCTTAGTCTTCAGGGTGACATCTTGCTTTTCAACACTTTAAAGAGGTCTTTTGCAGCAGATTTACCCAATGCAATGCATCATTTGATTTCTTGACTGCTGCTTTCATGGAAGTTGAACTTCAAAATATATTGTTATGTAAATATATTTTTATTATGTTTCTGTTGATGTGTAATGCAGGACCATACATTTAGTGATTTAAAGCAATGTCTATTTATTAGCTCACTGTTTCGTAGGTCAGAAGTCTAGCATGGCATGGCTGGGTTCTCTATTCAGGGTTTCATAAGGCCAAAATTATATTGTCAGCTGGGTTGAGCTCTCCTTTGGAGACCCTTGGGAAAAATCACTTTTAAGCTCATTCTTGTTAGCAGAATTCAGTTCTTTGTGGTTGTCAAACTGAGGTCTTCCTTTGCCTGCTGATTGGTAGCTGGGGACTGCTCTCAGCAGCTAAAGGCCACCTGCCTTCCTTGATACATGGTCTTGTCCATCTTCAAGCCAGAAATGGTACATTGAATCCTTATCGTGCTTTGAATCTCTGACTTCCTTTTCTATGACCAGTCAGAGAACTGTCTGCTTTTAAAGGGTTCTTGTCTGTCAGTTGGTCGTACTTTCATGGCTTGTGTGTTGCTATGATGCTGGTAGTTATGCCATCGGTACTTCAAATACCAGCAGGGTCACCCATGGTGGGCAAGTTTCAAAGGAGCTTCCAGACTAAGAAAGACTAGGAAGAAGGGCCTGGCAATGTACTTTAGAAAAATTAGCCAGTGAAAACCTTATGGATAGCAGCAGAACATTGTCTGATATAGCACCGGAAGATGAGCCTCTAAGGTTGGAAGGTACTCGAAATATAACTGGGGAAGAGCTGCCTCCTCAAAGTAGAGTTGATCTAATGATGTGGATGGAGTAAAGTTTTCAGGACCTTCATCTGCTGATATAGCATGATTCAAAATGAGAAGAAACAGCTGCAAACATCCGTTAGTAATTGGAACATGGAACATATGAAGAATGAATCTTGGAAAATTGGAAGTTGTCAAAAATGAAATGGAAAGCTTGAAGATCAATATCCTCGGCATTAGTGAGCTGAAATGGACTGGTATTGATCATTTTGAATCGGACAGTCATTCCAAAGAAAGGTGATCCAATGGAATGAGGAATTTATCAAACAATGTCATTAATATCACATGCAAGTAAAATTTTGCTGAAGATAATTCAAATACAGTTTTAGCAGCACATTAACAAGGAGCTGCCAGAAATACAAGCTGGATTTGGAAGAGGATGTGGAACAAGGGCTATCATTGCTAATGTCAGATGGCTCTTGGCGGAAAGCAGAAAATACCAGAAAGATGTTTACCTGTGTTTTATTCACTATGCAAAGGCACGGGACTGTGTGGATCATAACAAATTATGGATCACATTGCAAAGAATGAGAATTCCAGAACAATTAATTGTGCTCCTGTGGAACATGTATGTAGACCAAGAAGCAGTCATTTGAACAGAACAAGGGGATACTGTTTGGTTTAATACCAGCAAAAGTATGTGTCAGTGTTATACCCTTTCACCATACGTATTCAATCTGTATGCTGAGCAAATAATCCAAGACACTGAACTCTTACTCCTCACTTATTGACATGGTTAGGTTCCAAAATCCATGTTGTTATGCAAAAAGTGGTGTTATGTGAAAATGGAGGATGGCCACCTCAGATCACAAAATCTTATGTGTGACACATTTGTCCCTCTGGACCTGAGAGTCAGAAAATGTAGGTGGGCTCTATACATCCAACTGGTCATGAAAGGGTTACTGCCAAACCTATGTCATTAATGTACAAAATAGTTGGATATTAGATTTTTTTACTATTGTTGTAAATGTGAAATGTGGATAATAGGATAGCCAATCAGTGAGGAGTAGGTGTATATGAAGAAGAATGTGACATCACGATTGGAGGAAGACTCATTAACAATCTGCTATATGCAGATGACACAACCTTGCTTGTTGGAAATGAAGAGGACTTGAAGTACTTGCCGATGATGATCACAGGCTACAGTCTTTAATATGGATTATGTCTCAACATAAGGAAAACAAAAAAACGCACATCAAGGTAAACAAAGAAAATATTGAATTTGTCAATGATTTCATTTTACTTGGATCCACAATCAACGCCCATGGAAGCAGTAGTCAAGAAATCAGTTGAACAAATCTGCTGCAGAAGATCTCTTTAAAGTGTTAAAAAGCAAAGATATCACTTTCAGGACTAAGGTACACCTGATCAAGCTGTGGTATTTTCAACCACCTCATATGCATAGGGAAACTGGGCAATGAATAAGGAAGACCAAAGAAGAATTGATACTTTTAAATTACGGTGTGGGCGATGAATATTGAATATTCCATAGACTTCCAGAAGAACGAGCAAATCTGTCTTGGAAGAGGTACAGCCAGAATGCCCCTTAGAAGCGAGGATGGTGAGACTTTGTTTCATGTATTTTGGACATGTTATCAGGATGGGCCACTTCCTGAAGAAGAGCATCATGCTTGGTGTCGTGGATTGAATCGTGTCCCCCAAAAATATGTGTCAACTTGGTTAGGCCATGATTTCCAGTATTGTGTGTTTGTGCTCCATTTTGTGATTGTAATTTTATGTTAAAGAGGATTACGGTAGGATTGTAACACCCATACTAAGGTCACATCCCTGATCCAACACAAAGAGAGATTCCCTGGGGTGGCCTTCACTACATTTTATCTTATAAGAGATAAAATGAAAGGGAAATGAGTAGAGTAGAGAGGGGTGGACCTCATACTCCCTAGAAAGCAGTGCCTGGGGCTCCTGTTCAGAGACACTCCTAGTCCAGGGGAAGACTGATGAGAAGGAATTTCCTCCAGAGCCAACAGAGACAGAAAGCCTTCTCCTGGAGCTGATACCCTGAATTTGGACTTGTAGCCTACTAGACTGTGAGAAATAAATTTCTCTTTGTTAAAGCCATCCACTTGCGGTATTTCTGTTATAGCAGCGCTAGATGACTTAGACACTTGGTTGAGTGTAAGCGAAAAAAGGAAAACCCTGGATGAGATGGATTGCCACAGTGGCTGCAACAGCAGACTCACACATAGCAATGATCGTGAGGATGGCTCAGGACCAGGCTGTGTTTTGTTCTGTTGTACATAGGATTTGACTCAAGAGCGCCTAACAGCAACAACGTGATTACATCAGGTCCACTGGGACAATCTCCCCATATTCAAGTCAGTTGTGCCATATAACATAACCTAATTACAGGAATCAGATCACAGGAATAAAATCTATCATATCCATAGCCCCCAGCTTTATGCAAGGCGTGTCTAATAGGTCTGAGAAATCTGGGGGACATCTTAGATTTTTTTTCTATAACCATGTTATAATTTAACGGTTCCTTTTTTTTTTGTTTCCAGTTTTTTTAATCATTATAATTGATGTTTTTGGATAAGCATCTAATCTGCCTTCATCTGATAGGCAAAAAACGATGTTTTGTAATTTACATTTTATTTCTCATAAAGTACAACATTTTAGAAATACATTTATTGGACATTTGTATTTCCTTCAAGAAATAATGAATTATTTCTTGCTGTTCTTTCTCTTTTTCTCTCTCTTAAGAAGTGAGTGTATTTGTTTGTAATTGATATATGATGTTTTTTAATGGCAAGACTTAACCCATTGCTAATTTAGTTACAAACATTTCACCTTTCTTTGTGTGCTTTTGGTATAAAAATGTTTTAAACATATATGTACAAGATTCCACCAATATATTCATTTTTGTTTTCTTTCTTTGTTGTAATATTTAAAAAGTCCTTTTGCACCCCAAGATTTTATATTAACTTACATTTCTCTATTACTTTTATAGATTTATTATTTGTGTTTAAAGCTTTTCATTTGAGATGCCATTTTCTACCCTTGAGTCTTTTAGGTGGCTTTTTAGTTTCTTCTCTTGTTCCATTTTGCCATTTTTTCTCAGTACCATACTGTCTTGACTATAACTTTGAAATAAATTTTAATACATTATAATGCAAATTCCTCCATGCCATTCTTAGAAAAAAAAAAAATAATTTATTGTCCCTCTTATACTTTCAGGAACTTTGGAATGATTTGAAATTCCCCCAAATTTATGATGAAATTGTTATTTTGAGTGTACTGATTTTATAAACTACTTTGAAGAAATGACATTTTCTTTCCATTCTTGGAATATGGTGTATCTCTTCATTTTTTTCTGTACCTTACTAAAGATTTAAAAATTTTTGTTTTATTTTAATAAAATTTTAAACTTTCAGAAAATATGCTGTGGTATTACAAATAACTTATTTTCCTGAACCATTTGAAAATAAGTTGTTGATATAATGCCTTATCACCACTGGATACTTTAGTGTTTATTTCTGACAAACAAAGACATTCTATACAACTGCCAAAATCAGAATATTAACATCTATATAGGAAACCCTGGTGGCGAAGTGGTTAAATGCTACAGCGCAGCATGGGTCGGCAGTTCAAATCCACCAGGCGCTCCTTGGAAACTCTATGGGGCAGTTCTACTCCGTCTTACAGGGTCGCTATGAGTCGAAATCGACTCGATGGGCACTGGGGGTTATATACTACTGCTGTCTAATCCACAGTTCTCATTCAAGTTTCACTAATTTCCCAACAATGTCTTTTATAGAAAAAGGATCCAATCCAGGATGACGTGTTATATTTTGTTGTCATGTCTCTTTATTATCTCCCATGCTTAAACAGTTCCTCAGTCTTTCCATGACTTTCGTGATCTTCACATTTTTGAAGACTATAGTTCACTTATATTGTAAAATGTCTCTCAGTTTGGGTTTGCCTAATGTCCCTCATGATTAGATTTGGGTATATATTTTTGGTAGGAATATCACAAACGTGATGCTGTGTTTTCTCATTGCTTTCTACTAGGAGGTTCATTTCTTCCTACTAGGCCAAAAGAACAAACAAATCTGTCTTGGAAGAAGTACAACCAGGATGCTCCTTAGAAGCAAGGATGGTGAGACTAAGTATCACATACTTTGAATGTGTTATCAGGAGGGATCAGTCCCTGGAGAAGGACATCATGCTTGATATAATAGAGGGTCAGCAAAATAGAGGAAGACCCTGGGTGAGATGGATTGACACAGTGGCTGCAACAATGGGCTCAAGCATAACAATTGTGAGGAGGGCACAGGACCTGGCAGTGTTTCCTTCTTTGGTGAATAGGGTTGCTATGAGCTGGAACCAACTCGATGGCATCTAACAAGGAGGCACATTGATTTGTCCCATTACTGGTGACATGAATTTTGATCATTTGGCAAAATTGCACCTACCAGCTTTTGCCACCTTGGAGTTACTCTTTTCCCCTTTGTAATTAGTAAGTGATTTGGGGGGAGATACTTTGAGGCTAAGTTGCTTTTTAAGCATTTTAAGCTTTGTTTGGTCTGACCAGATCGGTGTTTAGTTTGGTGTTGTGGAAGAAAGGACTGGCAATCTGCTTCCATAAAGATTACAGCCAAGAAAATCCTATGGAGCACAGTTCTACTCTGTAACACATGGGGTCACCATGAGTCAGAATTGACTTGATGACAATGGGTTTAGTTTTTTTGTTTACTGAGGGAAAAACGAAAACAAAAAAACCTTTGTCAGCAGTCATCCTGATGCTACATGAGTTATAAGGTTGTCCACTCTAGCTGGTGGCAATAGAAACTATGTCCAGCTCTGTAAGAACTCTGTATTGTTCTTGCGTCTCCCTTTTGGTGGTTCTTTTTTGCCTAGGGTTGTTTCCCCACATACACAAGCTGACAAATATCCACCTGAAGATTCCAGGGAGACTCTACAGATCTTTGAAATGTTCTCTCTGTAGCACTCTGCCCTAAGGCAACTCTATTGCTTTGACCTCCCTGGAATTTCAGCTGTGTTCCTCAATGTAGGGAAACACATTGAAGAATCCTCCCTGGATTCTCCCTTCCTGTGCAGAAGCCTGCAAACTCTCTCAAGACAATGGTAGTGCTCCCCTAATTTTTTCCCATCTCTCAGAGGTCGCTGTCCTTTGTTGCCTGTTTTTTTTTTTTTTAGCTGTTTCAGAAAGGAGGGTAAAAACGTTTTTTGTTATTCCATATTGACTGGAAAAAAAAAAACACTTAAGCATTTTTAATGAATCAAACACGTAATTTTTTTTAAAGCATTTATTAAAATGTAAGAATGCTTTCCCCTGCTCTAAATGGCCACCATAGAAAACCAAAACCAAACTTATTGCCATTGTGTCGATTCTGACTCAAAGCAACCCTAAATGGCCCCAGGATACTGAGATTTTCAAAGACTGCGTGTTATAGCCTATCTTCTTCTTCCCTAGATGTCTCTTGCCTCTGTTGTCAGCTCCATACTTACTCTCCAGTATTTTATGTATCAATTCTACTGAAGGACAATTTCTTAGACTGGGGTCAGTAGATTCTAAATGAGCGTTTGAGGGTCTGCTCCAGGAATTAAGAAAATAACTTATGTGACGTGAATTTGACACGGGCTTTCTTACTTCTTCCCGGTCCTTGGCCACAAATCTGTAGACAAGTTGGCCAAAACTCTGAGCTCTGGAAAAATGAGCTATAATGCCACCTTGGGGCTTTGTGTGGGAATCCTCCTTGCTGCAAACCAGGGTGGCAGTGGGGGAATTGCAATCTTTTTCTGGATTGTAGAATAATTCGTATGGAGTATTAGGGGACTCCCTTAGTGGAAACAGAACGTTCCCAGAACGCATCAAAAGCAGATGACACAGGTGCATTTATTTTCATGAAGATAGAGGTGCCAGCTGGGCTGTTGCTGGCACGCTAGCAGGGGTCCTGTGCCAGGTTTGGCACCTAACCTCTGCAGGCAGGGATCCAACGACTCCAATCTCTTGGTGTTCAGGCTATGCCTGAAATTTCCCGATGTAAAATCCTTTGGCCAAACCTTCAGAGGGTGGCTTTGAGGCCAATAAGCTAGGTGCACGCAGACACAGGGCAGGTGGATTTTAGACCTTCTCTGACCAAGCTGTATAACTCTATTGTGAGGATGATTACTGTTGCTGTTGACTTACGTTTGCACAGCTCTTTTTAGTTTATAGGGTAATTTCACAGTTTGTGGTCTCTCTTAATTTTCACATCAAGCCTGTGACCTTGACATTATTATTTCCTTTTAGAAACCATGACTTTAAGAATCATTATGCAATAGGGGCCATTTGTTGAGTGCCTACTCTATTGAAGACACTTTGCAAGGCACCTCACATATTTTAGCTTTTAGGCACATCACATATTTTAGCTTTTAGGCACATCACATACTTTAGCTTTTATGACCCTCGCAAACACACTGAAAAATAGATACTATTATTCTCACTTCGTAGATGAGGAAAGTGAAACTCAGAGAGTTTAAGTGACCTGCCTAATGTCATACAGTTAGTAAGCTGTAGATCTGGGAGTAGGACTCAGGTCTGCGCGTTGGCCACCACATCGTTCTGCCAAATTGACTACTACATTGGACCTGCCTAGGGAATGTCAGCATGCGCATTGTGCAGGAAAATGAGAAGTCCCACTTTCAAATATATTCTCTACGCTAAACAGTTACTGGCTGTGTGACCTTAGACAATTCAGTTAATCTTCCTTAGCGTCATTTAATCACCCATTCAACAACTATTTATAAAGCACTTACATGCCAGGGTGGAAACCCTGGTGGTGTAGCGATTAAGTGCTATGGCTGCTAACCAAAATGTCGGCAGTTTGAATCCACCGGGCACTCCTTGAAAACTCTATGGAGCAGCTCTACTCTGTCCTATAGGGTCGCTATGAGTCAGAATCGACTTGACGGCAGTGAGTTTGGTTTGGTTTTGATTTATACGCCAGGCACTGTTCTAAGCCCTGAATTTATTGTAGCATAAGTTTCATTACTTGTAAAAGGGGAATAATAAAAGTGTTATACCTTATTGGTGTAGTGGTTAAGTGCTACGGCTGCTAACCAAAGGGTCAGCAGTTCAAATCCACCAGGTGCTCCTTGGAAACTCTATGGGGCAGCTCTACTCTGTTCTATAGGGTCGCTATGAGTCGGAATCGACTCGATGGCACTAGGTTTTGTTTTATACCTAATTGAGTTGTTGTGAAGTGTAAATAAAACTATCCATGTAAAGAGCTTAGCCCAGTGACAGGCACGTCATAATTTTCAATAAAAATTTGCTATTTATATAGAGAGCATCAAACCAAAAAAAACTCAGTGCCGTCAAGTCAGTTCCGACTCATAGCGACCCTATAGGACAGAGTAGAACTGCCCCATACAGTTTCCAAGGAGGGCCTGGTGGATTCGAACTGCTGACCCTTTGGTTAGCAGCCATAGAACTTAACCACTATGCCACCAGGGTTTCCATAGAGAGCATATACAGTGAAAAATGTACCTGGCTCTTGATTCCTTTGGAATAGCAATGCTCCATCATGGGGTGGTGGTTGTTGTTAGCTGCCACTGAGTCTGTCCTGACTCATGGGGACCCCACACACAATGAAATGAAAAGCTGCGTGGTCTTGTACCATCCCTATGACTGGCTGTGGATGAGACCACTGTGATCCATAGGGTTTTCGCTGGCTGATTTTTGGAAGTAGATTACCAGGCCTTTTTTCCTAGTCCATTTTAGACTGGAAGCTCCACCGAAACCTGTCCAGCACAACAGTAACATACAAGCCTCCATTGACAGATTGGTGGCTGGGCATGAGGTGCATTGGCCAGGAATCAAACCCAGGTCTCCCATATGGAAGGTGAGAGTTCTACTGCTGAACCACCAACACCTCATGCCCTCCAGCATGGGGAGGGTGTGTTAAATAATCTGGGGGCTGCAGAGGTCTGTAGTCTTGGAGGCTAGCCTTCCCTGGGTTTGGAATTAAAATGCAAAAGTTAAAGTGTGGGTACATTCAGGGAGTCACAGGTCCTCTTGACTGGCAGGGACTCGAGGACACACTCCAAGATGACCTGCTCTTCCAGAATGTGCTTCTCCCGCTCTGAGTGCTCAGAGCTGCGAGCAGGGGCAAAGGATTCCACAAAACAAACCAAAGAACTGGCGAGGACCTAAATCAATGTCCCACAAGTTACATAGGGTGGAGGGTACTGCTGGTTTTAAATCTTGGTTTGCCTCCATGGCTGGCTGTATTAAATGCCTGTCTAAAGTTCCTACAGCTCAATGTGCGGTATTAACTCCAATAGAAAACATACAACCAGCCGAAAGCAAAATAATTTAAGAAATGTAATATTTTATTTGCATCACATTTGAAAAAGCTGTTTTTTGTTGAGGAGTGGGGTAACCACCACCGGACATTTTATTTTGCCTCAGGGTTACAGCTCTGAGAGTTGGCGTTTATACCGTCGTTTGGCTAATCTGCTCAAATTTAGCATCTGTAACTCCTTTAAGTGGCATTTAGTACTATGGCAGGAATTTTTTTTTTTTTTTACTGTTTTTCGTTTTCTATCAGAAGGAAATGCATTACTAGACTATACCGTAATATGTGCTGCACCTGGCTTACCCTCTCTGAAGAACCATAGAAGAAACAAACAGTGAGTGGGTCAGGGATGCTTGAGCAATCCTATATACCAAAGAACCCCAGGCTACAGGCCCGCGACAAGCTCTTTTGGACCACAGAAAGAGGTTCCAACCTGCCTATACTTCACCAAGATGGAGAAAATGATTTCTGTCTCCCAGGGTTGATACGATGCTTAAATGAGATAACGTATGTGAAGAACCTGACACACAGTAGGTATTCAGTAAAAATAGCTTACTTTTTTTTTTAATCTCCTGCTCTACAGATTCATTTTTTAAAAAAATACTTTTTAAAACAATTATAAATTAAACCACATTGGTTTCTTATTTATAGCTGGCGGGCCTGGCACATAGAAGGTTATCTGTGGGTATTTGTGGGGTGAATTGTTTATGGTGCTTTGTAGAACAGTATTTCCTGTCCGAGTCTCTTGTTGGCAGCTGTAGGGGGTGGGTTTGGCAGTTCCTTCTGTCTTCTGGCTTCTGTGCAGCACACGCAAACAGGTTAGACTCTTTCCAGCTAAGGCTCGTGGGAGAGTTATTTCCTTTAAAACTTTGGGCCATTTTATGCACATTCTCAGCCTTCAAATCCACCTTTCAAATACCTGACCACATTCTATGTGCTTGCAACTGTACTGAAGTTTAAGGAGTCAGAGAAGAATTAGACACAGCTGCTACCCTTGGGAATTCTATAACTAGGTAGAAGAGAAAGTGGAATACATATATATACAATACGGACATGCATACCTGTATGTGCATGCGTGTGTGTGTTGGGTGGGGTTCTCCTGAGGTAAATGGAAGTACTCAGTGTAGAAGACTTAAAGTTGTGAGTTTGGTGACCACGTTTTACACATCAAAATTGGAAACCGTGGTCTTATAAGAACACAGGTTCATAGAAAGTCGAAGGAATAGTGCTTAAAATTGAGATTGTCTCAGAATCAAGACTATCTCCCTAAGAGATCATCCGTATCCTTAATACACTTACAGGCTGTGTAGAGAGGTGATCACGTGTATGTCCCTGTCTAAAACAGGGTACAGCACTATGAGATATGTCGTAGAGGCAAGAGAAGGACCCAGTCAGGGGTATAGCTTCTCAGAGCTATGGAGATGAGGAAGGGGAGAGAAAGAGCTTAGTGTCAGTGAGTAGGGATGGGATATGGGGGAAGGGGAGATCGCTGGGTCTGGAAAGTTGCTATAAAAACTCCTGGCTGCAATCTTGTCCCAGCAAGGAGATCATGGAGCCTTTAGTAGATTTAAGGTAATGAGGCATCCTTAGGGAACCAGATGTTTCTGTGGTCAAGGACTTTGCAGCTTGTCTGGCTGGCTGTCAACAACATGGTTGAGAAGAGACATGCAGGACTGATTAGAACACTGTGATGCTTGCGGAAAAATGTAGACATCAGAGATAAGGAAATGGAAACATGCAAGTGTTTGTAAATGGAGTGTGCTGTCATTGTGGTTTATATGCCTGGGAGACCTTGTGAGCAACCTGCAGATATGGCTGGGGAAACAAGCCTTAAGAGATCCCTTCTCTCTCCTTCTCACAGTGATGGCTTTCCTTGGATGTCATCTAACGATGATCACATTTTCCCTCTGAGGTAGG
The DNA here is from genome assembly GCF_030014295.1 of Loxodonta africana. Classification (NCBI taxonomy): domain Eukaryota; kingdom Metazoa; phylum Chordata; class Mammalia; order Proboscidea; family Elephantidae; genus Loxodonta; species Loxodonta africana. Next base: position 31,597,457 of record NC_087353.1, on the reverse strand, counting down.
ATTTTTCTCTCATTGGTTGTTGTTAATAAGTGATCTGGAGGGCCACTTAATTCATGGCTTCACCAGACCCTTGGGATGAAGGCATGTTGGTGGGGGGTGGGGTGGGGAGGGGGGCATGGATAGCACAGCAAAGGGGTCAAAGGCCTTTTTTTTGAGGCAATAAACGTTATTAGTTGTTGCCAACTAATGAGTTGGCAAGTTTCTTAATCTCTAGAAGCCTTAGATTCTTCATCCATAAAATGAAAACAATCATACCTATCTTAAAGAGAGTTCTTGTAAGGAGTAAAAAAAAAAAACATACTAACAAATAAAATAGTACAATGCTTGGCATATATTAGTTGTTCAATAAAACTAATCTGTTATTGCTGTGTTTGACACAAGCTAATATAATATGGGGACATCCTGGGTATTTAAATCTTTTTGGGGGGGGCATTCAGGAACACATATTGCTGTCCATAGTGCTGAACTAACATTGCTTAGGGCATGAGCTTGCTCCGATCCCCGGGTCACCTTGATTTGTGCTCAGTATCTCCTAAGAATTATGGTCTGGGAATGCTGAATGAAGAGACCAAAATGGTAGAGAAGCAAAGGAATGGAAACTTTTGGACAAGTTACTGAGAAATTTCTAGGGAGCAAAAAAGAGACTTTTGCCATAAATTTTAGATATTTATATCACCAAGGAATAATTCAAACTGAAATGACCGAAGTAAGTTGTAAAGGTAAGACGTGTCTGTTACACGATGGTGGGTCGTGCAAAGGTTAATGTGAAAAATGAGTTTGGGCAGCTGGGCAAGCAGAACCTTAGCGAGGGTAGAGATTGTTTGAATGAAGTGTCATTATCGATTGGGTTGAAACAACATTTTAATAGATATTTTCAAAATTTGGCTCAATAAAATATTTGTAATTTTCACATTGTTACAGAATGAAAAAAAAACCCAGTGCTTTTTAATGTATATGGACAATTTAATGTAATACTGAAAATTCAAACACACTTCTGGGTGTAGTAAGTTTTTTTTTTTTTTTTTGAAAGGGGAGCAGGAAGCTTTGAAAAGCCAGTATCTTCCCTACATTCCATTCTTTGGGTACTCTCGTGATGGGTCTGGGTATATTGTTTATCTGAGCCCTCTCTCCCCATTCTTCTCTTTTTCTTATAAAAGCCCAAATTGCTGAAGCAACTTGGCTAGTCTGCCTTTTGCTGTCTACCCTCTTATCAGTTCCTCTGCCCCCCACCCGCCCATCCATCATCCATCCATCCATCCACTCACCCACCCACCCACGCACCCACGCACCCACCCATGCATGCATGCATCCATCCATCCATCCATCCATCCCTCCATCCATCCATTAACCAATTACCAAGCATGTAATTACTAAGCATGGACTGAGTATTTTGTACTCATCATAAGGGTGATTTGTCCAATATACTTTCTACCATGATAAACCCTGTCCTTTGATGAGTCCTCTGGAATCTGCTGGTGCTGTATTCACTCCTTCATTCAGCAACATTTATCAAGAACTTACTATAAGCCAGATAGTGTTCTAGGTACTGGAGATAAGTAATAAATACTCCTATCTAGCATCCGGATTACTTCAATAGATTCTGATTGGCTCCCTGTTTCTGCCATTGACTCTCCTGTTGTTGATTATCAGTAAAGTCATGTCATTCCTCTGCTCATTGACTTCAATAGCTTTCCATCTCACTTATTCAAGGAGTAATGGTGGAGGTGATGAGACAAGGTCATAATCCCTACGTATATTTTAGAAGGCAGAGGCTGCAGGATTTCCTGTCTGTTCAAACATAGGGTGTGAGAGAAAAAGAGGAGTTGATAATCTAAGGATTTTGTCCTTAGTGACCGGAAAGATAGAATTGCCAATTAAGGAGTTACAGGAGACCAAGAAGAGCAGATTTGGAAGTGAAAATTCCAAATCTGGTTTTGGACATAAGTTTGAGGGACCTATTTGACTTTAAAATGGAGGTACTGAGCATGCAATTGGATATATAAGTCTGAAGTTCAAGCTGGAGATACACATTTTGGAGTCATTACCGTATAAAGGACATTTAAAGCTATGAGTCTCTATGAGATTGCCTATAGAAAAAAATTCACAAGCCTGAGCCTTGAACCACTTATCATTTAGAAGTTAGGAAGAGGAGGAGAGACTTGAAAAGGAGACAGAATAGGAGAAGGTGAAGACTTTGGAAGTGAACCAAGTGATTGGTATCAAGGAAAAAAACACATATTTTAATAATGAGGAAGGCATGAGGGCTGAAAACTGACTTCCAGAAATCACCAGAGGTATTGTTAAGAGCTGTTTAGTGGAATGATGAGGCCAAAAGCTGACTGAGTTGTGTTCAAGGGAAAATAAGAAGAGAGAAAATGAGACAGTGAGTACTGATACCTCCTTTGAGGTAACTCAAAATATGTCAAGAAACCTCATAATTTATAAAGGACTAGTTAAGAAGCCTTGGTGGAGCAGTGGTTAAGCACTCAGCTGCTAACTGAAATATCGGTGGTTCAAAGCCACCAGCAGCTCCGCAGGATAAAGATGTGGCAGTCTGCTTCCGTAAAGATTGCCAGCCTTGGAAACTTTATGGAGCAGGCCTACTCTGTCCTATATGGTTGCTATGAGTTGGGATTGACACAAGAGTTCCTGGATGGCACAAATAGTTATGGGCTAGACTACTAGCTGAAAGGTTGGTGGTTCAAACCCACCCAGAGGTGCCTCAGAAGACAGTCTTGGTGATTTATGTCAAAAGGTCACAACCTTGAAAATCTTATGGAACATAGTTCTAATCTGCACACAGGGGGTCCCCATGAGTCACAATTTGCTCCACAGCAACTAACAACAACAACAGACACAAGCAAATTACGGATAATTTTGCCATTGTGTTATGCTGTTCTATCATGGCAGTGTTTTCCAAAGATAGTGTTGACCTAAAGATGTTGTCGTCGTTGTTGTTGTTAGGTGCCGTTGAGTCAATTCCGACTCATAGCAACCCTATGCACAAAAGAATGAAACACTGCCTGGTCCTGCGCCATCCTTACAATCGTTGTTATGCTCGAGCTCATTGCTGCAGCCACTGTGTCAATCCACCTCCTTGAGGGTCTTCCTCTTTTCCCCTGACCCTGTACTCTGCCGAGCATGCTGCCCTTCTCCAGGGACTGATCCCTCCTGACAACATGTCCAAAGTATGTAAGACGCAGTCTTGCCATCCTTGCCTCTAAGGAGCATTCTGGTTATGTCTTCTAAGACAGATTTGTTTGTTCTTTTGGCAGTCCGTGGTATATTCAACATTCTTCGCCAACAACAGAATTCAAAGGCGTCAATTCTTCTTTGGTCTTCCTTATTCATTGTCCAGCTTTCACGTGCATATGATGTGATTGAAAATACCATGGCTTGGGTCAGGCGCACCTTAGTCTTTAAGGTGACATCTTTGCTTTTCAACACTTTAAAGAGGTCCTTTGCAGCAGATTTGCCCAGTGCAATGTGTCTTTTGGTTTCTTAACGTGCTGCTTCCATGGCTGTTGATTGTGGAACGAAGTAAAGCAAAATCCTAGACAACGTCAATCTTTTCTCCGTTTATCATGATGTTGCTCATTGGTCCAGTTGTGAGGATTTTTGTTTTCTTTATGTTGAGGTGCAGTCCATACTGAAGGCTGTGGTCTTTGATCTTCATTAGTAAGTGCTTCAAGTCCTCTTCACTTTCAGCAAGCAAGGTTGCGTCATCTGCATAACGCAGGTTGTTAATGAGTCTTCCTCCAATCCTGATGCCCCGTTCTTCTTCATATAGTCCAGCTTCTCGGGTTATTTGCTCAGCATACAGATTGAATAGGTATGGTGAAGGAATACAACCATGACGCACACCTTTTCTGACTTTAAACCAATCGGTATGCCCTTGTTCTTTCCGAACAACTGCCTCTTGATCTATGTAAAGGTTCTGCAGGAGCACAAATAAGTGTTCTGGAATTCCCATTCTTTGTAAGTTATCCATAATTTGTTATGATCCACACAGTCAAATGCCTTTGCATAGTCAATAAAACACAGGGAAAAATCTGACCTAAAGACAGATGGGCATCAAGATGTGAGCATCTCTCGAAACTAGTTAGGAAGATGATGAGTCAGCAAAAAGCTGCACCACCCTCGGTTTCTCTAGAAATAGCTCATTACTTGTCATACAGGGCTTCTTAAAACAAAAAAAAGCAGCAACAAGAAATGAAACAGTAAGTTAGAGTGCTTATTTTGTGGTAAGCATTATACTAAGTTTGTTTCATGGATTATCTTGTTTAATGTTCTCAACCCAAAGAGGCTTGTAATCACTGTTATTCTCATTTTACAGACTTAATAACTTATAGGCAGAACTGATATCCTTTGGAATATTTGTCGAGATGCTGATCGTATTACCTTTCTCATATAGACATATTTCAGCACCCTGGCAAAGATATAAAATGATGTTTCAGAAATGATGACTGCTTTCTGCAAGCGCTACTATTTGGATCGAGATCTCACTCTTCCCTCCTACTTCCTTTCTCATATCTTTTAGGAATTCAGTCACATGCCATTAAAATATATATATATTTTATTTATAAGTTATTTTATTGTTGTTGAGAATATACACAGTGAAACATACACGAATTCAGCCATTTTGATATACACAATTCAATGACATTGACCATGTTCTTCAAGCTGTGCAACCATCACCTTCCTTTTCTGAGTTGTTCCTCCCCCATTAACATAAATGCATTGCCCTCTAAGGTTCCTATCTAATCTTCTGAGTTGCTGCTGTCATTTTGATCCTATAGATAGTTCTTAAAAGAGCACAACGTTCAAGGCAGACATTCTTTACTAGTTAAGCTAGACTATTGCTTGATTTTAAGAAAACTTTAGGGGATATTTTTGGTTTAAGATTTAAAGATAATCTCAGCATAGTTTTGGGGGTTCATCCAGCCTCCATGACTTCAGAAGATCTGAATTCCATGAGAATTTGAAATTCGGTACTGCATTGTCCCCCTTTTGATCAGAATTGTTTTACAGAATCTTTGATTAAAACCTTTAGTAATGGTAGTCGGGCACCATCCAGTTCTTCTGGTCTCATGGCAAAGAGTGTAGTTGTTTACGGAGGCAGTTAGCCACACATTCTATTTCCTCCTCCTATTCCTGATTCTCCTTCCTCTGTTGCTCCAGGTGAATAGAGACCAATTGAAGTACTTCGGAAAGCCACTCGCAAGCTTTTAAGACCTTGGGTACTACATTACGAACTAGGAGGTAGAAGAGAGCCCTAAACACTTTATTAGACCAATTAACTGGGATGTTCCATGAAACCATAACTTCTCCAAACCGAGAACCAAATCCCATGAGGTTTTTAGTTGTACGTAAGGAGCCTCGGCAGCTACTGCTTTTTGTTTTGTTTTGTGGCATTGTTGTAAATACATCTATCACACAACTTTTGCCAATTCAACTTTTTACAGGTGTAGAACTTATTGACAGCAATTAAAAATAATCAGCTGTGCAACCTTACCCTTAATCAGTGTGATTTTTCCATCACCACAAACTTTCCCCTTTTCACCACCTTCTGCCCCCAGTAACCACTAATAAACTTTAGTATCTATACATTTGACTTTTCTTGTATTTTTATATCAGTGAGTTCATACAATATTCACTCTCTTGCGATTGACTTATTTCATACTGGAGCATATATGAAAACTTCGTTTCTCTTACTGGCTAAGTAGTATTCCATTGTTATGCATGTACCACATTTTGTTTATCCGTTTATCTGTTGATGGGCATTTAGGTTGTTTCCACCTTTTGGCTACTGTGAATAGTGCTGCAATGAACATTGGTGTACAAGTCTCTGAGTCTCTGGTGCCATTTTTAATGGAGACTGTTAGGTCATAAATAAAGCATGCTCTCTTCAGGGGCCTTGTGTGGTTGTGAGAAGAGGCCTGTCTTCCTTGCTGTGGTCCACCTTCTCTTTTAATCCTCTCTCTTACGTCAGTGGCTTGCATTGCCCCTTGAAGAGTGAGAGCCTTGCTTCATTTTGGAAGGAAGCAAAGTGCAAAGTGAGGTCACTCTTTGGTTCCTGCTAACTCTTAAGACCTTAACTTTCAGAAACATTTCAGAAATGTCCCCTAAACATTTACAAGAAGCAAGAGGTATTTTGATAGGCTTATAAACTTTATTCTGTTTTAACAAATACTGAAGTTACTGGTTTACTGTACCAACAGGAATTACATATTGTGCTGTAAAGTCAAAGGCCAAAATAGTTCAGATAGCTACGGCTCTAATTAAGACAGGAGTGTGTATTGAGTGCACAATCTATGGTTTATTCTTTTAAAAATAATTTAGCTACTCAATTTCCACTTTTTTTTTTTTTTTTTTAAAAAGATCCCTTTATGGAAAACTTAGAGAACACTGGATTCATTAACAACAATTGTAGGTTTCCACAAGAAGCAGATGGGTCCACCGAAAAGGTTGGATGAACACATGAATTGACCATGACCCCAGGAGTTAGGGGCCTGTTTGAAATCTGACAGCGTGACAGTACTTTGCACAGGAGTTTTAATCTCTTTCTCCTTGGATCTAATTAAGCACTTATTTTCCCCTCATTTCCTACTACCCACTTCTCTCTAGTTTACAAAAACCCATACACAATTCATATTGTGTTCCCACAGTATAATTTTTGCTTTACTAATATTTTGATGCAAGTTTTTGTTCTTTTCCCCAAATTTATTGATTTTTCTATTCCTCCATCTCTTTATTGTTATTCTGAGTGGAACCAAGTCTGTAGGTATTGCGTGTTTTTTAAAAATCCTCCACATGGTTACTTTAGACTTCAGATCTCTTCCTACCTAGTAGGAACAAGCTCAGAAGATGACTAAGATGTTTAAGGAGTCTCTCTGTACTTAGTTTCATTCTGAAAGGAATTTTGAAGAACAAAACAAAACATCAAGAAAATAAATGAGCTGCATGGGGTTCTAGTTTTCCATTACACACTCATAAGGGGTTTTCAGGAGTTGTTAGATGCTTGATAAAAAAGTTATGAAATAAATATTCTTCCAAAATGACTAACTCCTCTTCCTCCTTTCCTTTCCTTCCTTCTTTTCTCTCTTTCTCCCCCTTCTCCTCCTCATTATTATTATTCTTGTTGCTGTATTGGAAACCCTGGTGGCATAGTGGTTAAGCGCTATGGCTACTAACCAAGAGGTTCACAGTTCGAATCCTCCAGGCGCTCCTTGGAAACTCTATAGGGCAGTTCTACTCTGTCCTTAAAAAAACCCAGTGCCGTCGAGTCGATTCTGACTCATAGTGACCCTACAGGACAGAGTAGAACTGCCCCATAGAGTTTCCAAGGAGCGCCTGGCAGATTTGAACTGTTGACCCTTTGGTTAGCAGCTGTAGCACTTAACCACTACGCCTATAGGGTCGCTATGAGTTGGGATCGACTTGATGGCAGTGGGTTTTTGGTTTTATTGTTATTATCTTGGTCTGCAAACAGCTACTTCATCATTTTAGATTTGATTAGGAGAACTCTGACTTTGAAGGGTCTGGAATGAAAGCTGAAAACATCTTTGCTCTTTTAACATAACCATGTCAAAAGCCCCTTTAGGGTTGATGTTGATCAAACACATTTTCCAGTGCATTTAACAATTATCTACAGCCACTTCCTATTAGGTTTACCATTTTTGTGTGTGTCTCTGCTCCCCCAAACTCCCATTGATGTGACTTGGGCAATGTTGTAGAGGGAATTCTGGGATGAGAGTCTGAGAACCTGGGTTTGAATCTCTTCTCTGCCATTTTCAAGGTGCTTGACCTTCACTTTTGACCTTGGGCAAGTAATTTAATCTTTCTGAGCGTCTGTTTCCTTAGCTATAAAATGGAGATACTAATATCTGACTCATATATTTGTGGTGATTAAGTGGGATAAAATGGATAGAAAAAAGGTCATTATAAATTGTAAAGCATTAGTTAATATGTAAGTTGTAATACTAACAGTAGTACTAATTGAATTGGGGGTGAAAAAAATCAGTGCCTCCCCAAATCCTCCAGCTGAGGATGCTGCTTATTTCAAATGGTATGGTATAGTTAGAACTTGATTTACTTAACCATCTTCTGAATTTGGGCAACAGGATTGTTTCAAACTGTTTGGTTCTATATATATATCACTACAATTAGCACGCTTATGAATAAATTACATATCTTTGTTTCCAAATCTCTCTTTGGGACTTGGCTCCAGAAGGCCAGTCACTTCCTGGAAAGCCTGCCATTGTCCTGGGATCCTGTCTTATCAGTGTTGCTGCTCTGCTCTGGAGGGTTTCTTTTCCCTTGTGTTCTCTCTGGAACCCTAGTGGTATAGTGGTTAAGTGCTGCGGCTGTGGCTGTTAACCAAGAGGTCAGCCGTTCAAGTCTACCAGGCACTCTTTGGAAACTCTGTGGGGCAGTTCTACTCTGTCCTATAGGGTTGCTATGAGTCGGAATTGACTCCACGGCAGTGGGTTGGGTTTGGGTTTGGTTTTGTATTCTCTCGGGACTCCAGAAGAGCCTCCAAAAAGGCCTGGGCATGAGTGGGGTTATGAGATGAGACATGGGCTTTGTGGCTGTTAGATGAAGAAGCGGACTAATAATACCTGTTTACTCTGGGGAGACCTTGGTGTACGAAAAGAATAGGCTCTACCGGGGACTGGATGGGGAAAGCAGAAAACAGGGACAGGGGAGTGCTATGAAGGTCTCTGGGTGCTTATTTTTGCTGAGAGTTCCCATTGGACTCCCCAGGACTCTCCCCAGCTGAGCCTCGTAGGGTTACCATTGATTCAAGGCTCTGCCAGGGAAAGCAGTCGTGCTGCACCGCCCCCCATATTGTCTCCAAAATAAGGGGGGAGGCAGCAGTCCTCCAGGCTGTTAGCAGCTCTATCATTGAGTGAATGGCCTGTGAAATGTTAGAGAAGACCTGAAACCCTCCTCCCTGGGAGGATATCACCTTCTTCTTTTGGATTTTACAAATAACCTGATCCTCTTTGCCTGAATGGAGCCAAATAAACGGGAGTCTCAGAGGAGATTGATGGCTCAGCCATAGAAGTCCCACAGCTACGTCTGGTTTTGATGTATTGCTGAAGGATACAATCATACTTAGAGAAAGAGATCACTTTTGCCAGTTTGAGAGAAAGGTCGTGTTTTTAATTTAGCTTAATTTCCTACACCAAAGAGAATTTTCAATAGGATATTCGACTTTTGCACCTTTAATGAGACCAATGAGACCAGATGCTCTGGGGCCTGCAGCAATGAAGAGAAAACAGATTTTCTAGTTTACACTTCCACTTTGTGCATTTTCTAAATTGGGCATGTGCAGTTCTCTTAAGGAGCTCATTCCTCATTGGGCTTCTTTCTTTTCTTTTCTTTCTTTCTTTCTTTCTTTCTTTCTTTCTTTCTTTCTTTCTTTCTTTCTTTCTTTCTTTCTTTCTTTCTTTCTTTCTTTCTTTCTTTCTTTCTTTCTTTCTTTCTTTCTTTCTTTCTTTCTTTCTTTCTTTCTTTCTTTCTTTCTTTCTTTCTTTCTTTCTTTCTTTCTTTCTTTCTTTCTTTCTTTCTTTCTTTCTTTCTTTCTTTCTTTCTTTCTTTCTTTCTTTCTTTCTTTCTTTCTTTCTTTCTTTCTTTCTTTCTTTCTTTCTTTCTTTCTTTTTCTTCCTTCCTTCCTTCCTTCCTTCCTTCCTTCCTTCCTTCCTTCCTTCCTTCCTTCCTTCCTTCCTTCCTTCCTTCCTTCCTTCTCTCCTCTCTCTCTTCTTTCTTTTCTTTTCTTTTTTCCCTCCCTCCCTTTCTCCTTCCTTCCTTCCTTCCTTCCTTCCTTCCTTCCTTCCTTCCTTCCTTCCTTCCTTCCTTCCTTCCTTCCTTCCTTCCTTCCTTCCTTCCTTCCTTCCTCTCTTTCTTTCTCTCTCTGTCTCTCTCTTTCTCTCTCTCCCTCCCTCCCTCCCTCCCTTCGTATTTCTCTCTCTCTCTCTCCTTCCCTGCTTTCCTTCCTTTCTCTCTCTTCTTTCCTCTTGTCTTTTTTTCTTTCCTTCCTCCCTCCTTTGCTCCCTCTCTCTGTCCCTCCCTCTCTCCTTTTCTCTCTTCCTCCCTCCTCTTTGATTCAGCACTTATTATGGGCTAAACAACGTAGTTAGAACTTAAAAAACATATATTTAATTTTAATTTTACAGATGAAGAAACTGAAACTCAGAGAAGTTAAGTAAGGAACGTAGTATAGTATTTTCTAGTGGAAAGATAGGCTTTACAATTACAAACACGGACTATGAAATGAGATTATTTGGGTTTAAGTCCAGGCTTGTTCACTTATTTGCAGAGTAACCTAGGAAAGTCACTTAACCTTTTGACTACTGGTTTATTTTGATTGCCTTAAAGTTATAGGTTTAATTTTATTTTTAAAGATGACAATTATATTTACAAAAGGGCATAGACTAGTAAGACAAATACCGGGTGCCTTTCAACCAGATTAACAAATAGAACTTTGCCCATACATTTGAAGCCCTGTGTGTGTTCTAACACAATTGCCACCTCACCCTCATTGAACCTTCGGAAGTAACCGTTATCTTTGATTTTGATTGTGGGCTATTAATTTTCTTGTTTTCTCTCTACATGTACTATAAACACACACATGCCATTCTTAAACCATATATTGTTTAGTGTTGTCTGTTTCTGTACTTTATAAAATTGAAATATATGGTAATGTGTTTTTCTTTGACTTGCTTTTTGCACCTTTAAGTCTGTTTATGAAATTCAACTTTGTAACTGTAGATCATTTATTTTTAGTGCTGAATGTAATGCCGTTCTCTTGTCAATGAACATTTGAGTTGTTCCAGTTTTTTGATACTACAAATGATTCCGTGATATATATTCTTAGACTTTTCTTCTGGGGCCACATCTGGAGATGTCTCTGTAGGGTATGTAGTTAGGAATGGAATGGTCATAGTTATGTGTGTTCAACTTTATGCCGAACTGCTTTCCAAGTTTGTTATAACCCACTTATTCTCTGATTGGCCGAGTAGAGGATGTTCATTTCTTCACATCACCGGCACTTGGCATTGTCAGATTTTAAGTCTTTTGTCAACATGATGAGTGCAAACTGTATCTTATTGCTGCTTTAATTAGCAACTTGTATTTCCAATGCAGTTGGATGGCTTGACATATGTTTATAGTTATGGTTTCTCTTAGGTAAACTATCTGCTTATGGCTTTTTTTTCTTCCATTTCTCCTCTTATAATCTCATTTTCTCCATTCATAAAATGAGGAACTCTTCGGGAAGAGCTTTAACTGTCTTTACAGCTCTGTGCTCTGTGAGTCAAAAACTGATATTTTGATGCAGCTAGGAAACCCTGCTGGTGCAGTGGTTAAGAGCAACAGCTGTTAACCAGAGGGTTGGCAGTTCGAATCCTCCAGGCCCTCCTTGGAAACTCTATGGGGCAGTTCTACTCTGTCCTATAGGGTCGCTATGAGTCGGAATTGACTCAACAGCAATGGGTTTGGTTTTTGGTTTTTTAATTCTTTATGTTTTCATATGTTGTCCTCCTTTTTCTGAGGCATGTTTGTATGCCTTAAGGGTTGATGTTAGCTCAATGCCCCTGTATCTTAGGACCTGTACAAAGACAATGTAGAAAAGGTCCTTCCCAGAATAGCCCAAGAGAATTTTCTGCCTTTAGTTGATTATTTTAAAATTCCCATTGACATTTGAAAATAAGTTCTCTTTTATCTTTTATTGGTTCCAGTATTCATAGACTGGACACATATTTATGACTGCCCAGAATCCAGATTTTCCTATTAAACACATAAAGGCATATCTTTCTGCTCCCTTTATCTGCTATTCTTATCTGATGGTAGAATCAATAAAAAATATAAAGGTTTAGAGAGAAATCCTTCCCATTTCTACAAACTAGAATATGTGATCAGAGTGTGTTTTCAGGTAATTTATTACATGCCCGTCATTGCTTCTTCTTCTGTTTCTAACTCATATTTTCCTTCAGATCAGTGATTTCAAAAGCAAAAACAAACAAAAACTAACCATGTCCTCCAAATGGATGAACCAACTAACCATCAAACAACCAAACCCAAACCTCCACAGAATAACTCAACAAGCATTATTGAATCCAGCTAACACAAAAACCAAAAACCAGCAAACCTGTTGCCGTTGAATTGATTCTGACTCATAGCAACCCTATTAGGACAGTGTTTTAGTTATCTAGTCTTGTTATAACAGAAACACCACAAATGGATGGCTTTAACAAAGAGAAATTTATTTCCTCACAGCAAAGTAGGCTAAAAGTCCAAATTCAGGGCATTAGCACCAGGGGAAGGCTTTCTTCCTCTGTTGGCTCTGGAGGAAGGTCCTGGTCCTCAATCTGCCCCTGGTTGGGGAGCTTCTCAGGTGCAGGGACCTGGGGTCCAAAGGATGCGCTCTGCTCCTGGTGCTGCTTTCTTGGTGGTATGAGGTCCCCATTCTCTGCTTGCTTCCCTTCCCTTTTATCTCTTGTAAGATAAAAGGTTGTGCAGGCCACACCGCAGAGAAACTTGCTTTACATTGGATCAGGGATTTGACCTGGTAAGGGTGTTACAATCCCACCCTAATCCTCTTTAACATAAAATTACAATCACAAAATGGAGGACAACCACAGAACACTGAGAATCATGGCCTAACCAAGTTAATACACACATTTTTGGGGGACGTAATTCAACCCCTGACAGACAGAGTAGAACTGCCCTATAGAATTTCCAAGGAACAGCTGGTGGATTTGAACTGCTGACCTTTGGTTAGCAGCTGAGCTTTTAATCACTGCGCCACCAGGGATCCCCAGGTAACACAGAGTAACTAAATTTTTTTGTACAATTGCCAATGTCTGCTCCTACCTCACCTTGTATTTTACCAAATCAGGAATCTCTGAACTAAACAGGAAAAATGTGATCCAATCAGAAATGAGTATGTGCAAGTTTTGGCCACTTTTTAATCATCTAGAGATGCTTACCTCAGACGTTCAGCTCGGTGTAAAATAACTAAGGGGCTGTGATGAGATCTTTTGTATCATAAGCAATAAGTAATGCCTGATGTAGGGTTTATAGAAGTCTCTTAAAAGAGCATTGTTTTTGTGGAGTTTCTATCCCTTACCAGAGAGGCCCATTTATGGAATATCTTGCCTCTGCCTCTGGCAGGGCTGAGAACAAAGCTGGGGATCAGTTCAGAAGATGAGAGCCAATCTTCAGAAGACTGAGTTGTTGAACTGTGTCTCTCAAAGGAGACATACAAATACACTGAAAGTGACAGTACTTGTGGGAGCACATGGCTTTCATAAAGGAGGTTATGAGGAATGTTTTTGCTTTTGTTTTGGTCATATACTTGGACCTATTTGTTTCTTTGTATGGTTAAGATGACTTTGGAACTGACTTTATTTCATTTCCACAAGGTTGACCAGGATAGATCTGAGATGGACAGTGTCTTAGGCTGGGTTCTCTAGAGAAGCAAAACCAGTGAAATGTGTGTGTATATAGGTAGATAGATAGATTAGATAGATAGATAGATAGATGATAGATAGATAGATAGATAGATAGATAGATAGATGATAGATAGAGAGAGAGAGAGAGCTAGATAGATGATAGATTAGATAGATGATAGAGAGCTAGATAGATGATAGATTAGATAGATAGATAGATAGGTAAGTAGGTAGATAGATAGATAGATAGATAGATAGATAGATAGATAGATAGATAGATAGATAGATAGATAGATGGATGATAGGTATGTAGGTAGGTAGGTAGGTAGACAGACAGATAGACAGACTTATCTCAAGGAAATGGTTCATACAGTTGTCGAGGCTGACAAGTCCCAAGTGCATGGGCCAGGCATCAGGCTAGAGGCATCTCCAGACTCACATAGCTGCAGGGACTGATGAACCCAAGATCAGCAGGCCATATGGCAGGCTACTGGCTCAAAACCCAAGACCAGAAGTCAGATGATGGTGAACCGGATGAAGGATCTAGAGCAAGCAAAAGCCAGGGAGCTTTGCCAGAATGTCCATACATATTGGAAGCAGGCATACCCCTGAGGAAACTACCTTTACAACTGATTGACTGATCACATTAGATGACATCATGGAGGTGATTACATTATATCACAAGATGGAGGATAACCACATCATTGCATCACTAGCAAATTATATCATTATGTAACTGCCAATCCACTAAAAATCATGGCCCAGCCAAGTTGACTCACAGCCTTAACCATCATAGGCAGGGAGTAAGCACAGACTGGTTGAAGATAGTGAACCAGAATGTTTGGAGAATACACACAGGTTTCTTTAACTCCTTCGTTTAGAATTCCTAGGAGTTCTATTGAATCCTTCTAAAGCTAAGAATAGAAGTGTTTGGAGGCCCAATGTTTTCCTCAACAGGAGCAGTTGGTTTATATTTCTTTTACTCATTTTACTTCCAGGTAAAATGTCCTTTTAACTCAGGATCCCAACATAGAGAAGGGAAAAGTGAGAATTCTTAATTCGTAGCTTATTAAGGTAGTGGCAATGGTTGTGAGGGTGTTATACGAAATGGTAACAGGGGCCTTGATTGGGCCAATGTTCCTAACCATGCACAGTGATTATTTATAAGTATAAATATAGCTTATCTTCTAATCGTAGGAAGCTTTTTGTATGACATCACATGCTAGCAAGCTACAAGTGTTTTAAGGAAATGTTCTCACGAATAATTCTGATGATTTTCTAAGACTTTATCAATTTCTTCCATTTCTTAGTCCTACTACTGCTCCTGCAATTCCTACTCCATTTCCACCTTTAACTGCTCCTGAACCTCCGCTATACTTAGTCCTTCCTTTTTACCTTTCTCTGCTTGTCCTCTGCACAATCAAGTTTAGCGGTTTGGGTAATCTATTTGTCTAAGATTTGTTTTCGTTTTTATATATATTCTAGGTCATTTTGGAAACTTTATTGTGCATCACCTGGAGAGCTTTTTAATACACAGACTTGTGGGACTTGTTTCCAGATATTGGAAACCCTGGATAGTGCAAAGAATAAAGACCTCAGCTGCTAACTGAAAGGATGGAATTTCGAGCCCACTCTGAGGCACCTCAGAAGACAGTTCTTGTGATCTACTCTGAAAAAATCAGTGACAGTCTGACTTAGTTTGTAAACGTTCACTTGAAGCTCAATAAAAGTTAATTAAAAAAAAAAATCAGTCATTGAAAACCTTATGGAGCACAGTTCTACTCTAACACACATGGAGTCACCATAAGTCAGAGTCAATTCGATGGTAATTGGTACTGGTAATCTCAGAGAGTAGGTCTGGGGTGGGGCTTAGAATCTACATTTCTATCAAGATATCATGTGATACTAATATTGCTAGTTTAGGGAGCTTAATTTGAGTAGTGCTGTTCTAGATGAGTCAGAATTGACTCAACAGCAACCGGTTTGGTTTTGGTTTGCTTCCAGATGGTACTTGCAAAACCAATAAAATGTATTTACATATTTAGTACAATACATGATAGCTTTTTAATTGTCATCTTGTGGTTTCAAATAAATTGTATTTTATATGATTTTAATCATTTTTAGCCATTGGTTATTTCTCACAAAGTTGTTAGCTCTTTGAGTACCAAATCTTACTCAGATTTTTACCCATTGTCAGGTCAGCTCGTATTATGCTCAGGAAGTGTATGTGGGTTGAACAAAAACGGAAGGAAGGAATGATCAGTTACTGGAAGCTCACAGCACTCAGAGTGCCAGGCTCACCCCTCACACCCTTATGCCACATTTCATCCAAACCCTGGAAATTGTGATCTCTCTCACTTCCTGTTGCAATTCACTGGCAGCCTTGGGACCACCCTGCCTTAGGCTGAGAAGTGAGAAATTCTGAAAGCAATCGAACACTGTAAATTTTCACAGCAGTTCAACGGAAAGCTGTTGGGCACAGATGTTTCTGTAATTGTGATATGCTGGGAACGTTCTCTGGACTGTAAGCACAGAGGGTCTCAGCTTTATTCTTCCACCTGGGTGCCTCAGTGGGCAAGTCTCACTGTATCAAGGCTGTAATGGGAACCAGGTGGCAGCATGTGTCTGTCTTAAAATTGCTGAGCAAGATTCATGTCACAACCACTCCTTCCCTCCTGTCCCAACTCACTCCTCTGGGAGCTGGCTTTGGTGATGGCATTCCCTTGGCTCATTCCAAAGTGGGATGGTTCTTGCCTCTTTGTCCAAGATGGGAATAGAATCTCATAGTTTCTGTTGGGTGGAGCCAGAGAGGTCTTCCAGCTGCCCTTTGATCTGTAGTAAAGGAAAGAATCAGGAAAAGATTTTAGCAGCGTGAAAGAATAAGGCTATTCCTAATGCTGTTAGCGTGATCAAGGTCACTACCATCCTTTCAAAATCCACAGAAGAATTTTGAAACTTGTGACATATCCCTTCCAAACTGAATTTGCTTTTAGGATATAATAGTCCTGCCTTTAGCAAGAGGTGGTGGAAACACGAGGAAGGCTATGAATAACACAGGGGAAACATCTGCCACTGTATGAAATGTACACAGCAAAGCTGACAAGAGTTCAATGAACTGGAATATTTTTCCCAAATGTTTGCAGTTGGGATGACTTTAACCTGTGCATGCTGTAGCCAAGGCTACAAAGGGACAGAGGACAAAGGATGCAGAGCTGTAGGCCTGGAGGAGGAAACAGTGTGGCATCAGACATGTCTTGAGAGGATGACAGGTTGTATAGTTAGTGTCCCGACACTGGTGAGTCCTTTTCTGCTTGCAGCGGTCAGTGTGGCTGAATAACAAGTGTTCCTCCACTTCTTTCCACATGATATTCTCTTAACACCAACTGTTCGGAGACCTGTTTGTAGAAATCCTAGTATAACCTTTATTTCTTAGTTTTATCAGCTAGGTGTAACATCAATCAAGTTTACTTTACATAGTATTCACAGATTTTATAAGCGGTCTAAGAGGCCAGTATACTTCCAGTTGTAGCTTCCATGTACAATGTGGGCCACATTAAACTATACTTAGAGTTTTGTTCTTTGTTTCCATGAATCGCCAAGTAGTTATTTTTAATAAGTGACTTATTCAGGCTTTTGCATTTGTCTGAATTGTGATCTTTAAACTCCATATAGCAAAGAAAATTCCCGAGAAGGAATATTTTCTATAACTGTAAGGTAATTGGTAAGATAAACCTACAAGGAAGATTCTATAAGAGAAGAAAAACAAACAATTAGAAAGTTCAAAAAGTTTGTTAAGGTTGCTAGATTCCAGATTGACTTAAATATTTTTAACTTTTTTCTCCATCAATAATCAATTATCAACAAGAAAATAGAATAAGAAAAGAAGAGACCCTTCATAATATCAATACAAACTCTAGAATATCTAGGAGTCAGTGTAATCAATAGTATACAAGATTTCTACGGGAAAACTGTTATATTTTATTAAAGTACATAGAAGGTAATTATCTAAATAGAGAGAGATTCCTTATTCTTGCATGAAAAGACTTAATATTATCAAGCTGTTGGCAACACAACTTATAAATTCGATTCACTTTCATTTAAATTTTCAGTGCGATATTTTGAAGAACTTGATAAACGTATTTTAAAATTTATGTGGAAGAATTAAGGTTCTTCCATAAAGGGAATTTTTTTTTCTTACTACATATTAAGACATATTACAAAGTTATACTAATACAAACTGTAATATTCACATGAAAGAGACAAATAACTCAGTGCAACAGAATGGAAAACTCAGAGACATACATTATGCCTAGCTCTATAGGCCTAGCTCTATACTATGTCTATATGTGAGAACTTAAGATTCAAAAAAGTGGCACCTCAAATCAATGGGGAGAAAGATAAGTACTTTAATAGTTGAATTTGAGAAAACTGTCTCACAATGTAAAAACAAATATTTCTGGATCCGTATTCACAGCAAGGAAACCCTGGTGGTGTAGTGCTGAAGAACTATGGCTGCTAACCAAAAGGTCAGCAGTTCGAATCCACCGGGCACTCCTTGAAAACTCTATGGGCCAGCTCTACTCTGTCCTACAGGGTTGCTATTAGTCAGAATCGACTCGATAGCAATGGGTTTGTTTTCTGGGGGGTTATTCACAGCAAAAGACTTCTTTAAAGTGTTGAAAAGCAAAGATGTCACTTTAAAGACTAAGTAGTGCCTAACCTGATATTTTAAGTCACCACATATGCATGTGGAAGCTGGACAATGAATGAGGAAGACCAAAGAAGAAATGATGCCTTTGGATTATGGTGTTGGCGAAGACTACTGGACTGCCAGGAGAATGAACAAGTCTGTCTTGGAAGAAGTACAGCCAGAGTGCTCCATGGAAGCGAGGATGGCCAGACTTTGTCTCATGTACTTTGGACACGTTATCAGGAAAGACCAGTCCCTGGAGAAGGACATCATGCTTGGTAAGGTAGAGGGTCAGTGAAAAAGATGAAGACCTTCAACGTGATGGACTGACACAGTGGTTGCAACAATGGGCTCAAACAGCAACAATTGTGAGGACAGCACAGGACTGGGAGTCTTTCATTTTGTTGTACGTAGGGTCACTATGAGTAGGAACTGACTTGACAGCACCTAATAGCAACATACAGAGGTGAATTTCAGATAGATTGGTGACTTAGATGTGAAAGAAAATACTGTAATGAAATAAATGACATCCCTGGGGAGTGCAAATGGTTATGTGTTTAGCTACTAGCTGAAAGGTTGGAAGTTCGAACACACCAAGAAGCACCTTGGCAGATGGGCCTGGTGATCTGTTTCCAAAAAGTTACAGCCTTGAAAATTCTACGGAGTAGTTCTACTTTGCACACATGGGGTCACCATGAGTTGAAATTGACTCCACAGCGACTGACAACAACAACAAATGAAGAAAACCTAGAAGAATACTTTTGAGACCTAGGAAGGAGGAAGAACTTCTTACATAAAACCTGTAAAGAACAAGGCATGAGGCAGAAATGATGAATTTGGTCATGTCATGCTTAAGAATATTATGAATAAAGTTAATAGCAGTTTAAAAACTGAGAGAATATTCTGGTAATGTTTAAAATTAACACGGACATAGAATGAACCATCAGAAAACACCAGGAGGGAAACCCCAATAGAAAAATGAGCTAAAGGTATGAATAACTAATTTATCAAAGAGAGACCTTAAAGACTGATAAGTAAATGAAGGAATGCAATGTAAATTAAAAATCATTCATAATGTTCTTAATGCTTAAATGCAAATTAAACAACAATGAAATGTAACTTTATACTTGTTATACTCACTAAAATTATAAAATTTGATAATGTCAAGTGTTGGAGACGATGCAGGCACATGAAGTAACCCTCACAATCTGCTGGTGGGAGTGTGGATGATGCAGAGATTCTGAAGAAAAATTTGGCTGTCCTATTGCTCATTCCCATTGCCATCGAGCCAATTCCGACTCAAAGTGACCCTACTGGACAGAGTAGAATTGCTCCATAGGGTTTTTAAGGCTATCATTTTTATGGAAGCAGACTGTCACATCTTTTTCCTGTGGAATGGCTGCTGGGTAGGTCTGCAGACCTTTTCAGTTAGCAGCTGAGCACTTAACCACTGCACTACCGGAGCTCCTTAATCTGGCAGTATTTGGTCAAATTAAGTTTACACCTATTCTGTAATTCACCACACACAAAAAAACGTTCATACAGGCGATGCTCATAAGGATGGGCATTGCAGCATTGTTTGTGTTGGAGGGTTTTGAAGGCAGCTTCACGTCCATCACTGGGGGAGTAGATAGGTAAAATGTGGGGGTTACACTCTATGGGGTAGTATGCTGTAGATAAAAGCAATGAAATAGATACATAATTAGCAATATTGATGGTCCTTAAAATATAGTTTGGAACCCTGGTGATGCAGTGGTTAAGAGCTTGTCTGCTAACCGTAAGTCAGCAGTTTGAATCTACCAGCGGCTCCTTGGAAACCCTATGGGGAAGTTCAACTCTGTCCTATAGAGTCATCACTATCAGTTGGAATCGACTTGACAGCAACGGGTTTAAAATATAGTTTGGAATTAAAAAGTCAGAAATAGGATGAGATCTGTAACACAATACCATTTATATACACTACAAAACAACATATATTTTACAAGAGCAATTACAAACAAAAGGGTGTGTATTAAACGTGTGAGAATGATTCTACATGTGGGAGAGGGGAGGGAAATAAGTGTGAAATGGGCATGAAAGGGGAAAAAAATAAAGGAAAAGAATGCTTGTTCAGACTAATTACAGCAATTTGTCTTGTACTGAGAAGCATGGTTAACTTAATCCTTTGGATTTTAAAAAATGAAGAAGAAAAAAATAAAGACATTTCCATTTAAAAGTTGCCAACTTCTCTGTTTCTCTATCTAGTTAGAATCCACAAAACATTTTGGTGGAGATCTTCATTCAGAAAAAGACACTTGAGTGACAACTCTGTTATGTAAAATGTAAGACCGACCTCTTGTGGTTTCAACAAGTCATTCTCTCCCAGAACTGGTAGATGAAGACATTGTCGGGTAATTTGTGTAGGGAAACAATTCTCCTTTAGGTGTAGAGGATTGAAACTCTGACTCTTCTCCTTGGGAATGAGACTATATTGGGAGTTTTGATCGAGTTCCCTCAAAAGAAAGATGACCACTCAATGGAGTCTGGTATCATGATCCAGGTGCAATGTCACCATATCCAACTCCTTCTATCCCAGCCAAACTAACTCAGCCACTCTGGCGCAGACTTAGAGAACAATAACTGAGCAGGTGAGGGTAAAGCAAAGAGACACAACCTTGGGAAGCCAAGCTTAGGGTACCCTTGGACAAGCCCAACCTTGGAAGTGGTGGGATTGTTCTCTCTCGGACGTGGGTTTCGACCGGAGAGGACAGTATCACTGCAGTGCACCAAGATATATCTAGTTTTGACAGAGACCAATGTCGCAAGGACAAAGCCATAAAAGTTGAAATATGGGGCTTCAGTTGAGGACAGATTTGATTCTCTAGTTCTCATTTTCCTTGGAGTTTGAAAGTTAGACTAGACACTTAGGTTTAATTAAACATTAGATTAGTGGACAATTCTAGACAAGAGAAGTCCCAAGAAAGAGGAACCAGATATGCTGATAATTTGGATAAGGTGGGCATTTAAATATAATTAATTTGAATGAGAAAGATCACAGTATTTTACTTTATGTTGGTAAAGTAGATAACACCAGTTACACAACTAAATTCTAATACTTCAGTAAACAATTTAAAGAGTATCCATTATGTGTCAGGCATTGTCCTAGATAGTGAAACGGATTCAAGATGACTAAGGCATGGCCTTCTCCAGGAGGTCACAGTGAAATGACTTTATCAAATTCCTTGGAATTCATCATAACGATCTTATTTGTAAAGTGAAAATTATGACTGTAGTGTATTAGTTATTGAGCAGGAATGCACATTCAATAAAGGGTATCATGATCATCCATTTCTTCTGTGGATATCCTATAGATAAATTAAATACACTTCAGAGATAGTATATCCACTATCCCCCAGTTATTTATTTGATTGTGACTATTGTGAAGCAAGGATATTGAGACTTCATCTCATGTACTTTGGACATGTTATCAGGAAGGACCAGTCCCTGAAGAAGGACATCATGCTTGGTAAAGTAGAGGGTCAGTGAAAAGAGGAAGACCCTGGACAAGGTGAATTGACACAGTGGCTGCCACAATGGGCTCAAGCATAGCAACAATTGTGAGAATGGCTCAGGACCAGGCAGTGTTTCATTCTGTTGTACATGGGGTCGCTACGAGTTGGAACTGACTAGATGACACCTAACAACAACAATTGTGGAGTTTTGCACTTGAAGTTCTGAGGTGCCTGGGAAGGTGGCATGGCCTTGCATTGCCTACGGCCTGCTGTAGCACAGGGCCAGTGTAATTGCTGAGAGATCATCTCTGTCTGAATTGACATATCCCACTGGGAAAGAAAGGCTTCACCTTGCAGGGACCTCTGTGGTTCTCTTTCCCTCTGGTCTGTTTGCTTTCCTCTTGTCTGTCATAACTGTGTTTATGTACCACCCAGCCCTTCCCACTAAAAATGATAGAGATGATAGGCCCCTAATGAATCACTCTCTGAGCATCTAAGTCATGATAATCAATCACAGCTCCATGTCATTAGGACAATGATCTCTGTGAATTGGTGAAGCTTGTTAACAGATCCATTAAGAGAGGGCATGGACTCTCTCCCTTCTTTGAAATATTCCAGCAAGAAACAACAGGCTGATGGAGGCCCCTCACTTGCAGTGCTTGACACTTTGGGTCACACATGGGCAGTGTGGGAGTAAAGAGGACCTCTGGGATTGCACACATGATGTCTAGGAAAAGGCACCTGACTAAGTAAAAGGGTGTTTCTTTCCTGTACAGTCAGGAAGCTGTCGCTTTCAGGGTTTTACTTTCTTCCCTTTCCTTGAATAAGCTACTCTTTCATCTCATCCTAGTCCCGTCACTAAGATTGGATAGACCTGGTAGAGGTGTTGGGATAGACTCTGTAAGGCGGCTAGCTAGAGGGTTCATTCAAGGACAAGAACTCAAAGGGGATGAAAACAGGAAGTAAATTATTTAAAAATAAGGGTATATGTGAATGGCTGCAGTCAGCTGCTTTGAGAAAAGACAAGAGAGTGCAGGACTTTGACCCTAACAGAGAAGAGGTGCCCAGAACTTTCATTAATAAAGTGGTGACTTCATAGCATGGTGTGTGTGTGTGTGTGTGTGTGTGTGTGTGTGTGTGTGCAAGGTCCAGGGCCAGGGTAGAAACCTCTAAGCAGCGGTTCCCTGGTATGCAGCCCTTTCTGCTTGGTTTGCCTGTAGCGTCTAGCATGGGTGCTTCTATCTCTCCTTCTCTGAAAGACCTCACTGAAGACTTTTGGAAGGAGGATGCTGTAGGGGATTCCTCTCAGCACTAAGAAGAATCCCAAAAGAGTGATCACTGAGGCACAAGGATCTTGTGCCTTGTCAGTGGACTTGTCAGTGTTAATTTCTAGCTTCTCCTGCTCTTTGTGGCCTTTAGCCTCTACCTTCTTCAGTTCTACCTTTGGGCTTTATTCTTTCCCAGCTCCTGCATCAGTTCCCGTGGAGGCAGGAAGAATTAAGTGAACCCAGCTGCTTCCTCCCACTCTCTCTCCACCTGATGAAAGCTTATTCTTGGAGACCTTCCCACTTCTGGACGAGGCTTCCCAGAGATGACCACCAGACTTTCCATGTCCCTCTTCCTCAGGTCAGTGCTTGCTCTATCTCTGTTTCTAGTTATCGAAGGCTGAATTGGCCAGGCCTGTACACATTTGTTATTTAATTTTTGGAATAATCCAGTGAAAGAGCTATTAGTATCTTGATTTTATAGATGAGAACACTTAGGCTCAGGCATTTTAAATAATTTGCCCAAGGTCACATGGCTAGTAAATGAAACATTTGAGGTTTTGTCTTAAGCCTGTCAAACTCTTAATTTTTTTTGTTTCTTTCTAAGCCCTTTTTAAGCTACTTGAGTAAATAGATTAGATATTTTCTCTCTTCTTAACTTAAATTCTTAGATTGTTTACTGATTACCCAATGGGGGCCTCTTTGGCTATTCTTTCCACTCCTTACTTTAAAGACAGGCCAGCTAGCCCATGATTTCAGCCCATGCCAGTCTACAAAATCAAGTGACAAATGTTAGTAGATATCCTTGGTTGAGGTTTTTTAAATCAAAGGAATCTCTCCTTTAGTGACGATGAATGTTTTACTCATTCTTCAATGTGTTGCTCATTTTTGTGCAAATTTCAAAACAAAGCTTTTCCTACCATTGCTGTCTAATTGAAAATTATTCTTATTGCAAAGCAGTCAGGTAAAAAGAACTATTAACAGATCACATCTACCTCGGCCTCCACCAGACTGAGTCCAGTAAAACTAGACGGTGCCCAGCTGCCATCACCAACTGCTCTGATAGCGGTCATAGTTATGGGTCCCAGACAGAGCTGGAGGAAGATGTAGAACAAAATTCTAACTCATGAAAAAAGACCAGACTTACTGGTCTGACAGAGACTGGAGAAATCCCAAGAGTATGGCCTCCAGACACCCTTTTAGCTCAGTAATGAATTCACTCCCAAGGTTCACCCTTCAGCCAAAGATTAGACAGGCCCACAAAACAAAACAAGACTAAAGAAGCACACCAGCCCAGGGGCAAGGACTAGAAGTCAGGAGGGAACAAGAAAGCTGGTAAAAAGGAACCCAAGGTAGAGAAGGGAGAGTGTTGACATGTTGTGGGGTGGTTAACCAACGTCATAGAACAATATGTGTACTGCTTAATGAGAAACTAGTTTGTTTTGTAAACCTTCATCTAAAGTGCAATTTAAAAAAAATAAAATGTAACATTTAAAAAATAAAATTAAAAAAGAACTATCATCATAAAACCACATTCATTGCAGCATTATTCACAATAGTCAAAAAAGAAATGACCAAAGTGTACATCAACAGATGAATGGATAAATGAAATGCAGTGTGCGCATACAATGAAATATTATTCAGCTATATAAATGAAATCCTGATACTTGCTATGACAGTGATGAACCTTGAAAACACTATGCTAAGTAAAATAAGCCAAGCACAAGAGGACAACTACTGTGTGATCCCACTTATGTTAAATATTTCAAATAAGTAAGTTCATTGAGATAGAAAACATATTAAAGATTACTAGGGTTGGGGAATGGAGGAAATAGAAAGTTATTGCTTAATGGGTACAGAACTTCTGTTTGGGGTGAGAAAAAAATTGTGGAAATAGAGGCAATGATTGCACAACATTGTGAATGTAATTAATGTGGTTAAAAAAAGAACCATTATTATTTGCAACCACTTGTCTCTGCCCCCCCGCCCCCCCAAAAAACACAAAAAACAAACCTGTTGCCATGGAGTCAATTCTGACTCATAGCAACCCGGTAGGACAGAGTAGAACTGCCCCCAAGGGCTTCCAAGGAGTGCCTAGTGGATTCAAACTGCTGACCTTTTGGTTAGCAGCAGTAGCTCTTAACCACTACGCCGCCTGAAATAAAGTAGATTCTGAGGGTATATAAAACTGGAACTGACACCCGTCATCTCAAATTTTCATCTTCATAAAATTAACTTCATTGTTGTTTATTAAGTGGCTTTAGAAGAAGCAAATGTATTAATTTACTAATAAAAACTGCTTTTTTTAAAAATGTAAGGTTTCATCTATGGTTTTATTTGTCAGAAGAGTTTATCAACTAAACATATTTGAAAAGCACTGAGTAGACAATTTATCATTCTGAAAGCCTTTGTTTTCTCCTCACCTTCACCAACCTCAGATTTATTGACCCTTAACCGTTTTGACTTGATCCAGTCTTTATAGCTTGACTTTAATCCCTCAATTTTGGGATTTCTGTGATTCCTCTCTCGGTATTTTGGACCTTGCATGGCCCCATGGTTTTCAGCTCAGCCTGATGTAAGCCCCAACAACTCCTATTTTATGAGGTGAGGACTCACTTCTCTAGCCTAGCCCTGAAGAAGCAATTTTCTTCTGATGAAATTCTGCAGATGAATCTTGGGGTGGTGCTATCACTTGGGAGGTGGGTATGGGAAGTTTTAGATACTTGTGTGGACTAGTCTAACTCCCTAGTGATAATGACCTGAAGGGCTACTTGAGGGGCTTAGAGATGAGCTCTTCAAGTTTATGTTGTTCTTGTTCACACACATGGTAACTCTGCATATGTACTGAGAAGCAACTTTTTTGGCAATGGTACCCACTACCCACTGCCCAAACATTTTTTATGCCATTTAAAACACATAAGCTAGCACTCTTCAAATAAGGCAATATTGGAGGAAACACAGAGTTCCTGACTCCATGCCATGGACTGTGCTAGGTGGTTCCTCCTGCATTTTCTCCTATTTGTTTGCTTCTGGCTGGAACTAAGTGGCATAAACAAAACAAAGAACCCATTAGAGAGCACTTGTGATATTGGGTTGGAGAAGTTTGCTTTTATAGAGGAAGAAGTAAAGGGAAATATTTGCTGCAAGGGCAGGGATTTATTTATTCTGCTGTTGGTTCTCAGATTACACCTAGGGACTCTGATGCCTTGGGAGAGCCCTGAAGGATTCTGTGTACATGAGTGGGGTCATTTGGTATTCTGATCAGAGCCAGGGGGATGATTTTTGTAAATGTTCAGGACACTCTCCTTTGCTAAGGGACAAACAATATGAGAAGGCATGATCTGTCTTCAAGACGCTCATGCAATGGCCGGGAAGAAAACTAAAAAAAACAAACCAGTTGCCATCTAGTTGACTCCAACTCATGCCTACCTCATGTGTGTCAGAGTAGAACTGTGCTCCATACGGTTTTCAATGGCTGATCTTTCGGAAGTAGAGTTCCGGGACTTTCTTTCAAGGTGTCTCTGGGTGGACTCAAATCCTCAACCTTTTGATTAGTAGCTGCAGTGCAATAAATTACTTAATATGACCTTTCTAGCCATGGCCTTTGTGACTCACACACAATGATTGAGTGGGACCATGCAAATAAGGTATATGTAAAAAAAAAAAAATTTTTTTTTGTTTTTCTAACTAGTGACAGTTGGGGTTATGTATTGGCTTGTCTGGGGCATGGTTTCCGGTATTGTGTGTTTGTCCTTCATCTTATGTGTTGTGACTCCTGACCTTTACATGTTGATGAGGCAGGATTGGTATAAGGTGTGTCTTGGGTAGCAGCCTTGCAGGAGGGCATGACTCAAGGCCCACCGTTACTAAAATTATACCCTTCCCTGTGGTGTGGCCTGCAACTAAGATATATGCATGTATCCTGATGAGGCTTTCTCCTTCTGCATCTGGATCCTCTGTCCGGTTCATGATCAACTGGTCACCCCAAAGGCCTGCTGTCTGACCTGCTGATTCTGGAATTCACCAGCCTCCACAGCTCCTTGGGCCTGTGGCCTATGGCATTCTCCGATTCACCAGCTTTGGCAGCCATGTGAGCCAGCAGCCTGTGGTCTGAACTGACAGTTTGGGTTCATCAGCTCCTGCAGCCACATGTGTCGGGAGAAGCTTATGCCTGACCCAAGAATTTGGGCCTTGCCACCCTCCACAACCACATAGCCATTTCCTTTATAAGGTTTGTGAGTTCTGTGAGATGTTGTAGCAAATTACGGAACCAAAGACAGGAGGGAGAGTGCTGAGGGAAGAGGGAGTAGTTGATGTTAGAGATGATGGAGTGGTACAGCAGCTTGGAAAAGTTGGACATTTGGGACATCTTTAACCTCCTCCTCATAGGAACCAGCTTTATGCTGATCCTTATAAAAGAAATTATTCATTTAGTAGCTAAGCATGTTAACAGCTTGCACCACCTGGGGACTCCATTCGGGAGGAAAAGGCATGATATATAAGCCATCTTTAAAGATATTAGACACTATATTCGGTATTTGGCACAAACCATCAAGGCTCAGGAAAATGAGCAATTCCCACAAGGTGGGGGTCCAGGAAGCTACTCGGGAGAGTAGGTCTGGTCTGGGCCATGTATGATGTGGTGCTTCTTCATGTTCTCACCTTTTTGCATATTTTGCATGCCTTGTGTGCAATTCCTGTCTCCACAGTACTTTCTGCTCCTGTTACTTACAAGGAAGAGAAATTCACTGAGTTTATTTTAAGTAATAAGGGATGGGGTGAAGGTAGGGGATCTCACGAGGGCTAATTGTCAGGAAATTAGGGGGCAATAAAGACAAAGGGGAGCTCAATGGATTTAACCTTTCTGTGACTCAATTTCCTATTCTATAAGTGGGGCTAATAAGAACGACCACTTCATTGGGTTTTTGCAAGAAATGTATAAGCTAATCTATGTAAAGCACTTAGCTTTGTGAGTGGCACATAGTAGGTCTTCAATAAATGTAATTTTTATTATTACTAATAATTTCTGGATTCTCATAACTTTTACTTGCTATGGGTTCCTGTGGTTCCAGATCTCTCTTCCCCTCAATGACTTTGTCTTGACTTCAGGCTTTCACACTTCTTTCAATTTCACCTCTTGTTGCCCTCTGCCTGATTTTTTTTCTTGTTTCCAAATGACAGTCTTAATAGAGAATCTGACTGTTTTAGCTCATGTTTTGTTTTAGGCTGTGCCACATGTGACTGGCCATTTTATTAGCAGGTTTTCATTGGGCCCAGGCCCTCTTCTAGTCCAATCATCAGGGCCTATTGGCAGGAAAAATGACTTAGCTTAGACAAAGGTGTGGACATGACATGTTGGGTGAGTGGGACTTGATGTTGTGGGGTTTAACCTTCATAGCCTAATTCGTACGTGCATCTCTCCAGTTCAGATCTATACACAATCTCATATGCTAGGTGCTATGGAGATACATGGATGTGGAATACATGGTCCTGGTAAGACCTCTCAGTCAGGGAGTTGTTTGGGTTTAAAGAAGACAAAGGACCCAGCAGACTGTGCCATAGGTTAGCTTCTGAGAACAGAGTGAGAAGACAGGCTGCAGAGGTCAGTGGAGGACTCCTGAAGGCTGGTAGAGCTGGAACAGTCTTGGGGAAAAAGAAACCCTGGTAGAGGGCCTGGAAGTTTTTGCAGGTAAATGGAGCAAAAGTGCCAGACACAGTGCTAAATGCTTATGTTATTCCTTACAATACGCCTATGAGCTAAGCATTATCACTATCTAAATTATACATAGGAAGAAATGAATGCTCAGAAAAGTTAAGTGACTTGTCATAGGTCACACAGTGCTAGCAAATGGGAAAGGAGTGGTTCAAGGCCAGGTATGAAGATTCCCACAACAAGAACAAAGTCACGAAGGGGAGAAATAGTTTCAACAAATTCTATCAGGAAAGACCATTCAGTCTGTTTGACTGGAGCCCAGCATGCCTGCTGAGGAGTGTTGAGGGGAGGACACCAGAAAATTATGTTGGGATAAGACCGAAGAGGGTCCTGAATGCCTGAGAAGATTGGGTTCAGGACCAGAATCTCAGTTACAGACCTTGGCACATAGCCTTGTATGTGGTGGAAGTTCAGTTGATGCTTTTGGAAATGAAAAGAGCTTTCTTTGACTGCCGGGTGGAATCATTGGTTGGAGATGTTCTTGGGTGTCATCATGGGTACCCATACCTTGTTCCTCAGCCCTGCTCTCCCTGCCTTTTAGCCTCTGCTTAACATGAACACCAGAGTGATCTTCCGAAAATATAGGTCCTTTGTATCACTCTTTACTTCAAGTCCTCCAATGGCTCCCTATGGCTCTTGGAAAAATGTTCAAAATTTTGGTATGACATTAGATAAGCACTTCCCATCTAAGCTCATCCCATATTCTTGTGCTCTTCTTGATGTTCCCTCAGCTCAAGCTTCATCGAAGCACTCACTCTTCCCTAGATGAGCCATGTATTTTCAAGACTCCATATGATTGACAGGCTATTACCCCTTCTCTGCCTTGAACATCAGCTCTTAATAGCTAGCATTGTCCGAGATATGTAGCCTGAAGCACTGGTGGTGCAGTGGTTAAGAGATCAGCTGCTAACCAAAAGGTCGGCAGTTCAAAATCCACCAGCCACTCCTTGGAAACCCTGTGGGGCAGTTCTACTCTGTCCTATAAGGTCACTATGAGTTGGGATCCACTCGATAGCAATGGGTAAGCCCCTTTACAGAAATTAATTTGTTAATCTCCACAACACCCCTGTGAAGTAGACTACTATTATTTCCATTTTACAGTTGGGAAATCTGAGGCTCGTAGATGTTATTATGCTTGTCCAGGATCACAGAGCTACAACAAGCAGAGGCAGGATTTCAACTTGGGCAGCCTGACTCTAAGGCCTGTACTTTTAACCACTTTCCTATATGGTCTCCTGCTAGTTTTCCACTGGGTGGGCTTTTTCTTGTTCAGCTGAACCAGATCAGATGCCTCCTGCGTGATATTCTCCTTAATTACTCTTTCACTACCAATTCACTGTGTCAGATGAGTCAATCCACAGGACTTTGTTCAATTTTGTAATAACATTTATCACCCCTTATTAGAGTTCATTTTCTACAGCTCTTACTTCCCTGAATGGGTCTCCCTTTTAGAACATGAGCTAGTAATTGTCAGGTCCACTTTCTGTCAGTGTGTCTGTATTTCTAACTTGGATGGGGCTTATCGATTGGATGCCCGACATGCAGGGGCTCTCTGGAAGAGTTGGTGGAATCATGCGCAATTGCACTCTTATTACCTTGGTCTCCAGGGTCCCACAGCTACATGCTGACCCCGAGCACTGTCCTCCCCCACCTGTGTTCACCTGAGCCCTGGGCCCTCCAGTGAGATTTTGGAAGCGTGCTTTCTTCTGTACCTAGGCTTCCACTGACGGCTGATTTACTAGCTCTTACAGAGGCCTTGGCGGCCTTCTGTCTCCTCTGGCCCTCGTAAAGTGGCCCCCTCCCTTGCATTCTGAGCCAGCAGCTGCCCTGCTGGCTGCCTGGGCAATATTTATGACAAGGATTCATCAGATTAGGAGGGACTGGGCATGGTACATCCTCCGCTGTGTACAGAATGCAGTTGGACAACATTGCTGGCCCTTCTACCTGCTGAGCAAACCCACGTGTTAATGTTTGGCATTTTCTGACTTGAGGAGTCATTTGGAAACATTTCTGATTTAACAAAAATAATTTAAAAATGTTCCAGAGCCAAATAGAATTTTAACTCTTTCGGGTCCCATTTGTGCTCATGGCTACCTCCTGCCTGCCACTTCAGAAAAGTTTGCTTTTTATCAGGGACCAAAGGCAGGAACCAAAAGCTAAGCCCAACCTCTACTTTACCTTGTATGGTTGGAATATTTTCTCCAAACCATGAAAGCCTCTCATCTACTCTCTTTTTGTTGAGTGTCAGTGATGGGCAGGTCACTGCTGCCATCATGTCATCCCCTTTCATTATTAGGCTGCTTTTCTTTTTAGAAAGTTCTTCAGTAGTCTTTTACCCTTTTGGAAAACAACTAAAACATTAAGAGATCTATACCATCTTTCACACAGTAGCTTTTCACATATTTAAAGATAGAAATGGTTTTTATTCAGTCATTCATCAAACCACTGATTGAGAGCCTGCTCTTCTGGGTACTGCAGATATAGAAAAGAACACGGGATGCTGTATACAATTTTGCAGGTTATGTACCGCACAACTCTAGAGGGCTCCCTTTCACATTGACTATAACCTGTACAACCATGCAGGGTTGTCCTGGATGAACAATACATAGTTCCTGCTCTTAAGGTGCTTACATTTACTCAGGGATCTTTAGAATTTTCTTTGCCCAGCTAAACTTCCTCAGTTGTCTTTCAACCATTCCATCTTAGACAAGGCTTTTAGTTTACTTAATAACATCTTGTTCTTCCTCGCCTGAATATGATGTCATCTTTCAGGGCCATTCTGCAAGTGTGGGACCTGGAATTTAGTGATTTAGGACTATCAACTTCAATTTGGGTCTGAACTCCTGTTAAGGCTGTTCTTAGGAAGAACCATTTGATAAGGTCTCACTTTGTTGTTGTCGTTTGCTACTGTTGCGTTAGTTCCAACTCATAGCAACCCTATAAGACAGAGTAGGACTGCCCCATAGGGTTTCCAAGGAGCCACTGATGGATTTGAACTGTTGACATTTTGGTTAGCAGCCAAGCTTTTAACCACTATGCCACCAGGGCTCCAAGGTCTTGCTTTAGTGAGTGGTTCTCCAGAGATCAACATGACTTGAAGATATTTACCTTTCAACTATATCTGACATGGGTTAAAGGAGAGAGTTTTCTATTCTTCAGCTACATATAGCATGGCATGTATCATTCAGGATTGTAATTACAGGATGGGCTGCATTTTATTTTTATATATCCTCAGAGAGAGCAGAACCCTGGCCCAGTAATGTTAAATGTTAAAAGAATGACATCTACTGTGTTTATTACTTCTTCTGTGTGCTTGGGGTAGAGGTGATATAATGGAGAAAACATGGCACCTGATCCTAAAAAGACTTTGACACAGATTTCTCATGAAATAGTGAATGTAGAACTGCTGGATTTTGAGAGGCTGATTTTGGGGGAGGCAGTGGCCCTGAGTATTTCGCCCTCACTTGTGAACGGGTGTGACTCAACCAGCAGAACAAGTATCTTTTTATCTTAACAATGGCATAAAACCAGAGAAAAGGAACTTGTAGCTGTTTCTGGATGTTTAAGAATCATTCAAAGCATAAAGAAGACAATACTCTGTAGGCCTCAGCTTTGGACTGAGCCCCAATATTCCTGGTGAAATTCATCAATTATTTGAGGGTGTAAAGGTCTGTGTGGGGTAAGATAAAAGTATGATTGGATTCTCTTAGAGATCACAAGACCTTCACCAGGTCATCTGCTCAAAGTTAGGAGTGTTGGCATCTACCTGGCAAAATTAGGCACGCTGGAAACATCAGAGATAAAGCATGAGATAGAAAAAGACCAGGAAGGTGAGACTTTCCAGAGAACGAAGGGTGGGAGGGAAGGGGGCGCTCAGGGAGGGAGAGAGGATAACCTCTTGACAGAATGAAAGCGTCAATTCTGCCTGCATCTCCTCTTGGGGAAGTACTTTCGTGGTTTCTCAGTGTCAGCTATAAGCTGTAATAACTCTCCCTCCTCCATTCTAATTCCTTCCTGTGTACCCCAGAGAATGGCAGAGCCAGGCCTTGACTTCAGCTCTTCTGACCCTCAGTCCTGTACTTTTCCACAGCAACACATATGGCCACATTTTTCACTCTTTCACGGGTGTATATAACATGATTTTATACAGCTCTCGTCAGGTATTATTAATTACTGAGCCCAGAGGAAGTTTAAGACAACAAAACAAAGCAACCTCAATATTTGGTAGACTATCCCTCCACACTCCTTGTCCCACACCTCTCTGTTTTGTTCTAGAATGCCTCTAACCCATCTTTGTGGAAGTTTGTAAATTTAGCTTGAGGTTGAATTCATAACAATATTTAGAAACTACCTTTATTTTATAATTAAAGATTAAGTGGCTCATCCGACCTCCTCTTTCTCTCCCCACAAATAATCTGGCAGTAAAACAAATCTCTGCTATTAAGTGGTATTTATTTAATTGTGATTTGCTGTAGAGCTGTTTAAGAGCGGGTCATTAGGTTAAAACCATTGCGCTTGTCCTCTGAGCAGAGGATGTCTTGTGCTGACTTACATTTGGGTATGCTTTCTCTGACGCTGAGCCAACACAGCCGTGTTTACATTACACAGATTCTAGAGTTGCTGACATTTTTTGTTCCTCCAGAAGTAAAAAGATGTAATGCAGACAAACGACCCTATTTGATGTAGTATGCCAGGTCAAGCTGGACCAATGGCTGATATTTTCCCTTTGTGAATTCACTGCACTTTTCTCCCTATTATTTCCAACCTCCCTTGCCCCAAACTCAATGTGGAAGAAGAAATTGGTAATTTCTGAAGTAATGTCGAAAGCCTCTGGAGCTTGCACTGGGAATGTCTTAAGCTGGACAGAGTCTTGAGGGCCTCATGAATCGATGGGTTTCTAATGCACAGAGCCATGAATATCACCTAAGCTCCTGGTTGTCTCCAAACAGATAGAAGTTTGAACCCATGCAGAACCTTCTCTTCTGAAATATTGAACATAAAGCAGAGTTTACTTACAATGGACAAGGACGGACAGTGTAGGACAAGGCTCACCACAAAGACTCCTTAGGAGCCTTTCCTCAAATAACTTTTCCAAAGTCCCACATCTCCATCCCATTCAGAGCACTCTTCTCTTTGCATTTTCTAGGCTGATGGGAGAAACGCCACCATGTTTCCTTAGAAAAACTGAGCAAGATAGATGATCTGTACCCCAGTAGAACACCTGGATGGCTGCCTTATCTTGAGCCAAAATGGGGCTGAGTGTGCCTGCCTGTTTATTTATTCTCCTCCTGTTTGGAGACTTTCCCTGATTAATTACTCCTAGTAATCGAGGTTGCTAACTAATGTTTCATCTGATTAACCTATGGTTTGGCCCCCAGTCCCAGGTGGTGGGCTGGCCATCCTGCCTGGGGAGTGGAGGAGGTCATTGGTCAGGGGCCTCTGGGATGCCCGTTTTAGGTTCGTTTATTTGCTTTAAGTCTTGTTTGCTATTCCTGCTGCAGTGACTGGCGACAGCTTCCCCCAAGTCCCATCCAATCTAATTGGTCTGCTGAAGCAGCGGTGAACACAAGATTGAAGAAATGTTTTCTTTGAAAACTTCTGGTCTGACAGACACTTTGAGATCATATTTCACCCTGTTTCAATTGCACACCCTTCCCTGGGACTTTCAGGAGAAATCCTGTAAGTGAGTCTTACAGGAGAACTGCTGCTTTGTGGTTTGGGGGCCCAATGAGTCGGAGGCTGGAGGGAAGGCTGTGTAGAGGCAGCCCAGCATCTTCAGAATCTAGAGCCCCTGCCAACGTTAACACATCCGAGGAGGTATTCAGTATCAAAGTCTCCAATATTTGGCTCCATAAACACGATACCGGTTGCAAAAACAAAGCTAAGGAGATCATGCTGATTACTTCAATAAAAGCTGTTTAATTATGAACGTTTGGGAAATGAAGTTACCAACAGGACCAGGAGTGCTCTGGCGTCCCAGTGTTCCTGCTCCCAGCATCCCACTGTTAAGCCAGATTGTCCACTCAGCTGAAAAGTCTGACATTGAGCAGGGCACGCCCTTAGCCCCGTGGGGGACGACTCACTTGCCAGTAATGCTCCCTCCTACTGCAGTGGTAATTTTCAGGAACTGATTAGTGATGGAATTATCAAATTTTATCAGTACCATTCACAGGCGGTCCAAAGGTTACTTGGAGGTGGTGGCCAGGGCTCCCAGAAGACCAGTGTTTGGGAAGCCAATTACTGTTTCTAGGTAGCTAGCTGACCTCTTCTATCCAGAGGTCAGGGTTCCAGGCAAAGTGGAGCTGAATTCTGAGCAGGGAGCTAGTGCGTCTGATTTGTGACAATATGTTTTTGAAGTCCTCGAGCGAGTTTTTCTTAATTACATTTTAGGAAACATTGTCTTGATCAATGCTTCTACATAATTCACCTCTCACTTTATTTAATTTTTTTATGGTATAAATGTATTATTTTGAATAGTTTTTACCATTTAACTGTACACTTTTTTTATTTTATTTTTTAACTTTTATTGTGCTTTAAGTGAAAGTTTACAAACCAAGTCAGTCTTTTATACAAAACTTATATACACTTTGCTATACACTCCTGGAAAACCTGGTGGTGTAGTGGCTAAGTGCTATGGCTGCTCACCAAGAGGTTGGCAGTTGAAATCCACCAGGTGCTCCTTGGAAACTCTATGGAGCAGTTCTACTCTGTCGTATAGGGTCTCTGTGAGTCAGAATCGACTGGATGGCAGTGGGTTTGGTTTTGGTTTTTATGTAGTCCTAGTTGCTCTCCCTCTAATGAGACAGCACACTCCTTCCCTCCACTCTCTATTTTTGTGTCCATTTGGCCACCTTCTGCCCCCCTCTGCCCTCTCATCTCTTCTCCAGACAGGAGCTGCCCACGTAGTCTCATGTGTCTACTTGATCCAAGAAGCTCACTCTTCACCAGTATCATCTTCTATCCCATAGTCTGGTCCAATTCCTGTCTGAAGAGTTGGCTTTGGGAATGGTTCCTGTCTTGGGCTACCAAAAGGTCTGGGGACCATGACATCTGGGGTCCTTCTGGTCTCAGTCAGACCATTAAGTCTGGTCTTTTTACAAGAGTTTGAGGTCTGCATCCCAGTGCTCTCCTGATCCCTCAGGGGTTCTCTGTTGTGTTTCCTGTCAGGGCAGTCATCTGTTGTAGCCAGGCACCATCTAGTTCTTCTGGTCTCAGGCTGATGTAGTCTCTGGTTTATGTGGCCCTTTCTGTCTCTTGGGCTCATAATTACGTTGTGTCTTTGGTGTTCTTCATTCTCCTTTGCTCCAGGTGGGTTGAGACCAGTTGATGCATCTTAGATGGCCACTTGCTAGTATTTAAGACCCCAGATGCCACTCTCCAAAGTGAGATGCAGAATGTTTTCTTAATAGATTTTATCATGCCAATTGACTTGGATGTCCCCTGAAACCATGGTCCCCAAGCCCCGCCCCTGCTACACTGGCCTTCGAAGCATTCAGTTTATTCAGGAAACTTCTTTGCTTTTGGTTTAGTCCAGTTGTGCTGACCTCGCCCATATTGTGTGTTGTCTTTTGCTTCACCTAAAATAGTTCTTACCTACTATCCAGTTAGTGAAAACCCCTCTCCCTCCTTCCCTCCCAGCTCTCATAACCATCAGCAAATATTTTCTTCTCTGTTTAAACTATTTTTCACATTCTTATAATACTATTTTTCACATTCTTATAATAGTAGTCTCATACAATATTTGTCCTTTTGCAACTGACTAATTTCACTCAGCATAACGCCTTCCAGATTCCTCCATGTTATGAAATGTTTCATGGATTCATCATTGTTCTTCATTGATGCATAGTATTCCATTGTGTGAATATACCATAGTTTATTTATCTGTTCATCCATTGATGGGCACCTTGGTTGCTTCCATGTTTTTGCTATTGTAAACAGTGCTGCGATGAACATGGGTGTGCATATATCTGATCACGTAAAGGTTTTTATTTCTCTAGGATATTTTCCAAGGAGTGGAATTGCTGGATCTTATGGTAGTTCTATTTCTAGCTTTTGAAGGAAGCACCAAATTGATCTCCAAAGTGGTTGTACCATTTTACATTCCGACCAGCAGTGTATAAGTGTTCCAGTCTCTCCACAACCTCTCCAACATTTATTATTTTGTGTTTTCTAGATTAATGCCAGCCTTGTTGGGGTAAGATGGAATCTCACTGTAGTTTTCATTTGCATTTCTTTAACGGCTAACGATCATGAGCATTTCCTCATGTATCTGTTAGCTACCTGAATGTCTTCTTTAGTGAAGTGCCTGTTCATATCCTTTGCCCATTTTTTAATTGGGTTATTTGTTTTTTTGTAGTTGAGTTTTTGTGGTATCATGTAGATTTTAGAGATCAGACATTCATCAGAAATGTCATAGCTAAAAACTTTTTCCCAGTCTGTAGGTAATCTTTTTACTGTTCAGGTAAAGTCTTTGGATGAACATAGGTGTTTGATTTTTAGGAGCTCCCAGTTATCTAGTTTATCTTCTGCATTGTTAGTAATGTTTTGTATACTGTTTATGCCATGTATTAGGGCTCCTAATGTTGTCCC
The DNA here is from genome assembly GCF_030014295.1 of Loxodonta africana. Lineage (NCBI taxonomy): Eukaryota > Metazoa > Chordata > Mammalia > Proboscidea > Elephantidae > Loxodonta > Loxodonta africana. The sequence continues at coordinate 31,560,252 of NC_087353.1, read as the reverse complement.
TATTTTTTCTTCCATCATCTTTTTTGTTTTAGATTTTATATTTAGGTCTTTGATCCATTTTGAGTTTGTTTTTGTGCATGGCGTGAGGTATGGGGCTTGTTTCATTTTTTTGCAGGTAGATATCCAGTTATGCCAGCACCATTTGTTAAAGAGACTGTCTTTTCCCGATTTAACTGACTTTGGGCCTTTGTCAAATATCAGCTGCTTATATGTGGATGGATTTATGTCTGGATTCTCAATTCTGTTCCATTGGTCTTATGTATCTGTTGTTGTACCAGTACCAGGCTGTTTTGACTACTGTGGCTGTATAATAGGTTCTAAAATCAGGTAGAGTTAGGCCTGCCACTTTGTTCTTTTTCAGTATGAAGTTGGTGATTTATTTCTCCATCTCAGTATAAAATGTCGTTGGAATTTGGATTGGAATTGTGTTGTATTTATAGATGGATTTTGGTAGAATAGACATTTTTATGTTGTCTTCCTATACATGAGCAAGGTATGTTTTTCCACTTATGTAGGTCTCTTTTGATTTCTTGCAGTAGGGTTTTGCAGTTTTCTTTGCATAGGTCTTTTACATCCCTGATAAGATTTATTCCCAAGTATTTTATCTTCTTGGGCGGTACTGCAAATGGTATTGATTTGATGATTTCCCCTTCGATGTTCTTTTTGTTGGTGTAGAGGAATCCAACTGGCTTTTGTATGCTTATCTTGTATCCTGATACTCTGCTGAACTCTTCCATTAGTTTTAGTAGTTTTCTTGAGGATTCTTTAAGGTATTCTGTGTATAAGATCATGTCATCTGCAAATAGAGATGCTTTTTCTTCTTCCTTACCAATCTGGATGCATTTTATTTCCTTATTTAGCCTAATTGCTCTGGCTAGGACCTCTAGCACAATGTTGAATGAGAGTGGTGATAAAGGGCATCCTTGTCTAGTTACCAATCTCAAGTGGAATGCCTTTAGACTCTCTCCATTTAGGATGATGTTGGGTGGTGGCTTTGGATAAATGCCCTTTACTATGTTGAGGAATTTTCCTTCTATTCCTATTTTGCTGAGAGTTTTTATCATGAATGTCACCTCTCACTTTATGTACTTACAATCAGCTATTCTACTTTAAACAGAATATGTAGAATTATCCATATAAAAGGAGTCTCTGGGTGGTAAAAATGGTTAACCGCTGGGCTGGCACTTCCAATGTCTGCAGAGGTGCCTTGGAAGAAAAGCCTGGCAATTTGCTTATGAAAGGTCACAGCTTTAAAAACTCTATGGAGCACAGTTCTACTATTCATACATGGGGCCACCATGAGTCAGAATCTATGGCAACTGTATCCATATAAAAATTTGAAGAACAAAATCTAGGGCTGAGTGTGTATGAGGAAAGAAATATAGGGACATATGTATTGTCAAGAAGGGAGCTTTCTGCATAAGTAATTTTTTATTTTCTATCACTAATGTCATTTCTCAAAGAACCAAAGCTTTTTACCTTTTAGTTATTTTTTTTTAGTAAAACCTGTCCTTATTATCAGCAGATATTGCATACAAATTAACCATTTGATCAGCCATGATGACATAACATATGCTGTAATACAGGGATACCTTCAAAAACTGCTGAGCAACCCCAGACTCGTGCACCCATGCACTGAAACATAATGAAAATCATTTCATTTCTTATGCATAAAGTGGGAACATTTTTAACTGCTTCATGGTGTCCCTAGAACCATGATGCATGTGAAAATAAATTATACAGTATAATATGCAGTGCTAGCTATACTTCTTCTGTCTCACACATTTCAATTGCTTCTATGAAGATGTTTTAACTGCTGCTCATAGCTGCTGCCTTCTTCTTTGCATGGTGGTTTAGGTGAAGACTGAGGACACCTAGTAGACTGAATAATGTACACAGATCTTTGAGACAGCTACCAGACATGGAGATATTGCACAAAAGAAAGAATGGATCATGGAATTTGGATCCAGATAGTCCTGAGTTCAAATTCTAGATCAACCTTGTAAGTTTTGTGTCTCTGAACAATGTAACTTAACATTTCTGAGCTTTGTTTTCCTATTCTGTAAAATAGAGATGCTATTATTTTGTGCCGTTGAATTGATTTTCAACTCACAGTGACCCTATATAACAGGGTAGAACTGCTCCATAGGGTTTTCTAGGCTGCAATCTTTATAGGAAAGAACGCTGATGGCTCAGTGGTTAAGCACTTGGCTGCTAACCAAAAAGTCACTGGTTTGAACCTGCTAGGCGCTCCATGGGAATAAGATGTGGCAGCCTGCTTCTGTAAAGACTTCAGCCTTGGAAACCCTATAGAGCAGTTCTACTGTGTCCTACAGAGTCACTGTGAGTTGGAATTGATTCAGTACCAGTGGGTTTGGTTTTCTTGTTTAATCTTTACGGAACAAGATTTTTTTTTTTTTTTTTTTCCCAAGGAGCCGCTGGGTGGGTTCAAACTGCCAAGATTTTGGTTAGCATCTGAGTGCTTAACCATTGGGCAACCAGGTCTCCTTCCAGAAATAACAATGCTCATAATGAAAGGCTATGAGGACTAAATTTTATAGGTTAGGCTCCAAGAACAATGCCAGAGACCTACTGGGAATTTGGGTAGTTCAAATCCTTTATTTTTCAGTAGATTAATAGCTGTGCCTTGGATGGTTGGGATTGTTGAGATTCCGAATAACTACAAATGATTTATATTTATGGGCATTTGTGTGTGTGTTGGTACATTGTGTCATGAAGATGCTCTATGAAGGATTATGTGCTTGATTTTGATCTCTCTATTAACAATGCAGTAATAATTCTCTTAGTGACCAAGACTAGAATAAGAAGAAAATCTAAGCTTAGGGGAAAGTTCTCGCTGAGTTTGTAATGCCTGAAGAACATCTGGAACTTTACAGGTGGCTGGTGAGACAAAGTTGTAAAGCCAGTAAAGGGGAGGGAACCTGGGATTGGTGGGAGAGGGGGAGGAAATGAGGAAAGGGATTACTCCAATGTTTTGTGGGGAGCCCTGGAGTTAAACTTCAGGCTTGAGGCACTCACCTGTAGAACATGTGCCAAGAACTCTGTTTTTGCCCCACTGATTAAAAAACTGAAGTGAAAGGGTAACTTTTTTATGCATGGTATAGAAAGTTAAAATAACACCTTTAATTCCTCTGTGGTATGGGTTTGTTTTCTTTCCAAATGGTCACAGTTACTGAGAGAAGTTTAGAAAAAAGTTTGTTTAAGGTTCACTGGGCTCTCTGGAAAGAACTCACTTAATTAGACCAGCCACTGGGACTTTGAGAAAGACCAGTATAATGTTGTCACCTGACGTCAGTGGGGGAAGAAGCTTAACTGGCTCCCAGGAGCTGCACTGCTATTATTACCTTCAAATACCAGAATTAATTTGTGAGGAAAGGAAAGAGGACCAGGTTGGGAATCAAGATGCCTATCTCCAGGTCCAAGCTCGCCTACTATTTGTGTGACCTTGGATAATTCATTTAATTTTTCTGAGTCTGTTTTGTCATTTGTTTAATGACTAGTGTAGTAGGTTGAATAGTGTCTCCTCAAAATTCGTATCCACTCAGAACCTCAGAACGTGACATTATTTGAAATAAGGTCATTATAGATGTAATTAGCTAAGATGAGATCATACTAGTTTAGACTGGTTCCTAATCCAATGACTGGTGCCCTTTTAAACAGAGATAATAAAGTCACATAAGGAGAACCCCATATGAATACTGAGACAGAAATAGGAGTGATGCATGTACAAGTCAAGATACGTCGAGAATTGCCAGTAACTAGTAAAAGCAAGGAGAGAGGCATGGAATAGAACCTCTAGAAGGAATCAACTTTGTCAACACCTTGATTGTGGACATCCAGCCTCTAGAAACTCTAGGCAATGAATTTCTAATTTTTTTTTTTAAGCTACCTAGTTGGTGGAACTTTGTTCCAGCAGACCCAGGATACTAATATAGCTAATAATACCAATGTTTTAGAATTATAGGGAAAGATGTAAACCAATGAGTTTTAGAATAGTGATAGAATTTTCTGGAGATTACAAAATGTTATACAAATTCAAGGGTTAATTAATTCTACATAATTTAGTCACATTTAAGTCCTTGAGGGCTCCATTCACAATACAATGCATTAGAGCAATGGTGGCCCTGGAGGTCATCTCATTCAGTGCTCTGATTTTACGTATGGGAAACTGAAGGCAAGAAGCATAGAGAAAGAGACTTGCCCTAAACATTTGGCATGTTGTGCCAGAGCTGAAACTGCAAATAGGTGCCTGACTTTCCTTAGTTATTTTTCCTCCCTTCATAACACGGTATACTGTATTAAAAAGGGGACATCATCAATAATGATTGAATTAATGTTCAAATGAAACAACTGCTGGTGTTATGAAACAATGAGATTCAAGGAGGCTCAGGTAAGGGTGTCAAGAGAAGTCATCTGTCAGGACATCCTGACCTTGGTCTTGTCTGAAATCTCTTCAGACCATAAGCTCCTTGGGAAAGCATATCCTTCAAGGTTTCTCTCTTCTGCACTCATACATGCTTGCGAGATTTGAGGGCTCTCAGCCAGAGGGCTCTAAGTAGATGGTCACCTGGTTACATATAGATGGATCCTGGCCTTACCTCCTCATTTGGGAAGAGGGGATGTACCTCCAGTAACTTTTTACTTTTTCACCATGCTGAGTGAATATGAGATAAGGCCAGTCAGTGAGGAAGGTTAGTCCAAGAGTGTTCTATGTACACTGCGGATTCTTTTGCCATGATAGGAAGGGCTCTGAAAACCAATCTGAGAAAATTTCCTTCCAACTCAAATTTGGTTCTCCATAATACCAGATTTTTGGTATTGGTATTGTGGGATAACAGCCTCAGCCTGAGAGTCTCAGATTAAGACATTCTAGAATTTATGGCACTAAATGTAATTAGCAGTTGTTGAGCAGTGGAGTTTTTTGGGGCAGCTGCTATGTGATAGTTAAGGTTATGTGTCAATTTGCCTAGGCCATGATTCTCAATGGTCTGGCAGATAGGATGTAATCATCCTCCATTTTGCGATCTGATGTGAGCAGCCAATCAGTTGAAAGGGGAGTTTCCTTGGGGGTGTGGCCTGCATCCAATATATATGGATGTTCTGGCAAAGCTTGCTCTCTCTTGATTCTGCACCTGATTTGTCATCCTCTGACCTCTGACCTTCAGATTTTGGGGTTTGTCTGCTCCTGCAGCCCTGTGAGCCAGCAGCCTGCTACCTGACCTGCTGATTCTGGATTTGTCAGCCCCTGCAACCACATGAGTCAAGAGAAGCCTCCAATCTGAAGCCTGACCCATGGATTTGGGACTTGAAGTATATATACTTCACTTGGTTTGCTCCTGTAGAGAACCCATCCTAAGATATGCTACATGCTTTTCTTTTTTTTCTTTTTGGTTGCTATTATAAATTGTACAGTTTCAAATTTTTCGTAAAATTTCCAACTGTTTGGAGCTACATAGAGACATGCAATTGGTATTTGAATATTGACCTGACATTTACAACTTAGCTACATTTACTAATCAGTTCTATTAGCTTTTTCTGGGTATCCTTGTGATTTCCTTCATATATAATCATGTTTTCAAATAAAAATAATTTTACTTATTCTTTTTTGATCTTTATTAATTTTATTTTTCTTGACTTTTAGCATTGTTTAGAATCTCTAGTACAATGTTGATTAGAATTGGTGAGAGTGGATATCAATGCCTATTCCTGCCTTAGGGGGAAAATGTTGACTATTTCATCATTAACTGTAATGTTAATTGCAGGGTTTTTGTAGATGCCCTTTATCAGACTGAGGATGTTCTCATCTAGTCTATGATAGCTATTATACCTATTGTTCTCTATCTTAAATTTAGTATTAAATTTTATTAAATGTTTTTTCTGCTGTTACTGAGATAATCATATGTATATATATGTATATTCTCCTAGTTGAGAAATTGCCTTGACTGGGTTATCAGTATTAATCCAATCTTTGATTAACCAATCACTATTATCCTTACTGTGCTTTGCAAAATTTAATTTGATAATATTTTATTTATAATTTCAGCTCTAAGTTCATGAGGAATATTGGTCTGTAATTTTCTTCTCAGATTTTTTTATTTAGGTTTCTTATTGCCCTCCCCCCACCAAATAACTTGGATAGTATTCCTTTCTTCTTTATCCTCCAATTTAGTTTGCTTAGGATTGGTATAATTTCCTCCTTAGACATTTGGTAGAATTATCAGTGAAACCACCTGGGCCTGAACATTCTTGTAATTAAGAATTCTATTTCTTTAGCACATATAATACTCTTCAGATTTTCTATTTCTTCTTGTTTCTACTTTGGAAAGTAGTTATTTTAAAGGAATTTGTACATTTCCAGTTTTTCTATTGCAGAATTTATTGGCAAAATTTGTTTCTAATATTACCTTAATACTTTTTTTAAGTCTGTAGAAACTTTGTGATGTTTCCTTTTTGATTCCTGGTATCAGTGATTTTGAACTTTATTTTATTTCTTGCTTTAGATTTATCAATTTTATCTTTTATCAGTCAATTTTGGCTTTGTTGGTTATTTTCTTTTCTTTATCTGTTATAAATTTCATTAATTTCTGCTCTTAAGTTTATTTTTCTTGTCTACTTTGTGTTTAATTTGCTCTTCTTTTCACAGTTTTATCTGGTTTTATTTTTCTAATAAAGTTTTTATTTCACCTTCATTTTTTCATGATATTTTCACTGGGTATAGAATTCTAGGTTGAAAGTTTTTTTTTTTTTTTTTCCCCTTAAGCATTTTAAATTTACTATTCCATCATCTTCTGTCTTTCATTTTATGTCATTAGTTGAGAGGGCATCAATGCAAGCGCCCACCATGGTATCACACTCTGAAATGTTTGATGAGAGCTGTCTAGTTAGCCATCTTTTAGCAGTTCAATAACCTCACAGAAGGGGAAACAAATTGTCTTCAATGGAACAGACACTTTGTCTAGATGTGGATTTACCTTCTCGTACCACCAGGCTTTTGCTAGCAACACTGTCTATGAAGTTACCAGGTACCTAATCACCACCATGGAATACCGTGGTATATTGTCTCTGACCAAAACTTCATTTTCTCATAAAAGGAGACCAGGGTTGACACTTTCAGGGTTCACAGGTCTTATGTATCCCATCGCAAAGAAACAACTGGCATTATGGAATGAAGGGAAGGAATTTTGAAGACTCAGTTGTGGTGCTAGTTGAAAGACAATACCCTGCAAGTTGGGCTGCTGTACATGCTCTGAACTAGTGGCCATTATATAGTGCTCTTTCTTCCATAACTGGAATACATGGGCCCCCAACCAAAGGAAAACAGTGGAAGTGACTATTTAACTATTTTACTAATGACTCTTTAACCTCTAGGCTCTACTCTTTCAAAGGTCTTAGTATCTAAGGGAGAAAATTTTTACAAGGGACACACAGTAGTTCCATTAAATTGGAATTTCAGATGGACATCTGACTGGGTTTTCTTTTCGCTACTGAATGAATAGGTGAAAAGGAAAAAAAAAAGTGTTATTGGGTTGTCTGGGAAGTTTGAGCCTGATCATAGAGGGTAATTAGGGTTGCTGCCTGTACAACAGGGCAAGAAATATTAAATCTGGAACACAGGAGAACTTCTGGAAAGTATATTAAGATTTCCATACCTATCTGGTGTTAAGATGATAGTGGAGGCTGTAAAAACTTCGTATAACCAGGACCAACAAGACCTCAGATGCCTCATGAATTAAAGTTTGGGTTAACCCAAAAGGTAAAGAACATTAATTAGGTGACTTTCTGGCTGAGGAAAAAGTGAATACAGAATGAGAGATGGAGGAACGAAGTTATAAATACCAATAATGACCTTGAGTGTAGTTCGTAAACAAAGACTTCAATAGCTGTCTATTTTATTCCTTTCTCTCTTGGTATATTTCATATATAAACATTTTTCTTTTCATTCCATTAACTCTTCCTCTACTAGTTTATACAGACTATAATAAAAAAAATTATTTTTATAGTGGTTGTTAAATTTATAATTTGGGTTACAGGTTTCAGGATACCAAGACGGTCTTGAAACTGAATCAGAGAAGGAATCAGCATCCCCCAAAATGGATTAATTCATTTATCAATGCATTCTTTTTTTTACGAATTGTATAATGAACATCTGATACGTGACACTTTTGTAGGTGCTTGCAATATATCAGTGAATAAAACAGACAAAACGCTGCTCCCAAAGAAGATACATTCTGTGGGTAGAGGGCAGGCAGAATATGAACAATAGACGTAAGAATTAAGCAATAAAGTGTTATAAGTCATAAGAAGGTGAAACATGTTGTAAGAAGAGATAGTAGATCATTGTATGGGAGATCAGGAGTGGCTGGCAGTGTGTGGATTGTTGGTGGTACAATTTTAAACATTTCATCGTATTTGAGCAAAGGGTGTGAGAGCATTAGTTATGTGATTATCTGAATAAAAAGTCTCACAGGCAATGGGAAAAGCCAGTGTGAAGATACTAAGATAGCAGGGTGCTTTGGATGTTCAAGGAAAACAAAGAAGCCAGTGAGTAAAATGAGGAGCCATGGTAGGGTTTTGAGCAGACAAGTGGCTTGATATGACCAACGTTTTAAAGGATTACTCTGAATGTTGCGTTGAGCACCAACTATGGGGGAACAAGTGCAGGAAAAGGGAGGAAAGCTAGGAGTCTATTGCAGTAATTCAGATGAGTGGCTTGAACTAGACTGGTAGTACTGGATGTAGTGAGAAGTGGACTGGTTTTCTGGAAGGAGAAGGCTGAAAGACAGAGGATATAATCAGAGTCATGGATACGTTGATATATTTGGTGATAGATTATTGTTGTTAGGTGTCGATGAGTCAGCTCCAACTCATAGAGACCCTATGTACAAGAGAATGAAACACTGCTAGGTCCTGAGCCATCCTTATAATCATTGCTATATTTGAACCCATTGTTTGAGCCACTGCATCAATCTATCTTGTTGAGTGTCTTCCTCTTTTTTGCAGACCCTGTGCTTTACCAAGAATGATGTCCTTCTTTAGGGACTGGTCCCTCCTTATAATATGTCCATTTTACAGATGAGGAAACTGAGGGCGTGGGAGTAAGTGTTTAGGGGAGTGACATTTAATCCTGAGCAGCTTGACTCTAGAGCATACTTTATGTCATTAATATAGTCATTAAGCTATAGACTCTTCCCAGGCAACAGATGCTGTACTTGAGAGCACAGACTATGGAGCCAAACTACTTGGGTTTAAATCCAGGATCTGCAATTTACTTGGGTGACCTTGGACAAGGGCATTTTTGTGTTTCAATTTCATCATCTATAAAAAGGGGATAATGATTATTCACAACACATATTTTTACGGGGATTAAATAAATATAAGTAAAGTGCATAGAGCAACACTTGGGACATGGCACGTGCTGTATCAATGCCTGCTCTTTGCTGTTGTTGTCTTGGTTCACTCTATCCTTCTGGAGAGGAAGAACCAATGAAATGTGTAGTTGGCTGAGAGCAGAAGCACCGTGTCTAGACAGACTTGAGTTTGGATACCCACTTGGCCTTAACTGGTATGTTGAAATAGTGGAACTCTTCATGGTGCAAGCATTCAAAAAAAACCTGTCTCCCCACCCTCCCACCTCCCTTCACTGTCCCTTTAAGGTTGCTCACTGGGATCCTTCTCCCTTGTTTCTGGGTGAAATACCAGAAACTTTCTCAATCCCTCTCAGATAATTAAGGTTCTCTGATCAATTTCAGTCACAAAACAATGCTATTTTAGTAATTAATTTGTTCAGTCTAGCTTCATATCCAAACTTTGAATTTCATTTTATATTGACACTTCTTCCCTTCCCTAACTAAAACATCTCAGGCAGGGAGGCCTGCAATTGGGGGTGGAGGGTCTTGATGGTCTTCTCTGTTTCCCATCTTGCACTCTTCTTCCTCCTCCAGCATCTTTCCTTAGTCTTCTCTGATTCCTTTAGGAGTAAAAAGGGGTTGTTTGGGAAGAGATAATGGTGAGAAAGATACAACTTCACAGACAATTAGGATCAGATATTGCAGTTCTCTGGGCTAGGTGACTGTTTGAAGCTGAATCTCCTGTGGAATGTTTTTGTGGGTTCTTTAGAGATATTCAATGCTAGGAGAAAACTGCAGGTCTGTGAACACAACTGATAGCTCTTCAAATTGGCCGCTTTCTACTTTTAATGTCCAGTCTTCTCTTGAGTTCGCCTTGACTCCCTGTCTCCCAGGAGGACTTCTTGAGCAGAATTTTTCATCACATGAAACATTCTGGTATCCTTCTGCAGGGTGCATATCAGATCCAAGGGAAACTCCAGATCCTAGGAGGCCAGACTTTTCCAGCACAGCTGCTTCTTCTCCCTCTGCTTTTAGAATGCTAGCCAATCACTGCCTCTCCCTTTTGGACTTCGCCAAGCTTGGATGCAGCACTGGTGTCTGTGCCTCCAGATCCCAGATCAAGCTTTTCAAGTGGTCCTCTTGAATCCTCACACACTTGGCGCAAGGTAAAAGGAATCCACTCCACTTCCTTCCCTCACGGAATGTGCATCTGAGGTGGTGGTAATGCTTATCGCTCCCAGCAAAGAAATCCTTTCTGTTATGTCTCTTCAGCTTCAGATTTTAACAGCTTAGAGATGGATGTTGGACTAAAGATTGCAAGTCTATTTTTTTAAAACGCCTCCTTGCAAGACTTGCCTTGGTGGACTAGTGCCTCAGTTTATAATGTGTTATTAGAAAGAATCCCATCTTAAGTCCTGTTACCCCTCCGTTTAATGTGTAGGCAAATCACATTAGACCTTGCCTTACCTTTTTTGCGGAATTGATATAGGGGATTTTCAAAGCGGTCATGGGAGGAAAGGGGCTGTGTGAACAGTAACATTTTATAGAAATGTATATCAACATTTTTAATGTAAATTAGAAAACCCAGATGAAGAATCAGATCATGATTTCTATTCTTGAACATAAATCTGCTGAACCTTTAGTGGATATTGACTGATATTTTTTTGGTCATTGAGAAAATTCTTTACCAGACGGTGATTTTCAAGATCATCCAGGCACAAACCTGTCTTTCTTTTTAACAGAGAATTTCTGCTTTATTAATGCCTGCTAGTCTTGACATCAGTGGAGTGGCAGCCTTCAGTGACTCAGGACAAGTTACTCAGGGGCACAGACAAAAAAAATCTCACTGTGGTCGTTGGTATAAAACTGTTGGTATGCCACAAAAAGGAAATAGGCTTTTACTGTTTGCAAAGAAATTCATGGCCTTTATAGGCACCAAGAACATAGCTCTGTGTAATTTTGCTTTTACCTATTCCAGATGTATTGTTCACTGATAGCCTCTCAGGATGAGTCAATACCAGAGTGAAAATTCTGAGTCTTTCCTGAACTTTCTAAATTGTAATTTCCCAATATAATACCATGTCTTTTATTTCTTTGCATGGTATGTTAGAAAAGCTGATCTTGTGTGTGTGTGTATTCATGGATATTGACAGAGGGAGAGGGAGAATGAGATGTAAAGATTAATTCTATTCAAAAGTTGGCACATGGGATTTATTATGTGGCCCCTCATGTGACTAAGTTTGCCATTTAATCTTTCAACAGATATTTATGGTCTACGATATTCCAGGAACTCTGCTAGTTTCTGGGGCTGCACAGTTAATTAAGCCCTGGTCCCTCAAGGTGCTTACATTGGAGTTGGATCTCTTCCACCGCTGTATATGGAGGAGAGTGCTTAGAAATTATTCACTTATGATACATGCTTATTCTTTATTTGGAACCCAAACAATGAGACTATCCTTGTTTAAATGTTTTTTAGAACTTTCGTTTGAAAGTACTTTTTCCATATAAGATTCTTGCATGCAACGATCTTAGTTTTATGAGGACTGGGAATTTTTCTTATGCAGATTTTATTTATAAATTTGGAATCACTGATGAAGTGGCAAGGGTAGGAGATTTAGTGTGTGGCAGCAAGACACACACAACATCTTTGGAAGCTGCCAAAATCAACACGAACAAGATGTTCACTATCATAGCTTTTGGTATTTGGATCCATAAAAGAATTGTGGTTATGTCTAGGACCAAGAGGCACTGATTTTTTATTTTACTATAATATTGCAGATTGTGCAATTGGCAACAGAACGTATCATACCAGTCTTTTGGCAAGATAAAACAAACTATGTCTGGTTCTACTTCATTCTGAAGTTGGGTCGTCTACGGATCTGGGGTAGATTACTGGTGGGAGTCTAGGGCCAATTAGACTTAGCTGCAGTTCCGATTCTCAATTAGACATTGATCAGTTTCACACAAAAGAAAAAACGTATTTTTCTTGGCCAATGGATGGCACATATTGTCAGTCACCATAGCTAAATCCCATGGTCATCAGGAGTCATGGGAAGGGTGTGAGGACTTGGCTTCTCCAACCACCTCTCCTAAAGGAATAATTCGAAGTACTTTATACAATGACATTACTGGTCTAGTTCCCAAAGTGTCTGGGAAGCGAACCCCGAAAGCAGAACAAAATAATACCTACTAAAATAGGGACAAGTTGTTCTACCAGAGAAAGTGAGCAAGTCTAGCCCCAGGGGCTAGCTCTGTCTTGGCTCTTGCCTGAGACAAGGAGCCCTGGTGCTCACACTGTCAGTACTAGTTCACTCTTCAGTAGGGCATGCTAGTTAGTGTTCGAGTGGCCATATGCCCAGGAATCAGTATTCTAGTGTCTGAAGTTTCAAATGTTACCCATGCTTGTGGACAGGCTCTCAGGCTCCTCCCGTGCTTTCCTTCAAGACCTCACAGTTTTTGCAATTGTCTTGGGTTGAGAGAATGACATTACTCAGCCACAGTCACCTTCTTGCCAAGACATTCCATAAAACATACAACAAAGCAGAATTTTAAAGGTGAAACTTGTTTATTTGGCCTTTCTTATCTATGGAGTAGTCACTGAAGGTCCAGTTTTTTCCAGGAAGATAAAAATTAAGAGGGTGGTGGTATAATAGTCACACTGAATTGAAGCAGATGGAGAAAACAAAAAAGAATCTAGATATTAGAGATTTGTAAACGGTTTGAGGTTGTTGATGGTTGCAGTAGCCTTCATTCCTGATCAATGTAGTTCCACTGTCTATGGCTAAATGTCCTGGATAGAGAAAGAGGCTGGAGGGACTCCTGTCAATGGAATACCAGTTGAGTTACCATGGGTTGGGGTTATGGGAGCCACAGTGGAAAATGAACCCTCTCCAGCCATGCCTTACTACAATGGCTTGCTATTTATATTTTTCCCTCATTTTTATAAGTTGAATTATATACTGTGTACTGATTATCCATACTTATCTTCTGCCAAAAAACTGTAATCACACACCCTCTTGCCTTTCTCCAGATTTTTGAGACCAGGCTGTACCCAAGGGTACCCTCTACATTGTCCCAGAGCCTGAACCTGACCCATGGTATGGGTCACCTCCATTGTGGATTTCGTAAAACTTCCATTTGTCACATGAAAGTCCCCTCATTAATAGGTGATCACTTTGTTTGGAATCTCAGGACAGAAGGTAGAAAAGAACCTTAGTGGTACATCTATTTCTTGTGTAGAGTTTCCCAGAAGAAACAAAAATTCTCAATGGTCCATTGACGCCCTTGGGTGAGGGTTCCATGAATAATTTGAGTCTGTTATTTTTAATCTAATCTCATTGATATTGCTGTGAATCTACCTTCCTTCTCTTCCCCAGGTAGATCAGAAGCAGATAATTGACAGACTGATAAACATATACATTCTGAATGGAGGTGTCACAATTTACCTATGCTAGACCAGGTGTTCTCTCTCTCTCCTTTGGAAGCCTTTTTGCATATTTATGCATGGAAGACATCAGTTGGCACTCTTGGCCTGTCCATCCCTAGGTGCCCCAACATTTTGCTAATAGACCTGTCTCATTGGGGCAAATGTTTCCAAATGGGGTCCAAAGAGCCAATTATCTTCCCAGGGTGAGACTCACTAGGCAGCACCGACTGGGCAGGAAATCCTAGAGAAGCATGGGTGAACCAGGGCGGTGCATCCCTACCCTGGAGATATAGTTCTGAGTACATACTCTAAAGTTAGTGAGAAGGATTGGGTCACCTTAATATCAGGAGGCCTGGGCTTCCTTATGTTTATGTCCATGAACCTTTGTGAAATAACTGGGAAAATGAGAGGGGACTAGTGAACATTGATTGGATGAGGCAAGTGTGTGAACTATTTTTCCCCTTCTTTCCTGACCTGCCTATGATGTTGGGGACATTACTTAAGAAGACTCAAGAGGGTGAAGCCTAAAGTTTTGCCTTGTGGTTTAACCAAAGCCCAGGGGCTTCTTCATTCTGGTTTTGCTGTTAGAACCGGCATGCTGACAATCTACTGGAGAAGGCCAGAGGCCTGATTTGTTTCTTGAGAGTATCTTTAAGCATATGCTTTGGTCAAGCTCTCATAGAGTGAGCCACTCATTATTCAATTGTTCCTTCATTTTTGCATAGACAGTGACTGAAATACAGGTCAAGCTTCAGAGAAGCTACTTTCAAATAATACGACAATTTATGATTTAAATAGGAAAAGCACCATCCTTCTCTGCCTTCTACCCAGGTATCTTTGGAGGAGACACAAGGTGTTTGGCTCTCCAATCCTAGGCATCTGATGTGTATAACAGCCAACAAAAGAGTGTATATAGTATACCCTGGATGAAAGGGTAGCCATAAGTGAAAGCTGTGCCTTGTGTCAGTGCCATGGCACACAGAGGGCGCTTTGTGGGCTCACTTTCCAAATGGCCTGGTCTTCCCTCACTCCTGACATAGACAGGTATTTCCTTCCTTCCAGGCATGCCTACTCGGAATATGATATGAGAATGTGGAAAACTCTGAGTCTGGAAAGTTGGTCTTCCCAGGATCGGAGCAGCTTCTGTTGTGTGGAAAGTGCTCATAGCTCTGTATGTACACACATTGACAATCAGTCCATTAGCCTGAACTTATTAAGCGCCCTCTGAGCACAGAGCAGTGTGTGAAACCTTGTGGAAAGTGCATAGATGTGAGGCATGGTCATGCCCTCAAATGGATCATAGTAGAAAAGGGACAAGGCAAGCAACAATGCAATTTCTTACTCAATCTCTGGGAAAAAAGGGAATGGATCAGTGGAGACAGCAATTGTCAGGTAAGATCAGGGGGTCACTGGGCTTGGAGGATAGTAAAGATATGAAACAGGGAGAAGTGCCCTGCTTTCTTATGCTGACGGAGATGATAGCACATGGAGTGGCTGGGGGTTCCAGGTTTTCAGTGCCTGAAATTCCCACAGCTACTCAGATTTTCCAGAGAGATTGTTTGCCTGAAGGCTACCTTTCCTGTAGTTGCAAAAGAAATGCTTTTTAAACAAACCTCAGCCCCTTCAGCCCGTTCAGTTGTGGTGCTCTGCCTCTGTGAGCTTAGATAAATTTCCAGGGATCCTAGACACAGGGCCCAGCCTGGTCTCCTCACCCTGAAAGGTCACTTTTGATCATCTCAGGGTTTTCATTGACCATTCCTATGATCGTTCCATTCTTTGAAACTCCAAGGGAATTTCTTGGTATATGGGGAGAGGGGCATGTATATTTTTAGAATGAAAGATATTAAAATAATAATAATAATAAGAGCGCTGCAAGATTTTAAAATTTGACAGAAGCAGACAACATTTTCCATCCCCATCATGAAAGTTTGTCCAATTTCTTGGATCTTTAAATACCACAGATAAGCTTCAGTTTCTGGCCAGCGGGAAAAAGGGCTAAGGCAGAGATCTGTGGAGGCTCAAAATGACACCTGCGCAGGGGCTAACAGTGATTCCGGTATTTCCAGCCTAGATTCCCTTCTTTTACCCTGATGAGCTTGATGCCAATCCTCTACTTGTAGGGTTTGGCTTCAGAAAACCCAGTTTTAAATCCCAGCTTTAACCATTTACTAGCTGCGTGACCTTTGCAAGTGAGCTGACCTCTCTGAGCCTCTTGTTTCGGAATTTGTAAAATCAGAATAAAGACCATCTAAAAATCACATGGATTTTGTGAGGCTTACAGTTCATTTTGTTTGAGTGTGTTGTGTGCTGAGTACTGTAAGTGATGCTGGACATGTGAAGTAGAACTTACAGTCTCATAAGAAGACAGCAAACCAATTCTATAATTCTAATATAGTGTGAAGAATGTGATAAAGTGCTAAAAGTGGTTTATTAGACACACATACCTGCAGGGTTCAGCAAAGGCTGAGAGAAAGGTGCAGTGAAGGCAGAAGCAATGAATCAGGAAAAGTTTTATGAAGGAATGCTTGACTAGAGGATGAAAGGTGAGATCAGAGAAACACGGAGGGGAGGAAGGGCCATCTAAAGAGAAGGTTCCAACCGAACAAAGGTATAGATGAGCGAAGCAATCCTTGAGCCTCGTGAAACAGCCTAACTGCGCATGACCAGAGTGTGTGGTGAGTGTAGAGGAGAGGGTAGTGGCTGATAAGGTTCACATTATGGCGGCCTGGCCTGGTAATGTCTCTCCTGACTAGCTTTTCTAATTTTTATTGTACTTTAAGTGAAAGTTTGCAAACCAAGTCAGTCTTTCATACAAAAGTTTGTATACACCTTGCTATATTCTAGTTGCCCCTCTAATAAGACAGCACACTCCTACCCTCCAGTCTCTATTTTTGTGTCCATTCAGCCAGCTTCTGCCCTCCTCTGACCTCTCATCTCTTCTTCAGATAGGAGCTACCCACATAGTCTCATGTGTCTATTTGATCCAAGGAGCTCACTCTTCACCAGTATCATTTTCTATCCCAAAGTCTGGTCCAATCCCTGTCTGAAGAGTTGGCTTTGGGAATGGTTCCTGTCTTGGGCTAACAAAAGGCCTGGGGACCATGACCTCTAAGGTCTTTCTCGTCTCGGTCAGACGATTAAGTCTGGTCTTTTTACAAGAATTTGGGGTCTGCATCCCACTGCTCTTCTGCTCCCTCAGGCGTTCTCTGTTGTGTTCCCTGTCAGGGCAGTCATCAGTTTTAGCCAGGCACCATCTAGTTCTTCTGGTCTCTGGCTAAATATAATCTCTGGTTTACGTGGCCCTTTCTGTCTCTTGGGCTCATAATTACCTTGTGTCTTTGGTGTTCTTCATTCTCCTTTGCTTCAGGTGGGTTGAGACCAATTGATCCATCTTAGATGGCCACTTGCTAGTGTTTAAGACCCCAGACGCCACTCTCCGAAGTGGGATGCTGACTATTTTCTTAATAGATTTTATTACGCCGGTTGACTTAGATGTCCCCTGAAACCATGGTCCCCAAGCCCCACCCCTGCTACACCGGTCTTCGAAGCATTCAGTTTATTCAGGAAACTTCTTTACTTTTGGTTTAGTCCAGATGTGCTGGCCTCTCCTGCATTGTATGTTGTCTTTTGCTTCACCTAAAATAGTTCTTATCTACTATCTAATTAGTGAAAACTCTTCTCCCTCCCTCCCTCCTCACTCTGGTAGAATATTTTCTTCTCTGTTTAAACTATTTTTCGAGTTCTTATAATAGCAGTCTCATACAATATTTGTCCTTTTCCAACCGACTGATTTCACTCAGCGTAATGCCTTCTAAATTCCTCCATATTATGAAATGTTTCACGGGTTCATCATTATTCTTTACCGATGTATAGTATTCCATTGTGTGAATATACCACAATTTATGTATCCATTCATCCATTGATGGACACCTTGGTTGCTTCCATCTTTTTGCCATTGTAAACAGTGCTGCAATAAACATGGGTGTGCATATATCTGTTCGTGTAAAGGTTCTTATTTCTCTAGTATATATTCCAAGGAGTGGGATTGCTGGTTCGTATGGTAGTTCTATTTCTAGCTTTTTAAGGAAGTATCAAATCGATTTTCAAAGTGGTTGTACCATTTTACATTCCAACCAGCAGTGTATAAGTGTTCCAGTCTCTCTACAGCCTCTCCAACATTTATTATTTTGTGTTTTTTGGATTAATGCCAGCCTTGTTGGGGTGAGATGGAATCTCATTGTAGTTTTCATTTGCATTTCTCTGATGGCTAATGATCATGAGTATTTCCTCATGTATCTGTCAGCTACCTGAATTTTTTTTTTAATGAAGTGTCTGTTCATATCCTTTGCCCATTTTTTAATTGGATTGTCTTTTTGTAGTTGAGTTTTTACAATATTATGAAGAATTTAGAGCTCAGACTTTGACTAGCTTTTCTGAAATAGCACCATTCTCTTGCCCTCAGTCTCTCTCTTGCCCATTTCCCTGCTGTCTTTTCTTCAGAGTGCCTCTCACTATCTGAAATTATATCATTTGTTTGTCTATTTTTAAATTTAACTTTTTTTTTAAATTCACATCTTATTTGTTAATGTATGCCCAGTGCCTATACAAGTAGCTGGCATAAAATAGATACAACAAATATTTGTTCAGTAGATGAATAAACAGTAAAGCTTATACTTACATGAATGCAATATTATTAGTAGCCTCCATAGACTCTGTATAAGAGATGCCCACTCAAGATGAAGACATGGTCAGCTTCCTTGAGTCTATTGTTGATAAAATCAAGAAAGGAAGAGGTTACCTTCTCCTTTATTGCAAAGCCCTCTGAGATTGGAAAACTGAACACGTAAAAGCTAACATTTGTTTGAATAAATGTCTATGCCCCTTTGGTTTCTCTAATGAAGAGAGGCAGAAAGAAGTAATGGTCAACAGTCATAGAACCTGAAGAGTAGAAAGGATGGGTATAATGGCCTCTATATTTCTGCCACAGAGCCAGAAGTCCTTTATGATCTTGGCGGTAGGATAGATGTCTGCTTTGAAGTACACTTTGTGTTCTAAGGGTTGACATCCATCCACACTACAAAATACCATAATGTATTAGATTACTGTTCCTTGATCTAATGCATCCCAATTAAGCCACATTCATTTGCAGTAGCTATTGCTGTCATCTTATATGTTTCCTTTGAGAAGAGCTCAAGAGGCAATTAAAAGTCTCTGGATCCTCCTAAACTGCCAAGTAAAAATAGGATAGGAGAGGAAACTTTTGATGTTTTTGTTTTTCTTAGAAAGTTGGTTACACATACTGTTGGTGAGAATTCCATCAGATTCAGACCACACTTGCCTCCTGTAAAAACCATATCCCTCCAAAACATGTTAATTGAATCTTATTTTTTTCTATAGGCTTTTATTCAAATATTAGAGTTGCTTTTTCTGTGGTTCTAATGACTCTTTGTAGGTCCCTGTGGCACAAATGGTTTGCACTCAACAGGTTTGAATCCACCAGTGGTGCCATGAAAGAAAAGCCTGGAGATTTGCTTCCGTGAAGATTACTGGCAAGAAAACTCTATGGAGCCATTCTACCCTGTAACCCATGAGGTTGCCACGAGTCAGAAACAACTTGACAGCAGTAGGTTTGGTTTTTTTTTTTTGGAATGACTCTTTAAGGCAGCTGGTGGAGCCTGGAAACCCTGCTGGCATAGTGCTTAAGTGTTATGGCTGCTAAACAAGAGTTTGGCAGTTCAAATCCTCTGGGCACTCCTTGGAAACTCTATGGGGCAGTACTACTCTGTACTATAGGGTCGCTATGAGTCAGAATTGACTCGATGGCAGTAGGTTTGGTTTTTTTTTGGCTTGGTGGATCCTAGTGCTGTCTCTGCCTCAGCCTTTCCACAAGCTGAATAACTAATGGCTTGTGAATTGGTCCCAGAAGGAAGCTAAGAGCAAACTCTGGCAAGTCAGTAATCGAAGAGAGTTTAATGAAGGAATTACTTTTGAGGAGGGTCAGGGTTAAGTGAGGTCATTCGAGGTTTAGTGGTAGAATTCTCACCTTCCATAGAGACCTGGGTTTGAATCCCAGCCAGTATACTGATTGCACAGCCACCATCCCATCTGTCAATGGACACTTGTGTATTGCTGTGATGCTGAACAGGCTTCAGCTGAGTTTGCAGACTAAAATGGAATAGGAAGAAACGCCTGGCAGTCTATTTCTGAAAATCAGCCCATGAAAACCTTACGGATCACAATGCATGGGGATGGTGAAGAACCAAGCAGAGTTTTGTTCTGTTGTACACAGGAGCTGGGAGCTGACTTGATGGTGGCTAATAACAACAGCAACAAAAAGGTTAAGGAAACCAAGAGGTTATATGTACCCAGGGACTAGCAACCATGGGAAGCCACTAGGCCTGAGGGGACAAGGCAAAGGAGCAGTAGTGTCACCCTAGTGAAACCTGGAACTATGGAAGTTGGGCTGCAGGCTAAAGGGCAGAGAATGATTCGGGGAATTTGGCAAACAGAGAATAACCAGCACAGCACGTGACAACCACAATGTACCAAGAAGCTCCTTTAACAGAATCTGACAATACTTCTTTGGTAAAGTGAAGAGTCCCTTTGAAAATGAATAACCCCAAATATCTAAATAGGTAAATGTATTCATTCAAGAAACATGTATCAAGTGCCTTTGCAGGAATAAGAGCTAACATTTACTGGGCATTTAGCATGCACTGCACCTCCTTGGGTGGTGCAAACGGTTAACGTGCTTGGCTGTTAACCAACTGGTTGGAGGTTTGAGTCTACCCAGAGGTGCCTCAGAAGACAGGGCTGGTGATCTGTTTCTGAAAAGTTAGCCATTGAAACCCTGTGGAGCACAGTTCTATTCTGACACACATGAGGTCGCCCTGAGTTGGAGTTGACTTGATGGCAATTGGTTTGGTTTTTTTGGTTTGGTACCAGGCGAAAAGCAATATTTTAAGCAATTTACATTACTAACTAGTTTAGTTCTCATGAAAACCCTATAAGGTAGATATTCTATTATTCCTATTTTATAAATGAGGAATCTGCTAAGAGGTTAGGTGACTTACCCACAGTTTCAGTTAGTAGGTGGCCAAGATGGAATTTAATAAGCATTTTTTTCTGTCTGTCCAGTCAATTTTCTTAATCATGGCACTGTAGTGGTTCCTTTTTTGCAGTATTACCACTGGTACATGAATAAAGTGTGTATTATTTTCTGAGGGCCCTCCAATTCATAGTTCCAAGTATTTCTTTCCGCTTCAGAAAACAACAGGAATACATTTTTGAATTTTCTGTGACTGAAGGTTCTCTGTACTCCACCAACCTCCACCCATAAAGCTGTGGCTTTAAAGCTAGCCTGCAGCTGTCCCACAAGCCTGGACAGCTTTACACTACGTATAAATCACACATTTTAATAGTCCAATTCAGAGAGTGCTGGTTTCATGGTACAAATAAAATTTACCTTGGATTCTTAAGCTCCCGAGAATCTCTTCAGGGCTTTTCAGAAAAAAAAAAAAATTAATAACAACAACAACAACGTTTCCATTATTATTGAAGTTTTAGGAAGACATATGCAGTAATTTTAGTAAGCATTTTCTTACACAGCATTGATATACTGCATTGCAAGATGCTACCTCCATATTATTGATTTCATTTTATGGCTGGAGAAAGAGAGGCTCAGGCTCGTTTTACAGGACAATGAGACAGCGATGGGTTGCGGTGAGCCAAATGCCCTGAGGTCCCATGCTGGCTTCACCTCCAACTTACTTTGTGACCTTGGACAACTCCATTTCTCTCTTTGGGCCTTTATCTCATCATCTATAAAACCCGGGGTTGAATTTGGTTTCCGAATTCTTTCCAGCTCCGAAGTTCTGTGTCTTACTAAGATCAAAGTAAGTCAACAGCTAATTGGTGTGTTTTATAGAGGATATGGTTCAAAAAAGGATATGAGGTAGCTTTATAGGATTCAAATGCACTTAAATCAGTGTGGTTAAAAATAACAACAAATTAAAACCAATTAGAGGGATGGAAAAGAGATGCTTCAGGCATAAAGACTGAGTTAGTCATTGATGGTCAATACTCTTTTTGGAATTCCAGAACACTGGGTGTTACAGCTGAAATTAACCTTTGAGATCATGGGCTTATCCACATATACTCTAGCTTCTTGAGTTTCTCTTTTAGAGATTTCTGCTGATAAGAATTTGTGTACAAATGCAGAAGGCTTGGAAAGATTCCTTTCTGACTCACTGGTGAGTTCAGAGCATTCTGGCTGCTATGACATGAAGAGATTTGGCTGCTTAGCCAGGTGTGGACCCCAGGTCTCTTGATGTTCTGTCCAGTGCTCTGTCTATGGCAGCATACCACCTCTTCCAATGACAGTGACTTCACAAGATGACATACAGATAGAGACTTGGAGTTTATACCACTTCTCCATAAATATGATCTCCCTTGATTCTCTTCATAGCTCTGAAGAACGGGGAAGAGAGGTGCTATTATTCCCATAGTATATGTGAGTAAACAGGCCCAAAAATATTGACTATTTTGCCTAAAAGTACACTGCTGGTTAGTGGCAGAGCTGTACCAGAGCCCAGTTTGTTGACTCCGGAATGTCCAGGGCTCTCCACGTACCATTACTGTGTTTCCTAGGCCCAGGACTCCTGGGGACTCCAAAGTTCCATGTTAATTGTACAGTTCTCAGGAGATGAAGGCAAACAGCTTGTTCAAGACAACACAACCCACCCATAGCCAAGTGACTACCAGAGAGAACCCCTGGAAGCAGAGCACTGCTGGTAGACTGTTCAGAACTGAAACCTTCTTCAGAGCTGCTCACTAAACTTGAGTTGAAACTCTACCAGCTCAAACTTTGCTTCTAAGCTCTACAAGCATGTAAAACTTCATGTCATGTATTGTACAAGTCTTGAGACTGAGGCTATTGATACTGTGGGAAGTCAGCATTTGAAGCAGGTTAAACCTCTCTGAGCACAGCAGGGGTTTTTCATCAAATTCAGCTGTGGGAAACATTTTAACTGGACCATGTTGCTACTGAAAATGTCATCACTCAATCAACGAGTATTTCTTGAGACAGCAACGCGAGAATTCTATGAGATTATCTAAGTGACAAGTTTAGGAAGAAGTATGGTACAGAGGAAAGAAAGGGACCTTAGATACTTTCAGAAGTGGGTTTGAAGACAGGGCCTATTACTTATGAACTATATAAGCTTGACCAAATCATCTACCTTTGCTAAGTTTCAGTTTATCCATCCGTAAAGTGGGAAAAATAGGCTTTTTGAAAAGCACTTAATTTGCTCTGTCTTGTCCAACATGGTTTAAAAATTATGAAGTAATAAATCATTTGTAGTTTCTGATTAATCATCCCTGTGCGTTTGGCATTGTACAACACAATAGCAGGGACAGGTAAAAAGGAAACATTGCCCCTTTTCCCTGTAGAGAGATAAGACTATCCAAATAATAAGGCAGGATATAGGGAGGGGAGGTGACTGTGGGTTTCTGGACCAGCCAGAACTTCATGGAAAAGATGAGGATGAAGCTTGTTGGCTGGATGAAAGTATATGATAATGGAAGGAAATGGGAGTTCCAGGTGAGAGGGACAGTGAGAGCAAAGTCTGGGTGTTTGTAGGACAGCATGAAGGCTAGCCTGACTAGAGTGGACAGAATACAAAGAAAACTAGTGATAAGCAAAGCTCAATGGTCGAGGCAAGACAAAGAGTCTTTAAAGCTGGGTTAAGTAATTTAGACTTATTACACTATCCAGTACAAGAGAAAGATGTGGCAGTCTGCTTCCGTAAGAAAGCAGTTCTACTCTGTCTCTTCTACTCTGGGAAGTTCTACTCTGTCCTACAGGGTCTCTGTGAGTAGGAATCAACTTGACGGCAGAAGGTATGGGTACACTATCCAGTACAGAATGTTTTCAGCTTTTTCAGTAGAGGAATGCTAAGACGGGGAACTGGAACTATGTCTTCTTTCTGTATCTAATTTCCCTAAAATTGCTTGCATAGAGCTTGAAGTTTAAGGGTTCTCAGTTGTATATGAAGTAATGAACAGGTGTTTATAGAGGGCTAGCATAGAGATGATGTGTGGAATGTAGAAAACTTCTATGAATGTAGGCCTTCACATCAGAAACAAATGACTGAACTTAGTCAATGGAAGCGGTTAACGAAGTCAAAAAGGATTTTGGTTTTTCTCACTGATTCAGGTTTCTTGGAAATCACACCAATTCTTTAATTTGGATTATTCTTCACTTAAAAAAAAATTGTGGTAAATATATATATATATATATATATATATGTACAGGTGCATGTATATATACACACGTATATATGACAAAACATTTTAACTTGTGCTTTAGAAAACATAAAAAGTGTACATGCTAACTAAAAAAATAAATACAGAAAGTTCCTATTCACTTTCTTCTTTCTTAGGTCTCTACAACTTTTAATGGGTTGTTATGATTCCTTAGAGAAGATTTGGTAGGCCTAAAAATGCGTACATTATGCATGAACATATACCCATGTAGTCCTTTCAATCAACTTTATTGAGGTTCAATTGCCATACAATAAAATGCACCAATTTTAAGTGTAGTGTTTTGTGAGTTTTGGCAAATATGTACACTTCTGTCCTGTATAGTTTTATAACATAAAAATAAAATCACACTGTACATACTATTCTGCAGCTTGCTTAGTCATTCAATAAAATGTCAAGGACTTTTTTTTTCATGACGCTAAATGTGGTTTTATTTTAATTATTGCGTAATTCCCTAGTATGGATACTATCATGGATTGAATTGTGTCCTCCCAAAATATATGTCAACTTGGTTAGGCCATGGTTCCCAGTACTGCATGGTTGTCCTCCATTTTGTGATTTTCCTACATATTATAAATCATAATCTCTGCCTGTGGTTAAAGAGGATTATGGTGGGATGTAACACCGTTGCTCAGGTCATACCCCTGATCCAATGTAAAGGGAGTTTTCCTGGGGTGTGGCCTGCATCACCTTTTATCTTACAAGAGATGAAAGGAAAGGAAAGCAAGCAGAGGGCTGGGAACCTCATACCACAAAGAAACAAGAACCAGGAGAATAGCACGTCCTTTGGACCCGGGGTCCCTGTGCTGAGAAGCTTCTTGACCAGTGGAAGATTGATGACAAGGACCTTCCTCCAGAGCAGACAGAGAGAGCCTTCCCCTGGAGCAGAAGCCCTGAATTTGGACTCGTAGCCTACCAGACTGTGAGAGAATAAATTTCTCTTTGTTAAAGCCATCCACTTGTGATATTTCTGTTATAGCAGCACTAGATAACTAAGACTGATGTCAAAAATCAAACCTGATGTCATCAAGTCGACTCCAGCTCATAACAATGCTATATATTACTACTGAGCAACCTTATTAAAATGATTCAGGAAGCATCAAAAGAAGATGGAAGGAATACATAGAGTCACTATACCAAAAAGAATTAGTCGATGTTCAACCATTTCAAGAGGTAGCATATGATCAGGAACTGATGGTACTGAAGGAAGAAGTCCAAGCTGTGCTGAAGGCATTGGCAAAAAACGAGGCTCCAGGATTTGACAGAATATCAATTGAGATGTTTCAAGAAATGGAGGTAGTGCTGGAGGTGCTCACTCATCTAAGCCAAGAAATAGGGAAGAAAGCTTCCTGGCCAACTGACTGGAAAAGATCCATATTTATGCCTAGTCCCAAGAAAGGTGATCCAACTGAAAGTGGAAATTATAGAACAATATCATTAATATCACACTCAAGCAAAATTTTGCCAAAGATCATTCAAAAGCGGCTGCCCCAGTATATCGACAGGGAATTTCCAGAAATTCAGGCTGGTTTCAGAAGAGGATGTGGAATCAGGGATATCATTGTTGATGTCAGATGGATCCTTGCTGAAAGCAGAGAATACCAGAAAGCTGTTTACCTGTGTTTTATTGACCATGCAAAGGCATTCAGCTATGTGGATCATAACAAATTATGGATAACATTGTGAAGAATGGGAATTCCAGAACACTTAATTGTGCTCAAGAAGAACCTTTGAGGACTAGAGTGTGCCTGACCCAAGCCATAGTATTTTCAATCAGCTCATATGCATGAGAAAGCTGGACGATGAATAAACAAGAGGCAGCTGTTCAGACAGAACAAGGGGATACTGCTTTGTTTAAAGTCAGGAAAGGTGTGCGTCATGGTTGTATTCTTTCACCATACCTATTCAATCTGTATGATGAGCAAATAACCCAAGAAGCTGGACTGTTTGAAGAAGAACAGGGCATCAGGACTGGAGGAAGACTCATTAACAACCTGTTGTATGCAGATGACACCATCTTGCTTGCTGAAAGTTAAAACAACTTGAAGCACTTACTAATGAAGATTAAAGACCACAGCCTTCAGCAAGGATTGCACCTCCACATAAAGAAAACACAAATCCTCACAACTGGACCAATGAACAACATCATGTTAAATGGAGAAAAGATTGAAGTTGTCAAGAATGTCATTTTACTTGGAGCCACAATTAGTAGCCATGGAAGCGGCAGTCAAGAAATCAAAAAACGCATTGCATTGGGTAAATCTACTGCAAAGGACCTCTCTGAAGTATTGAAGAGCAAAGATGTCATCTTGAAGACTAAGGTGTCCCTGATCCAATCCATGGTATCTTCCACTGCATTATATGCATGTGAAAGCTGGACAATGAATAAGGAAGACTGAAGAAGAATTGATACCTTTGAATTGTGGTGTTGGCAAAGAATATTGAATATACCATGGATTGCTAAAAGAACGAACAAATCAGTCTTGGAGGAAGTACAACCAGAATGCTCCTTAGAAGCAAGGATGGCCAGACTGCGTCTTACATACTTTGGACATGTTGTCGGGAGGAATCAGTCCCTGGGGAAGGACATCATGCTTGGCAAAGTACAGGGTCAGCAGAAAAGAGAAAGACCCTTAATGAGGTGGATTGACACAGTGGCTGCAACACTGAGCTCAAGCATAACAACTATTGTAAGGATGGTGCAGGACTGGGCAGTGTTTTGTCCTGTTGTGCATAGAGTTGCTATGAGTAGGAACTGGCTCAAGGGCACCTAACAACAACAACAGTGATCCTATATACTATTACTTTATTTAACCATTTCCTTTTAGATGAATATTATGTTTCCTTCACTTTTCACAATTCAAATGCATCAGTGAAGATCCTTTTACCTGTAGAATGAATTCCTAGAAATAGAATTGCTTGATCGAAATCTTTGAAACAAATACACAAGAAGTTGGTACTGAAAAAATTGCCTTCCAAGGAGTGTTTAAAAATGTAAGCTTTCATCAATTACATAAAAAATTCCCTTCTTCCAACATTTTTTTTTTCAAATTTTGGATATTATCAAATTTTAAAAGGTATACCAATCTGATAGGTGAAAAATGATATCATGTTGTATTTTAATTTGCATTTCCCAAAGTACTAAAGATGATTAGCACTTATTTACATTTATTGTTCATTTGCATTTCTTCTGTGAATTACCTGTTCCTATAATTTGTCTGGAGTCCTGGTAGCACAGTGGTCAAAAGCTTGGCCACTAACCAAAAGGTTGGAAGTTTGAATCCAACAGCCACTGTTTGGAAATCCTTTGGTGCAGTTCTATTCTGTCCTATAGGGTGGCTATGAGTCAGAATTGACTTGACAGCAAAGAGTTTGGTTTTTTTTTAATAATCTGTCTACTTTCTGCCTGGTCTTTTTTTTATTTTTCTCATTGATTTGTCGGAGCTTTTTTTATATTAGGTTGCTTTTTTTCTCTATTAGGTATTTAGGTTAATATGTATAGGGTACCTTGGAGGCGTGCTGCTAAAACTTTTATTGTGCATAAGTATCACTTGAGGGCCTTTTTAAAATGGAGAATCCGATGTAGTAGGTCTGGGAATGTCCTCATGTGTCTGAATTTTTGACAAGCATCTAGGGAATCCTAGTGCTGGCACCACACTTTGTTGCAACAAGCTCTTAAAGTTTGTGAGTTTTGTTTAGTAGGATTCCATCATGACCAAGGAATAATCTGTGGTAGATTATTCTTTTTTAAAAACAAAAGTCTCCCTGGTGGAGGACTGAGCATATGATGGAAAGATGCTCACTTTGAGGACTAGAGTGTGCCTGACCCAAGCCATAGTATTTTCAATCACCTCATATGCATGAGAAAGCTGGACGATGAATAAAGACGACTGAAAAATTGGTGCTTATGAATTACAGTGTTGGTGAATAATATTGAATATACCATAGACTTCTAGAAGAACAAAAAAACTTCTAAAGTTTTGGAAGAAATACAGCCAGAATGCTCCTCAGAAGTGAGGATAGTGAGACCTCATCTCATGTACTTTAGACATGTTATCAGGAGGGATCAGTTCCTGGAGAAGGACTTCATGCTTGGTAAAGTAGAGGGTCAGCAAAAAAGAGGAAGACCCTCAAGGAGATGGATGGACACTGTGGCTGCAACAACGGGTTCAAACAGCAACAATTGTGAAGATGGTGCAGGACCAGGCTGTGTTTCATTCTGCTGTAGATAGGGTTGCTATGAGTTGGAACCAATTTGATGGCACCTAACAACAACAACAACAACAACAAGGGATGATCAGATAAGAGCAATCTGTGTGAAAATAAGAAGCCAACTATAATTGCTGAGATGACTGGAGTCACAGTCTTTCTAGATCTAGTCACAGATCTGCTTGCCTGATCTGGTGGGGGAATGACCTTTGAGTTATGAGTTCAAGTCCCACCTCTACTTACTTTTAGGTTTAGACTTTAAGTTTCTACTTTCATAATTTTTAAAAACGTAAGACAATAGTCCCTGCCCTGCTTATTACACAAAGATCTGGTGAAGGCCAAAAGAGAATTATTGGCACATTTCGTGCTGGTATTGAAACTGTTCGTGCAAGGCCTTTGGAAGTATGAAGAGCAGGTATGGGTACATGAACATGGTGTCTGGCCAGAGTGTGCAGTGAAGGCAAAGTGCTTAGCACATTTTTGTATCAGTCCCTCAGTTCTTACTCAGGCAAGCTCTCTGTCTTGGAGTTTGGATTTCCACAAGTGTATCTGAACTTTGGACTTTCGTTTTACAGCTACAAATTTGAATCACTTCAGAAATTGTCCTCTTGGGATTCTCTGAACATTTAGCTGTGGCAAATGCCAGGTGTTGAACTCTGTGCATGATTTTGAAGCTATGTCATTGTTGTGAATTGAATTGTGTCTGCCAAAAATATGTGTCAATTTGGCTAGGCCATGATTCTCAGTATTATGTAATTATCCTCCATTTTGTGATCTGATGTAATTATCCTATGCATTACTTACATGATGTTAATGAGGCAGGACAGAATCTACAGGATTAGGTTGTACCTTGAGTCAATCTCTTTTCAGATATAAAAAAAGATTAAACAAGTGAGCAGAGATCAGGGGACCTACTACCACCAAGAAAGACCCAAGAGTGGAGTGCATCTTTTGGACCTGGGGTTCCCTGTGTTGAGAATCTCCTAGACCCAGGGGAAGATTGATGCCCAGATGCATGGAGATTTCCAAGGAAATCTGGGCCCACAGATGTTGAAAGGAGGCAAGGGCCTTCCCCCCGAGCTGACAGAAAGAGAAAGCATTTCCCCCAGAGATCATACCCTGAATTCAGACTTGTAGACTCCTAAACCATGAGAGAATAAACTTCTGTTTGTTAAAGCCATCCATTTGTGGTATTTCTGCTACAGCAGCACCAGATAACTAAGACGGTCATCACAGTTAAATTATTAATCTGTATACATATACACACATGTACATACACACACACACAGATACGTGCACACATAGACACACTCTGAACCAAAAATAGGATTCCTACACTACACTGGGTTTTTTTTTTTTTTTTTTTTTTACATTACTGTGGTTCTTAGAATACAAGTAGAATTTACAGATTATTTCTGCTGGCTATTTATGGTAAACAGTAGCTAGCTTATTCTTTTTTTTTTTTTCAGTTTTGGTAAATATATACATTTCTTTATTAGACCTGTTTCCTTTTCTTCTGGGGCACACAGCTAGACTGTATTCTCCAGCCTTTTTTGCAGGTATGCGATAAGTTTTGACTAACGGAGTGTGAGTGGATGTCATGCTTGTCATTCTGTACTGAGGTTTTTAAGAAGCGGGTTTGCCTCCTCCACTCTTGGATCCCCTCTCTGCGGGCTGAACACACAGGATTCCATGGGCCTGGAGGAGGACTGAGTGTGTGATGGAAAGATCATGGGTCCCTGAATCCCACATGGAAGGCCTGCCACCTCAATCTGAACTGCCCATTTTGGACTTTATGTGAGCAAGTTATTTATGTATATTGTGTTTGATGCATTACATATTTTGGGCTTGTTAGTTGCAGTAGCTGGAATTACCTTTACTAATACACTCTGTAGATTGTGTGGATCATTGGAATACTTTCTATCTGACAACCAGTACAAACTTCACAGTTTCCTGAGTAATCCATTAAGCAATTACATCAGATGAATAAAAAAGAAAAGGCAAATGATGAATACCCTGAGGAGTATAGTTGAAATGTATTGGTTTAAGAAATGGAACATTTGATATTCCAGGAAACTTCTGGTTATCCTAATCTCAAACCTTTCTTTACTCTTTATCAGTAATTGTCACGACACTGAAGAATCAGGCAGTGAGAAACAGTTAAATGCTCTGCTTTTCCCTCCAACCCATCTCTCTTAATTCCTTTCTTTCTGCCCAGGCCTGGAACAAGATGGCTATTCTTTGGAGAGTGAAAATGGAGTGAAAGTCATGTAATGTTTCTGTTTGATGTTTTTGGCAGTAATGATGAAAATTCTAGACTGAAATGATATTATATGAAGTCTGGACCAATTGCCTTGTTAAAGCAGAATGGATTTCCTCTCTTTTCGCTGTCTGGATCAATTCTTGGAGGAGTTAGTCAGAGAATTTGGTTTCTTAGTTGAAGCAACGTATTGTGCTGATAACATGTGAAAGTCCAGTGTGATTGGACTCACCATGCCTTTCCCACTGACTGCTAATATGACCATTAGGAGGTCTTTTGCAAAATAAATAGAGCTCACTGAGGTTTGTTAAGAAGGGTTCCAGATTCCATTCACCAAAAGTGGTATGTTTAATACTCCACAGTAAGGGGGGAAAAAAAATCCATGGAATTCTGGGTCCCACCTGTTAAATTATTTGTTCTTCTAATAGAAGCAGGAATGAAAGGCGTATGTTCAACATCATTTTGGACCCATTTTCTGTGGCGGGAAACCAAGGTAAACACATTTTTCCTGATGTAATTGTTGATATTAGTTCAGGTCATATGATGCAGGCATAGCTGTGCGAACCATTTTATTTGGACCTGTCCTCAGCTGCAGTTGGACACGATAGTGGGAAAGCCTAAAGTCTACAAAACCAACAGTCTGGGGCTGCAGATCTTTAAGGGAGCACCCAGGCCCAAGCACTGCTGCTGCTTTAAAGTTGCCCTTTGGGTTCCTGGCCTTGGCTTTCATTTCTGAGCATTTGTGTTTGGGAGCATTCATCTCATCTTCTCACTTGGGTTAGTTTTGATTTCTTAGGTAGCCTGTAACAGAATATTGTCATTCTCTTATCTGTCTTTTAAGTTGCTCTCATTCTTTCTTAATTTGTATTTATATATCTGTATATGCATATAGGCAGTGTTGGTTCGGTGGTAGAAATCTTCCTGTCCACGGGGGAGGCTCAGCTTTGATTCTTAGCCAATATGCCTTATGCACAGCCACCAACAGTCTGCCAGTAGCTTGAGTGCTGCTATGATGCTTAACCCCATTCCTGGGTAGTGCAAATGGTTAAGCACTCGACTACTAGTGGAAAGACTGGCAGTTCGAACCCGCCCAGAGGTGCCTCGGAAGGCAGGCCTCGTGATCCGCTTCCAAAAGGTTACAGCCTTGAAAACCCTATGGAGTTGTTCTACCCTGCACACATGTGGTTGCTCTGAGTAGGAATTGATCTGATGGTAGCTAATAATAACAACAATCCCATGATGATAGACAGGTCTTAGTGGAGCTCCCGTACAAAGACAGACTAACAAGAAAAGCCTAGCAATCTTCCAAAAATTAGCTAACGGAAGCCCTGTGGATCACAATGGTTCAGCCTGCATCTGATTGTGGGGATGGTGCAGGACTGAGCACCATTTCGTTTCATTGTGCATGGGGTTGCCATGAGTTGGGGACTGAATAGATGGTAGCTAACAACATGTATATATATGTGTGTGTGTGTGGCTGTGTGTGTGTGTATGCATATACTTTTATAGGGCCCTATTTTTTTTTTTAGTGGCACAGTGGTTAAGGGCTATGGCTCCTAACCAAAAGGTCAACAGTTTGGATCCACCATGTGCTCCTTGGAAACCCTATGGGGCAGTTTCACTCTGTCCTACAGGGTTGCTATCAGTCAGAATTGATTCAATGGCAATGGGCATATGTGTATGTATATAAAACCAAACCCATTGCTGTAGAGTTGATTCTGATTCATAGCAACCCTATAAGACAGAGTAGAACTGTCCGTAAGGAGCAGCTGATGGATCGAAACTGCCAGACTTTTTTTGGTTAGCAGCTGAGTTCTTAACCACTTTGCCACCAGGCAGCAGGGCACCGTATATACGCATATATATACAAATATACATACATATATACACACACATGCACAGAGAGAGAGAGAGAATCTCTAGGTGGTGCAAATGAATGATTAACAAGTTCAGCTGCAAAATGAAGGGTTGGAGGTTCAAGTCCACCCAGAGATGCCTTGGAAGAGAGCCTGGTGAGCTGAAGAATCAGCTGTTGAGAACCCTGTGGAGCACAGCTCTATTCTGAACGCCAGGAGTCAGAATTGACTTGAAGGCAACAGGAGGAGTGTGTGTGTGGGGGGGAGGGGTAGACTCAAGGAGGTGTCTCCCAAAGGAGATGGGGTATTGGGTAGAGGATACTACCAAAGAGGTTCTGATGGTAGGTTTCACATGGTATATAACACAATGCTAGTCTCAGAAACATTAATTCACATGCAGGGCTGATGACCCAAGGAATGAAAGTAAAACTGTGAATGAACATTGATACACAAACTACATCTCCTGTGAACTTTTTAACATCGTTTGTTTGACATCCTAACTTGTAATAACAGCAATGTCTACCTTTGTGCAGCATGTATATTTCACAAAACATTTTCCAGTATTTCACTGGATCTTCACAATGAAATCGAGGCAGACATCTTTGTTACTACCGCCATGTTACATCAGAGCAGATACATCCGGGGCTAAGGGTTTTAATGCTTCAAGATAGCTGAGCTGTCATATGGCCGGCCTCAGACTCAAACCCTGATCCTCTGGCCCCAGTGCCTACTTGTCCCACTGTGACTGGCTAAATCACGCAGAAGTGGCCCAGGGTGCCACTCATGGCTCTGATTTGCCTTAAACTTGTAACAACTCAGCCTGCAGTCTTACGGGAGCTAGCCTTCACTGCAGTTTTTGTGGGCAGTCACAAGTATCGGTGATAAGAGGGCACTGGAACAGACTATTGTGCCCCCAAAATACCGGCAAAAGATCACAGTGCCAGAAATCCCATTAGCAAAGCTGTCTTTCCTGTTAAATGTTGCCTGCCTCAGTCTTATTTTTAAAACTAGGGATACCCACAAGGGAGAAAGACAATAAGGTTGAAAACCAGCTGCCATTGAGTCGAGTCCAACTCATGTTGACCCCATGTGTCTCAGAGTAGAACTGTGCTCCATAGGATTTTCAACGGCTGATATTTTGGAGATAGACTGCCAGGCCTTTCTTCTGAGGTGCCTCTGGTGAATTCAAACTGCCAACCTTTTGGTTAGCAGTGAAGTGCTTAACTGTTTGTGCCACCCAGGGACTCTGAATAAGGTTGAAGCCACCCATGAATATCTCAGCATCAGTTGAACTATCATTTATCTCCTCTGGGTCCTAGGCTTAATCCCACAGTAATTTAAAAAATACAATAATAATAAGAAGAATACTTTGGAGCCTAGTATATGATTCAGTAGAATAGAACTGTTGGCCACATTGGGGGAATGAAGTGGCAGGGCTGGTGGGGAGAGTTCAGGTAAGACTTTGCCTCTTGATCCTTGTGTTCCTAGACAAGGGCTTTGAGGTTCATCTGATTCTGGACAACAGCTCCTTAGAATATCCCTCAGACATCACCTCAACATTTCTGAGGCTCCCCCAGGGGACAGCAAAGCAGGATGAGGACTTCCTTTCTGTTGACCTTCCTGAGAAAGGAGTGGGGTGTTAAGCAGACAGGAGGGGTGCAGAGCCCCAGGTATGTCTGAAAGAAGGAAGCTGGGCTTTGTGGTTACATTGGAGTCTTGACTATGTAAACCCTAGCCTCCTATGCCGAGGTGACTGACCCCAGCACGGTGGCTGTCGCTGTGGCAAGGGGAAGCAGTGATCCTCCGCCCACTGTGGACCCTACAGATGTTCACGGGCTGCTTTTCAATTACTCCTATGGAAAACAAACAGTCCTCAGTGGCTGAAGTTCAAAGCCATGGTTCCTGCATTTTCCTTAACATGATGCAGGTGGGACTTCATTGGAAACACCTTCTGCTCCTCTGGCTCAGTTCTCGTGAAAACAAACAACAGTGCCCTTTGCCCATATCGGAAGAGGTGGCTGCGAAATCCCCATGAGATTCCCGTGAACTCTGTGGCTCCAATCAGTCCCTTCTGTAGGAGTGAGAACCTGCTCCTCCATCCCGGAGTTCACCACGGGCCACAGGGGCAGAGGCCCCTGGCAGTGTGCTTGTAC
The DNA here is from genome assembly GCF_030014295.1 of Loxodonta africana. NCBI lineage: Eukaryota > Metazoa > Chordata > Mammalia > Proboscidea > Elephantidae > Loxodonta > Loxodonta africana. Next base: position 31,525,657 of record NC_087353.1, on the reverse strand, counting down.
ACAGGCCTTCCACCATCTCCATCCTGAAAATGGGGTGAGGGGTTGGGACCCTCATACAGACCAAACTGCAGTTACAACTGGGAGATCTCATCTCTGCTCAGGAAACGTTCTTTCCCATACAGGCTTTGAATTTTTCACCCACAGACCTTTCATATTAAAACTGCTGCTCAGACCTGGAGGTTCAGCATAAAGCCTCGCTGACAATGGAAGAAACTGGTCTGGAGCCCGTCTCCCTGCAAGTGAAAGCCTTAGGCATGTGACTTTGTGCAAGTATTAAACTGATCTGTGTCTTTTTTTTTTTTTAGTTCCCTCATCTGTGAAATACAGGCAGTAATAGTCCTTACAGGGCTGTTTTGGGGAGTAAACAAATTGATACATACAAAGCTCATACAATGGTGCCTGGCTCTGAATAACACTCATGTTAGCTATTTTTATCAATAAAGATAATCAAGGCTTATTTTTCATTACATTAAACATTTAATGTACAGCGTTTACCTTCGCCATCTCAGAGTTCCCAGAATATATCGGGATTGATGCTTACTTTCCAGCTTCATGTGTACTGTAGGTTCCTGTGCCCAGACAGGCAGGAAGGGAATGGGAAGCCCCAGGATATCCAGCTGTTGGCCTGCCCTTCACTCAGCAGACACATTGGTAGTCACATTTCACTCCTCTTCATTTATTTGTACCCTAATGCCAATAAATCTAAAAGCCCAGCTGCAGCTTGCCCCCAAATTTTTATTGAGTTTGTTCGTACTTTTCACTATAGCCTCAAGTTTTAGAAAAGCAAAAGAAAAGGACATCATTATATGGTGGCGATATAATGTTGCATAGGAGTTACATGAGAACTTCTAAAGATGCAAGCAATATGTAGTTGAAAACATACAGAGAGCTAGAGATGTAAGGTAGGCAATAGTAATATCAATAAATTTAAATTTAGAAACAAAGTCAAAATAACCTGGGGGAATGAAAAAAATTGCCAAAAATCTATAACCAAATTGAGAGATTACTCTACAATGTATATAAGTTTAAAGAATCTGAAATGGTGGTTGTAAATATTCATTTTTGACCAATTGTTTAAAATTACTCATTTGGAGATGGAGGCTAAATGAAAAGAAAGAAAAAGAAAATGCTAAGGAAGAAGAGTAGGCTTGCTCTTGTTAGGTGTCATCCAGTTGGTTCAGACTCATAGCAACCTTATGAGTTGCCTGGTCTTGAGCCATCCTTGCTTGAGCCCATTGTGGTAGCCACTGTGCAAATTCATCTTCTTGAGGGTCTTCCTCTTTTTTGCTGACTCTGTAGTCTAAACTAGCATGATGTCTTTCTCCAGGGACTGGTCTCTCCTGATAATGTCAAGTTCATGAGACAGAGTCTGGTCATTGTCACTTCTAAGAAGCATTCTGGCTGTACTCCTTCCAAGACAGATTTGTTTGTTCTTCCCATGGTCCATGATCTATACAATACTCTTCGCCAACACCATAATTCAGAGGCATTGATCCTTCTTTGGTCTTCCTTATTCATTGTCCAGCTTTCACATGCATATGAGGTGATTGAAAATACCATGGCTTGGGTCAGGTACACCTTAGTCTTCAAAGTGACACCTTTTCTTTTTAACACTTTGAACAGGTCTGTTGCAGCAGATTTGCCCAGAGCAATATGTTGTTTGATTTCTTGACTGCTGCTTCCGTGGGCGTTGATTGTTGTTCCAAGTAAATGAAATCTTTGATAACTTCAATCTTTTCTCCATTTATCTCAGGATGCTGCTTATTGATCCAATTGTGAGGATTTCCGTTTTCTTTATGTTGAGGTGTAAACTTCATCAGTAAGTGCTTCAAGTCCTCTTCGCTTTCAGGAAGCAAGGTTGTGTCATCTGTATAATGAAGGTTGTTAATAAGCCTTCCACGAATCCTGATGCCCCATTCTTCATATAGTCCAGCCTCGTGGATTATTTGCTCAGCATACAAATTGAATAAGTATAGTGAAAGGACACGACCCCGATGCATACCTTTTCCAATTTTAAACCATGCAGTTTCCCCTGGTTCTGTTCAAACGACTGCCTCTTGGTCTATATACAGGTTCTGCACGTGCACGGTGAAGTATTCTGGAATCACCATTCTTTGCAAGCTATCCATAATTTGTTATGATCCACACAGTTGAATGCTTTTGGGTAGTCAATAAAACATAGGTAAATATCTTTCTAAGGAGCCCTGGTAGTACACTAGTTAAGCACTTGGCTGCTAACTTAAAGGTTGGTGGTTCTAACCCACCAGCCACTCTGTGGGAGAAAGATGTGGCAGTCTTCTTCTGTAAAGATTACAGCCTTGGCTACCCTATGGGGGCAGTTTTACCCTGTCCTATAGGGTCACTATGAGTCGAAATTGACTCGATGACAACTGGTTTGGCTTGGTTTAAACATCTTTCTGGTGTTCTCTTTTTTCAGCCAAGATCCATCTGACACCAGCAATGATATCCCTCATTCCACGTCCTCTTCTGAATCCTGCTTGAATTTCTGGCAGTTTCCTGTTAATGTATTGCTTCAATCAATTTTGAATTATCTTCAGCAAAATTTTACTTGCTTGTGATATTAATGATATTATTATTCAATAATTTCCACTTTCTGTTTGATCACCTTTCTTTGCACAGACATGTATATGAATCTCTTCCAGAAGGTTGGCCAGGTAACTGTCTTCCAAATTTCTTGGCATAGATGAGTGAGCGCATTCATCATTGCATCCATTCGTTGAAGCATCTCAGTTGGTAGTCCATCAATTCCTGGTGCCTTGTTTTTTGTCAATGCCTTTGGTGAAGCTTGGACTTCTTCCCTCAGTGCCATTGGTTTTTGATCATATGCTTCCTCTTGAAACGGTTGAATGTCGACCAGTTCTTCTTGGTATAGTGACTCTGTGTATTCCTTTCATCTTCTTTTGATGCTTGCTTCATTGTTCAATTTTTTTTTTTTTTTTTGGACCCGTAGAATCCTTCCACATGTAACTTGAGTCTTGAATTTTTTCATCAGTTCTTTCAGCTTGAGAAATGCCAAGCGTGTTCTTCCCTTTTGGTTTTCTAACTCCAGATCTTTGCACATTTCATTATAATACTTTTCTTTGTCTTCTTGATTTGCCCTTTGCAATCTTCTGTTCAGCTCTTTCATTTGTCATTTCTGCTCGTTTGCTTCAGCTACTGTATGTTCATGAGCAAGTTTGTGTTTCTTCTGACACTCATTTTGGTCTTTTCTTTCTTTCTTGTCTTTTTAATGATCTTTTGCGTTCCTCATGTATGATGTCCTTGATGTCATCCCATAAATCTTCTGGTCTTTGTTCATTAATGTTCAATGCATCAAACCTATTCTATGCCTGAAAATTATTTAGAAATTAAAGGGGGATAAACTAGGACAATTTTAGCACTACAAATCAAGAATTCCAAGAAATACACAAAATTGATATAAAAAGCTGAAAATATTTAGAATTTGTCCTTAGTGTACATCAAAATATCCAAAAAGAAAAAAAACGAGAGATAAGAATTTTCATTTTCCAGCAATTTTCCTTTTGAATAACTTATTCTAAATTATCTGTTACCAAATTGAGTAACAATGATGTTAGACATCCTGAGTTTGGCTTTAGGATCAGTTCTTGGTAAGACGGTTGTGATTGCTTCTGTTCGTGCCTGAAGTGAGGCCAACCTTACTTGATGGCCTCATAACATGTTTCTCCTTCATTTTCTTTTTTTAATTTTGATTGTGCTTTGAGTGACAGTTTACAAATCAAGCCAGTCTCTCATACAGAAATTTATACACACCTTGTTTTTTGTTTTTTTTTCGCTATACACTCCTAATTGTTCTCCCCCTAATGAGACAGCACACTCTTTCCCTCGACTCTATTTTCGTGTCCATTCAGCCAGCTTCTGACCCCCTCTGCCCTCTCACCTCCCCTCCAGACAGGAGCTGTGAACATAGTCTCATGTGTCTACTTGATTCAAGAAGGTCTCTCTTCACCAGTATCATTTTCTATCCCATAGTCCAGTCCAATCCCTGTCTGAAGAGTTGGCTTTGGTAATGGCTCCTGTCTTGGGCTAACAGAAGGCCTGGGGACCATGACTTCTGGTGCCCTTCTAGCCTCAGTCAGACCATTAAGTCTGGTCTCTTTATGAGAATTTGGGGTCTGCATCCCACTGCTCTCCTGCTCCCTCAGGGGCTCTCCATTGTGCTCCCTGTCAGGGCAGTCATTGGTTGTAGCCAGGCACCATCTAGCTCTTCTGGTCTCAGGCTGACGCAGTCTCTGGTTTATGTGGTCCTTTCTGTCTTTTGGGCTCATAATTACCTTGTGTCTTTGGTGTTCTTCATTCTCCTTTGCTCCAGGTGGGTAGAGACCCATAGATGCATCTTAGATGGCTGCTTGCGACCATTTAAGACCCTAGACACCACTCTCCAAAGTGGGATGCAGAATGTTTTCTTAGTAGATTTTATTATGCCAATTGACTTAGATGTCCCCTGAAACCACGGTCTCCAGACCCCCACAGCTGCTATGCTGGCCTTCGAAGTGTTCAGTTTATTCAGGAAACTTCTTTGCTTTTAGTTTAGTCCAGTTGTGCTGATCTCTCCTGTATTATGTGTTGTCTTTCCCTTCACCTAAAATAGTTCTTATCTACTATCTAATTAGTGAATATGCCTCTCCCTCCCTCCTGGTTCTGGTAACCATCAAAGAATATTTTCTTCTCTATTTAAACTATTTTTTGAGTTCTCATTATAGTGGTCTCATACAATATTTGTCCTTTTGCAACTGACTAATTTCACTCAGCATAATACCTTCCAGATTCTTCCATGTTATGAAATGTTTCACGGACTCATCATTGTCTTTCTTCATGCATAGTATTTCCTTGTGTGAATATACCATAATTTATTTATCCTTCCATCTGTCAAAGGGCATCTTGGTTGCTTCCATCTTTTTGCTATTGTAAACAGTGCTGCAATGAACACAGATGTGCATATATCTGTTCGTATTAAGGCTCTTAATTCTCTAAGATATATTCCAAGGAGTGGGTTTGCTGGGTCCTATGGTAATTCTATTTTCAGTTTTTTAAGGAAGCACCAAATCGATTTCCAAAGTTGTTGTACGATTTTACATTCCCACCAGCAGTGTATAAGTGCTCCAATCTCTCCACAGCCTCTACAGCATTTATTATTTTGTGTTTTTTGGATTAATGCCATCCTTGTTGGAGTGAGATGGAATCTCATTGTAGTTTTGATTTGCATTTCTCTAATGGCTAATGAATGTGAGCACTTCCTCATGTATCTGTTAGCTACCTGAATGTCTTCTTTAGTGAAGCTCCTGTTCATATCCTTTGCCCATTTTTTAACTGGGTTGTCTTTTTGTAGTTGAGTTTTTGCAGTATCACGTAGGTTTTAGAGATCTGACTCTGATTGGAAACGTCATAGCTAAAAACTTTTTCCCAGTCTGTAGGTAATCTTTTTACTCTTTTGGTGAAGCCTTTGGATGAGCATAGGTGTTTGATTTTTAGGGGCTCCCAGTTATCTAGTTTCTCTTCTGCGTTGTTAGTAATGTTTTGTATACTGTTTATGGCACGTATCAGGGCTCCTAACGATGTCCCTATTTTTTCTTCTGTGATCCTTTTCGTTTTAGATTTTATATTTAGGTCTTTGATCCATTTTGAGTTCATTTTGTGCATGGAGTGAGGTATGGGGCTTATTTCATTTTTTTGCAGATGGATATCCAGTTATGCCAGCACCGTTTGTTAAACAGACCGCCTTTTCCCTGTGTAACTGACTTTGGGCCTTTATCAAGTATCAGCTGCTCATATGTGGATGGATTTATGTCTGGATTCTCAATTCTGTTCCATTGGTCTATGCATCTGTTGTTGTACCAGTACCAGGCTGTTTTGACTACTGTGGTGGTATAATAGGTTCTAAAATCAGGTAAAGTAAGGCCTCCCATTTTGTTCTTCTTTTACAATAATGCTTTACTCACCTGGGGCCTCTTTTCCTTCCATATGAAGTTGGTGATTTGTTTCTCCATCTCATTAAAAAATATCTTTGGAATTTGAATCAGAATTGCATTGTATCTATAGATGGCTTTTGGTAGAATGAACATTTTTATAATGTTAAGTCTTCCTATCCGTGAGCAAGGTATGTTTTTCCACTTATGTAGGTCTCTTTTGGTTTCTTGCAGTACTGTCTTATAGTTTTCTTTATATAGGTCTTTTACAACTCTGGTAAGATTTATTCCTAAGTATTTTATTTTTGGGGGGCTACTGTAAATGGTATTGATTTGGTGATTTCCTCCTCAATATTCTTTTTGTTGGTGTAGAGGAATCCAACTGATTTTTGTATGTTTATCTTATAACCTGATACTCTTCTGAACTCTTCTATGAGTTTCAGCAGTTTTCTTGAGAATCCTTTAGGGTTTTCTGTGTATAAGATCATGTCATCTGCAAATGGAGGTGCTTTTACTTCTTCCTTACCAATCTGGATGCTCTTTGTTTCTTTATCTAACCTAATTGCTCTGGCTAGGACCTCTAGCATAATGTTGAATAAGAGTGGTGATAAACAGCATCCTTGTCTGGTTCCTGATGTCAAGGGGAATGCTTTCAGACTCTCTCCATTTAGGATGATGTTGGCTGTTGGCTTTGTGTAAATGCCCTTTATTTTGTTGAAGAACTTTCCTTCTCTTCCTATTTTGCTGAGAGTTTTTATCATGAATGGGTGTTGAACTTTGTCAAATGCCTTTTCTGCATGAATTGATAAAATCATGGGGTTCTTGCCTTTTGTTTTATTTACGTGATGGATTACTTTAATTGTTTTTCTAATGTCGAACCATTCCTGCATACCTGGTATGAACCCCACTTGGTCATGGCGAATTATTTTTTTTTGATATGTTGCTGAATTCTATTGGCTAGAATTTTGTTGAGGATTTTTGCATCTAAGTTCATGAGGGATATAGGTCTGTAAATTTCTTTTTTCATGGTGTCTTTACCCAGTTTTGGTATCAGGGATATGCTGGCTTCATAGAATGAGTTTGGGAGTATTCCTTCCTTTTCTATGCTCTGAAATACCTTTAGTAGTAGTGGTGTTCACTCTTCTCTGAAAGTTTGGTAGAATTCCGCAGTGAAGCCGTCCAGTCCGGGGCTTTTTTTTGTTGTTGTTGGAAGTTTTTAAATTACTTTTTCAATCTCTTCTTTTGTTATGGGTTTATTTAGTAGTTCTACCTTTGTTTGTGTTAGTTTAGGTAGGTAGTGTGTTTCCAGGAATTTATCCATTTCTTCTAGATTTTCAAATTTCTTTTTGTACTAATCTGATATGATTACTTTAATTTCAGTTGAGTCTGTTGTAATATTGCCCATCTCATTTCTTATTCAGGTTACTTGCTTCGTCTCCTGTTTTTCTTTTGCCAGTTTGGCCAATAGTTTATCGATTGTGTTAATTTTTTCAAAGAACCAGCTTTTGGTCCTCTTAACTGTTTCAATTGTTTTTCTCTTCTCTAATTCATTTAATTCTCCTCTAATTTTTATTATTTGTTTTCTTCTGGTGCCTGAGGGTTCCTTTTGTTGCTCTCTTTCTATTTGTTCAAGTTGTAGAGATAGTTCTTTGATTTTGGCCCTTTCTTCATTTCGTATGTGTGCATTTATTGTTATAAATTGACCTCTGAGTACTGCTTTTGCTGTGTCCTAAAGGTTCTGATAGGAAGTGTTTTCATTCTCAATGGATTCTATGAATTTCTTTATTCCATCCTTAACATCTTCTATAATCCTGTCATTTTTGAGCAGGGAATTGTTCAGTTTCTAAGTGTTTGATTTCTTTTCCCTGCTTTTTCTGTTGTTTCTCCTTCATTTTCTTCATGACTTTTGGTAGGTGTCTTCCTCTTTCTCAACTTTAATGCCTCTATCTGGGCAAAGAGGAATGAGGGATTTGGACCATGCAGTCTCTGAGGGTGCTAATAATTCTGACCCTTTCTGAGTTCAAACACTACTGAGCATCATCAATCCTGAAGACACCCACTGAAGACCTAGCTCTGTTGTTCATGTTCTTGTTCCTCATTTCTAACAGTCAAGAACCATCTTAAACATGAAACCATTGATGTACAAACCACTGAAAAAGACTGTCATGCTTCTGGGCTTATTATGGTTGTGCACACAAAAAAAGTGGTAGTACAGTTAAGGAGCTAAAAATAACAAACTCTATAGCTACAACAAACCCTTAAATGATAATAACTGCCATCACAAACCATACATATTGAACTGCTCCAAACACTTCCATGCACAGCCTTCAGTTTGTCATTTCCTGATTTTTTTTTTTTTTTTTACCTGAATGTCCACTGTAACCAATTTTTACCTAGTAATAACAATCCCTTACTGGTGGGTGTGTAAGTGTGTGTGTGTGTGTGTGTGTGTGTGTGAGTGTGTGTGTGCTCTTGTGTGCCTGCTATTATTTCTATATCTCTTTTTGAAGGCAATGTTGAACAGTGTTTATTGAAATATACTGACATTTCCATCTTGATGGATTGAGGTAGAAAGTACCATATGCTATGCTAGCCATGAGCTAACCCACTGTATCCCTCTCTTCAATACATGGATAATGATCACTTTTAATTTCTCTTTTTCTCCTTCTCATAATGGCAGTACCTGGCAACATTCACTTTTCATTCTATGTTGCATGCTTGTGTCTGAGGAAGGGACAAAGAGGAATTTGGGACTGGTGGAAGATATAAGCAGTGAGGCACCCATTTGTGCAAAGACAGCATTGCACTTGCTTTCCTTGCTTCACATATTGAGCTGCCATTTACACAATAATGCCCATTTATTTTATAATAACCTGGTAGCACGAGTAGAGTTTTTTTTGTTTTGTTTTGTTTTGGGTCTCTATTGAACAGATGAGAAAACAGAGGCCTAGAGAGTTAACATGTCCAAGATCTTGTTTAATATGGAGGCATGTGGGCATGAGCACACATAAATAATTTGTCTTGAACCACCCTTTTCCCAAGAAAGTCTCTCCTAATATAATGTATCCTGAAGGGCAGCCTCCAGGCCAAAGTAACTTGATAGTAAGTGGCAGTCTTCCAAGGAGTTGCTGGTTTCCCTAGGTCTCAAGTTCCTTGCTTGTGTGAATATTAAGGCAAATTGAGTGGGATATTGCAACACTGGGTCATCATTCACATGGTAACTTGCATGGGAAAATGTCTCCCCTGCACAGAATAATTAAGAACCGATCCTTTGGAATTCTGTGTCTTGGAGTAAATTACTGGTGGTTTCTGTGAAGTTAAAGGGGCAGAGACCATTTTTTCCTAGTTGCTAACTGGAAACTGTGGAGGAGTGTAAGTTGGCAGTACAACTCCATTTGTAGAAAAGCAGGTTGTTTTTAATTAATGCCACATGAAGCATCAAACCACAGCATTTTCTCCCAGTTTGATGATGTCTGTAGGCATTTGTGGCCTAGAAGTCTCCAAATTACTCACATGCTGTGCTAGATGCAGCAATAATTTAGTACTATTTACTGAGGGCAATTGGGATAATAAGAACCTCATCAGTCAACTGAAGAGGCGTGGATGGCAGTTTGGGGTAAAAGGTAAAACCTGATCCCAGGCAGGCTCCTTGGCCAGTTATGCTCACCTGTCAACAACCAGGGAGTAAGGATTTACTCTTTGAAACTCAGCTATCCAATCCTCAGGGCTTAAAGAAAGGGAACTACTTTCAAGTTCATATGGCTGGGAATCCTGGAGCCTAGACACAGTTATCATTACCCCTTTTGCAGATGAGAAATTGTAAGGCAACAGGTTACATGAACTGTCCAAGATACATGGGCTCAAGATCTTGCTGCTGCTGCTCTTGCCTCTAACTTAGGAAGCGTTCTTAGTATTGCAATGATATTTTTACATGAACTTAAGGGGGAAAATACTCGTTGCTCTTGATGTCATACTATTGGAGACTCATTTTACATTTATCACTGAAATGAACCATCACATACCTGTCAGTTTGTTTTACTGTGGTGACTTTTGTATTGCTGCGTTACTGGAAGCTTTGTCACTGGTATTTCAAATACCAACAGGGTCACCCTTGGTGGACAGGTTTCAGTGGAGCTTCCAGACTAAGACAGACTAGGAGGAAGAACCTGGCAGTCAACTTTTGAAAAAAAATTGACCAGTGAAAACCTTATGAATAGCAGCGGAACATTGCCTGATATAGTGCTGGAAGATATGCCCCTCAGGTGGAAAGGCACTCAAAATACGACTGGAGAAAGCTGCTCCTCAAAGTAGAGTCCACCTTAATGACGTGGATGGAGTCAAGCTTTTGGGACCTTCATTTGCTGATGTGGCAAATGAGAAATGGCAAACTCAAATGAGAAGAATTAGGTACAAACATCCATTAATAATTAGAACATAGAACACACGAATTATGAATCTGGGAAAATTGGAAGTTGTCAAAAATGAAACGGACCACACAAACATCAATATCCTAGGCATTAACGAGCTGAAATGGACTGGCAATGGCCAGTTTGAGTCAGACAATCACATGGTCTACTAAGCTGAGAATGACAAATTGATGAAGAATGGCATCCTGTTCATCATCAAAAAGAACATTTCGAGATCTGTTCTGAAGTACAACACTGTCAGTGATAGGATAATATCCATACACCTGCAAGGAAGAGCAGTTAATATGACTATTATTCAAATTTATGCACCAACCACTGAGGCCAAAGATGAAGAAATTGAAGATTTTTACCAAATTCTGCAGTCTGAAATTGATTGAACATGCAATCAAGATGCATTGATAATTGCTGGTAATTGGAATGTGAAAGTTGTAAACAAAGAAGGAGGGCTAGCGTTTGGAAAATATGGCCTTGGTGATAGAAACGATGCTGGAGATGGCATGATAGAATTTTGTACGATTAACGACTTCTTTGCAAATACCATTTTTCAACAGCTTAAATGGTGACTAATCACATGGACCTTGCCAGATGGAATACACAGGAATCAAATCAACTACTTGTGTGGAAAGATGATGGAAAAATTTCAATATCATGAGTCAGAAAAGGCCAGAGGCAAACTGCAGAACAGACCATCAATTGCTCATATGCAAGTTCAAGTTGAAGTTGAAGAAAATTAGAACAAATCCACAACAGCCAAAATATGATCTTGAGTGTATCCCACCTGAATTTAGAGACTACCTCAACGATATGTTTGACACATGGGACACTAATGACGAAAGACAAGACAAGTTGTGGAATGACATCAAGCACATCATACATGAAGAAAAGAAGAGGTCATTAAAAAGACAGGAAAAAAAGACATGACCAAAATAAATGTCAGAAGAGACTCTGAAAGTTGCTTTTGAATTTAGAATAGTTAAAGCCAAAAGAAGAAATGATGAAGTTAAAGAGCTGAACAGAAGATTTCAAAGGGTGGCTCAAGAAGACAGAGTAAAGTATAATGACAAGTGCAAAGACCCTGAGATAGAAAACCAAAAGGGAAGAGCATGCTCAGCATTTCTCAAGCTGAAAGAAATGAAGAAAAAAATCAAGCATCGAGTTGTAATATTGAAGGATTCTACAGGAAAAATATTAAATGATGGATGAAGCCTCAAAGGTGGAAGAAATGAATGCACAGAGTCACTGTGCAAAAAAGAATTGGTCGATGTTCAACTATTTCAAGATGTAGCATATGATCAAGAACCAATGTTACTGAAGGAAGAGGGCCAAGCTGCACTGAAAGCATTGGTGAAAAACAAGGCCAATGTGTGTGTGTGTGTGTGTGTGTGTGTGTGTGTGTGTGTAGAGAGAGAGAGTGAGAGAAATTTATTTTTAGGGATTAACTCATGTTATTGTGGGGGTTGGCAAACAGGCTGGAGATTTCTGCTTGCTCTCAGAATTGTGGTGGCAGTCAAGTCCCAAATCCATAGGACAGGCAGCCTGTTGGAAAGTTCTGTAGGCTCACTTCTCAAGATCCATAGGTCAGGTGACAGGAAGAATGCAGAATGAAGAGAGAGAGAGTTCTACCAAAATATCTATTTATAGTCTGGAGGTAGATCTCACCCTAAGAAACATCCCCGTCAACTGATTGAATGACTACATTACATAAAATTACATTATAAAAGGTGATTACATTGTACTGCATTAGATTACATTAACCCATGGAACAGCAAATAATCTAGTGCTTGAACAAATCACTGAGAATCATAGTTTGACCAAGTTAATACATAAAATTTACCTTCAAAATAAGCATATAAAATTTAATTCGCAAGTATTTAATGACACCTACTGTGTGTGAGGACCCCTGGTAGCACAGTGGTTAAGAGCTTGGCTCCAGTTCAAACCCACCAGTTGCTCCTCAGGAACTCTATGGGGCAGTTCCACTCTGTCCCATAGGGTCTCTGTGAGTTGGAATCTACTCTATGACAATGGGCTTTTTTTAACGTTTTTACTATGTGTAAAACAAGGAGTCTTGGTGTCTCAATTGTTAAGTGTTTGGCTGCTAACAGAAAGGTCTGCAACTCAAAACCACCAAGCCACTACACAGAAGAAAAGACCTGGCAATCTGCTCCCATAAAGATTGCATCCTATGAAACCCTATGGGGCAGTTCTTCTCTGTCATATAGAGTTATTCTGAGTAAAAATCAACTTGACAGCACACAACATCAGCATGTGTGAAATGCAGTACAGGGGTGAGAGGGAGGTGTACAAAGATGAAGCAAACACAGACCATGCCTTCATAGAGAATACATATAACTGTAATATAAGGGAATTGTGATTACCATGCCAGTAACAATGAGACTAGGGTTAGGATGATGAGGCTGGCCTTGAATGCTAGACTAAGGGGGTCCTGAAGATTTAGGGAAGGTTTTTTGAGCAAGGGGATGACATGACTAAAGCTGGGTCTTTAATGTAGTTACATGTGGGGCAATTCGAAGAGGTAGTTAGGAACTACTACATAGTTCAAATGACAAGCATGGGCCAATGTGTGGCAGTGGGTGTGGAGAAGAGGAGTTTTTTTTTTTTTTTTACATTAAACTTTGATGAAGGTTTACAGAACAAACTAGTTTCTCATCAAACAGTATGCACATTTTTGTATGACATTGGTTAACAACCCCACAACATGTCAACACTCTCCCTTCTTAACCCTGGGTTTCCTATTACTGTCTGTCCTGTTCCCTCCTACTTTCCAGTTCCTGCCCCAGGGCTGGTATGCCCTTTTGGTCTTGTTTTGTTCCATGGAACTGTTCAATCTTTGGCTGAAGAGTGAACTTCAGGAGTGGCCTCATTACTGAGCTAAAAGGGTGCCTGGGTACCATACTCTCAGGGTTTCTCCAGTCTCTGTCAGGCCAGCAAGTCTGGTCTTTCTTTTTGAGTTAGAATTTTGTTCTACATTTTTCTCCTGCTCTGTTCTGGGACCCTCTATTGTGACCTCTGTGAGCGCAGTCAGTGATGGTAGTCAGGCACCATCTAGTTGTACTGAACTCAGTCTGGTGGAGCCCGTGGTACAGGTAGTCCATTAGTCCTTTGAACTAATCTTTCCCTTGTGTCTTAAGTGTTCTTCATTCTTAAGAGGAGATATTTTTGAGAGATATTGGAATTATAAACAATGGAAGTTAATTGGATGTGAAGAAGAAATGTCTCAAAAGGTCTCAGAATTGCTTTTAGACTTATAGACTGGGAAACTTGGCCTGGCATTAATAAAGTCCCAGAGCAGATGGAGGGACTGCTTTGAAGATGAGTTAGGACAATGATTTTGGAAATTTGATTTTAAATCTCTGTGTATTATGCAGGTGGATTATGCAGTTGGATTATGGTCTGGAGCTTAACCAGGTTGGATCTAAATTACAAATTTGAGAGTCAACTGCACGAAAGTAAGATCAGAATGTGAGAATTGGAGAGAGGTAGAGATGGAGCCCTGGTGGTGCAGTGGTTAAGAGCTTGACTGCTAACCAAAAGGTTGGCAGTTTGAATCCACCAACTACTCCTTGGAAACCCTGTGGGGCTGTTCTACACTATGAGTCAGAATCCACTTGACGGCAATAGGTTGGGTTTAGCTTTGGTTTAGAGAGGGGATAAAAGAGCAAGTCTGACCTTGAGTGATTAATGCGTATGTTCAGGAAGCAGCACATGTTGTCTTTGTACCTCTAACTGCAGGGAGTAGGAGACCTTGTTGAAATGGTGAGAATAAGGACAACTGAGTTTTCTTATGAAGAATTCCACTGGTGTAGCCAATGGCTAGATTTCCTCTCTGCTAACAGATTATCTTTAAATTACCATGAAAACGACCCCCATTGGCTGTTCCCAGTCTTTGCTTTCCTTTTCTCTGGCTCTGTTATAAATACACTTTTGGCTCCTGATTTATTGTTAGAAATTTCCTGTATCGTTTAGAGCTGAGAGCTAGGGGTCATATTTTGGGATGGAAACCCAAACAAACTTTTCACTGCTTCCTACAGTATATTTAAATTAATTTAGGGGTCAGAGGATATCCTATGAAAATATCAAGAGCAGCCTAGGCTTTTATTTCTGCCTAGACCCCAAAGGAAAGCACATCTGAAGAACAGCATGGAGACCATCCCAGAATAGCCAGATTATACTATTGATTGAAAATATTAATGTACCAATATCAGAGTCAAATTCTGAGATAAACATTTGAAAATGTAGGCATGTATAACTTTGAAAAACGTTACAGAGTATGAGATGCAGCATAGCAAAACCAAGAACCCAGAACACAAGTTAAAACATCGACAAATAAGAAAGTCTTACTTATGACCAATTTAATTCACTAATGTGTACCAAGTTCCTTAGTAAGGAAAAGCATAAAGCCAAGTTAGGATGTGAATTCTAAAAAACTCAGACATGGTTTCTGCTCTCAGGGAGAATGTACACTACTGAGTGAGTTTATACATAAAAGCCACAATAGTAATAAATTGAAAATAATGTAAAATGAATTAAGTGATGAACTGAGACAAAGGAGCACCAAGTGTCAGGGGTGGTACAATTAACTCTGACTAGAAGATCAGGAACGTTTTCACAGAAAAGGTAGTGTTGGAACAACATCTTTGAAGATGATATTTGTGAATATGATGATGGTAAGGTGGGGACATTGGTGGTTCAGTGGTAGAAGTCTCACCTTGCATGCAGGAGACCCAGATTGCATTCCGGGACAATACACCTTATATGCAGCCACCACCCATCTGTCAGTGGAAGCCTGTATATTGCTGTGATGCTGATCGGGTTTCAGCAGAGCTTCTAGACTAGCACAGACTAGGGATAAAACCTGGTGATCTATTTCTGAAAATCGCTCAATGAAAACCCTATGCGTCACAATGGTTCAATCTGCAACTGATTATGGGGATGTCACAGGACAGGGCAGCCTTTTGTTCTGTTGTGCATGGGGTTGTCATGAGTTGGCAACTGTCTTGATGGCAGATAACAACAACAATGATATTGGTGATGATGATGAAGAAGAGGGCAGTTGCCAGTTGTTGAATGCTATGATTTACTCAGCTCTATATTATTTGCTGTACAGATTCTGTGTTATCAGTGTTTCAATAAGTAATCCTGAGGAAAGAAATTTCAGATGGTGAAAAAAGCATGAAAAGAAACATGATGTGTGCCAGTGTGTGTGTGTATGATTTTCTGTTCAGGGTCCAGGGTTCATGGATGGACTTTAATAGGCGGTAAGATTGGAAGAAGAATAAGGACCAGATCAGCCAAAAGTTCCAACTGCTATCTAAATTACCCAGTCTTATTTAGATCTTGGATAATTGTGTGAGAAGCTGAACCCATTAGGCCAAGCTGAAAAGGCTTGTGGTGGGTACATCTGTTCTCCAAAACGTTGGGGAATGCTCTCTGGGGTTGCACAATCTGCAGCAAGCCTCCCACCTGAGATCTGCAAGGGAAAGACCTTGACCTCAGTCTTTTGGTGACTCCAGGAAAGATAGATTTGGTGAGAGGCCAAGAGTTACCATTAAAAAAAAGCATAACCAACACATTGTGGCCAAGGGAAGAGTTGGCTAAGGCTTTCTCAGAAGATGTGGTATTATTCCTCGTTTAATTCACATGCTTCCTAAAGCATCTGAATTTTCTCCATTAAAAAAAAAAAAAAAGGAATTCAACATATGCCTGAAATAACCTACAAGCACCTCAAGATTTTTGCTAACAAAGACTACTTTTTATTATTTCAAAACTTGATCTATTCAACAGTCCACAGCACACTGAAAAAGGGGGAAAACAAGTCCTCTCCAGGCTGAAGATATCTTTGTGAGAAAAACCTCAGAGAATTCTGATAGCTCTGAAAGAGACAGAGAAACAGAAAAATGATGACCCCAGGAAAGGATATTATATTTTTAAAACAAGTTGAACTATCTTAGAGATATTAGTTGTGGTCTTTTTTCGTTAAAGTATGTGGTCATTTGAGGAATGAGGAGGGAATGTATGTGTGTGGCCGGAGGGTTTAATCAGCTCGATAAAGCTCACTACTTTATTCCAGTTGGTCTTCATCCAATTTAGATTAGGAAGGAACAGAAAGGTTTGTCTGTGGAACAATTAGTGGGTTATGAGGAATATTCAGTTCTGGTTTTTAGTTTTGGTAAATTTCAAGCAAAACCATGAAATAACAATGACAAAATAAACACAGCAAAACCTTAAAAGACCCGTATCTGTGTTTTTACTAGATTTTCGAGGCAACAACATAAGATACTTAAGACTCACTTCTCTGCATCATGACACAAAGAATACTTGCTCTCAAATGTTGAACTCTGCCCCTGGTAGCAGAGCCACGTTCAGATGCAGGGATCAGACAAGTTTCCTGAGTAGCTAGGCATCCATGAAATTTGATTTTTAGCAAAAAGGAATAGAGCTTAAGAGTCCTGGATGTTTTCTAGGCAAGCTGTTGACATAAAAACCAGTGTGTAGCTATTCCCTCTCAAAGTCACCTTGAAACTATCAAAAGAATATACAAAAAAGGGAAAATACATTTTACCAACATGAATGACCAGCAAAACGTGTCATCCACGTGCTAGACTCCTGGAGAATTTCTGTTAGATACAGTGTCAGTGGAAGCTCAGGTTAGTTGGTGCTACAGAGTGGAATGAACAACCCAATTCTGAAAACGTTGAAATGTTTTCGTATTAATTGGTAGAGAGCCACTCCCCTGAGCCTCTCGAATGCCCTCATGCTATCCTTGCTATCCTGGCTGGTCCCTCCTCTGGGAACCCCTTAGTCTTCCCACAATCCAGGAAATAGCATAACGCTTGGCACACGAGATTGGTGTTCAGGACCTTGCTTTAGTATTATGGCTAATGTCCATTCCTACTGCCCAAGTTGTATTACTTGTTAAATATTCTGAATGTCAGCTCTGTTGATGGCATATGAGGGAAGTATAGTTGTCACTTAGTGTCTTTCTTCTCAAAACAGCATCCCCTTCTTTGGGGGAACAGCTTCTTTTCTATACCAACCGTGTGGTTTGGGTGAGAGATGACCAATATAGCTCCCCATTGTCTTGGCTGTAGTTATTGCTTCAAGGATGAACATGTAACCCAAGATACGTCAATCAGAGTATTTCCTTATTGTTTATTATATTTTTAAAAGGAGCTGGCAGCCCATAGGCTACAGGGTAGAGCATCTTGGAACTCTGCACAGAAATGCTCTTGCTGTATGGGTGAGTTGCATAAGAGATAAAAAGATAAGCACAGGAGAAGCAGAGATAGGAAGGTCCTCAGGGTGTTGAGTCCCTGCGTCTGGTTGTTTATAAAGCCTGCGTTCTATCTCCATCATTTCTGCTATTTATCATCCCCTTGATAAAGTTTGATTTGGATTTTTGTTACTTTCAACCCAAGTGTCTTGATTAAGACAGGAAGCAAATGAGAGATAATTCTGGCAGACCTCCTCTGAATACCCAAGGTGGAGAGTAGGCACTGGCAGTGAAGTGTTCTACGGGGAGGCGATATTGGTTCCCCATCAGCAATACAAGGAGATGTAGAGGTTAGTTTCTGGTAGGATTGGTCATACCTATCAGACACCTGGCTTGGGATCCAGTTTCCATTGTCTGGGCTGTGATAAAGCTCCAAGCAGTAACTCAAATATGACTCTTTCTCCTCACTTACTCCATCTTTTCAAGATGCTGTTTGAATTTTTTTTCCTTTTTTAATTTCTTTAATCTGCATGAAGTTTCTTCTGCCAAAGTTTCTACTGAGCAATGCAGATCAGATTCTCACAAATCCCATCTGAATAGGAGTCAATATTAGGTAACATTATCAGCTCATTATGTGCTAGAGGCTGTAATATGTATACAGTGCCTTATTTCATCCATGCAACAATTTAATGCCGGAGATACTGGTAATCCAACTATTTTATATATGGAGAAACTGAGGTGAGAGGTCACATGCTAACAAATGGTGGAATCATAATTTGAACACAAGCCATCTGACTCTTAACTCTGTTGCTGCACTATTAATAATATAATAGACAGGAGACCTGAGAGATCCCTGAGATTCCAAAGTTTGGTTATCACCGAAGCCTTTGGTCTAATTTCATCCTTTCAGCTGCATTCTCTGTGATACTCCTTAATCTAGTTTGGGCTGGGTTTTTGGTCACTTTCAACCAAAGAACCTTGAGAGAGACAGAAGTAAGTAGAAAGAGACACCAGACAACGTGTATGAATATTTAAGGCAGAGAGGTGAACACTGGCAGTGACACAAAGAAGAGATTTCCTCCTGTGAGTTGACTGAAAAAAAAAAAAAAAAAAAAAACCCTTGCCATTGAGTCAGTTTCAACACATAGCGACCCTATAGGACAGAGTAGAACTGCCCTGTAGGATTTCCAAGAAGAACGTGGTGAATTCAAACTGCCAAGCTTTTGGTTAGCAGCCATGATAGCACTTAACCACCAGGCGACCAGCTCCATAAAACAGCAGACCTTTGGGAGCTTTTTGCACATCAGAAGGGTGGCTGCCAAATTCTTTAATGATTCAGAACTGCTTGCTTCAAAATAATTTTTCTGGGAGAAAAATAACATTTTAGAAAGTATTTAACGAGTATTCTTAAACTGAACAAGGAACTGTGAAATTAGACTCATCGTTAAAAGAAGCAAATCAAGGCAAAACCAAAAAACTAAACCCATTGCCGTCGAGTCGATTCTGACTCATGCTGACCCTATAGGACAGAGTAGAACTGTCCCATAGCATTTCCAAGGAGCGGCTTGTAGATTCCAACTGCCAGCCTATTGGTTAGCAGCTGACTTCTTAACCTCTGCACCACCAGGGCTCCAAATCAAGGCAAGTAAGTACTTTATCTAGACAAATTACTTCATTCCAAAATTAAAAATAATTTTTGGAACAGTGAATGGCTGACTTGTTACTATAGAAAACAATTAATGAGGAGATAAGAGCTTGTAAAAGTCTTCTAGAACTCTAAGGAAAAAGGAAAACGGTAAGAACGTGATTAAGAGATACGGGAAATGGATCTTGATCAACCAAACTGTTTACAATAAGAATTTCTAGAAGAAAAGAAACAGTAAAGGTATTGTGCATATAAAAATAATAAGAGAAGAAAAGTCCCTGGTTGAAAAAGATGGTAAGAAAACAGGGGAAAAAATAAAAAAGTATAAAACAAGATGACAGAAAACAAGAGCAAATATAACAGATTTGTATTATAAAGGGAAAAAAATCACTCATGTTGGCTTAAATTAGAGTGAGTGATGACAAGAAATCAGCCGAGACAAAATAACACAGAAGGGCTAAAAATTAAGCGATAGGCGACTATATATAATCAGGGAAACATAAAGCTGAAGAAGTTGGTAGCTGCTGGTAATATCAGATAGCAGAAATTAAGAAATTAAGGTAAAAAGCGTTTAGAGGGTCAAACAAGAAACATTCTGTATTGCTCAATGAGTCCATTCATAATGAAAATATGGGATCAGGAATTTGTACATTATAAACGGTATAGCATCTACTTAGAAATATGAAGAAATTTAAATAGGAAGAAAACAATCATCAATAACACACTTGTAGTGCTAAATCTTAATATAGCACTATCAATTTATTCCACCTCTCGTCTGTCAGTTTGTTGTACTGTGGTGGCTTTTGTGTTACTATGATGGTGAAATTTCAAATACCAGCGGGGTCACCTATGGTGTACAGGCTTCAGTAGAGCTTCCAGATGAAGACAGACTAGGAAGAAATGCCTGGCATGTATTTCCAAAAATTAGCTAACAAAAACCTGTGGTTCACAAAGACTATTGTCCCAGTGAAAATGGCACAGGACTGGAGAACGTTTTGTTCTGTTGCACGTGGCGTCGTCATGAGTTGGAGCTGTCTCTATGGCGGCTAACCACCACAACAATTTATTACAGTTGGAGTTGTTGTGGTTAGTTGCCATCCAGTCTGTTCTGACTCACGGCGACCCCATGTATGCAGAGTAGAACTGCTCCATAGGATTTTCAAGGCTGTGATCTTTTAGAAGCAGACCTCCAGGTTTGAGTTCAGGCTAGTAGTTGAGCACTTAACCATTTGCACCATCCAGTAAGCAATAATAAAACAAATGAGTCAGAAAAGAAACATGAATAAGGACAAAGATGATTGCTGTAAATAACAAAGTTGACTTTCTGCATTAGTATATCCACTTTTTGTCCTTCCTGATAGTATGCCTTCTTTACAAGTGTCCTTGGAACCCTTATGAACAGTGAATTTTTCCTATTCTGTGACATAAAGAACATCTCAATAAAAAAATACCCCACCTCACCCCCTGAGGACCAAACAGAAAGTGTACTAACCACAGTGTCTGACTCAAAAGCTTTAATAAATAATACCGAATAAAACATTCAGTCACTAGATGAGGCCCAAGGTGAACTCCTAGCCTCTACACGCAGACTGTCACAGTCTTGCCTTTGAGGACAGATGTTTGTACTCTGTGTTGTTACACTTTTCGCAACAAGGAAAGCAATATGAAATAACATACCCCAGCAGGGGAGCATCGAGATTTACTGCAGGCAAAGTCATGTTAGCTTTTAAAGGAAGAAGCCAATGTATCAAATGATTAAAACAGATTAGATCTGTGGAGTTAGAAAGACCTTATGCCATGATTGTTCAGCCCTTCGTTTCACAGATGTGGGAATGGATACCCAGAGAGGAGAAGTGATTTGTTCTGAGTCATGTAGCAAGCAACACAGGGCTAGTAGCCAAGCCTTTTGATGGGGTTCAGTTCTGTGCCTTTCCCCTGCTCTAGGTGTTCTTCAGGAATCCCTGAGTGGTGCAAACGGTCAGCGTCCTCGGCTGTTAACTGCAAGGTTTGAGATTTGAGTCTACCCAGAGGCACCTTGGAAGTAAGGCCTGGTGATCTACTTCTGAAAAATCAGCCACTTGAAAACGCTATGGAGCACAGTTCTACTCTGACACACGTGGGGTCGCCATGAGTCAGAAGTGACCCAACGACAACTGGTTTTTTAGGAGTTCATCCTGCAGCAAGTAACGGAGCATATCTCGTCTCACACATTTGGAGTCATGTGACCTCCAGATTTCGGTGACCGTGGTGTCTTCGTTTGCTTCACAGATAGAGCCCAGGCAGCTGCTCCCAGGGTGCTTCTCAGCAGCTAGTATCTCAGCTGCTCTTGGGAGGATCATCGGGGCTATGTTTCTTTGGGAGAGCTGGAGCAATGTGGTTGTTATTACCGGAATCACAGGCCTTCCCTTTCTGCCAGGTAACCTGTGAAACAACCTCTGACATCATTAAATGCTGAAATCACTAAACTGTGAATGTGTTGGGGGTGTTTTTTTTTTTTTTTTGGAACACCCTTCTGACCTCTTTTTGTCGAGGCTTATTTTGTTTTTATTTTTCCCCAGGATCTGACTTGTCTCCCCATTTTATTTCATCTGCTGCAGGCGCCCGGGGTAGGTCATGCCCCCTGCCTCCTCTCTTTGGACAGTGTTGAGGAGAGCTCTGTGTGTTTGTTAAGTCCCACCAGGTGGGCAGCTGCTTTTCCGCATCACCAGACCAAGCTGTGCTTTCCCCATTGTTGTCCGGCTGGAGTTGCATACCAGGCGGAGAAACCAGGGATATAAGAGTTGAGCTTGTTTTTCAAGACTCTGCCGAATTGCTTTGGGAGGACCTTGTTTCCAGCCATGAACTCATGAACTGAGGATTTTATGAAACCCAGTTCTCACTGTTACTGTAGCATAGTCCTCTTTCACTTATCCACCCAATTTTTCTTAACAGTCACTTCTTCCTTCCTTTCCCTGTCAGGGTACTCTGGACATCAAGGCTCAGGACATCCGTCTCCTGACCCCCACCTTCCTGATGCGATGCCAGAGGCCAAAGCTGGGCTGCAGCTGACTCAGCCCCTGAACTCTCAGTTGTGAATTGGTTGTGCTATCTGCAGAGCCCCTCTGTGGTAGACATAAGAGAATGTCTCTTGAGATTATGTTTTTCCAACTTTCCTACCTTAGTTTTCACACTTTTGGGCAAGCACTTTGTGTTGAGGAACAAGGAAAGCATCTTAGAGATGACTCACTTCAGACTCCCTGTTTTAGTTATCTATGCTGTAGAAAATCGAATGGCTGAACACCAACAATGTTTATTTGCCCTCGGTACTATGATTTGGGCTTGGTGAGGGTGTCCTTTTCTGTACCATGCAGGTTTGGCTAGGAAGCCTTGGTTTTTCACCATGTGGCCTCTTTAGTTGTCTACCTTGAGCTTCTCTACATGGAGGGTGGCTTCCAAAAGAAAGAAAGCAGAAGCTGCCCAGTTTTGGAAGAACTGGCCCAGAATCTTCGTGGCATTACTTCTGGCATATTCTACTGATCGATGCAAGTCACAAGGCCACCCCAGCTTCAAAAGGAGGGGAAATAGATTCCACCTCTTGATGGGAAGAATGCAGTGAGTATGCATGAATGAGAGGAATGTTTGACACCATTTTTACAGACAATCCACCATGCTCCATTTTTTGCAGAGAGCAGCCTTAGGGCCCCTTACTATGCTGAGTGAGTCAGTGGCATGACTACGGACTCTCCCTAGTATGAAAAGAGGAGAGATCAACTTTCCTACTTGTAAGGGAAGAATGGAAGTTCCCTCTGAGACTAATCCAAAGGTATTAGAAAATGGGAAGAGGGCAGTGATGGTGAGAGCCTGAGGTGAGATGGGAAAGGGAGAAATAGTTGGAACTCTGCCAGCCCACGACTCAGATCCATCAAATAAGGCAAAGTCCATGTTTCTATTTGGACTTTTTATATAGTATCCAGAACTGTTTTTTTATATTTTTCAAATGACTATTGATTTTATCATCTCACTAGATCTACTTTTGATCTAGAAATGTGTTGGGTAAGCACAGAAAAATGAAGCAATAACATGAACATGACCACTTACCTGAAATAGTGATAATAGGCTAGGAGGGGAAATTACCATGCAAAAATATTAATTGAGCAGCACAGATAGTGAACACAGCAAAATCAGTGGAAAAGTGGCTGCTCATTTGGTATGAGGATCAGTCAGAGTGGCCACAGTTTCCTTGCCATTTCCAGCTTCTGGAAGTCACTTGCTTTTCTTGGTTTGTGGTCTTGTATTACTCTGATCCAGGCCCAGAGTGGCCTGGGAGCTTTCCTGAGGTAATGCTAAAGGTTTGGCCATTTCCCTTTTCTCTTTGTTCTTTGGAAAGAGGTTCAGCAGAGAGCAGATGGACTTGGTTCGAAGGTGATATTTTGTGGTATGCATTTTATCTTACACACTTTTGCAAGCAGCTTGATTTTGATACAGGCTCAGCTTAGAAAAGGAGGTAAGGAGGATACTGCTCCCACAGTGGTGGCTCTAGTATGGGGGAGTCCTTCTTTACTCAGTCTGGGTATGATGCTTTATCTTATACTGGCTTTGCAGTTTTCTTGAACAGTAGCAAAGCAGAGTTTTAGGAGTCTAACAAGCAGCTCTCTTACGTTGGATAAAACGCAATCAGGCCCCATTGCCTGTTATATACACATTGATTCTCAGGCCTTGAGGACCATACTTAGGTGGACTCCTTTGGCGTAATATTAATCAATGCACTACTTTGAGGAATTGTTCAACTTGGTAATTTGTAAAGTCATGTAAGGATTTATTTTGTTTATGTTAAATATTTGAATATGGCCTTTTTGGTTATTTTTTATCACTTTATCTCTCAATTTTTGAGTACATGAATACCCGCCATAAGACAGTACCTGTCAAGTTCTGAAGGCAGCACGCCCACAGAAAAGAGTTGTGTAATGCTTCCCCAGTTGAAAAATTATGGAGATGGTGCTGGTAAATAAGATAGATGAAGTAATAATGACTGATGTTGACTCTGATGTGGCGGGTTTGCTATTTGTACCAGTTTCTTATTGCTACTGTAACAAATTACTACAAACTTAAGTGACTTATAACAACACAATTTTATTCTATTACAGTTCTGGAGGTCAGATATCTATAAAATGGGTTGGCAGGGCAGCATTCCTTTTAGAGGTGGCCCAGCATTACTGTGACATCTGTTTCTGTCTCCACATCTCCTTCTCTGACTCTGACTATTCTGCCTCCCTCTTCTTATAAGGACCTGTGGTGGCATTGAGCCCAACAGATAATCCAGGAAACACAACCCACGCCATTCCACCTCAACATAAAGAAAACAAAAATCTTCACAACTGGACCAATAAGCAGCGTCATGATAAATGGAGGGAAGGTTGACGTTGTCAGGGATTTCATTTTACTTGGTCCACAATCAATGCCCATGGAAGCTGTAGCCAAGAAATCAAACAATGCATTGCATTGGGCAAATTTGCTGCAAAAGATCTCTTTAAAGTGTTGAAAAGCAATGAAGTCACTTCAAGGGCTAAGATGCACCTGACCCAAGCCACTGTATTTTCAATCTCCTTATATGCATATGAAAGCTGCACTATGAATAAGGAAGTTCTAAGAAGAATTGATACCTTTGCCTTATGGTGTTGGTGACGAATATTGAATATACTTTGAACTGCCAGAAGAACAAACAAATCTGTCTTGGAAGAAGTACAGCCTGAGTGCTCAGTAGAAACAAGGATAACGAGACTTCGTCTCACTGCTTTGGACATGTGATCAGGACAGATCAGTCCCCGGAGAAGGATATCATGCTCAGTAAAGTAGAACATCAGCAAAAAAGAGGAAGACCCAGAATGAGAAGATTGACACAGTGGCTGCAACAATGGGCTCAAACATAGTGATGATTCAGTTGGCATAATAAAATCTATTAAGAAAACATTCTGCATCCCACTTTGGAGAGAGGTGTCTGGGGTCTTAAATGCTAGCAAGTAGCCATCTAAGAGGCATCAGTTGGTCTCAACCCACCTGGATCAAAGGAGAATGAAGAACACCAAGGACGCAAGGTAATTATGAGCCCAAGAGACAGAAAGGGCCACATAAACCAGAGACTACATCAACCTGAGACCAGAAGAGCTGGATGGTACCTGACTACAACCAATGACTGCCCTGACAGGGAATGCAACAGAGAACCCCTGAGGGAGCAGGAGAGCAGGGGGATGCAGACCCCAAATTCTCATAAAAAGTCCAGACTTAATGGTCTGGATGAGACTAGAAGGACCCTGGCGGTCATGGCCCCCAAACCTTCTGTTGGCCCAGGACAGGAACCATTCCCAAAGCCAATTTTTCAGACAGGGATTGGACTGGACAATGAGTTGGAGAGGGATGCTGGTGAGGAGTGAGCTTCTTGGACCAGATGGACACTTGAGACTCTGTTGGCATCTCCTCCTTGGAAGGGAGATGAGAGGGTAGAGGGGGTTAGAAGCTGGCAAAATAGACACAAAAAGAGAGAGTGGAGGGAGGGAGCGGGTTGTCTCATTAGGGGGAGAGCAAATGGGAGTATGTAGCAAGGTGCATATAAGTTTTTGTGTGAGAGACTGACTTGATTTGTTAACTTTCACTTAAAGCACAATAAAAATTAAACAAAAACAAAGTCACAGTGACGATTGTGAGGATGACGCAGGACCAGGCAGTGTTTCCTTCTGTTATACATAGGGTCACTATAAGTCGGAATAGACTTGATGGCATCTAACAACACAACATTATTTGTATTGCTAATTTTTACTATTTTTTGTTGGTGCTTTGGTTAAAATCTCATATGTTTTGAGTGGTCTGCTCTTAACATTATTTACGCCAAAGTCTCGCTGCTTTAAATGTGTGGTTTTTCAGAATGTGAGGTTTATGAGTAAAATATATATGACATTATAGCAGAGATTACTTTAGTTGAACTTCATAGTTACAGTCAATTCCCCTCATATTTATGGATAGATACAATCTGAACAACAATTGGTAATTTCCTTTTCCCTGAAAACCCTATAAAATACTTGCCCCAAACAGAAGGGGAAAGCATTTGGGAAACTTGGGAAGATCTGGAAAACTTTGGGTGTAGGTAATGTCTTAGTTATCTAGTGATGCTATAACAGAAATACCACAAGTAGGTGGCATTAACAAAGAGAAATTTATTCTCTCACAGTCTAGGAGGCTAGAAGTCTGAATTCAGGGTGCCAGCTCAAGGGAAGGCTTTCTTTCTCTGTTGGCTCTGGGTAAAGGTCCTTGTCATCAAACTTTCCCAGTCAAGTGGCCTCTCAGTGCAGGGACCCTGGGTTTGGAGGACCCGCTCTTTTTCTGGTTCTTTTTTCTTCATGGTATCAGGTCTCCCTGTCTCTCTGCTGGCTTCTCCCTTTTGTATCTCAAAAGAGATTGACTCAAGACACAACCAAATTTTGTAGATTGAGCCCTGCCTCATTAACATAAAAAAAAAACTCAGTGCCGTCGAATCGATTCTGACTCATAGCGACCCTATTGGACAGAGTAGAACTGCCCCATAGAGTCTCCAAGGAGCACCTGGAGGATTTGAACTGCCAACCTTTTGGTTAGCAGCTGTAGCACTTAACCGCTATGCCACCAGGGTTTCTCCTCATTAACATACACACATACACACCTCATTAACATAGCTGTCTCTAATTCTGCCTCGGTAACATCATAGAGGCAGGATTTACGACACATAGGAAAATCACATCAGATGACAAAATGGTGAACAATCACACAATACTGGGAAACATGGCCTAGCCAAGTTCATACACATTTTGGGGACACAATTCATTCCATAACAGTTAATATCTGAGCTAAGCTTAAAGAATGAATAGGCATTACTTGGATAAGAAAAGATAAGATTTAGAAGGAGGTACAAACATTCAATAAATATTTGTTGCTTTGTTGTTGTCGTTAGCTACCATCTAGTCAGTTCCAACTCATAGCGAACCAATGTGCAATAGAACGAAACACTGCCTGGTTCTGCGCCATCCTCACAATCACTGTTATACTTGAGTCCACTGTTGCAGCCACTGTGTCACTCCATCTCATTAAGGGTCTTCCTCTTTTTTTGCTGACTGGCTGCTCTACCAAGCATGATGTTCTTCTTCAGGGACTGGTCCCTTCTGATAACATGTCCAAAGTATGTGAGATGAAGTCTTTCCATCCTTACTACTAATAAGCATTCTGGCTGTACTCCTTTCAAGACAGATTTGTTTGTTCTTCTGGCATTCAACGTTCTTTGCCAACATCGTAATTCCACGGCATCCATTCTTCTTAAGGTCTTCCTTATTCATTGTCCCGCTTTCACATATATGAGGTGGTTGAAAACACCATTGCTCGGGTCAGGTGCACCTTAGTCGTTAAAGTGACATCTTTGCTTTTTATCTCTTTAAAGAAATCTTTTGCAGCAGATTTTCCCAGTGCAATGTGTTCTTTGATTTCTTGACTGCTGCTTCCATGGGATGATTGTGGATCCAAGTAAAATAAAATCCTTGACAATGTCAATATTTCCTCTGTTTATCATGATGTTGCTTATTAGTACAGTTGTGAGGGTTTTTGTGTTCTTTCTGTTCAGGTGTAACGTATACTGAAGACAGTGGTCCTTGGTCTTCGTCCATAAGTGCTTCAAGCCCTCTTCACTTTCAGCAAGCAAGGTGGTGTCATCAGCATATTGCAGGTTGTTAATAACTCTTCCTCCAATCTTAATGCCTTGTTCTTCTTCATATAATCCAGCTTCTCAGATTATTTGCTCAGCATACAGTTTAAATAAATATGGTGAAAGGACACAACCCTGAGTCATAGGTTCCCTGACTTTAAACCATGCAGGTTTCTCTTGTTCTGTTCAAATGACTGCTACTTTGTCTAAACACAGGTTCCATGTGAGCACAATAAAATGTTCTGGAGTTCCCATTATCTGCAATGTTATCCATAATTTGTTATGATCCTTTGCATAGTCAATAAAACACAGGTAAACATCTTTCTGGTATTCTCTGCTTTCAGCTAAGATCACCTGACATCAGCAATGATATCCCTTGTTCCATGCCCTCTTCTGAATCTGGCATGAATTTCCAGCAGCTCTAAGTGTACATACTGCCGCAACCCCTTTTGAATGATTTTCAGCAAAATTTTACTTGTGTGTGATATTAATGATATTGTTCTATAATTTCCTCATTCTCTTGGATCACTTTTCTTTGGGATGGGTACAAATATGGATCTCTTCCAGTCAGTTGGCCAAGTAGCTGTCTTCCAAATTTCTTGGAATGGATGAGTGAGCACTTCCAGCACTGCATCTGTCTGTTGAAGCATCTCAATTGGTATTCCCTCAATTCCTGGAGCCTTGTGTTTTGCCAATGTTTTCAGTGAAGCTTGGACTTCTTCCTTCAGTACCATCAGTTCTTGATCATGTGCTACCTTCCAAAATGGTTGAATGTCGAACAATTCTTTTTGGTGTAATGACCCTGTATATTCCTTCCATCTTCTTTTGATGCTTCCTGTGCTATTTAATATTTTCCATGTAGAATCCTTCTATATTGCAATTCGAGGCTTGAATTTTTTCTTCAGTTCTTTCAGCTTGAGAAATATTGAGGGTGGTCTTCCCTTTTGGTTTTCTAACTCCAGGTCTCTTCACATTTCATTATAATACTTTACTCTGCCTTCTCTAGCTGTCATTTGAAATCTTCTGTTCAGCTCTTACTTCATCATTGCTTCCTTTTACTTTAGCTGCTCTGTGTTCAAAAGCAACTTTCAGTTTGTCTTCTGATGTCCATTTTGGTCTTTTCTTTCTTTCCTGTCTTTTTAATTACCCATTCTTTATGTATGATGTCCTTGATGTCATTCCATAACTTCTCTTGTCTTTGGTTATTATGTTCAATATGTCGAATCTATTC
Source organism: Loxodonta africana (assembly GCF_030014295.1). Classification (NCBI taxonomy): domain Eukaryota; kingdom Metazoa; phylum Chordata; class Mammalia; order Proboscidea; family Elephantidae; genus Loxodonta; species Loxodonta africana. The sequence continues at coordinate 31,496,480 of NC_087353.1, read as the reverse complement.
TTGAGATGGTCTCTAAATTCAGGTGGGATATACTCAAGGTAGTACTTTGGCTCTTGTGGGCTTTTTCTAATTTTCTTCAACTTCAACTTGAACTTACGTATGAGCAGTTGATGGTCTATTCTGCAGCTGGCCCCTGGCCTTGTTCTGACTGATGATTTTGAGCTTTTCCATAGTCTCTTTCCACAGAATGCAGTGGATTTGCTTCCTGTGTATTCCATCTAGTGAGGTCCACATGTATAGTTGCCATTTATATTGTTGAAAAAAGGCATTTGCAATGAAGAATTCATTGGTCTTGCAAAGTTCTATCACACAATCTCCAGCATCATTTCTATCACCAAGGCCATATTTTCCAACTTTTGCATTCCAATGGCCAGTAATTATTAATGCATCTTGATTGCATATTTGATCAATTTCAGACTGTAGAAGTTGGTAAAAATCTTCAATTTCTTCATCTCTGGCCTTAGTGGTTTTTGTGTAAATTTGAATAAAGGTGTATTTACTGGTCTCCCTTGTAGATATATGAATATTATCACTGACATTGTGGTACTTCAGGATCGATCTTGAAATATTCTTTTTGATTATGAATATGACAGAATTCTTTTCAATGTATTATTCCTGGCATAGTAGCATATGACTGTCTGATTCAAAAAGGCCAATGCTAGTCCATTTCAGGTAACTAATGTCTAAGACATAGATGTTTATGGATTTCATTTAATTTTTGATGATTTCCAATATTCCTGGAGTCATACTTCATACATTCCATGATATGATTATTATGCACCCGTTTCTTCTCATTGTGAGTCATGCCACATCAGCAGATGAAGGTCCCAAAAGCTTGACTCCATCCATGTCATCTCTACTTTGAGGAGACAGCTCTTTTCCAATTGTCCTTTGAGTGCCTTCCAACCTGAGTGGCTCATCTTCTGGCACTATACCAATGTTCCACTGCTATTCATAAGGTTTTCACTGGCTAATTTTTTTCAGAAGTAGCCTGTCAGGTCCTTCTTTCTAGTTTGTCCTCGTGTGGAAGCTCAGGTGAAACCTGTTCACCATTGGTGACCCTGCTGGTATTTGAGTGCTGGTGGCAGAGCTCCCAGCATCGCAGCAACATGCAAGCTCCCACAGTACAACAAACTGACAGGCACGTGGGGGATTTGTTGCTTTGTTAGTCAATTTTTTAGGAAGCACGCATTTGATTGTTCACACATAACCTAATGGCCTCAGTGCAAGACTTGTTTATTCTCTTCTGTTAGCATCTTGTTGAGAGGGGGACTTAGATTCTTCAGGATCACAGTGATTCCATTACCTTGGGGTTATTTTGCACCAGCATTCTGACTAGGCCAATGTTTCCCCATCCCCACCTGCTAAGTGATCAGAATTAATTTTAAAAAGTCATCTTCAGCACAGATGAGGTAGTTCACCGCCTCTGTCTACATGGAGACAGACCCTGGCAAGGAACTTAAGCTCTCTCCTTTTGTACAAGAGCAGTTTTCTTTCAACTTCAGCATTGTTTATTCATAAACCCTGTAAAAGAGAAAAAGTGAGAGAGAGATGGCGAGCTTAGACTCTGCCCATCACCCTCTCCTTATCCTCTGATTTATTCGGAGCAAGATTAGCATGAAAGCCATTTGTGCTGTGGGGTTCAGCATCCCGGAGAATGGGAAGTGAGTTTGGGCACACAGACCCCTGCCCTTCAAGGTGGGAGCAGGCGTTGACACAGTCCCTTCTGCCTGCCTTATTTTTGAAAGAGGAGGTAAGAGGGCAAGAAGAGGTGAACTTTCACTATGCAGAGAGACAAGGCAGACAATGTGAGTTTTAATTGAAATCATATCCTGAGCATTTTACTTTTCAAAAGTTGTTAGCATGATCGAGGTTGCATTTTCTTGTGACTACTATTATTACTGTCACGCTGACTGTTCTGGGCAGGGGCTGAAGGTTACATGTGGGCTGGGAACACTGAGCTTCGTGGGAGGGACTGGCAGACACAGCGTCCCAGCCTCGGAATTTGCCTTGGGAGCCAGTTTCTGGTCCGTCTTGCTCCTGGCTGCTGTTCCCTCTCTCTGGACTCTGGGAATCACCCCATCAAGCACATGGTGGTGATGTTGTCTACCTTCTCTTCTGTTCCTGCTCAGACCTCTTGCATCATCAAGGTCTTTCTCCATCATGGGGAGCTGAATGGAACTGGGCAGCGGGTGGATCATACAGAAGACTCTTTTTTTGAGACCTTCTCTGCCAGAGATAATGCAGGGTTTTACAGGGGTTCCATTTTGAGGTGGAAGGGTGTGGACTGTGGCTTAACCTGAGCTCCCTAATTTTTCCTTTTTATTGTTGTAAAAAACATGAATAACACAACATTTGCTAATTCAGCTTTTTTTAAATGTGCAATTCAGTGGCACCAGTTAGATTAATTATGTTGTTCAACAATCACCAGCATCAATTGACAAGTTTGCCATCACCATAAACACTCAATGCTCTCTAAACAGTAGTTCCCCCTTTCACCTTTCCTCCTGCCCCTGGTAACCACCAATAAACTTGATCTCTCTCTGTTCATTTGCCTGTTCTAATTATTCCATCAAAATGGGATCATACAATATTTATCCTTTGGTGATTGACTGACTTCAGTCAGCTTGGTGTTTTCAGGGTTCATCCATGTTATAGGATGTATCAGGGCTTCATTTCTCCTATGGCTGGTGTCTTGGTTACCTAGTGCTGCTATAACAGAAATACCACAAGTGGATGGCTATAACAAAGCGAAATTTATTCTCTCACAGTCTAGTAGACTGGAAGTCTGAATTCAAGGCACCAGCTCCAGGGGAAGGCTTTCTCTTTCTATCAGCTCTGGAAGAAGGTCTGTGTCATCAATCCTCCCTTGGTCTAGGAGCTTCTCTGTGCAGGAACTCCAGGTCCAAAGGACTTGCTCTGCTCGTGCACTGCTTTCTCGGTGGTATGAGGTCCCTATGTCTCTCTGTTTGCTTCTCTCTTTTATATCTCAAAAGAGATTGGCTTAAATTGTAGACTAATTTTGTAGATTGCGTCTACGTAACTGCTGCTAATCCCATCTCGTTAACATCGTAGAGAGGATTTACAAAACATAGGAAAATCACATCAGATGACAAAGTGGTGGACAATCGCACAATACTGGGAATCAGGACCTAGCCAAGTTGACAGATATTTTGGGGGAACTCAATTCAATCCATGACAGCAGGGTAATATTTCATGAACATCATTCAATATGCATTGAGTCAGTGGATGTAGAGTAGGGCCTAAGATTCTGTATTTCTAACAAACTCCCAGGTGATGCCAAGGCTGCTGGTCTATGGACCACAATTTGACCAGGAAGACTTAGAATATAGGCTAGAGATCAAGTTAGATGAGGCCTCCAAGTTGCATTTATTTTTTTAGAAAGAAAATCCAAGAAGACTAAACTCTAAGGAGCCCTCTATATTTGCTGAGTGCCTAGATCACTAGATGTGTGGGATAAAACCTAAGAAAGGTGAGAAACATAATCCTGCTCCCTGCCCTTAGGGAGCGAATGCCCTTGTTGGGAAGACAAGGCTCACACACACACAGCAATCAATCACATGTCATACTTTATTGCTGCTGAGGTGCCAAACAAGGGTTATGGACTCAGTGCTCTGATGTTGAATATAGCAGACAATCTGAGGGAGCTTGGAAATCTTGGTTAAAAAGTGAGGTTTATTCAAATGGGAGAGTTGTTAATCCAAATAACATGCTTCTTCTTAATCTTGTTCCAGAGAACATTTACTACTTTCTTGTTTCCTGGGTGGCAAAACAGCTCAGGTTAAATGGTTAAAAAGCTCAGCTGCTAATCAAAAGGTTGGACGTTCAAGTCTACCCGTAGGTGCTTATAAAAAAAAAAAAAGGAAAGAAAAGAAAAAAAGCTTGGCAATCTGCTTTCAAAAACTTAGCTGTTGAAAACCCTATGGAGCACAGCTCTGCTCTGACATACGTGGGGTGCCATGAGTCAGAATCGACTGGACAGCAAATTTTTTTTTTTTTTTTTAATGTTCCTGTTGCTTTCTTTAGGCAGATACAGTGACAAGGTGGAAGGAAAGGACATCCTCACATTCACTTGGTTGAGTGCCCACCCCAATGTGGTGCATCATGGGAAATGACCCTTCACCCATGAATTCATTCAGCAAACATGTCCCGAGGGCCCACCATATTCCAAGCACACTCTCCACAATGTACTGGGTGCATGGAGATAGATGAGCAAGACACTATCTGCACTCCTTAAGAGCTCAGATCAGTAAAAATTAAATAACATGGCAACTCAGGTTGTACAGAAATTTCTTTCTTGTGGGAAACATTGAACAAAGTGATTCCAGCTAGTGATTTATTTAACTTTTTTTTTTTTTTTTTAAGAGTCATTGGCTATAGACTCAAGCTCAGAAGGAAAACCAAGCCTCTTTGGTTTCTGGACCTCAAAGCTATTCAGAAACTTTGGAATGAAGTGGTATGAGGAGGGATGGGGATTATTTTCTAGTTTCCACATCCTATGGCCGTGGGGCATCCTGGTGATTATCCAGTAAGAATCCACCTCTGACATGTTCCGAAGCACGAGATCAGCAGGAGTCACCCTTTCCATTTAATTGTTTTGGGAGGGGAGGTTGCCTTAACTGTCCCTGGAAGAAAAATCCAGTTTTGTCATACATTACTGGTAAATATTTTAGTTCTAAAATGACTCAGAATACAGTTACCAAAAGATTCAAAATGTTTAATGGGCTCCATGGCAGTCAAGCTAAAATGCCTGTCACTTTGTGTCTCTAATGTGCAACAAACATTCCTGCCTAGAGTGAGAACTGTGAGTGTTATTTTTTTGGCTTGGTTCTTGGCAGGTGTGTAACATGACTCCTGATAGCAGGACAGCAGATTACATTCAGCTATAAAACCATTTCTGAGGCTCTTGGCACCCAAACTGTTATTGCATGTCTGCAGGTGTTTAGTAATTGGATTAATGCAGAGCCGGAGGAATGTCTGCTCCCCAGCTCTGAGAAACATTGAGGAAAGACACATTCATTTCAGAGAGTGACCTGGAATGCACGATGACAGGCCTGCGCTCACACATGAAGCCAGATCTAAGTCTGCAAGTTTAAAATGAACTGCTGTGAGCAATCACCTTCCATAGGAAAGTTTATCCAAAGCTAAATACAATAACAATGGGTTTGTGAGTCAAGAGGGAAGGAGCTTCAGCTTAGGTTTTGATCCTCTTCCAAAAGCAACTCAGGCAACTTGAGCTTAAGCCTTCCTATCACGTGGCTCATGAACCCTACAATCCTAGGTGTTCAATAATAATAATAATTTTTAAAAGTCCTTGGTAAACAGAAGGGGATCATAAGCCTCCCAGTGGAAGTGCAGAGACCACAATAGTATCCTGGATCATTACTGCCAATTAATTCCCCACCTTGCTTGTAAAGACACCATCTTCAATGTGTCACTTGATACACTTGATAAGATAACAACCAGTGTTCACTTCCCATTGAACCAGTGCACAGAAGTGGCTACTTTTGGGGTAATTTCGTTGTTCTGTCTAACTGAAACTTATGATATCCTCTGAGAGCAAACAGCCAATCTCTTAGAGGCTCCCATCTGAGTAGATAAAACCTAATGGGTTGGCCTTAGAAACCTAACCTCTTTCTCAGCTTTACAACTCAGAAGCGAGGCAGACCATTTGGAGAGAGTCCAAAGAGAAGAAAGATAATGGTGTAAAAGCAAGTTTTACAAAGAAACGCAAAAGAATCAGTGTTGCTTAGTTTAAATCTTAGAGGGGTAACTTGTAGTTCACAAATGTTATTACAGTAGGTAGTGAGAACCGAATGGGGGTGGGGTCAGGGCAAGAAATCAGTCATGGTATGCAGGGCATGAGTTTGAAACTAAGGGCTTATACAGTAGAGGAAACGAGAAATTCATATGTGTAGGAAGGAGCATGACCCAAATGGCTACTCATTCATTAATTCAACAAAATTTACTAATCACAACTGTGACAGTGTACCAGGCCCTGAATGTGCGGGGAATGCAGATGGATCAAGATATATTTACAAACTTCTGGCATTGTAATCTAGGAAGCATGGGTAGATAATTGAAATACTCTGGGCAGCATAGAGGACTGTGAGAGCCCAGGGCATATCTCAACAGGTTGCGGTAGGGCAGGGGAGGTGTGCCTGGGCAGGTATTCCTCTCCCTTGGAAGACATAAAGTCTTTTTGACTAGGTTGACAGGGTTCTAGTTGACACTCCAACTGGCTTTCCAACTTTTAGCCAGAAAGAAATGGAGTTAGGATGGGGGGTTGTGCGGAATGGGGGCTGGAATGCCAGCAGTTATAATTTCATGTTTCATTACTTTGGGGTTGTAGGTGAACGGAAAGCAGAAGCCTAGAATGTAGCAGTAGTCACCTTGACATGAAGGTCTTTCAGGGTCAGGAGGAGAAGGTGAGCCTGAGGGGCACGGTGGGGAAAGAATGGGAGAGATAGGTAGTATGTGGAGAGGAAAACAAGGGAGGCCTATGAATAAAAACCAACCTAACAGCAACAACAAAACAACTCCCGAATGAAAGGTTTGAAGAATTGAGGGGACTGGGCAGCAGGGTTTGTTTGGGAGGCAAAGTGCTCAGAGGCTTCATCACTCAGATGTCAGTGTGCTGGGCAGGTAGGACTGCCCTAAGAAGCTTGGGAGAAGAAACAAGGCCAGAGGGCTTGGGTAAGGATGAGGTGGTCTCACCAAGGCCAAGGAGGAGGGTGTCTGTATAGATCACTGTGGAAAGGGGCAGGGTCCAGGGTCGGTGGTGAGAGGAGCATTAGTTTATAGGAGATAACATGCTTACCCTGGGAATAGTATTTTACATTTTTTCTCCTGGGACAGGGAAGGAACTTTGATAATTAAGCTGATAACAAGAAGCTGCAAGGACTAATGAGGCTAAAAGAAGCTTAATTTTAAATCTTCATTTAAAGGTTGAAAATGAGAAGAAATTATAAAACTGTCACCTTAGAAGAACTACCCAAATAACTTTTGAAAAGTCTAGAGTCACGTAAGCCCATAAGGCTGAGCCAGGAAGGCCCTTACAGGTTATCACATCCAACCCCATTAATTTACAGTTGAGGAATCTGAGGGAGAAATGGATAGTCCATCATCACACCAGTAGTTGGGAAGTCCTAAGACTAAAACCCAAGAATCTTGCAGGAGGGTGGCATAGAAGACAAACATATACTAGGTGAGAGGGAACTAGAAGTACTTCTGTATTTTTATTTACTACACTGAAACCCTCGTGGCACAGTAATTAAGAACTATGGCTGCTAACGAAAAGGTCAACAGTTTGAATCTCCTAGGCACTCCTTGGGTATCCTCTGGGGCGGTTCTACTCTGTCCTATAGGGTCACTGTGAGTTAGAATCAACTCGACAGCAACGGGTTTGGGTTTTTTTTTTTTTTTTTTAACACTGGGATTGAAGTCCCAGTAGCGTAATGGTTAAAAGCTCGGCTGCTAACCAAAAGATCGGCAGTTCGAATCTGCCAGCTGCTCCTTGGAAACCCTATAGGGACAGTTCTACTCTGTCCTTTAGAGTAGCTATGAACTGGAATAAACCTGACCACAATGTTTCTTTTTTTTTGGTGGGGGGAGGGGTTCACACTGAAATTATTCAATTAACCAGAAAGTCTTAACCAAGTACAAGGTATTGTGAAAGGTCACCAGTAAAGAGCTTGATTAAGATCTTCTAATTCTTTTGGAACAAACAAACAAACAAAAATCAGTAGCAGAGAGAATAATTAGTTCCTTAGGAATTCAGCTGTTGGATATACCACCATTGTGGGCATGGTTCAGAAAGGCTTTGAAGAGGATCTCAGGCAATATGAATGCTTGTGTGTGTGAAAGAGAGAGACAGAGAAAGAGAGGGCTCAAGGCCCTCACACACTAGCTATTTGGTAAATCACTGTACAGCTTCTATTTATGAGGTATGGAAATGTATTGATTTTGGTGTTAAATATTGATGTTTACTCCACGAAGACTTAAAGCCAAACTATGAAGAGGAGAATGGAATTAAAAATCAAAAACAAAAAACCTCCAGCTGAGCAGCAGAGAACCTCAATTCTCACCTTTCCAAGAGCGCTAACATTCGTCTGGCCTCATCAGTGAACGGGGGTATCTCGTCAGGCAGGTACACTTAGAACCAACTTAACTGAGCTGCCCAGGTGGAATCTGGAGATTCTTTCAGTTCTGAGGCCATGCTTGTTTTGCAGGCGGGATCAGGGCGTCCACAAATGTTGACAGGGCTGTCTGGGCCAGGAAGTAATAGGGCCTTCCTCAGACTCCCATGCTCTTTGTCAACATCTTCCTTCAGCACTGCCTTACCCTGGAAGCTCCTGAAAGTGAAGAGTCACTCCACACTCACAATCTCTCCTTGTTTACAAGATATTTGGGCACAGATGGAATTATTGCATCCCAGGCCAATTTCTTCACCTCTTTTAAACATTTTATCACGTAAAGCAGCCTGCTGAAAGATCTCAGTGCTACTGAAGATTGCAAAACCAAAGTGAAGATTCATCTGCTTTCGGAACTCTGTCCAAAGGGCTTTCGGTATATATTCTAGTTCCTTCCACAGCCTGTGGTGGACCTCCTGTTCACACCCAGAGCGGCCACACAGTGTCAGCACCTCTCTCATGCCAGGGTTGGTCCTGATAAATAACCCTCCCACAGTCTCTTCCTCTGAGACAATTTCTCAGGTAAAACCCTGGAAAAAAACTCACCAATGTGGACAATCTCTAGTAAGAGAAGAAAGAACAAGAAAGCCCGTTATATACCCAAACTAGAAAAAGTGTTTCCTGATTAGTTCGGTGATTTATGCAATATGCTTTAATACATAGATTGAATAGTATTACAACCACCATTGCTTATATATAACCCATTACGTTGAGTCGATTCTGACTCATAGCAACCTTATGAAAAAAAAACCAAATCTATCGCCCTCGAGTTGATTCTAACTCATAGCGACGTTAAAGGACAGGGTACAACTGCCCCATAGAGTTTCCAAGGCTGCAATCTTTATTTTTAATCTTTATAGAAGCAGACTGCTACATCTTTCTTCTTCGGAGTGCCTGGTGGGTTAGAACCACAGACATTTCGGTTAGCAACTGAGTGCTTAACTGTTGTGCCACCAGGGCTCCATATATATATATATATATATATATATATATATATATATATATGTATATAATTAATAAAAAGTTATTTTGTTAAAAAGAACAGAAATTATCCTTTATTATCCTATCTTCTGTGCTGATAATTATTTAACGAAAACTCTTTTTATTAAAAGATGTGGCACAGGTACATTTTAACTCAGGTACTCAATTATCTAAATTATTGACATTTTCCTGTTCTCAGAAAAATGCTTGAGGAACACAGGCTGCTTGTTTCTCTCCTGTGTTGGCTGGCAGAGCACAGCAGAGTAAAACATAGAAAACTGGCCAAACTCCATTTTCAATTTATGTTAAAAACTGGGATCACTTTGGCTTCTCTTTCTCCCTAAAATAGAAATAAGAAATGAAAGAAATCCTTCTTTATATAAAGTTGGATCTTAACATACTCTGAGGGGTGGAAGCCCCTGTGTTGCAGATGAAAAGGACTCAGTTCTCCCAGTGAATAATCTGGAACAGGGATGTCAAGGTGAATGGCCTCCTCCTGCAACTGCAAGGATTTCTCACCAACCACCTTTACTAGGACAGAGGAGAGGCATCTGAGAGGCAGGGATCTGAGTCAGCAAAGGACGGGCAGAAGTGACTGGCAGAAGGAGGTTGGCGGTGGAAGCTTGCCCTGCACGGCCTCTTTGCTTCACATCCTACCTGGCGGGTGCTTGGCAGGGCTTCCTGCTTTTACGTTCCACCTTCTCCAAATGCTAAAGACAAGTCAAAAGAGATGACATTAGGAGAAGACACTGAATAACTCCAGACTCAGAAATCTCTGCTGGTTGATAATGGATTGATTTATTCAAGTATTCACTCATTCATCACTGAAAAAGTATGAGTATTCACTGTGTGTTAGGCCCAGGGTCAAGACGGGAGGTACAGAGATGAATGAGTCACAGTGTCTGTATCTAAGAGGCTCCCAGTTTCAGGACTCAAGAAGAAGCTTCATCTTACCAAGCATTTTGGAATTCTGGTTGCACTTGTATTTGAGCATCCTTGACTCATTGTTGACTTACTGCCTTCATGCTTTCAAATGGATCAGGAACAGCAATATCTAATTATATGATGAAAACAGATATAACTGGCCATAACCAAGAGAACTGAATTTAGGTTGTGGTCCTGTCTCAGGGCCAGGACTAGGGTGAGGCAACTGAGGTGTCTAGGGCACAAAATTTAAGGAGGTCTCATTCTTAGGGTAAGGCAAGTACTGGTTGGCCTAAGATTGGCAGGCTTAGTAACCTTTTGTACAAGTCATTTAAACTCTCTGAGCTTCAGTTTCCTATCTGTAAAACAGGAGCAAAGCCTACTTCATAGAGCTGTTGAAAAACTAATAATATAATGTTGTCGAAAGTGCTTTATAAACTATAATATGATGTATAAATATATGTTTGTATTATCAATAGTAACAATAATAATTGGTTGTGATCATCTTTATAAATCACACAGATGCTAATAGTAACCATAACCAAAAAATTCTTTGTGATGAATACAACATATTCCAATGCATTGGAAAGTAGAACACAGAAATCAAAGGCTCTTGTCTTACACTTTATATAAGAGTAAGAAATTATATAAGAGTAGTTAAGTATAATACAGTATTTAAGTTGGTAAGGCTTTTAGCTATGGAGTCAGACAGACTTGGGTTTGAATCCCTGCTTTGTCACCCATAAATATTTAATTTAGTCTCCCATGTCTCTGTTTGGTCATTTGTGTAAAGAGAACAATAATAACTGACTCCTAGGGTTATTACCAACCAAAAAACAACCCAGTGCCATCGAGCTGATTCCGACTCATAGTGACCCTATAGGACAGAGTAGAACTGCCCCATAGAGTTTCTAAGGAGCGCCTGGTGGATTCAAACTGCCAACCCTTTGGTTAGCAGCCATAGCACTTAAGCACTACACCACCAGGGTAGTATTAAATGAGATAATGTATGTAACACTCTCAGCATATTGCATGGTACTTAGGAAGCACTACATAAATGTGAGCTATAATTGTTAGGTAAGGAATGTAACAAAACCAATTCATGGTACAGACCAGAATGTCGTTGAGATACTTGGCTTTCTTCAGCTTCTTTTGTGGAGAACATATTACACAGCTATAAATTACAACCCCACGAGTCAGTCAGTTTGTCACATTGTGGGGGCTTGCATGTTGCAGTGATGCTGGAAGCTATACCACCAGTATTCAAATGCCAGCAGGGTCACCCATTGCAGACAGGTTTCACCTGAACTTTCAGACTAAGACAGACTAGGAAGAAGGACATGGTGGTCTGCTTCTAAAATAATTAGCCAGTGAAAGCCTTGTGAATAGAAGTGGAACACTGTCTGATATAGTGCCAGAAGATGAGGCCCTCAGGTTGGAAGGCACTGAAAATATGACTGCAGAAGAACTGTCCCCTTAAAGTGGAGTCAATCTTAGTGACATGGATGGAGTCAAGCTTTCAGGACCTTCATTTACTGATGTGGCATGACTCAAAAGGAGAAGAAACAGCTTCAAATTGCCATTAATAATTGGAATGTGGAATGTATGAATTATCAATCTGGGAAAATTAGAAGTCATTAAAATTGAAATGGATCACATAAGCATCACTATCCTAGGCATTAGTGAGCTGACATGGACTGGCATTGGCCATATTGAATCAGATAGTCATAGGGTGTACTATGCCAGGAATGACAACTTGAAGAGGAGTGGCATTGCATTCATCATCAAAAAGAACATTTCAAGATCTATCCTGAAGTACAATGCTGTCAGTGAAAGGATAATATCCATATGCTGACAGGGAAGTCCAGTTAATAAGACTATTATTCAAACTTACACACCAACCACTAAAGCCAAAGATGAAGAAATTGAAGTTTTTACCAAATTCTACAGTTTGAAATTGATTGAACATGCAATCAGGTTGCATTGATAATTACTGGTGATTGGAATGTGAAAGTTGGAAATAAAGAAGAAGGATCGGTACTTGGAAAATATGGCCTTGGTGATAGAAAGAATGCCAGAGATAGCATGACAGAATTTTGCAAAACCAAGAACTTCTTCTTGGGAAATACCATTTTTCATCAACATAAATGGCAGCTATACACATGGACCTCACCAGATGGAATACACAGGAATCAAATTGACTGTATCTGTGGAAAGAGACGATAGAAAAGCTCAATATCATCAGGCAGAATAAGACCAAGGGCAGACTGCAGATCAGATAATCAATTGCTCATATGCAAGTTCAAGCTGAAACTGAAGAAAATTAGAAGACCACAAGAGCCAAAGTACAACCTTAAGTATATCCCACCTGAATTTAGAGACCATCTCAAGAATAGATTTTGTGCATTGAGCACTAATGACCAAAGACCAGACCAGTTGTCCAATGACATCAAGGACATCATACATGAAGAAAGCAAGAGGTCATTAAAAAGACAGGAAAGAAAGACCAAAATGGATGTCAGAAGAGACTCTGAAACTTGCTCTTGAACGTTGAGTAGCTAAAGAAACAAGAAAAAATGATGCAGCAAAAGAGCTGAACAGAAGATTTCAAAGGGTGGCTCTAGAAGACAAAGTAAAGTATTATAATTTAAAGTGCAAAGACCTGGAGATAGAAAACCAAAAGGGAAGAACATGCTCGGCATTTCTTAAGCTGAAAAAACTGAAGAAAAAATTCAAGCCTTGAGTTGCAATATTGAAGGATTCTCCTGGGAAAATATTAAATGAAGCCAGAAGCATACAAAGAAGATAGAATATACAGAGTCACTATACCAAAAAGAATTGGTCGAAGTTCAACCATTTCAGGAGGTAGCATATGATTAGGGACCAACAGTACTGAAGGAAGGAGTTCCAGCTGCACTGAAGGCATTGGTGAAAAACAAGGGTCCAGGAGTTGATAGGATACCAATTGAGATGTTTCAGCAAATGAATGCAGCGCTGTAAGTGGGCACTTGTCTATGCCAAGAAATTTGGAAGATAGCTACCGGGCCAGTTGACTGGAAGAGAGTCATATTAGTGCCTATTCCCAAGAAAGGTGATCTAACCAAATGTGGACATTATTGAACAATATCATCGATATCACAAGCATGTAAAATTTTGCTAAGATCATTCAGAAGTGGTTGCAGCAGTATATCCACAGGGAATTGCCAGAAATTCAAACCAGATTCAGAAGAGGATGTGGAACCAGGAATATCATTGCTGATGTCAGATGGATCTTGGCTGAAAGCAGGGAATACCAGAAAGATGTTTACCTGCATTTTATTGTCTATGCAAAGGCATTTGACTGTGTGGATCATAACAAATTATGGATAACATTGCAAAGAATGGGAATTCCAGAACACTTAATTGTGCTCATGAGGAATCTGTACACAGACCAAGACAAGTAGTTCAAACACAACAAGGGGATACTGTGTGGTTTAAAGTCAGGAAAGGTGTGTGTCAGGTTTGTATCCTTTCATCATACCTATTCAGTCTGTAAGCTGAGCAAATAATCTGAGAAGCTGGACTATATAAAGAAGAATGAGGCATCAAGATTGGAGGAAGATTCATTAACAACCTGTGTTATGCAGATGACACAATCTTGCCTGCTGCAAGTGAGGAGGACTTGAAGCACTTACTGATGAAGATCAAAGACAGCCTTTAGTGTGGATTATACCTCAACACAAAGAAAACAAAAATCTTCACAAATGGAACAATAAGCAATATCGTGATAAATGGAGAAAAGATTAAAGTTGTCAAGGAGATTTCATTTTACTTCAATCCACAATGAACACCCATGGAGGCAGTGATCAAGAAATCAAACGAGGTATTGCATTGGGCAAATCTGCTGTAAAAGACCTCTGTAAAATGTCGAAAAGCAAAAACGTCACTTTGAGGACTAAGATGTGCCTGACTCAAGTCATGGTGTTTTCAGTCACCTCATATGCATAAGAAAGGTGGACAATGAATAAGGAAGACAGAAGAACTGACACCTTTGAATTGTCTGTTGGCAAAGAATATTGAATATACCACAGACTGTCAAAAGAATGAACAAATCTGTCTTGGAAGAAGTACAACCAGAACTCTCCTCAGAAGCAAGGATGGCGAGACTATGCCTCTCATGCTTTGGACATGTTATAAGGAGGAATCAGTCCCTGGAAAAGGGCATCATACTTGGTGGAGTGTCAGTGAAAAAGAGGAAGACTTTCAATGAGATGGATTGACACAGTGGCTGCAACAATGGGCTCAAGCATGACAACGATTTTGAGCGTGGTGCAGGACCTGACAGTGTTTTGTTCTATTGTATATAGGGTCCGCTATGAGTTGGAACCGGCTCGATGGCACCTAACGACAACAATATAAATTACAAGAGTGTTTTTTCTATAAGCTTGATTCTAGAAATAATTATACTAGGTATCATTCATCTCTTTCCTCAGTTTCTTCAGAATTGAAGCCATGGTGTAAGTGCCTGAAACTAAAGACTTTACTTTTTTCTTTACAATATAAAAATGGCTTTAATAGAATCGGGTTAGTGTTTTCTTATTAATTTAGTAATTTTGGTATTTATCATATCCAAAAACAGAGCAAAACAAATCCAAACCGGTTGGCATCAAGTTGATTCCAACTTGTGGTGACCCCATGTGTTTCAGAGTGGAACTGTGATCCATAGGTTTTCCATGGTGGTGACTTCTAATTAGCAGGTAGCTAGGTCTTTCTTCTGAGGTGCCCCTGGGTGTGTTTGAACCCCCAACTTTTCAGTTAGTCAGTTAGTAGCCAAGCGCCTAACCATTTGCACCACTCGGGGACTCCATTTACCTTAGACCTTAATTTAAATTGGTAATTTCAACATTTACTTAAAAACAGCACCAAGAGTCATCATGACCTGACATCTGAGTGCCACAGCCCAGGTCTCTACCTTATACAACGAGGAGGAAGGATGGCTTTTGAAATTCTTAAGTGAAGCTGAAGGAAAAACAAAGCAAAACAAAAAACTGCTGCCTTTATCTTGTTCCTGTTGCCAAAGCTTGAGGTATGAGCAGAGCTGCTTGGGGTACTTGGCTGCATGGTATGGCTGGTTTGTAGGGAGGTCCCACCATAAGGAGCATGCAGAGTCAGGCCTACGAAAGGAGATGTCATCTCAGCCCCACTAGAAGCAACAGGCTTGGGACTGAGGGAAAGGCCACATCATAACCCCCACAATGGGTCAGACACAACATTCATGCTTAGGGAAAGGCCTTAAATGTTCAAGAGAGGATGTGAGCCATTTTTAAGCAAGTATTTACTGAGTACCCAGTGGGATCACCAAGACTGTAGGTAACACAGATAGAACATAGGCCCTGGTCCTCAGGAGCTTCAGTCTGGTGTGGAAACAGAAGTATCCTGCACAGGATATAGGAATTCACTTCTACAACTTGAAATTGCACCCATGCATGTGGAAGATTCATAGGTGAAAATGATTACAACTCATAATTTGCCTCAAAGAAAAATTTTTTTTCACACATGGCCTGGATCTCATCCTCTCACCTCTTATCTATCAGTGTCTGTTGGCCAATGCTGAATCCAGTTTCTGGCATAGAACTGGCCCTTAGGAAAAAATTTGTGAATGGGTGAATGCATGAGTGAGTATGCTGGACTTGAAGCATACTAGAAAATCCTAGGAAAGGGATTCATGAAGATACTGGGTCACAAGATTCTCCTTCATAGGGAAGAAGCAATCTTGTGTACCACAGGTCTTTATTTAACCCTGAAAACTAGCTAATTAGATCATTGGAGAGTTGTTTTCTCAGTTTCATAGAGTGAATTTCTATGTTCGAAGGAGGTCAAAGTTGATGACTTTGGGTTTTGTGCTATCAAGATTCATGTGCTAATTTTTTCCCTTGAATTTCAGATTAGAAATAAATGTGTCTCCAAGGATGGAATTAAATGCTTTGAATTTGTAGCTAATATCCATTATTAAAGCAACATGCTTCCCTTTTTTCCTTAGCAGTCTAAGTGCTTAAAATTTAAAGCAGAACCCAACTGTTGGGTGTTACATTTCCTTAGAGGGATTTATGATTACCCACACAGCTTAAGAACCCCAGGTTTAGCTAGTCTTCATTTTTAATGGAGATTATCAGGGCACACAAGCCTGTAGTGCCCAGTAAAACTGAATGGATAGATTCCCCAGAGTAACCCTCTAGCTCATGCTCACCATTTTATTACTACAACCCTGACACTCTTTCCCATCCCTGTTTTGGTTTGAGGGCAGAGCCTACAAAATTCCAATTCTAGTCAACTGCAGGGAGCTGTAAAATACTGGTGAGGGAGTCAGTCAGAGAAAAGCTGGAGTCCAGATAATTTTAACGGGAAACTCAAAAACAGGGCTAATCACTGCATTTCCTTATTTGCCTTCCCTGATGGCATGGGAGTGCGGGGCTAGTTAATTTCAGTGGCACTTTCTATCACTCTCGTTGACTTGTCTTCACAACTGGACCAATAAGCAACACCATGATAAATGGAAAAAAAAATTTGAAATTGTCAAGGAGTTCACGGAAGAAATTTGGAAGACAGCCACCTGGCCAACCAACTGGAAGAGATCCATATGTGTGCCCATTTCAGAGAAAGGTGATCCAACAGAAGTTGGGAATTATTGAACAATATCGTTCATATCACAAGTGAAGTTTTTCAAAAGAAGATACTTCAAAAACAGTTGCAACAGCACATCAACAGGAACTGCCAGAAATTCAAGCTGGATTCAGGAGAGAATGTGGAAGGAGGGATATCATGGCTGATGTCAGATGAATGCTGGCTGAAACCAGAGAATGCCATAAAGATGTTTATCTGTGTTTTATGGACTATGCAAAGGCATTTGGCTGTGTGGATCATAACAAATTATGGATAACATTGTAAAAAACTGGAATTCCAGAGCACTTAATTGTGCTCATGAGGACCCTGTACATTAACGAAGAGGCAGTTGTTCAAACCGAACAAGGGAATACTGCTTGATTAAAAATCAGGAAAGTTGTGTCCTTTCACCATACTTATTCAGTCTATATCCTGAGCAAAGAAACTGAGAAGCTGGACTACATGAAGAAGAAGGTGGTATCAAGACTGTGGGAAAACTCCTTAACAACCTGTGTTATGCAGATGACACACTCTTACTTGAAAGTGAAGAGGACCTGAAGTACATACTGATGATGACGAAAACTACAGCCTTCAGTATGGATTACACAACAACATAAAGAAAACAAAAGTCTTCACAACTGGACTAAGATGTAACATCATGATAAATGGAGAAAAGATTGATGCTGTCAAGAATTTCATTTTACTTGGATCCATAATCAATGCCATGGAAGCAGCAGTCAAGAAATCAAATGACATCTTGCCTTGGGCAAATCTGCTGCAGAAGACCTCTTCAAGGTGTTAAAAAGCAAAGACACCACTTTGAGGACTAAGGTGCACCTGACCCAAGCCATGGTGTTTTCAATCACCTCATTTGTATGCAAAAGCTGCATATTGAATAAAGAAGACCAAAGAAGAATTTATGCCTTTGAATTATGGTGTTGGCCAAGAATATTGAATATACCATGGAATTGTAGAAGAACGAACAAATCTGTCTTAGAAGAAGTACAGCCAGAATACTCCTTAGAATTGAGAATGTGAGTCTCTGTCTTACAGAATTTGTACACGTTATCAGAAGGGACCAGTCCCTGAAGAAAGACATCATGCTTTCCTCTTAGTGCTTCTCAAGTGTCTCAAAATTTTGTGTAATGTGCTTTTGTAATCAGAAACTAAAAAATCTAATGAATGTTATTTATTTAAAAAAAAATTGGACTCTCTGGGTGACTCTAACAGTTAAATGCTCGACTACTAGCCAAAAGGTTATCAATTTGAGCCCCACCCCCCCTTGAAGATCTTCAGGAGATAGGCTTTGTGATCTGCTTCTGAGAGGTCACAGCCTTGAAAACCCTATGGAGCAGTTCTCTGAACCCATGGGGTTGCTATGAGTTGGAATAGACTCAATGGAAATTAACAAACACAACAACAACATTATGAATAAATAAATAAAGGCTTAATCCTGCCCCTCCAACCTTCAGCTCAACACCCAAGGCTATACATACTGCTCTGAGGGCACTGAGTTAGGTTGCTTTGCTCCCTCAGTCTTACAAAGGAGCTCTGGCCATGCAGCTGTCTAAGTGGCTTACTCTTTAAGTTTCTCTCTGGAGGACTCTAGCACTGGCCCAGAGGAGGTTGGGCTAGAAGACAAACTGTCACCTTGCCAGGGTACATGTAATTACTCTGCCTCCCAGCCCAAGCACCCACTCTGATCTCTGGAATCCACTCCCCATGGCTGAGGGCTTCTCATGCTGCAGGGGTGAAGGGTGTGGTGATTGCCAACATCAGCCTTCCCAAAGCTTCCTCAGAACCTCATGTGGGAGAACCTGAGCAGGCTATGACATGTTTGTACTTGTCTGAATTTGTACCAGGTAATGCCTCTTTTTTTTTTTTTTTAATGCCTCTAGCCGAGCTTTGCCATCTACTGCATTTTCATGGCAGGATTTAAGTCGCAATTTAATGACAATATATGCAGTCACAAATTAATGACAATATGAGCTACTGGCTCATCCTTCTATGTATCACCTTCCTCAGCATGTTAAAGGCGTTGGCTAGACAGGCTGTGTTGTCACCAGCTGTCTATGGGTTGAATGGTTTTAAAGGGCAGCTGTGTTTCAGCCTTCAGAAACGCTATCATTCCCCTATGAGACAGATGGTACTGCTCTAGTTGAGCTCTCTTCTTCCTGCTGCCATCACCTGGTAGATACCGGACCCCAGGAGCCTTGCTCTGAAGTGTGGTGCAAGCATGCAGCAGTCCAGGAGCTGAGGAAGTGGGAGACACCTAGAGCTGGAGAAAGGCAGCTCTCACAGCACTATGGCTGCAAAGGACAAAGTCCCAGATGGTCCAAAGCTCTGTTGCTCGTTTCTTTTCTAAGCAATTAGTAAAGTGCCTCTGTAGGGTTCTGGAGGAAATATTCAAAGCTTCACTGTCCATGTGTTGCCTTGATTCCCTTGCCTTTCTTGCTCCCCCTTTGAAATGAAAAATAAAGCCGCCTGTCAGAGCTGGTGATATGTTCAGACCTGTAACCCACACAGATTCAGGAAGACTTCAAAGTGGAAACTCCTTGGATCTGATTACATTTCATCACAGATGCTGAATTTATGCCCGTGAGCTCCTACCTCTGCTCTGACTTTTGTAGCTGAAGCTGGTGAATAGAATGTACAGTTGTGTTACTTGTAGACCAGTGAGTAAAATGCCACTTCTCGCTCAAACTTTAGATCAAGATTTCAACAGAGGTGAGCTGAAACTCAGCTTTTTAATGACCAAATAGAATCTAGACTCTGAAAAACATTGGTCTATTAGAAGATAAAAGATGTTTCAAGGCTTCAACTTCCCTACCAAAGTGTCAACATACATACTGCTTTATGTTGTAAAAATGGGTATAATAACATCACATATCTCATAGGGTAGTTGTGAGGACTGAGTTATTGTATGTAAAGCACTAAGAATACTAAAAAGGCAAATTAAGTGCAAGGTATTTTTTCTTTATGTGTAAGGTATTGTTTTCCTGAGAAAGCAGATATGAAGGAGGATGGAAAAAAGGAAGGCCAGACTGTGTCAACAATTTATTCAATAACTGTCTATACCCATTGTCTCGTGTATAGACATTCATGATCTGTCCCCAAATTAGCAAAAGGACACTCAGACTTCTGCCCCCATGGCTCTTTTTCTCGACAATTTTACTCTAGAAAAGACTGTCATGCCATCTTCTTAGAGATCTACCCAGTCTCTGCTCTTGTTTTCTCTGAATTTCTATAATGCATGTTTTCTGGGCCATGGAATTTGGTCCTGGGATTAGACTGACTAAAAAGGGGTGCACTTTTGACATTCTATGAGACATTCTTTACTGCTACTTAGATGGCTTCTCTATTGGTGTCTAGACCTTTCAATCTCTTGTTTGTATTTATTAAGGAAAGAGCAGCCATGGCTTGGAAGAGATATTGGGTTTGTTCTGGGGCACCTCCTCCAATCTTTGGAGGTATCTTCCAGGTGAGTAGAACAGACCTGGCAAGGAAGGGTGTATTATTTCATGTGACAATGCCCTCAGTTGTTTTGTAGATCAGTGACAGCTGTCCCAGCAGGAAAGCACATTTCTCCATGGCCCCAGGCTGCTGCTTTATTTCCTGCCTTTGGGTTGCAAGGTTTCTGCAGAGCTCAGGCCTCTGCAGACTTTCAGGGTGCAAGGCTTCTAGGTGTAAGGCTGAATACACTTTGCCTCTTGCTCATGACTTTTTCCTGTCTGGTTCCTTCTCTAGTTGAGAAAGGATCCAGTGGAGTCTGGTTTGATATTGTGCCTTCATCATGGTCAGTTGACTACGGGTAAAGAGCATCTCTGAGAGCATTTCCAGACTGCAATCTTAGACTAATGAAGGAGGCATGTGGTAACATTTCAAATTCAGTATCCCAAGTTGAATTTAGACTGCCTTCCTTTCTCCTTCTTTTCCTTTTTCCCTGTGGCACCTTCTACACCAACGAGACTCTTGTAAACACATTTTTTTTTCTTTTTCTTTTTGGACAGTTATTGTTACCATAGACTTTTCAGCCATGAAGAAGCCATTGAACGGTCATTCACTGACTACCCACTCTAGTCTGGATCTTGAGGAAACAGAGGAAAAATAATTCACGGACTTCAAAGTCTTGTGGAGAAGGCAGATGTGTGAAGAGAGAATTTTCAGAAATGCAGAAATTGTTGCCACAGTGGTGGTATGTATGCAGTGTGGGGACTAGACGGTGTGTTCTCTGCAGGTTAATTGTATAATCTTAACTAGAGGTCATTTCCTTTTCCATTGGAAAACTGCCACAGCCAGGGCCTCAACTCAGGTTCCCACGAAGACTCTTTTCTTCCTCAGAAACAGAACATGTCCTTTTCATACTGATGCTGGCTTTCCTTCAGAACTTCAGAGGCCTTCAGAGAGGACCTATGACTCTATGCAGAAGCTGAGCCTGGTTCTCATTTTCTTAGCTTCATTCTTTTGTGAGTCATGGCCTTACTCCTCAAGGCTTTCAGCAGCACCAATTCCTTAGTTGTTTGAATATCAGATGATCCTTCATTTCCTTCCTCTGGACTCCTCACCTTCTCATACCTCACTCAAACCTAACCTGCATGAAGCCTTCATAGCCTACTCTTTGATTCTCAGCCTTTTCCCAGGTCTCAAGAGTCATTGTCCATCCCTTTCATGTGGGAATGGCCACTGACAGCCCAGGTGTCTGATATTGTGGTTTTACATTGTCACTCATTTAAAATGCTGCTGAAATTTTCAATAATTGTACCAGAGCTTCCTCAAAGATTATAAGTTCTTCAGCCATCTAAAATGCATCAATTGGTCTCAACCCACCTTGATCAAAGGAGAATGAAGAACATGAATGACACAAGGTAATTATGAGCCCAAGAGACAGAAAGGGTCACATAAACCAGAGACTACATCAGCCTGAGACCAGAAGAACTAGATGGTGCCCAGCTACAACAAATGACTGCCCTGACGGGGAACACAACAGAGAACCCCTGAGGGAGCAGGAGAGCAGTGGGATACAGGCCCCAAATTCTCGCAAAAAGATGAGACTTAATAGTCTGACTGAAACTAGAAAGATCCCGGTGGTCATGGCCCCCAGACCTTCTGTTAGCCCAGGACAGGAACCATTTCCAAAGCCAACTCTTCAGACGGGGACTGGACTGGACAATGGGATAGAAAAAGATGCTGATGAAGAATGAGCTTCTTGGATAAAGTAGACACTTAAAACTATGTTGGCATCTCCTATCTGGAGGGGAGACGAGAGGGCAGAGTGAGTTAGAAACTGACAGAATGGACACGAAAAGAGAGAGTGGAGGGAAGGAGCGGGCTGTTTCATTAGGGGGAGATTAATTAGGAGTATAGAGCAAGGTGTATATAAATTTTTGTCTGATTTGATTTGTAAACTTTCACTAAAATACAATAAAATTTTTTAAAAAAGATTATAAGCTCTTTGAAACATAGATTCCCCTCTCACATATTTTAGTGTCACTAACAAAACCTAGGAGCCCTGGTGGTGCAGTGGTTAAGAGCTTGACTGCTAATCAAAAGTCGGCCATTCAAATCTACCAGCTGCACCTTGGAAACCCTATGGGGCAGTTCTACTTTGTCTTTTAGGGTCTCTTTTTATGAGTCAGAATCAACTTCACAGCAATGGATTAATGGTGGATTGTGCACAGTAGTTACTCAATATGTTTCTGTTTCTGGTTACTTATAATTTTATACCTTTTCTTTTAAAATCTGTCACTATATACTACTTGGCTGGATTGTCCTTTCAAAATTAAAGTGAACTCTTCAAGTCAGCTTTGACTCACGATGACCTTATATATAACAGAATACAGTGTTGCCTGGTCTTACATCATCTTCCTGATCATTGGCATGTTGGAGTCCATTGTTTTGGTTATTGTGTCACTTCATCTAATTGGGAATTTTTCTCATTTTTGTTGGTCCTTTATTTTTTTATTTTACCGAACATGACATCTTTTTCTAGCAATTGGTCTTTCCTGATGATCTGTCCAACGTAAGCAGTTTGAGGTCTCACCATCCTCGCCTCTAAGGGCATTCTGGTTATATTTCTTCTAAGACTGGTTTGTTCATTCTTTTGGTAGTTTCTGGTATATTCAATATTCTTCACCAACACCACAGTTTGAATGCATCAATTCTTCTTCTGTCTTTCTTTTTCATTGTCCAACTTTTTAAAAGAACACAGCTTGGGTCGGGTGCATCTTAGTCACACAAATGACATCTTTGCTATTACAACAGCTCCTAATTGTTGACTATCAACTACGTATCAGGTTGTAGGCAATGTTCATGCGTCGTTTTATTTTAATACTTGCAATGGCTCTGTAAAAGAAGTGTTATCATCCTTACGTTAAAAGTGAGGAAATTCTGATGGTTGTTGTAAGAGTCTGAGTAAGAGTCACAGAGCAGATGGAGGCTGACGTAAGACAGTGGAGATGCAAAGGATGGGATGATGTGTGACAGGACAAGTAATCTTGGGACAGATGAGTCCTCTGAACTGCAGAATTGGCTTGTTTTCTCTTTTGGCAGTGCTAATTTTTAGGCAAAACTTAACTTTGAACAAAGTGAAGACAAAAAGAGGCTTATTTGGATTTTTTTACTCATTACGTGACTCAGGTATTCAGTATGGGTTTAGCACAGCTGTGTTTTTATAATCTAAGGCAGATTAAGGGGATCCATGTTTGAAATCTGTATTTTATTTAACAACGTGTTACTTGTAGCACTTCAGACACACATGGGCTTCTAAGTTTCCATTGAGGAAGCTGTACGAATGTTCAGTGAGCTACAGTTTTCACAAGATTTGTCTCCTCCGAACCTTATAAAAAATAAGCTTCGGTAGCTCATGTGTCCCTCAAATAAACGAACACTAATCAACTCACAGAGTTCAGTTCATTTAGTTTTTAAAATAACACCATGCTCTTTCACTTTTAAAATCTTAAGAGATTTCCTGAATAGATCATTACCGCCAAGTTGGTACTGACTTGTGGAGGCAATAAAGCAAATAAAGTCATTAAAAATAATTTGAACAAAAGGAGTAACTTGATATTATGCCATCTACATTTGGCTAAAATGACATTTTAAAGTTCTCTTTCATCTTACTATACAGATCTCCTTAAGAAAAAAAAATTTTTTTTATTAATAAATTATCCTCCATAAATCTTATGATAACTATTATAGTCTTTGGAGAATTATGAATCCACATCTGGAAAAAGGATTTTATATGCTACTGCCTGTAAAATAGCATGCCACACATTTTACAAGTGCACGTTAGTAAGTAAAAATACGGTATGTTTTTTGTGTTCATCGTTTTCCTCTCCAAAAGAAGTGAAAATCTCGTTTATTTTATAATAAAGAGTGCTAATAAAGTTTATATGATGCTTGTTTTCCTTCCTTATCTTGGTGCTGATGCAGTCTCACTAGGCTATTTGGAAGGAGCTTTGTATCAGAATTCAAGGAAGCCTTCATTATAGACTGAGCCTGTCAGCCTCCTTAGAATCACCGCATGGGCAGAAGCCAGCTGGTCTGGGGGGATGGCAGAAACAGCACAGGAGTAAACTCAAGGCATACAAGCCACACACCACACACTTGACTTTTGTAATTTTTTTGCTCTTGAATTTGATTCCCTTTCTACTACTTTAAATGCATAGGTCTCATGAGCTAGTGATTCAAAATGCAAGGTTGGCTCGTCTTTGGAATTAGGAATTTGATTAAACTTAAACATTTGTTAAATAAAATGAGCAAAGTACTTTGAGAGCCAACAAGGTCCCCTGGAAATAGAAAATGTTTTTTCGTTTCCAAGCAGATGTTTGCAATAAGAAGTGGCTGGTGAGTGAAAGGGAAGGACGCCATTAAGCGAAGGTAACCCCTCCAGAGTTTTATGGAGTTCTGCCGTCATGTGAGCTCCATCAGTGATAAATATCACAATAGAGGTTGCAACGTGCCTGGATTTATTTTCATGGGGATCCTTGCATAGACTTTAACTCAAGTCACAGAAGACACTTAACGACCACGGAAAAGCACAATTTTAGTGTACACAAAAGCAACCTTAGGGAAAAAGAAGACCTAGAAGTCTTATTTCTATAAGAATTACTTACAATAACCCACAAAAATAACACCTGCAAACCAAATTTTCTTTTGTTTGGTTTTGGAAAACAGCAGCAACAGCTGACTCGATTCTACTAGATACCAGGTCTTCAGTCTCCAGAGGGTTGTAATGCATTTATCTGTTGGGCCTAGTTTCCTAGCATTTGGAATGACCAGATTAAGGGCTTGAGGCATTGTTGGAATGGAGGGAACCATTAGGTTCACTGAGTCCAGCCCCTTAAGCTCACAGAGGAAGAATCTGAGGATCAGAGCGGGAAAGAAACTTGTCCAAGGGCCAGCAGCTAGCATGGTCGGTACTAGGACCCAGGTTTCCTGAATTTAGATCCTCCAATTTCTAAACCAGTTCTCTTATCATTGCATCAGTAGATTTATGAGCATTGAAAGCAATTCTGACTTAAAATGGGGGCAGCATGACACATGAAGAGTGTGGTCTCCGTTCCTTTAATCAGAAATCAAAAGCATCTCCTAGAATCTAATCTCACGTATCAACAGAGGTCATTGATCGTGCCAATCACAGTGTCATAAAACACTATCACTGTGAGATAGGTAAATACAGGTAATTTCCATGCACACAGGGCACATTGAGAAATAGTTATATCGATTTTAGACTTATTTCTACCAATAATTAGATGTGCGAGCTTGCATAACTCTCTTATCACGTACGTGGGCAAATTTCTTCAACTTTAAAACATGATCAGAAAAAGTGATTGCAAAGCTACGTTTTAGATAAACTTGTGTATTAAGGTATCATCTCAGGATTGGCATCAGAGCTTTGGTAATAAGCTCTTTTAATATCTGTTCCAATTTCTATCCAATGTTTGTGTCAGTTAGGTATTCCTGTGTAACAAATCACCCCATAACTTGGAGGCTTAAAACAATAGCCATTTAGTTAGCTCATGAGCCTGTGGGTTGGTGATTTGGGCTGGGCTCAACTGGGCTGTTTTTTCCAGTTCGACTTGTGCTCCCTTATGTGTATTCTAGGCTGCTCTGATTCTGGGACTTAGCTACTGGTTAGGTATTGGGATGATGGGGGCATCTAGATATGTAGTTTGTGGACTAGCCTGGGCTTGTTCACATGGTAGTTGGTTGCAGTTTCTAAGAAACAGAGGAGAAGTGACCAAAGTCTCTTGAGGTCTAGACATGGAATAGACATGCCATTGTTTCCATCACAGTGTCTTCCCAAATCACAAGACCGGTGAGATTCACAGGGGAGGGGGAACAGCCTCTGCCTCTTGATAGGAGGATTTGCAAAGTCACAGTGCTAAGTCAAAGTGGCATGGACACAGAGCAATGGAGGATTTTAGCCATTTTTGTAATCTATCATTGTGCCTAACCCTTGTAATTTAGAGCACTGTGTGCTCCATGAGGCAGCAGTGCTAAGACTTTAGATTTCATGAGCCAGGGAAAAAGTAAAATAGTGTGGGGCATACATATAAGTATTAAAAGATTGGGAAATTTTGATTGTAATAAGAGACATTTAAAGCCAAGAGACTATCATTCTCTACCCCATTATTCTATATGTAAAAGAAGGATGCTTCACGACCCAAAAGTGTATGAAGAATATCAGACCAAAGGAATGGCAATCTTACACTGATTTTATGGACATAATTTATTGTATTTTTTTTCTTACTTCATTGTCAGCTGGTGAAAATTTCATCATGTTCTGGAATTAAGGAACCACTACCCTAGAGAAAGAAGCCCTGATGGTGCGGTGGTTGAGCACTCAGTTGCTAATTAAAAAGTCAGTGCTTTGAACCCACCAGCCTCTCCATGAGAGAAAGATGTGGCAGTCTGCTTTTGTAAAGATTTACAGCCTTGGAAACCCTATGGGGCAGTTCCACTCTGTCCTTACATGGTGGCTGTGAGTCAGAATCGACTCGATGACAGTGGGTTTGGTTTTTGTTTTGGCCCTTGAGAGAGGTCTCTAGGTGGCACGAACACTTTGCACTTGACCACTAACCTAAAGGTTGGCTGTTCAAACTCACCCAGTAGCACCATGAGTGAAAGAAACCCTGGTGATCTAATTCTGTATTGATTGTTGCTGCTGTTTTTGTGTTGTCAAGTTGATTCTGACTCGTGACAACTCCACATGTCGGAGAAAAACTGCCCTGTAGGATTTCCTAGGTTGTAATCTTTTTTTTTTTTTTTAATCTTTTGCAGAAGCAGGTGGCCAGGTCTTTTCTTCCATAGAGCTGAGGTGAGGTTAAGATCACCAACCTTTTTGTTAGCAGCCCAGGGCTTAACCATTGCACCACTAGGGCTTCTTCTGTAAATATTACAGCCAAGCTGTAAGGGAGCAGTTGTACACTGCAACACATGGGGTCACCATGAGTCAGAATCAATTTGAGGACAATAAGTTTGGTTTTTGGTTTGCTATAGAGAGTATTTATGCTAACGGTAGTTGTTGTTAGGTACCATGGGAGCAACTCATAGTGACTCTACGTTCCATAATAGAAATGCTGTATAGTGTTTTCTAGGCCGTGATCTTTACAGGAGCAGATCTACAGGTCTTTCTCTTGCAGGGACAGTAGGTAGGTTCAAACTGCCAGTCTTTTGGTTAGCAGTCCAGTGCTTAACTGTTGCACCAGCAGAGCTCCTTCCTAATGGTAGGATGGGGAGCAATTTCTCACTTACAACTTTAAATGAACCTTCAGTGTGAATCTGAACCCCGGTCACATCCCATCCAGATATTAGTTGGAATGAAATGGTGAAATATTGCCCCATCACAGACAATACATTTAATTTGTTAAAATAGCAAAAGACTGTGTGAATATCTGTCTGGTGCCAGACCGCAGAGGCTTGGTGTCCCAGTTCTGTGGTCAATGAGCCTGGTTTCTACCTTGGAGCTACTCTTACCAGCTGGGAATCCTTGATTTTAAGCTACTTAACTTGGCCAAACTTGAGTTTTCCCACCTATGAAATGGGATAGTAGTAACGATTTTTCTCCTTGTGTTTTTGTATTTGATGAAATAACATATGTAAGATGCTTGACACTGTGCCAGTCTCATAGGGAGTGCTCAGTTTAAGACAGCTGATTCTTGGATCATTGATTTGGTTCTTTAAAAAAATTTTTTTTGTCTGCCCCCTCCCCAATGAGGTTGAGTATGATATACCAGAGACTTCTTTTTAACTATGATTGAATTCTATGAGAAAAAAAGCATAAAAATAAAATGTGGATGCAATTGTGGCCATATTTCATGAAAATGCCAACATGTAGTTATAACTGAGTACCTTTCTTACAGATACTCAACTATCAGCACCTCCATAATTTAATCCTGGCTCTTTCCCCACCATGGAGATTGTTTTCTTAGGAAAGTAGTTTTTCTGAAGCTCATCAGACATCCTAGGACCTTTTGGAGCGGTTAATTTAATAGTCTTTCTTTCACCGTCAGCTTTTGTGGCCACTACCCTCAAACCTTCCTCACTTCGACAACTAATATATAAGGAGCCACTAAGCCACTTAGAACTTCTCAGAGCAAAAAATCCCATTTACTCCTTTTAGTGTACTAATCTTATTCTTAAAATTCTCTCAGGAGAAAAAGGCAAAGAAACTAAACAGAATAATGTGTTGACTTCAGTTTGTGAGAAGCCACTATTGAGGGATAGGGGTGGGAAGTCTTGTTTTGTTTAATCCCTCCTACCAGCTGTCTTTGAAGCTTTCTTTCTTCTTAATTTATATTGAACAGTCCCTTAGCAGCTATTGTTAAGGCAAGATTACATGCAGGACTGCTTCTTGGTTGCGCACTGCAGTTATAAAAATCTCAATGATACTAGAACTAACAAGGCTTTAAAACCAAGACAAAGTAATTTTTCAACAAGCCTATTTACATCATAGCCTGTCACCAACTTTTTTCCCACTGTTCTTGTCCAGTTGGCTTCTTCAGCCTAAATCTGAATGGTTTCCACGTTAGAAAGCGAGAGAAGGAAAGAGCCCAATAAACGCCGAGTATCATTGTTACTCCTCATGGTCATCACGGGACCTCATTTACCTTGGTGACTTAACATCTTGCCTTTCTCCATGGTGACTGATGGAACTTATTTTCTCACTTCTTTCTCCCCCCACCCCCACCTACCCCATCCTGCGACATGCCATGTATTTCCCCACTCAATGAAAGCTTCCAAAGCAATGAAAGGGTTAATTCTTTCTGTGGCTATCTTATTATTTTCTTAGCATCCCCAAAGATGTGTTTCATGCCAAAAATATTAATTTCAAACTTTGCTGGAGCCAAAGGAGCCACCTCAGCAGCATTCTTACTGCTGCCAGTATAAATGACTCTTCCTCACCCCTTCCGAAATACCTTTGTACTTTCATGTTGAAAACTCTCCCTTTCTCACTCTGTGTTTTCGTGTGTATGTGATTTTATTCTCATTTTCATTTGGAAGCTGGCATTCATGCATGTTAATTGAGGTTATGCTAATACTATTTTTTTCTACCTATTATTCATGTGGAATAATAATGCAGTAACAGTAGGTCAATTGAGAAACCCAAGAAAAATAAAGGGAAGAAGAATGTTATAAATAATAGTAATAAAACTAACTGCCCCAGATTAAACTGTTAATGACCTGAACTGATTTTAAAAGCCTATGATCGGCAATGTGAAACTTTACTGTCTCTCTCCCTCCCTCTCTTTCTTTATTGGATTGAGAGACAACCTGTGGATTATAGCAATCATACGTGTCTGACCCTTCATTTGGTTTTTAAGCTTTAGTTGGTAACCATGCGTTGGTATCATTTTATTTTTTACTTTACTCAGAAAGATAAATACCTTTATGATGAGGTGGCTTTCAAATCCCTTACTATGCAGAAAACCAACCTTAAATACTAGCCTCTTTGTAAAGGAACTGACTTCCATGGGATGGAAGGAAGGCAACAAGAAAACAAAAATGTCTCCCTGCAACAGAACCCAGAATCTAAAACCAGCCATTCTCCTGAGAGATGAAAATGTTTCTCTTCATATTATTAGACTTGTGTTTCCACCATTATGGTTTTAGCTCAGAAATTTTGATAAAGGACAACCATTGCTCTATTTTCAGACATTCCGGAGATCTTGATGCTCTCAAGGAAACAGCATGTTCCTAAGCAATAACTTCTAGCAAAATTGGGTACATTTCTTATGGCGGCACTAATGATTGCTTGTTCAAACTGAAGCTACACATCTGATGCTAAATAGCACAATTCTGGACATACATTCTTTTTTGTTTAAGTGTTCATATATGTGAGATAACTAGCATCTTTTGAATGCTCTCATTATCTATTCCCAAGTTCTCAAAATCATCTACTATGGCCTGAGACATAGGGTTGCTATGGGTTGGAAAAAACTCATTGGCAACGGGTTTTCAATGGCATTGCCTTAGAGCTGAGATATAATTAACATTATAACTGAGAGGAGAATGGGTGACCAGACACAAATGTTGTTTCTCAGATACAGTATCAAATGAGTCAGGGGAGAGTCTTCTTAGATTGGCCATAAGAGCTTGGGTTCTCAGACACCAGGTTCAGAGACTTCTGTTTCTAAACTGCACACAACACTATCCGACTCACTTTCCTCAAATTCTCCTTCTTTCATACTACTGCCTACTGAAGAACTGAAATGTGTTCTCTCTTGCCCAGGGTAGTTAGTTCCAGTTTCTCTGAGGGGCACCCCTAAGACCTGGTGTCACATCTATTGCTGCAAATGAGTTACACCAAAACTTAGAGGCTTAAAACGATACACATTTATCGTCTCACAGTTTCTGTGGGTCAGAAATGTGGGAGCAGTGGAACTGGGTCCTCTGATTCAGAGTCTCACAAGGCTGCAATCAAGGTGTCTTCCAGCTGTGGCTTCATCTGATCGGATGAAGGTTTGACTATGGAAGAATCTGCTTCCAAGCTCATTTACATGGTTGTAAGGAGGATTCAGTTGCTCGTGAGCTGTTGCAGTGAGGGCCTCAGTTACTCTCTGATTGTTGGCCAGAGGCCGCCCTCAGTTCCTACCCACATGGCCCTTTCCATAGGGCAGCTCACAACTTGGTAGCTGGCTTCATCAGAGCAAGTTTACAGGAAGAGCCAGAGAGAGGGTAATAGCAAGAAAGAAGTCACTGTCTTTTATAACCAAATGATACCTCATCATTTTTGCTGTATTCCCTTTGTTAAAAGCAAATTTCCAAATCTCATCTACCCTCAAAAAGAGGGGATTACACAGGACGTGAATACTAGAAGGTGGGGATCACTGGGCATCAGGTCAGAAGCTGCCTACCAAATCCACTCAAGCTGATTTCCCTGTTTCTTCGTAGGAACACTCAGCTCAGTCTTGGGGGCACTTAATTGGTACCCAATATACCTCTGTACCTTTGCCAGGCTG
Source organism: Loxodonta africana (assembly GCF_030014295.1). Classification (NCBI taxonomy): domain Eukaryota; kingdom Metazoa; phylum Chordata; class Mammalia; order Proboscidea; family Elephantidae; genus Loxodonta; species Loxodonta africana. The sequence continues at coordinate 31,465,258 of NC_087353.1, read as the reverse complement.
TTGTCCTGCTTTTAGGAATCTTCCTTGTTCTTGCCTTTTGGCAAATCCTACCCATTCTTCAGGAACAGTTCAAGCCTTGTTGGTGCCACAAAAGCTTGTTTGATGGATTCCTTCTCTCTTGTCAGCCCTGGTGCAGCTAGAGTCAGGGCTCTGGTGTTAAAGGGGCAGCCTGTGCACCACAGACAGCCTGCAGAAGTGTCTTACTTGTTTACCACAAAACAAAACAAACACCACTGCCGTCGAGTCGATTCTGACTCATAGCGACCCTATAGGGCAGAGTAGAACTCCCTGATAGAGTTTCCAAGGAGTGCCTGGCTCTTTTAATAATTTAATACCACGGTATTATTAAAATTTCAACTTTAAATACCTGTAAATCAGACATGCTGTCTAGTTTACCTCAGACCTCCCTAGTTTTAATTGTCTTAATTCAGAAGTTTGTACAATTAGGTCATTTGCCTCATTTCTGTAGGCATTTGCATCTCAGACTCATGGTTTAAAACTTATTATCTAATTCAGTATTTTTCTGAATTCCCCATGTTTTCTTTAAATAATAACATTTTAATTGAGAAACAAAATATGCATGCATAAAATTCATAAAAATTAAATGTACATTTAAACAAATTATTAGAGAACAAAAGCCCATGTAATGCCACCTAGATTATGAAAGAGCACACTACTAGCATCTCAGAAATCCCTTGGGTATCCCCACCTGGTCGTAATTCTCTCTCCTCTGCGGGTTTTTATTAAATATTCCATAACCCACGAAGTTTGGAAAATGTTAAGTAGTAATTATGAAAGTCAGTGGAACGCAGAATGTGCACTGACTGCTCTAGGTGTGTTGAGATTTGCTTTCTCAGATTAATTCTCTTAAGAACAAGGATCTTGTTGCATGCTCCTTTTGTGAACACAAAGCCTCAATCACAGGGTTGATCACCTCATAGGGTCCTAGAAGGGACCCACTATTGGCTGTTTGACAACTGGGCAATGACAGCAGTCTCAAACTTGGATGGAATTTGTCAGGAGGTAGTAGGTTTTGGTGAGCAAACATATACTGCTGAGCCCAAAGATACCTCACAGTGCCTGGTTTTTAGAGAAAAAATGTCTATCAGTAAAGAAGGAACTGGGGGGCAGCCAAGCCTAGGACTATGTCTTCTACAGACAGAATTGAAATGATTGAAACTCTGAGTCTTTCATAACTTTTGAAGATAACAGCTGTTTTTCAGTGCTAGGTTTGTGGCTATGTTATGAAAGTTAACTGAAGCCTACATTGGAATGCGCTTTACTTAGTTCTCTCTGTGTGTGTCTGGGTGCATGTGCACGGAGAGAGAGAGAAGAGGAGGAGAGAGGAGAGAAGAAGAGAAGGAAGAAAGTGGTACACATATCGGAGGCGGCCCTGAAGGTCACACAAACGCACTGGAAGCTCACTGTCATGCCTGCAGTATTTTACTAGGTGATGAAACTTCCAGGCTCCATGGAAAATATCTGAATTTCTTCTATAAATTCTAAGTATTTGTTTCATTGTGGCCTGCTGGCATTAGGATTTGGTCTGCCAAGGGTATAATAAAAATGGACATAATGCTTTGAAATGCCAAGAAGCACAAATGCTAAACAGAAGCCTGAGTAGCCAAAAATATGCAAACAAGTCAAGGGATCTGATTCCAGAGGCTAGATGGGAAGCTTGGAGCATAAAGGAAAGAGGGAGCGCTATGGAGTGGAGTATATCTTTGCAGGATTGAAGCATGCGTGGAAAAATCTACTGCACATCAGGCAGTGGGTCACCTGATGCGTGTGTCCATCTGCAAGTTTAGTTGAGATGAATGTTCATTGATGGCCAGTCCTATCTTAAAGTTTCCAAAAGGAATCAGATTCTGATGCCAAGATGCCTTAAAACAGATGGTCAAGGTTTTTGCCTGAAGAAAGAGCACCAAGGTGAAATGCCACATGTCAGGAGGAGGTATTTCAAACTTAATTCATAACAGGCAGAAACGACATAGAAGAATCAACTGGCCTTCAGAAATTTCTGGTGTGAACATTGAGAAGGAACCCAAAGCTCTGTTCTTAGAAAGATTGCCCTCTCAGGTTTCCAAAGTTCACTTGGTGTGAAATGATAGCTTTTGTTGTTGGAAAATGACACCAAATAGTATGTTTCACTGTCGGCAAAAAAAAAAAAAAAAAATCTGGTTTCATGAATTCAGTGTGAGACCAAATGTGTCATCACTTTTCCTCAGTGTTACAATAAGAGGAATTCTTTCAGCTGTCTTTATTGGAACAGAACGTGTTTTCACACTATTTTGTGTCGATGCCTCCCATTTTAAGCTCTTGTTTTTATTGGACACACTGGATTTTTCAGACCAAACTTCATATATACAAAACCCACTAGATTACAGACCAGATGATTGGGCCAGGGAATAGCCACTGAATCCCAGATTTATGTCAAAACTGGTTGAACTAAAGATGTGAACATTTCACCTGCATAATTCACAGTCTTGACCCACTGGGAGCCTTGTCCTTTCCCAAAATGGTGAGTGTTATTTATAACTACATGCTTCATTTTCACTAAACTCAAATCTGTGTTATGTTGAACTTAAAAAAAAAAACAAAAAACTTTTTATCCCACTGAAGTTCTGGCATGTGTGGATTACTACTGCCAAGGCCGAAAGCCTGTCCTCTGGACTGCAATGGGGACAAGGAAATAGTAGGGCTCATAAATTCTAGGGAAGGAGAAGTTTCAAAATAGATTGAAAGCATGAAAAATACATAACCACAATTTCTAAGAGTTAACAATGCTAGAAATGTTGCTAGGTCAAATGTTTGGCAAAACAGAAAATGGAAACTACATAATTCTGTATGAACTCCAAACATGAAAATAAATTACAGATGGGTTAATGAATTAAATCTAATACATAAAACCAAAGAAGTCTTCCCTACCATGGGTAATTCATAAGTAATAGTGAACATTTGCTAAAGGCAAGTGTGGACCAATGAGGAGAACACTGGTCTTTACTTCAGAAAATACGGATTCGAATTGAATTTTGCTACTTATTAGCTGTGTGACCTTGGGTAAATGACTTAATTTCTCTGTGTCTGTTTCTTTATTAGTGAAATGTGGAAAGCAATAGCCATCTTATAGAGTCATTGTGAAGACTTAATGATATAAAATATGTCAAAGCATTTAGCACAATGCGAGGCACGTGAAGGCACTTAATAAATAATTGTTATAAAATGAACTAAAGCATGAACTGGGCATTTACATATGAGGTCCATGTATACCAAATCCAAGCTCATTGCTGTCAAGTCAGCTTTGACTCACAACGTCTCATGTATACTGCATACACACAAATGGGCAAAAAGGAGACCCAGGAGTGGCATATTGGGGTTAGGAATACAGAAACAATGGTAGCTAAAGCTAAATAGGGTGTTTGGCTACTCCTAATGGCTATAGCTTTTGAAGGTGAAGATTATTCATTCCCTTACGTGTTTTTTGACCTTGAGTTTTATTCCTCTTGATTCCCAGTGTGATAAACAGAGGAACCACCCATCTCTTTGAACAGGAGTCTTCCAAAACCTACACATAACCGAACTCAAGCAAAATGACTTTTCAACAGGGTGGAGTTCAGTTGTTTTGTAAGCATTCCTAGGGAAATATCTGGATATAAGCAAAAGGAAGATGGAAAGTTGGTCACACTGTGAGTCTTGAAGTGACGGTCAGCCCCATCACTTCTATTTGTCTCCCTTCAGCAACCTTCCTAGGCTGCTGTGTACTGCAGAGTACCGGAAACACTTTTCATCCATCATGTGGGCTGAGATCTAGGAGGTTAAGGAGAGTAACAACCCCAAGGTATGTATTGTGCAACGGAGGCCAATATTAAAGGGGAAAGCTCTGCCTAACGTATATTGTTTCCACCCGACCCCCCACCCCCCGCCCTGCCCCAGGAATTGTTTCTTTTCTTAGTTCTGCTCCAGCTCCATTTGGGGAGTTTATCTCTTTTGCCTTGGGCTACAGATTTTGGTGAATAGATATTTACTGAGCACCTCCTGTTCTTCTATTTACGAGACTAGTTATAATTGAGGAAAATTCATCAATTACTCCTCATTTCCAACAACAATTATCACCCATAGTGTTCTCCTTTTAATGAACATTTTGCCACTATCTTTAAAGGGAAATGGAATTTTCTCCTTAGAAGTGAGGATGGTGAGACTTTTGTCCTCTTACTTTGGATGTGTCATTAGGAAAGACTAATCTCTAGGAAAGGACATCATGCTTGGTAAAGTAGAGGGTCAGCAAAGACCAAGGGTTCATCATGAGATGAACTGACACATAGCTGCAACATTGGGCTCAAACATTATCAGCAATCATGAGGATAGCACAGGACCTAGCAATGTTTCGTTCAGTTACACTTAAGGTCACTGTGAGTCAGAGCCACCTTAATGGCCAACTAACAACAATAGTAAGTGACTAACATGTGTAGGCCTCTGCTGTATGCATAGTGGGAAATAAAGAAGCAGCACAGGGCTTGACTTTGACACTGTCCTCAAGAACATGTGGTCTTCTTGGGGATGTTTGGTACTTTTCTTGAGGCAGTTTGCTGGAAAAGCTTTCTGTTAGGTAGTGCAAAGTCAGAGGAGCCACCGGAGAGAAAAGTTGGGGAGAACAAGGGAGGAGGCAGAGTCATTGCCAGAAAAAGGATGTGGGTCATTATTGCAGAAAGGCAAGAAAGACTAAGAGTGGAGGAGCAAACAGCAAGTCCAGGAATTAGAAGACAAGAATTATACATGCTAGAAATCCTTTTTACATAACATTTGATATATTCTCCAGGGGAATGTTAGGTGGTCAAATGGAGAACATAATATACTTTACTTGTTAAATGTTATATAAGTATATCTTAAGAGAGTCATAAATTATTCAGAAATCATTTTTTTGTGTGTGTGTGTGTGTTAGTAATTACCAGATAATTTGTACAGGCCAAAATTCCTGTAGAAACTTTAGAAAAGAGTGGATTCCTCACAGTTCAAGAGTTGAGGGAAGGCTTTATGTGAAAAGGTTAAATTTGAGCTTGGTCTTGAAAGAGCAGTGAAACTATGAGAACTAGAGATGGGCAAATGAAGTTGACTGCAAGGCTCTGTCCTCTATCCTTTGATGATCCTCCTCGTTTGTCTTGTTTTCTCCGAATACAACATTAGACGTCCTCTTGACAACTCTCTTAGCTAAAAAACCTCCCCTGGGCCAAGTTCTTACTTGTCTGGTCCCTCTGGTTCCTAAGCCTCAGTTCAGGCCCAATCAACCCATGATCTGCTCAGCACATCAGGCCACTTCTTTACTTACCTCTCCTTGAAGCTCCTTTTATCAGCACCACAAAGACAGCCTCTGAGTACCTTCTGGAGTCCAGGGATCTGCTCTTTTCATCACTCTGCTGCTCCTCCAGTTTCCTTTACCTTTTATAACAGGTAACCCCTAAATCCTTTCCTCTGTCCCAGATTTGATCCCCTAGTCCAGACACAGACTCTCTGCTCTCTATGGAATTTATCCTCCCAGATATCCTGCCAAAGTCTAAATGTCACCTGATAAGCCTCTCCCCTTCTCAGACAACAGTTCCTAATATTTCCCTGAGAAAGCACAGATGCAATTTAGACAGTGATCTTTTATTGAGCAGCTAGTGTTTGTGTAGGCCTGCAGTGGAGCTGTGCCATAAACCCTCAGGTGCACCGATGTGAGTCATATGTTTGCATTTGATCTCTATAACAGATGAGCCTAGAGGCTAATGGGCAGGGCAAGTGTTATCGGTGACATTTGAGAAAATGAGAAAGATTTGCAGGAAGGGTAAGTGACTTGCACAAGTCACATAGCCCATAACATTGGCAAAGCTGGGACAAAAAACCAAGCCTCCTGACTCATGGATCAGTACTCCTTCTCTCCTATGTTACCAAACCACCATTTCAATGCCTAAGATAAACCTGACCTGATTTCCAGGCCCAGCCCTTCTTCCTGAAACCAAAGTACTTTATGTTTGGCCCCAGGAAGTATATATTCACCTTCTTTCCCTGGGTCTGGCCAGAGCAAACAGAGTCCACTTATTGATTTGGTCCTGCATTGAAGTGACCTACTTGGTCTCTTCATAGTCAAGTTCCTTCTTCACAATCGCAATTGACCAACTCCATACACCTCTCATTTCTACACGCTGGACTTCCTAAGAGCCTCAAAGCCCCTAAATGTACACAATAGTATGGAAAAAGATACCCAGAAATGCTGTTTGAAGACTCTTCCCCGAGTGGTTTACATACCTGTGGCCAGAGCATGTTATTTCCACCTCATTCTGTTTTCAATTCCAGAGTACAAATACCCTGAGAGTCCATCTGGCACTTTTACGCCTGTTGCCACCAAGTCAATTCCTACTCATAGAGGCCCTATAGGACAGAGTAGAGCTGCCCCCTTAGAGTTTCCAAGGAGTGCCTGGTGGATTTGAACTGCCAACCTTTTGGTTAGTGGCTGTAACACTTAACTACTATGCCACCAGGGTTTCACTATCTGTGAAATAAGGGAGAATGTGCTGAGCGTCATACAACATCAGTTATCAAAGATAAGAAATGATATTCATGACATTTATTTCACTGGAAATGGAGTTCATTTGAAGTCTATTCTGGTAAAAATTGGAGTCAAATGATTTGGGTACTTGGTTGGTTTTGCTTGTGTGCCTATTCTTTATTTTCTGCCTAATGCATCCTTGCCTTCTTTATGGCCACAGGAAATGCTTCTGCTCCCCTCACCAATAAATCTGCACTTCCTACCTGATAAGTTACCCACCTTCTTGAAGGACTGATAAAATCTAGACATGATCACAGGGAAGGGAACTTTTTCTTTCTTTACCTCACCTTCTGTCATTCATTCCCATTTTCCCCAGCTAAATTTCCTCTTGTTTTCTCCCTTTAAAATGTGGTGTTGAACCCTTGGGCTACAACATGAGTCTTGCCTTAAAAAAAAATACTCAGAACAACATGAACACCGAAAGAATACCTGAAAGGCTGTTACAGTGATGCTACTGAACATTTACTAGAGGCTTACTATATGCTGGCTTTATGATAAGCAGCTCACACACCCTGTTTCATTTAATGCTTACACCACTAGGGTTTCCAATGCTATGGGATAGATCCTACTATTGTGCTTATATTTCAGATGAATCGAGGGTTGGAGAACTTAACTAACTTGCCCAAAGTTAAGTGACTAAGTGGCAAAGATGGGACTTGAACCCAGGACAGAATGAGTGAAAATCCCTGCTCATAACTACCATGTAATCCAGTCTCATTGTTAAAGAACGGGATTTGGTCATTGTGACTTTGGCGTAAGAATTTATATACATCAATGAAAGATAGAGTGTATTGTGTTTGGTCTCAATGAAAGGAAGAACTTGGTTACCCTTAGGAGTGTCCAGTAAGGAAGTTGGCAACCTTGTGACACAGTGTGCTGTTGTTAGTGGAGTGCCTACCTTGTTGAAGATGCTGCAGAGCAGAGTCCTGCATTATGTGGGAATAAGCGGCTTCTGAGGTTTCTTCCAGTCTTGGCATTCTGTGTTCCGTGAATACATTGCTTACCATGAAATTTGTCTCAAGTAAAAGCCATCGCTTATAAGCCCCATTCAAATATCCTGGAGCTGGAAGATGGAAAAGTGGTCTCCAATTTCAGAACATTTTCTTAAATGTTTAAGGAGTTACGGAAAGCCATTTAGCTTACTAATGCCCATTGGTTCCACCGATGGAACCCAGTATGTCCTCTACTTTCCTCCTACTTCTTATCCCTTTGGGGTCCCAAGCTAAGACTCATCCAAGTTGGTTACTTTCTTTCCTCTCCCCCAAACTAATTTTTTGAATACTCCTTTATGAAAGAAAAGAAAAGAAGCTGATTTGACTCTGTTGTGTCCATATAGCCGGTCTACCTGAGCTATTGCTTATTCTCATGTTTGGTTCAGAGTCTGATCCAAGATGCCTTTTAATCTCTATATTGCAGGAATTTAGTTCCTAATGTGTCAGCATCATTGCCCTGAGTGTTCCATCACCACTCTTAACCGAGTTATCTGCAGGGACCTTGACCCCAGATGGGGAGCCCCAGATGGAAGCCAGGACATTGCTTCAGGAAGGACTATGAAAAATGCATGTAAGATACAAAAAATGTGAATTATGTGTGAAACAAACAAAAGCACCAGGCAACATGGAATTCATATCAACAAAAGCTTGCTGCAAGCTGTTGCTTGCTTCTAAGGGGAAAGCTGACTCTGGCGCCTGGGGAACGGTAGCAGGAAGAGCTTTTGCACAATAGTTTCAGAAACATAAGTGATGGCCTGTTTTGACTGTAATTGCTTTCAAGTTCTTAAACTATTCTCTTTTCTGTGTCCACCTCCCCAGCTGGGGACATTATTGATTATTGAGCCAGTCAGAACCATGATAAAGGGAATAACTGACATTTATAACATTTTGACATATTCAAGAGGCAAACACCCCCAAAGGGTGGGACCTTCAATTGAGTTTCTTGTTGACTATAGACTAACTCCACAACCAGACTTCTTGTGTGAACTAGGAGATGGCAAGGGCCTCAGGAGGATCCATGCACTGGAATGTCTAGCCCAGGTTCCAATTACAATATTTAATCTGGTGACATTAAACTACATCGACCTTTTGGGTCAATGATCAAAAATGTTATAAGTGCTAGTTTCCAAGCTAGCTGTAGAAATCTGAAATTATCATTCCCTCTCTAAGAGATCTTTCTAGGTGGGAGATAACCAATAAATACATTTTCTTTTTTTTGGAAATTATTTTCAGTTATTTAAAAAAAAAAAATTGTCCTTTTAACCCAGAACTGAAACCATTCCTGAAGCCCACTCTTCAGACAAAGATCAGGCAGGACTATAAAACAAAAAATAGCGCACGTGAGGAGTGTGCTTCTTAGTTCAATCAGATACATAAGACCAAATGGGTGGCTCCTGTCTGGAGGCAGGTTGAGAAGGCAGGTAGGGACAGGAACTGGTTGAATGGACACAGAGAACCCGAGTTGGAAAGGGGGAGTGTGCTGTCACATTGTGAATATTGTAACAAATGTCACAAAACAATATGTGTATAAATTTTTGTATGAGAGACTTACTTGAGCTATAAACTTTCACCTAAAGCACAATTAAAAAAAAATTGTCCTATTCCTCTTGGGATCCTTGCTGGAGACCCTGGCACCCAAGTGGCATATGCTGCAATGTCAAATACAATAAAGTAACATTCCAACTATGTTCTGGGGAGACCTCACACAGCTCCAAATTGGCTCATGGCCACCCCTGCTACTACCACCAAAACTGCCTTTTGAAGGTGTTCTGGAAGAAAAGAGCCCTGTGCAGTCCAACTAGCAGTCTTTCGCATAAATATGTCTCCCTTTACAAGGCTGGTGAGCTTTTGAGGCCTACAGGCTACAGCCTCAATCAAAACCCATGACCACCACACACTTTCTTTAATGTGAGAGGTACTGCTCCTTGCTGCTGCTGCTTCTCCAAATGGCTCCCGGGGCTCATTGCAGCCTTGTAAATGGAGATTAACAGTGGCAACCTGCCAGATCTGGTAAAATGAAGCACCCTAAAGTAGAATTTATCTATGTGGATAGAGAGTATTCAATTTAATTCCATTCCATTCCATTTAATTCAATATGTAGGTATTGTGTGCCAGCTACATGCCAGGTTCTATGGATCCATCTGTAGCCTGGGCTCTATTTGACTTTTCCTCTTTCCTTTTCGAAGTATTGGTTTCTTCATTTATTAAATTGTTGTTGATAATAATACAGGTCCTTCAGGATTCTTGGGAGCTTAAACGAGAATGTGTCCATTTTTCAAAAGATGAGGGTAAGTTTTAAAGTGGGCATGGAACAAGTTCAGAGTCATATAGATGGTAGTGTTGCAGAGCTAAAATTCAAATTCCGGGTTTCTGACACCAAGCTTATTAATATTTGTAGCATGTAATTTCTCTAACACGCATTTACTCACAACTACTGTGCTCCAGGCCCTGGGCTGGAACATAGGAGAGAGGGACTCCCTAAGGGGGACATTAGAGGCATATACAGTCCCTCAGGCACAAAGAGCCATGACTACAAATCCACGTCATGGGTCTCAGAGGCAGCTGTGACCACCTTATTCTGGTGATCAGAGCTGGCTTCAGAGAAAAGATGTCCCTTGACTTAGGCTCAGAGGATGCTCAGGATTTAGGCAGAGATTAGGGGAGTGGTTGTTGTTGAGCAGGACATTAGGCTTGTCACTACAGGGAAATCTTTTATTGTGACATTGCACAGTGTCACAATGTTAAGGTGTTCATACGGATGTAAAGGGGGTTGAAGAGAGAGTTGTAATCATGAGGATCTTACTCAAGTCTCTTCAGAGCCCTTTCGTGGCCTCCTTCTCAGACCTTACCCTGCTCTGTCTCTGGCTTGTCTCACAATTTCAATGTCAGTAGGGGTGGCCATGAGCACAATGGAAGTTGTCCATCCCACTGCTCTCAGCACGAGCCTCTTCCCCTTTAGACTTAGCTGTGCACCTTGGGAGAAGCCCTAAGACTTCTTCCCTGGCCTTGATGAAGTTACCAAAAGGAGCACCAATTCCTTAGCATGTTGCACAGGCTTCCTTTTATCTGGGCTTTTCTCCAATGTGAAGGACACAGAACAGAAAGTGTCTAAAGATCTGGTTAGTGGGGAGTGAGGGGAGAGAAAAATGGCGAAAGGACTAAAATTCAAAGTCAAGGCCCGCATGCGCAGTGTTCTGTGGTAGTTTTTCCTCTTCTCACTCATGTGGGAGCCCATATGCTCCTGCACTTGTGTCTGGCTCCATCCTTGGCAGCATCTGTTAGCAATGAATAAAGAAGGGCTGGGGGAGGGTTTTTTTTGGGGGGAGGTTGGAGGAGGAAGAAGGTATACTTAAAAAAAAACTGTGTTTTCTCACACACATAAAAACACATACCTCCTGGAGGTGGTATGTGTTTCTGAGCATCCCATCAGGCCTCCCTCATACTTGAATTTGTAATCAGGTGTCTGCGATTGAAGGATTGAAGCCTTTACTTGTACTCAGTGGGCCTCAAAGTCCTCATTTCTTGTATAGGCATAGGCATGAGTAAGGAATGCTCTGAGGGCCTTTTCTGGGCTGACATCCTGTGTCCAATGGGGAGATGTCTAGATCTGAGAACCAAACCCACTTGTTCTCCCACAAGACACCACACTGTGCGACTTAGAGTGTCTTTAGCCCATGATGGAGCCTGGATCTTCTCTAGGATCCCAAAAGGGAGAAGTGGGAGCTCTGGTAAAGGACTCCATGCTGCTTACAGGGTAACATCTGATTCTTTACCTCAACATTTTAAGGCCTCCATGGTCTGATGTCTGCTCTTCCCTTATTTCCATCAAACTGTATCATGCTTACTTCACAATCATGGTCTCCAAGGAATTCAGATGTAAGAAGAAGGTCAAGGAGGTCCCAAAGACAGACTTAGAGTCACTAGAATATTACTGGAAGGCTGGACTAGTGAAGGTGATCTTATATAGAGAGAGAAAAGAAATTCTAATTTTTCTCTGTAGCAAGTAACTACTCTTAGGAAATTATTGGCAGTGGACAAAGAACTGAGGACCCAACCTCAACAGCATAAAATGGGAAAACAAAACAAAGGAAAGCACCGTTCTCCTCCCTTCTTCCTTCTGTGGACTTGAGGAGATAAGGATGCTTGTGTAGGCTGGTGCAGCTCTATGGCAAGGCCTGTGGCTGACCCTGAGTCCCTGTACTAGCAATCACCAACGAGGAGAATCAAGAGAAACACACCTCACCTTGGGACTTGCCATGTTTTAATGCTTTGGTGGCTAAGTTCTAAGAGATTCTAGCCAGTGTTTTCATTTTAAAGACTCTCCTTTGCCTTAGGGTGGTGGGTAGGTTGGAGACAGAGGGAAAAGGGGGAAAAGGGAAAAAAGGAGCAGTTTAGCATAAGAAGTAGACTCCCTGGGTGGTGAGGTGGTGAAAACTCTTAATGCTGTCAGTTGCTAACCAAAAGTTTGGAGGTTGGAGTTTAGAGTCTGCCTGCACGTGTCTTAGAAGAAAGGTCTGACAGTCTATTTCTGAAAAATGAGCATCTGTGAAGAATAATGGAAAAAGTTGGGAATGGTTAATGGTGATAAACGAACATGGTGAACATATTTAACGTCATTGAACTGTGTATGTGAAAATTGTTGAAATGGTAAATGTTTTGTTACCTATATGTTTACCACAATTAAGAAAAAAACAAAACTATGGAGCACAGTTCTACTCTGACACACATGGGGACACCAACTCAAGGGCAACTGGTACTGATGCTGGTATAGGGTAAGAAGAAGAGCTTAATGATCTGGAAATATGCCCCTCCTGCTTCAAATTAAGGGAATAAAAGGAGAAGGTAAGTTACATTTAGGTAAGTGTTAAAGGAGTCCCTGGGTAACACAAACAGCTAATCTCTAGACTACTAGCTGAAAGGTTATAGGTTCAAACACGCCCAGAGGTGCCTCAGAAGACAGGCCTGATGATCTGCTTCCAAAAGGTCACGGCCTTGAAAACCCTATGGAGCAGTTCTACTCTGCACACATGGGGTCACCATGAGTAGGAATCAACTCGATGGCAACTAACAACAACAAGGGTGTCACTTGTTTAGGGAAGGCCTCAGGAGATGTGTTTACGTCCCACTTTTTCTGGGGCCAGCCTTGACTGGGTCCCCTAGGTACACCTAAAAGGTCTTCTTTGGTAAGTAAATTCTATTAAACTTGGCCATTACTGACCCACTGTGTGACCCTGGAAATTAGCCTGTTAGTGCCCAAGTTCCCTGCATATCTGTAAATTGGGGATTCCATTGGCTGGACCTCTCAGCAGCCTTGGGGATTAATACTAGCCTTGTTCACAAATGTCTCAGAATCCATAAAGGTTTAGATCAATAATTAACAAGAAAGAGAAGGCATAAACATTTCAAATACATATCAACTCCCAAATCTATAACAGCCAATAAGTCTAAAACCTGAGTGGTCACAATTTCCCTCAGTGACAGGCAGCCTATGCACTTTCAAAAGTAATTCTTCAATAAGCATAAATTACCACGTGGGGAAGCCTTCCACGTATGCCATGGCTATGGATTTATTAAGTGAAAATGAAACTTTTAAATAAATATCTGGAACAAAAAATGTATTTCCCATCTAATAGGGCCACAGAGCCAAGAGTCTTTAAACAGGAGTGCTAAGAAGCCTGGACTCCAAGACTGTAAAGCTGTGCACATTTCCTTAGGAGCCATTTTGCTGAGTCAATCATTGACTTGCCATCTCCCTCCCCAACTCCCCAAATACCTGAGTCCTCCAGATATTAGCCAAGAGCAACAGGGCACAAAAGTCCCCAGCAGGGATCCTTCCCAGCCCCTTGTGGGTATTTGAAGACTCTTGTTTCACCAGGAAGATCTTGATTAGGAATCTCCTCTCAGATTCTGAACCAGCAGGCTCCATTTATCCACCTTTCCAATCAAACGTTCCTGCCAGGTTATCTTTCCTCTAGGGCCCGAATAGGCCAATGCCACTTTTGGCTTTTGATTACTTTTGTTGGTACTAAATAATCCTTACAAAAGACCAGTGGGATGTACAAAGCTAACCAGCCATACAAATATTTGATGGCATTTCCTGTCGTATAGGCAGCAATGCTCAGTGAATGCTACTTGTCTCTCTAGCAAACATTTTAGCCTTCTCTACAGTGGCGCTTTGCAGCTCCAGTATGGCCCCGATTACACTAAACCAATGATGATCATTTTTACTTCGCTCACCAGAGAATGTTGTAAGAAGCAAGTTCGAAGCTAATCGCCACATGGAATTCCCTGTTTGCAAGAATTTGTTCAGAAATAAGAAAACAATATACTTTCAGGCAATGAGAAACAAGAGAATATTTTCTAGGGTGTTTGGTAAAAATGTCCTTGGTTATAAGAAAGAACCTCAGGAAGTGATGGGCTCTCATTCTGTTGATGAGAAGGAGGAAGTATTGCTCTTGGCAGGTATCCTGTGACAGGTAAGGGGAGGACCTTTAGGATGAAAGTGAATGGAAGGGAGAACAGTAAGAGAAAAAGAATTGACTTTGTAGAGGCACTAGGTCAATTTCCTTTTTTCTTGGGAATTTCAAGTTCTGATATGAGAATTTCAACTATTATGAGAGGTGGGCTATCTCATGGACTGTCGACGATTCTAGTATATTCCTGAAGAGAGTTAGGGCTAGAAACTATGACACTTGCACTACAGCCTTTAATTCAGCAGTGGAAATGAGAAACCCAGAATCTCTCTCTCTCTCACACACACACACACACACACACACACACACATACACTGTCTCCCCCAGGAAAAACTCTTTTTAGAAAATACAAAAGGGTTTTCTTGTAAGAGGAAGCCAATCAGAAACTTTTATAGTGCTAAAATAATGGTGCATTTGCAGAATTGTAAATCTTGTCTGGATACAGATAGACCTTGTTACAACTTATATTTTTCATAGTCTGTTCTCACAGTGTTGGTGGTAGTGTTTCCATTTCGTGTTTGGAGTAGCTGTCACAACACCAAAAATTGGAGTATTTAATCACATCCATCTGTAAATTTTTCAACAAAAATGTACTCTTTAAACTCCTAATTTTCTCTTGTCATTCTGGATCCCTTCTAGCCCATCCAAATCTCTTCAGGAATAAAAATGTCCACAATAGACTCAGCTCTTAAGAAAGAAGCCAAGTATATTGAAAGAAAACCTTTGTGGTTTTTGTATAAAAACTCCATTACCACATCTGAGGGTAATGTTTACTCCTTTGCTGACAAAACAACCTCTACGTCCTTCTTGGCCATCCTTGGGCTTCCCTTGTGTTGGAGACTTTGTTTTTCATTCCCCAGTGACTGACATTGCTCCTTATTATCCATTAGCTTTTGCTAAGACCAAGTCTACAATACCATTGATTCAATCATCAATGGAAAACTGTGAAAAAGCCCTTAACTTTTTTCAGTTTGGTGGATATTTTGGAGTCCTCACTATGTGTAAGACCTAGTGCTAAATACTGAGCCTTCATAGTGAATAAGATGCAGTCTGTACCCTCCCAGTTTGCACGTCATGTAGGCTAGGATAAAAGAGTGTGCAGCTACGAAGCACAGAAGAAGGATAGTTAAAACTGTTGCAGCAGGGCTTTGGAAAAGACTCACAAAGGATGTAGTATTAAAGGATGAATTCAAGTCAATTGGGGGAAAAATGAGTAATGTGTACTACTCATAACCCTAGGTATGCAGGGATGGTTCCAGGTGGTATTACTGAGTAAAAACCACCACAAAAAGTAACGGCTTAAACACAACAATCATTTATTTTGCTAGTGAATCTGAAAATTGAGCAAGTTCTATCAGGGATGGCTCATCTTTGCTCCATGTGGCATCAGCTGAGACAGCTGGCCTGGGAGCTGGAGGATCCACTTTCAAGATATTTCATTCACATGGATGACAATTTAGTGCTAATGGTTGGCTAGGAGCTCAGCTAGGGCTGTGGACTGGAAGTCCACTGTGAAGTCTCCACAGGCTGCTTGGGCTTCCTCATAGCATGGTGGCTGTGTTCCAAGAATGAGAATTCCAAGAGAACAAGGCACAAATGCAGGACATTAATATGACCTAGAAGTCACATAACATTACTTCTGCTGCCTTTAATTGATCAAGGCAGTTAGAAGGGCCTTCTCAGTTTCAATAAGAGGGAATATAAACCCCATTACGAGATTGGAGAGCTGTCAAAGTCACATAATAAGAAGATCACGTGGAATGGAAGATATTATTATGGCCTCTTTAAATCAACACAATGTGTCACAAGGCCCTTGCCCTCAGTCCCATTTTTTAGAGAGCTCTCCTCTGGCCTACCTGAAGCCATACTTCTTCCAATGGGATGAAACATATGTAGGGCTTTGTCTGCCTAGAGCATGTGGTCTCCCTACCTCCATGTATACAGCATATTTCTAGTACTTAGGCCTCTGGATTTCCCTGATCAAAAGACCTGAACCTGAATTCAGGAAGAGCGTAGCACTCTTCCCTGAGTCTGATCTTCTGTGAGTGAGATGGCACCTCAGGTATGTACATCCCTATGCTTGAGATATGGACAGGGTGGTGGTGGTATTGAACATAGCTTGGGGATTTCAACATGGGCATCTCCTCAGTGTAGGGCAAGAAAGTGTGTGAGATACCTTTTTTTCTCAAATACTTCAGCCTGCTTATTATTAACTGGAGTTTTGTATTTTGTTTAAAATGTTTTTATATGAAATATAAATACACTAAAATGCATAAACTGAGAATAAACTTGTTGCTTTGGTTAATTCATAAACCTGAATAAACTAAAATTCTATCAAGATAGTGAATATTACTATCATGCCAGAAAGTTCCTTCTTGTCTTTTTACTCTCAAACCCCTCCAAATTACTCGGAAGCAATCACTATTTTGATTTTTTTTCTTATCACAGAATATTTTTGCTTATGCTAGCATTTCATACAAATGAAACCATCCAGCATCAGTGTGCATGCTTATACGTAAGGTTTGTTGTCACTCAGCATAATGCTTTTGAGATTCATGATGTTACTACGTGTTATCAGCAGCTTAAACCCTTTTTTGTGCAACTCTATTGCATGACTGTATCCGTCTTGGTTTCCTAGAGCTGCCGTAACAAATTTTCACAAAATGAGTGAATTAAAATGACAGAAATGCATTGTCTCATAGCTCTACAGGCTAGAAGTTCTAATCTAGAGTGTTGGAAAGGCCAGGCTCTCTCAAGGCTCTAGGGGAAGAGATTTTCTTGTCTCTCCCAGCTTCTGATAGCCCCAGCTATTCCTTGGCTTGCAGCTGTAGCATTACCCTATCATCACATGGTGTTCTTCACTCCATGGTGATCTCTTCCCCACTTCCCCTTCTTTTTTTAAAAATAATTTTTATTGTGCTTTAAGTGAAAGTTTACAAATCAAGTCAGTCTGTCACATATAAACTTATATACACCTTACTACATACTCCCATTTACTCTCCCCCTGATGAGTCAGCCCACTCCCTCCTTCCAGTCTCTCCTTTTGTGACCATTTTGCCAGTTTCTAACCCTTTCTATCCTCCCATCTCCCCTCCAGACAGGAGATGCCAACACAGTCTCAAATGTCCACCCGATACAAGTAGCTCACTCTTCATCAGCATCTCTCTCCAACCCATTGTCCAGTCCCTTCCATGTCTGATGAGTTGTCTTCGGGAATGGTTCCTGTCCTGGACCAACAAAAGGTTTGGCTACCATGACCACTGGGATTCTTCTAGTCTCAGTCAGACCATTAAGTCCGGTCTTTTTATGAGAATTTGGGGTCTGCATCCCACTGTTTTCCTGCTCCTTCAGGGGCTGGTAACATCTCCAAACCTATTTCCAAACAAGATCATATTCACGGGTACCATGGGTTAGAAATTAAATGAATCTTTTTGGGGGGACACAATTCAATCCATACCAGTACCACAATTTTTTTTAAATCCATTCTTCTATTGATGATTTGTTGTTTGAGCTATTATGAATATACCTGCTATAAACATTTTGCAAAGCTTTTTTTTGTGAACTTATGTTTTCATAAATCTTGGGAATATATTTAGAAGTGGAATTGTTGGGTTATAGGGTAGGTGTATATTTAGTTCTAAAAGAAACTGCTAACATTTATTCTCAAAGTGTTTGAACCATTTCAGATTTTCAACAACAATGTGAGAGTTTCGGTTTGATATTCTCGATCTTTTGTCTATTTTTTTGTGTGTTGTTTCTTTTTATTATTGAATTATTGGAGTTCTTTATATATCTTGGATGCCAGTCCTTAGCCAAATACAAGTTTTACAAAAATTCTTTTTCCCAATTTGTGGCTTGCCTATTCATTTCTTTAATGATGTCTTTTGATGAGCTAAAGTTTTTAAATTTTATGCAATCTAAATCCTCATGTATTTTTCATTTTATATTTATTGCTTTCCGTGATCTAAGAAACCTTTGCCTACCTCAAAGTCATTAACACATTCTCCTATGTTTTTGTCTAAAAGCTTTATGGCTTTAGCCTTTATGGTGAGGTCTGAAATCTGGACAGGAAAACTGGACAAATGGAAAAAAGGAACCTGGGGTGGAGAATGGGAGAGTGTTGACACATTGCAGAGTTGGCAACAATGTCACAAAGCAATTTGTATATTAACTGTTTAATGAGAAACTAATCTGCTCTGTAAACTTTCACCAAAATCACAATAAAAAAAATAACTTCTGTGTATGGTACGAAGCAAGGGTCAAGGTTCATTTTTCACCATATGTGTATTCAGTTATTTCAGCATCATTTATTAAAAAGGCTTTCCTTTCACATTGAATTGCTTTGGCGCCTGTGTCAAAAATCAAATAACTGTGAATGAGGATTTTTTTTCTAGACACTATTTTGTTATACTAACATGTATATATATACACACACATTTTATCACTATGGCAATAACATACACCTTGATTACTGAAGCTTTGTTCTTCTTTTTGATGATTGCTTAAGATATTTTAATTCCTTTGCAAGTCAATGAAAATTTTGAAATAAAAGTCCAATAAAAGTTTTATGCCTACTCTTTGCAAGATCATTTCCACAAAAAAGCCTGATGAGATTTTGATGTGAATTGCATTGAAGCTATAGGTAAATTTGGGAAGGATTGATATTTTACCAATATTGAGTCTTCCAAATGATGACTGTGATATGCTTTTTCCTTTAATTAGATCTTCTTCACATTATGTAAGCATTAAAAAAAAAAATTAAGTGAAAGTTTACAAATCAAGTCAGTCTCTCATACAAAAATTTATATATACCTTGGTATATATTCCTAGTTGCTCTCCCCCTAATGAGACAGCACACTCCTTCTCTCCACCCTGTATTTCCGTGTCCATTCAGTCAGCTTCTGTCTCCCTCTGCCTTCTCATCTACCCTCCAGACAGGAGCTGCCCACATAGTCTCATATGTCTACTTGAGCCAAGAAGCTCACTCTTCACCAGTATCATTTTCTATCTTATAGACCAGACCAACCCCTGTCGGAAGAACTGGCTTTGGGAATGGTTCCTGTCTTGGCCTAACAGAAGA
This sequence comes from Loxodonta africana, assembly GCF_030014295.1. Classification (NCBI taxonomy): domain Eukaryota; kingdom Metazoa; phylum Chordata; class Mammalia; order Proboscidea; family Elephantidae; genus Loxodonta; species Loxodonta africana. Next base: position 31,446,133 of record NC_087353.1, on the reverse strand, counting down.
TTTGGGGACCATGACCACCGGGGTCCTTCTAGTCTCAGTCAGGTCATTAGGTCTGGTCTTTTTGTGAGAATTTGAGGTCTGTTGTGTTCCCTGTCAGGAAGTCGTCAGTTGTAGCTGGGCCTATCTAGTTCTTCTGGTCTGAGGCTGATGTAGTCTCTGGTTTATGTAGCCATTTCTGCCTCTTGGGCTCATAACTACCTTGTGTCTTTGGTGTTCTTCATTCTCCTTTGCTCCTGGTGGGTTGAGAACCATTGATACATCTTAGAAGGCCACTTGCTAGCATTTAAGAACCAGACACCACTCTCCAAAGTGGGATGCAGAATATTTTCTTAATAGATTTTATTATGCCAATTGACCTAGATGTACCCTGAAACCATGGTCCCCAAACCCCCACCCCTGCTACGCTGACCTTCCAAGAGTTCAGTTTATTCAGGAAACTGCTTTTGGTTTAGTCCAGTTGTGCTGACCTATTCTGTATTGTGTGTTGTCTTTCCCTTCACCTAAAATAGTTCTTATCTACTATCTAATTAGTGAATACCCTTCTTCCTCCCTCCCTTCCCACTCTCGAAGCCATCAAAGAGTATTTTCTTCTCTGTTTATACTATTTCTCGAGTTCTTATAATTGTGGTTAATACAATATTTGTCCATTGCAACTGACTAATTTCACTCAGCATAATGCCTTCCAGATTCCTCCATGTTATGAAATGTTTCACGGATTCATCATTGCTCTTTATTGATGTTTAGTATTCCATATGTGAATATACCATAATTTATTTGTCCATTCAGCTGTTGATGGGCACCTTGGTTGCTTTCATTTTTTTGCTATTGTAAACAGTGCTGCAATGAACATGGGTGTGCATATATCTGTTCGTGTAAAGGCTCTTATTTCTCTAGGATGTATTCCAAGAAGTGGGATTGCTGGTAGTTCTATTTCTAGCTTTCTAAGGAAGAACCAAATTGATTTTCAAAGTGGTCATACCATTTTACATTCCCATCAGCAGTGTTTAAGTGTTCCAGTCTCTCCACAACTTCTCCAACATTTATTATTTTGTGTTTTTTGGATTAATGCCAACCTTGTTGGAGTGAGATGGAATCACATTGTAGTTTTGATTTGCATTTCTCTAATGGCTAATGATCGTGAGCATTTCCTCATGTATCTGTTAGCTACCTGAATGTCTTCTTCACTGAAGCGTCTGTTCATGTCCTTTGTCCATTTTTTAATTGGGTGTTTGCAGTATCACGTAGATTTTAGAGATTAGACATTTATCAGAAATGTCATAGTTAAAAACTTTTGTCAAGTCTGTAGGTAATCTTTTTACACTTTTGGTACAGTCTTTGGATAAGCATAGGTGTTTAATTTTTAGGAGCTCCCAGTTATCTAATTTCTCTTCTCGTGTTTGTGCATTGTTAGTAATGTTTTGTATACTGTTCCTATGCCGTATATTAGGGCTCCTAGCATTGTCCCTATCTTTTCTTCCATGATCTTTATTGTTTTAGGTTTTATATTTAGGTCTTTGATCCATTTTGAGTTAGTTCTTGTGCATGCTGTGAGGTATGGGCCTTGTTCCATTTTTTCCCAGATGAATATCCAGTTATGCCAGCACCGTTTGTTAAAGAGGCTGTCTTTTTCCCATTTAACTGACTTTGGGCCTTTGTCAAATATCAGCTGCTCATATGTGGACGGATTTATGTCTGGATTCTCAATTCTGTTCTGTTTGTCTATGTATCTGTTGTTGTACCAGTACCAGGCTGTTTTGACTACCATGACATTTAAAATGTTCTAAAATCAGATAGTGTGAGGCCTCCCACTATATTCTCCTTCTTCAGTAATGCTTTTCTTAGCCTGGGATTGAAAAAGTTTCCTTCTAAGTTTGCTGCAAGATTTTTTTTTTTTTAAATAATGAATGTATATTGAACTTTGTCAAATATTTTTTCTGCATCTATTGAAATGACCATATGATTTTTCTCCTTTATTCCATTAATACGGAGGGCCTAGGTGGTGCAAATGATTATCACACTTGGTTGCTGCCAATTAAAAGGTTGGTGGTTTGAGTTCATCTAGCTGCACCTTGGAAGAAAAGCCTTGTAATCTACTTCAGAAAATCGGTCATTGAAAACCCGACGGAGCACAGTTCTGCTCTGACACACATATGATCGGAATTGATTAGATTGCAACTGTTTTCTATTTTATTTTTTTATTCTCCAGATAAAGAGATTTGCCGGGAATTACATTGAATGGTAAGACATCGTTACATTCCTCAGATAAACTCTACTTGTTTATGATGTATTATTCCTTTTATTTATTGTTGGACTTGATGTGCTTCTATTTTGTTAAATATTTTTCATAAATATTCTTGTGGATATTGGTTTTTAATTTGTTTTTTGTAAGATTTGGTATTTAAGATTATGCTGCCTTTACGACATGATTTCGGAAGTTTTTGACCTGTTTAATTTTCTTAATTTTGTGTAAAATTAGTTTTATTTCCTCCTTAAATATTTGATAGAATTCAGCAGTAAAACCATCGGAGCCTGAGATTTTGTTAGAGGGAGTTTTTGATAATAAATACAATTTCTTTATATAGTGCTAATAAGGTTTTGTTTCAGCTTGTGCCATTTTGACGAGTACTGTTTTTCAGGAAAGCAACTATTTCAATACAGTTGTTTACTAGCATAAAGTTGTTCATAATATTCTTTTGTTATCCACTTAATATCTGTGGGTTCATATAGAAAACTTATCTTTCATTCACAATATTATTAATTTGTACTGTCCTCCACTCTTTTTTCTTGATCAGTCTAGTTCAGTGTTTATTGATTTTTGTTGATTTTTCTCCTTCAAAGAAGTAAACTTGGCTTTCTCAGTTTACTAATTTTTTTTCTATTTTTTTAATTTTGTTAATTTTTTTTTTTTTTTTGCCTTTTACCTGTATTATTTTCTTCCTTCTACTTACTCTGGGTTTACTTTGTTTTTCTTTTTCCAGCCACTTAAAGTCATTAATTTCAGATCTTTATCTGGATCTATTTATGTTGTTGTTATGGATGTTAGGTGCCCTCAAGTCAATTCTGATTCATAGCAACCCCAGGCACAACAGAACGAAACACTGCTCGGTCTTGCACCATCCTCACAATCCTTTCTGTGTTTGAGCCCATTGTTGCAGCCACTGTGTCAATCTATCTCATTGAGAGTTTTCGCTGACCTTCTACTTTACCAAGCCTGATGTCCTTCTCCAGGGACTGGTCCCTCCTTATCTCACATCCTAAGTACTTGAGACAAAGTCTGGCCACCCTTGCTTCTAATGAGCCTTCTGGCTGTACTTCTTCCAATACAGATTTGTTTCATTCTTCTGGAAGCCCATGGTATATTCAATATTCTTCACCAACACCATAATTGAAAGGCAACAATTCTTCTTTGTTTTTTTCTTATTCACTGTCCACCTTTCCCATGCATATGAAATGATTGAAAATACCTTGGCTTGGGTCAGGCGCACCTTAGTCTTCAAAGTGACATCTTTGTTTTTAACACCTTAAAGAGGTCTTTTGCAGCAGATTTGCCCAATGCAATGCATCATTTGATTTCTTGACTGCCGTTTCCATGAACATTGATTGGATCCAAGTGAAATAAAATCCTTGAGAACTTCAATCTTTTCTCCATTTATCATGACTTTGTTTATTGCTCCACTTGTGAGGGTTTTTGTTTTTTTACTGTTGAGGTGTAATCCATACTGAAAGCTGTAGTCTTTGATCTACATCAGTAAATGTCTTAAGTTTTCTTTGTTTTCAGCAAGCAAGAATGTGTCATCTGCATAATGCAGGTTGTTAATGAGTCTTCCACCAATCCTGATGCTACATTCTTCTTCATACAGTCTGGCTTCTCAGATTATTTGCTCAGCATAAAGATTGCGTAAGTATGATGAAAGGATACAACCCTGACATTCACTTTTCCTCATTTTAAAATACTCACTATCCCCTTGTTCTGTTGTAATGACTGCCTCTTGGTCTATGTACAGGTTCCACGTGAGCACAATTAAGTGTTCTGGAATTCCCATTCTTTGCAATGTTTTCCGTAATTTGTTATGATACACACAGTCGAATGCATTCACATAGTCAATAAAACACAGGTAAACATCTTTCTGGTATTCCATGCTTTCAGCCAAGGTCCACGTGATATCAGCAATGATATCCCTAGTTCCACATACTCTTCTGAGTCCAGCTTGAATTTGTGGAAGTTCCCTGTCAATATACTACTGCATTTGCTTTTGAATGCTCTTCAGCTAAATTTTACTTGTGTGTGATATCAATGACATTGTTTGATGATTTTCGCACTTGATTGGATCACCTTTCTTGTGACTAGGCATAAATATGGATCTCTTCCAGTCGGTTGTCCAGGTAACTGTCCTCCAAGTTTCTTGGCATAGATGAGTGAGCACTTCCTGTGCTGTGTCTATTTGCGGAAACATCTCCATTGGTATTCTGTCGATTCCTGGAGCCTTGTTTTTTGACAATGCCCTCAGTGCACCTTGGACTTTTTCCTTCATTATCACTGATTTTTAATAACATGCTACCTCATGAACATAGACCAGTTTTTTTGGTACAATGACCTTGTATTCCTTCTATCTTCTTTTGATACTTCCTGTGTCATTCAGTATTTTCCCATAGAATCTTTAAATATTGCAATTCAAGGCTTCAATTTTTGTCAGTTTTTTCAGCTTGAGAAGTGCTGAGCATCTTCTTCCCTTTGGGTTTTCTAACTCCAGATCTTTGCCTATTTTATTGTAATACTTTATCTTCTCGAGCTGCCTTTTGAAATCTTCTGCTTGTCTCTTACACTTCATCATTTCCTCTGTTTGGTTTCACTACTCTATGTTCAAGAGCAAGTTTTAGAGTCTCTTCTGACATCTATTGTGGTCTTTTCTTTCCTTTAAACGGCCATTTCTTTCTTTGTAAATGATGTCTTTGATATCATCCCACAAACTCGTCTGGTCTTCGGTCATTAGTGTTCAATGACTCAAATCTATCCTTGAGTTCTGTCTTTAAACATTTAAAAGGAGCCCTGGTGAGGCAGTGGTTAATTGCTCAGCTGCTATCTGAAAGGCTGGCGTTTGAACCCTCCAGTGCTCCACTGGAGAGAGATGTGACAGTCTGCTTCAGTAAAGATTACATTCTTGGAAACCCTTATGGGGCAGTTCTATTCTTTCCTATAGGGTGGCTAGGAGTCAGAATTGACTCAAAAGCAATGAGTTTGTTTTTTGGTTTATAAGTATTTAAAGCAAAGTTTTCCCCTAGGGACTGGTTTAACCCTATCCCATGAATTTTGACATGCTGTATTTTTATTATCACTGAGTTTAACTTATTTTTTTTTATTTGCATTGTCATTTCCTCTTTGTCCAACAGATTATTTAGATATATCTTTAGTTTTAAAGGAGGACTTTCAAGATATTTTATTCTTACTGAATGTAAAATTATTTCCTTTATGGTTCTACAATGGTTTTATATTTATAATGTTTTATAAATTAGAATTACATTAAACAGCTGAGCAATACTCTTATTTTTTGTCTGTTATTGTATCATTTAATAAAATGGGGGTTCAAAATGCATGATTACAAAATTTTCTGTTTATTTAATTCTGCTAACTCTGACTTCATGTGTTTTATAGTTCTTTTGCTAAAAAAAAAAAAAAAAATTGCCATATAGTTGATTCTGACTCATAGTGACCATATAGGACAGAGTAGAACTGCTCCATAGGGTTTCCAAGGAGGGGCTGGTGGATTTGAACTGCCAACCTTTTGGTTAGCATCTGAGCTTTTAACTACTGCACCACCAGAGCTCCAAGATTAAAATATACACCATTAACTTTTCACAGTTAATTAACACCATTGTTTTAACACTTCACATAAAATATAGATAAATTCCAAGTGTATAGGTCCTTTTAGTCTCAAATCCTATTTGCTATATTATCAATACCTCATAAAAACCAACCAAACAACAACCCACTGCTGTTGTCATGGATTGAATTGTGTCCTCCAAAAATATGTGTGTCAATTTGTCTAAGCCAGGATTCCCAGTATTATGTGATTGTCCACCATTTTGTCATCTGATGTGATTTTCCTTTATGTTGAAAATCCTACCTCTATAATGTTAATGAGGTGGGATAGGTAGCAGTTATGTTAATGAGGCAGGACAGAATCTACAAGATTGGACTGTGTTTTGAGCCAATCTCTTTTGAGATATAAAAGAGAGAAGTGAGTAGAGAGACAGGGGGACCTCATACCACCAAAAAAGCAGCACTGGGAGCAGAGTGCATCCTTCAGACCTGGGATTCCTGTGAGGAGAAGCTCCTAGCCCAGGGGAAAATTGATGAGAAGGACCTTCCTCCAGAGTTGACAGACAGAGAAGTCTTCCCCTGGAGCCAACACCCTGAATTATTAGACTTTGAGAAAATAAGTTTCTCTTTGTTAAAGCCATCCACCTCTGATATTTCTGTTACAGCAGCAACAGACAACCAAGACAGTTGTCAAGTTGATTCCAACTCATAGTGACCCTATAGGACAGAGTAGAACTGTGAGATATGGTTTCCAAGGCTGTTAATCTTTATAGAAGTAGACTGCCACATCTTTCTCCTTAGGAGCAGCTGTGGGTTCGAACCACCAACTTTTTGGTTAGCAGGCCAGTACCACCAGGGCTCCTGAATACCTTATACAGTGCTATAATTTTTGCTTTAACCAGTGTTACATATTTAAAATTATTAAGAGGAAAAAGTTGTCTTTTTATATTTACCAAGATATTTACCATTCCCAATGATCGTTATTTCTTCCTGAAGATCTAAATTTTCCTCTAATTTAATTTCCTTTCTGCTTGACATAACTTCCGTGAATTTCTTTTTTCTTAAAATAACTTTTTTCACTTTATTCTTGAGGAATATTTTTTCCTGGGTATAGAATTCTGTTTTTTTTTTTTTTTTGCAGTGGTGGTGGTGCGTTTTTGTCCTCCTTTAAAATGTTGTACTTTGCTTCTGTATATTTAGATCAAGTCACTTTATTCCCCTGTTCCAAGTAAGTCTAATTTCTCTAGATGCTTTTGTAATTTTCTTTCTGTTTCAGTTTCAGAAGTTTTACTATGATTTACCTAGACTTAAGTTTCTTTGTATTTATTGTACCTGAGTTTTGTTGAGATTTTTGACTCTGAAAATTCATTTATTTTCACCGAATTAGTTTTAAAAAATGCTCAGTATTTTCTCAAATACTTTTCCTACGCCATCCTCTCTTTCCTTCCCTTCCGAGACTCTAATTACCTGTATGTTCATCTTTTTTCACATTGTTTCACATAACCCAGAAGCTCTGTTTTCATTTTTTTCACTCTTATTTTATTTGCTTTTCAGATTGGATGATTCTATGAGTCTATGTTCAATTTCACTGACTCATTTTATCTTCATTCCACTGTTATGCTTATTCAGTGACTTTAAAAAAAATTAGGTATTTTATTTTTAAAATATAGAAATTTCCATTTGGTTGTTTGTATACTTCTATTTTGCTGATAACATTTCATGTCTTTTCATTTATTGTGAGAATATTTTCTTTTATTGCATTAACCATAGTTTAATAGTTGCTTTCAAATCTTTCTTGACTAATTCTAATATCTATGTCTTCTCAGGATTAATTTCTATTTTTTTTTTTTATATTGAAGTTGAGTCACATTTTCCTGCTTCTGCATACAGCACATAATTCTGGATTGCATCCTCAATATTAAGAATATTATATTGGGGACATTAAGAATTTGCTGTATTCCTCCCAATAATTTTTATTTTTGTTGTTGTTCTGGCAGGAAATTAATTTGCTTTGAATAAAAGTGCATACACTGTCTCTTGGAGAGTTGTTTAAATCTTGGTTTCTTTTCTTTGTCCTTAGCTTGGATGCTCACACAGATGTACAATTTAGGGTTTAGCTAGAGACATGGAAAGTATATAAACACAGAATTTGGGGCTACGCCTCTTTGGCCCTCTCTTTTTGGAAATCCCACTTTCTTTCCCACTTATCTGGTTGCCATGAAGTCTTTCCTTTAATTTTTCAGTCCAGAAGACTTGATATTTACTCTCAGCATTTCAGTGAGTCAAGATGGCTTTGACTTCTACATGGCCTCTGATTTAAAATGGCAATAGCAGGGAATGCACACTATGCCATTCCTTCTTCCAAGTGTCAACCCACCTCCAGAACCTGACTACTTTTGTTCAGCCTCCAGTAATTTCAGGTCGTTGTTTTGTATTATCTAGAATTTATAGCTTTTATCTCCATGATGCTTCTGTCTGGTAGGAGTTACTTAACTATACTAGAAGTGAAAATCCTACCTTAATTTTCAAAGGGTATTTTTATTACATATATTTTGGTTAAGATATATATTTTTTTAATTTTAATGTTTTTAAGATGTTGTTATTTTGTCATCTAACTTCAATTAGTACTGTTATGAATCAGTTGTTATTCTCATCACTGTTATCCTGTATGTATTGTGTCTTTTTTCCAAGGTAATTTTAATATTTCTTTTTTATCTTTGTTTTCATCAGTTCAACTGTGACATTCCAAGGTAATTTTTAAATATTATTATTTATTTTGTTTGCAATTAGCTGAGCTTCCTGTACTTTTGAGCTAATATCTTTCATCAATTTGGTGAAAAATTCTCAACCAATGTATCTTCAAATATTAACTTTTCTCATTTCCTCTTTCTTTCCTCCTGGGACTCCAATTTCAAGAACGTAGAACTCTTTGATACTGTCCTTCAGAATTTGGATTTCTGCTCATTTTTTTTTAACAAATTTCTTTTTTTTTCTTATTCTCTGGCTCCCCTTTCCCCCCATCCTTCTTGCTCATATAGTATCAACTGATCTATCTCCAATTTATCTATCCTTTCTTTACTGTATCTAGTCTGGTAGTAAGCCCTTCAGGTGGCTTTCTTTATTATATAGTAATTTTCATTTTTAGAATTTCTATTTGACTTTTTTACATATGGGTTTTTCATTACGCTGCTAAAATTCCAATTTTAACTTTAATCTCTTTACTTATGATGTTCACCATTTCCACTAGATTCTTTAACGTATTTATCATAGTTATTAAAAATATTTTTCTTTACCTCCAAGATCTTGGCTGTGTGTCTGCATCTGCTATTTGTTTTCTCTTGTTTATGAGTCAAAATTTCCTGCTACCCTATAAAATTAATTTCATTTGAAGAGAATAACTTTTCAACCTGTTAATACTTTGACTACCTTCTTTACTGTAAGACTAATTTTTGCAATTTGAAATTTAAAATTTGATTCTCAGCTTGATTTGAAAGTTTGTTTTCCTCATTTCCCTTCTCTTTTCCCCCATTCTCTTTCTTTTTATTCTATAAAGTTTGTACATGTCACTGCTTTGCGCCCCAGTCCCCCATCTTATAATGACATTTTAGCGCTTTTTCCCTGTAGAAGTATTATGGAAATTACAGATCTTGTCATCAAGCCTGTAGGCCATTTGGTTCAATTCCTGTTCTTTTTCTGTGTTCTCTTGTACCTCTATGATCACCCAGTCTCCTGTAATTTTATATAATGGTTAGGGATTTCTCCTCCAGCCCATGAGTTCAGGTATTGGACCTGGTTTTACTCCTCTAGTTTGTATGGAACACTTTTATCTGTGTTGCCCAATGGAAACTGTATTACCGGTTATCACTGCTGGGGTGTGGGTCCATTACTCAGAGGGCCTGTGCCTTCAGCTCTGCTTACTTCTTTACATTTAATTTCTATTCCAGTCCATGGGAATTTTTGTTATGATCTTAAACTCAACTTTGTCTTTTTGAGCGTCTCTCTTTTATATATATTTTATCTACCATTAGTGGTAGATATGTGTTTGAAGATGGTAAAGTGTAAACAAAAATGTAATAAGTCTTCTTTACCAGAACTCTTTTACTCATTTTATAAATGGAGAGCCAAGACTCAGAAAAGGCAAGTAACTTGCCCAAGGCCTTAAGGTGAGCTTGTATCAGAGCCTGAGCAGATACTCAGGCCTCCTTGGTCCAAGCTCTGGGCTTCTTTCACTGTCCCAGGGTTCTCAGAAACTGACCCAAAGGCAGGTATCAGCATTGAAAGGCTCTTGAAGTAATAAACTAGGAGGTAGAGACAGCTGCTGGAGGGAATCACCTGATGTGTCCTGTTAAGGCAGAGAAGATGTTTAACAGATTTCATCACTGCCAAGTTCATGCCTGAATTAAAAACCTTTCTGTCAGCACTCTGTCATGGGCCTGAGTGAAGTGCCTCACCCCACAATTGTGCTGAGCCACATATAGCCACTGACCTTTGGATTCACCAGAACATCCAAAGCTCTAGAAATAGTATTTTCCCTTCGGAGGTAACCTAGCTTCCTTATAAAGAAGAGAAAAAGGAAGAAAATTAATTTTCAATTTAAAATAGGCAAACATTTCATTGTATGTTGTACAAATATATCAAATACAATTGTCAGTTGGAAACTGTCGCTCCATTTAAGAAAAAAAAAATGCATGTCGCTTATGAATCTGGAGGAAAAAAAAATCTATAAAACCTGATTTCTGGGAACTGTCACCTGATAAAAGGATTCCTGGCAATGCAGTGGTTAAAGTGCTCAGCTGCTAACCAAAAGTTGGTGGTTCGAAACTACTAGTCACTCTGCAGGAGAAAGATGCGACAATCTGCTTCCATAAAGATTTACAGCTTTGGAAAACCTACAGGGCAGTTCTACACTGTCCAATAGGGTCACTCTGAGTCAAAATCGAGCCAAAGGCAACAGGTATTCATACAATTATGGGTTATTAGAATAACCTACTTACTTTGTAATTTAAAAGTCTGTAAAGATAAAATTATCAAGCAAATTGTTGCCTGAAATAGGGATATTTTAATTACAATTTGAAAGTAGATGTTTTCCTTCTTTTGATTACTTTAGAAAAAAAAAAAATCTAGCTAAAAATGCTTTTGGTTTCTCTAGCCATAGAAAAAACATTGCAGGCATTACAGAACTCTGTGTGGTTTGTTTCCTATCTATGTGGCCCCTCTCTCCTATCGATCCCTATAATTCTAAATTCCAAATGAAACACAGCACACTTAGGAAGTCACTTTTACCTGCAAAATGTGCACTGGGAGATGATTTGTTAAGTGGATTGCACCCTTAGCCAGCATCTCTCAACACTAGGTAGTGGCTTAAACAGGTATTCAGTCAACTAAATGCCGGAAGGAGGGGTGACTTGCAGATAAAGGGCAGCCACAACCTGGGAAGGCTGTTATTACAGAATATAGCTACAGGAAGGGGGCATTTCCCCTGTTAGCTTCTAAGATTAGCTTGTGTAGCCGTTGACCGATATGAACAGGCCAAGCTGAGCATGTTTGAAGGATCAAGTCAGTGTTTGTCTAACGCTTTGAAGATAAAGGTGAAGATAATGAGCTAATTCCTGTTATTATCACTGATCTAATAATTACTGTAACAATTATCTTTTTCTCACTATAGAACAAAATACAGATATATTCAAGTACACTGAGTTTCATAAAGTATTGTACAGTCTTCGCCTGCAGTAGGGCTCCTTGTGAGTCATAACCCAAATTAAATAACTAACTTCGAGAAGCAAAGAAACTCTCCTCACTCACCAGGCCTCAGATAGAGCTATCTCTCTTACACCTTGTAATCAAGTAACACAGATCTCCAAACATTTTAGAGGTTGCTGAAGGAGGGCTCAGGAGGGGAGAGGGCAGCCCAGCTCCCGGTTTTTCTGCCTTTCCAGAAAATCTTTGTCAAACATTGAGTGAGTATCTCCAATGAACCAGCTAATACCTTTATGTTTAACTGACAGGTTGTTTTGACATCATTAGACACAGCCAAACAAAGAATGAAAACAAATTGGTAGCCACATTTCACAGTTCCTGATTGTAGGCACAAGGAAATCAAACAGACCTTCAAAATATCCTGAAATGCGGTCTTTGATCCTGACTTTCTTCAAGGTCCCACCCATCTCTGCTCCTTCATGAAATTTTTCTAGCTAAAGTAACCGTGGACATGCCTGGGCTCTGCCTAGATCCTAGAGTGAGACGCATTTCCTACCCTTGTCTTGAACAAGTGTTTTACTACAGCTGGGACACTGCCACAACCAGGGAGCTATGAAAAAGTAACGGAAGGATTCCTGGATTCAGAACATCCCGGAACTTAGACACCAGACCTGCGTGTGGGGAGAGGTGATCAAATAATCAGAAGATTTGACGCTCTGCATTCAACCTAGCTTCCAAATCCTAGAGATTGAAAACCTTGAAGTTTAAATCTTCAAGAGAATTTGCTGGAGATAAAGAGGCCCTGCCTCGCATAATGGGGAATGGCTGTTGAAAATCTGATGCTGTAGATAGGTCCAAAAGAGGTTTAAATCAGCTACAAAACAACCAGTGTGTTACTTATTAGGAAGGAAATTTTGAAATTCAGATATCTAGCCTTAATCTAGTCTTCCTCCAGTGGATCTCTCGGCGTCCCAATTAGAGCAGAATCCAGGGCAGATGTCTCATCTCTGATGTGGCAGGAAAATGCAGGGTTGGTATGCATCAGCCCCATCTGGAAAGTGCCTGCCTTTCCTCTCTGCTTTCACCCTTCTTGGATCAGAGGCACGGGCTTTGCTTCAAGGACCTCTCTGCTCTAAAAATGTTACCATTAAATAATGAAACAGTTGATCAGTGTGCTCTCAAAATTAAGTGACTGAAAGGGTCTTATGCATGTATGCATGGGGGCTATTTACAGAAGTGTGGGGGGAATGGTTTATCACTAAAGTTTTGGTCGGGAGCCCAGGAATAAAATCTCAGCTGTGTCCCCTACGGCAAGTCACATAGGACTTTTTCAGGAGTAAAACAGGTACGCAATACCCTTTTTCATACCTTTTTTTTTTTTTTTTTTAATAGAGTTAGCATAGGGATAGATTGAGATGATCTTTTACTCTATGATTTTTGCTCTCGGTATATGGTTTAAAAATACTTTTCTATGCATGGATGATAAACATAGTCTTCTGTATTTGTTAGCAGTTTACAGTTTTTTTTTTTTTTGATCTTATTTTTTGTACTGTTTAAACCGGCTTATTATTTTTGTCCTTATAAAGATAGCCTATTGTTCTACTGTCTTGCTTAAAACAGACTTTCCCCAGGGATGGCTAATGTGATTTTTGTTGTAAGGCAAATCCCTGCTAATGTACAAGTTTATATTTGGGCTCTGTATTTTGTTCATTTTCAACTCAACAGCAATGGATTTGGTTTTCTTTTATTTTGTAATGCAAATAAATCACGGTTGTTATTACTAACGTTTTAAACTAGTGGGTATTAGTATCTGTAGTTATTCCTTCTCTTCCTGGCCTTCCTCTTCATCCTCCTTCCTCTCTAAAGACGTTTATAATCCCTTAAGAATTTTGGAATTGGTTTGATAGGTTCCTTTCATAAACATCTTGTTGGAGTTATTATTATTATTTTTAATAAATTGCTTTTAATTCACAGATTAATTTGGGGGAGAACCGACATTTTTACAAGATTGTATTTTCCAAAAAGAAATATTGTATATTCATATATCTTTCCTCATCTTCTTTAATACATTTTAATAAAAAAATTAAATATTTCTCTGTAATTATCTTGTGCATTTTTTTATAAGACTAATTTCTGGGATCTTTAAAAACCATATTTTAATTTGTAACTGCTGGTTGAAGGAAAGAATACTGATTTGTAATTGGTGATCTTGTTTTCATCAAACTTGTTTGGGTAAATCAGGATCCCAGCAGGAAAAAGATGGAACTCTCAAACTAGGAAAATATGAGAAGAATTTAACAAACCATTTACAGGCATGGAAGCAGGGTACATGAAACACACAAGGGGTAATGCAGTGTTCCAGGGTTCCTAGCAGCAGGGTTCCTCTATGTTTGAAGGGGCCAGATTGGAGGACAGTGCCTGGAATTCAGAGATAGGGGGATTTCTGTGGAGAGGCTGCTGACAAGTACCAAGACATTGGTGAAAACCATCAGCTAGCCAGTGGTAAGCCAGCATGGAGGGAAACAATAATAGCCTGACCTCACTCTCCTCTGATCTCCTGCCTTTGCCCATCTCTCCAACCACTGACTAAACCTGTCTGGGGCGAAAGTAGTCTCACAAAGCACAGTAAGAGTGAAGAGCGGAGAGTAGATTTCGAAGTGTCAGTGGAATATATCCAGCATATTCCTAAAGTCTCCCGTTAGGTTTAGTAGTTTGTCTATAGCCTTGTATTTTCTATACAGACAATCATGACATCATTAAATATCAATTTTGTCTTTATCAATCCTTCAATCTATTTGCTTTTTTTTGTTTTATTTCAAGGGGTAGATACTGTACTGCAGCGTGAGCTAAATTGGTTTCTCTTGTAACTGACTTTAACAAGACTACTTCTAAACTTTCACCAGTAAGTATGATATTTACTTGAGATATGGTTTTTGTTTTAGATATCTTTTATCAAGTTCAGTACGTTTTCTTCTTTTCCTAGTTAAGTAAGTGCTTTTTAAATATTTATTTATTTATTTTAAATCATGAATGGATTATTTGTTACATTTAACAAATACTTTTTAGTACCACTGTTAAATATACGTACTAATGTGATAATTCTATTTTATTTTTTACGGGAAACAAAAAATCATTCTTGCATTTCGGCATACATTCTACTCGACTATGACACATTATTAAAATGTATAACATTATTTTTATTTGTTAATACTTTGTTTAGGGTAGTCTTGTCTATATAAGTGAGATTGGTCATAAATTTCTTACCTAACCTGTTTTGGTATAAAATTTGAAATAGCCTAATGAAATGAAATCTGTATTTCTCTGTTTCTCTCTTTTTTATTCCTGGAGAAATTTTGGGTAAGATAGGAACTAGCCGTTTTTTAAAGGTTTGATGACATGGTGGCTTGGTTGGGATGATTCTATATTTTTAGCTACACAAATGATATTTTTTAATCATTATATTGCACGTGAGTTTAGAATTTGATATATTTTTAAGTCAATGTACATTTTATTGTATTTTCTAAATTATTGACATAAAATTGTTCTGAGTATTCATTTATACTGTGTTTTTTTTTATTTGTAGCTCTGACCCATTTTACATTCTTCTCATATTATTTATGTATATCTGCTTTCTTTCTTTGTTCTGTTTTTATTTCTAATTAATCTTGCCAGAGTCTCCCCCCTTCCTTCTTTCTTCTTTCTTTCTATCTTGCCACCTTTCTGCTATTTCAATGACCTTTTAGGTTTTTTGAAAATCTGTAGATTTTTTTTTTTAAATAAATTTTCTCTTACGTCTATTATTGACTTTGCCGTATTATCTTTGGATTTACTATTTTATTTTTTTAACTTCTTGAGTTGAAAGCATGCCATTAATTTTCCATCTTTATTTTTTCCTTATATAAATATCAGAATTTAGATTTTTCTCTGAAATCTACTTAGATGCCAGATGCCCAATAGAAAAAATCATATAATTAAAACTGACTTATATATGCATATATAGGTATACTTGTATAGATATTTATAATATAGTGTTTTCATTGTAATTCATTCTAAATGTTTAAATTTCTATTATGATATTTTTTCAGCAGTCTCATGTTTCCAATTTGTCATGGTTTTTGTCTTCTCCTTTTTTCTGTTTTCCTGTTTATATTTGATTTCTTTTTTCCTGTTTCTTTGTTTCTTCCTCTAGTCATTGAAAATTATACCTTTTCTTTCTATTCATTATTACTGTAAAGTGTCTATCATTTCTACTTCAATTTACACACTCTGAAGTTAATTAAAACAGTTAATATCTTTATTTTCCTTCTGAACATCTTTCTTATTGCTATTTAGTAAATTTAATCTACTTTATTTTTAACTTCCCAAAGAGATTACTATTACTAGTGTTTTGAACAGTTAACGCTAATTTATATTTATCAAACTCCTTTCTTATTTCTTTCCCCCCTTTTGATTTTAGGCCAGATGTTTTGAATGTATCATATCAAATAAGGTTACAAGGTTTATTTCTGTCTGAGTGTGAAGCATTTCACACTTATATTTGTTATGCCATTTAAAATCAGTTTATCACACAGGAGGCAGAGTAGCAAGTTAGCTTACAAGACAGTGTGTATTTATTTGTCTTACATCTGCCCAGTCAGTGTCAAACCTCAATAATTCTGAGCAACTAGGAAAAGGTCAGTCTGAATTAGATTCCATTTGGGAAAGAAATAGCATTCTGTTGCCTTTCAAGTTCTTCCTCCTTCTCTTTTTATTTTAGCTCACATCATGGGATCAAATGTCTGCTAGTAGAAGCTTTGGCATTTAACTGAATAAAGAAAAATAATGTGTGAGTAGTATGCACTTTGAGTAAATATGGTGCTTCTAAATTATTTGAAACTTTTTTTTTATCTACCCTGGCCACAGGGTTCTTTACTTTTTAGGATCAAATTTGATATATGGTATAATCTGGTAAAGGAAAAAAAAATTAAGGGTTTTAGCATTCTTAACATTTAAACTTAACACATCAGCAATGTTTTTTATGTTTCTTCTTTTTTGTTTACTTTAGGAATCTGTTTTCATATGTTAGGTCATTCTTTTGACATACTGTGCTTCAGGTATATTATACCCCCTAATTTGAGGACAGGAGAAGTCTTTGGAAGTCTGATTTTTACAACAAAATGATCTACTGACACTCCAATACTGACAATACAATTTAGAAGTTGTTGTGATCTTATAATTCACAGTGTTTAATGCTAAGACAAAAAATCCTTTATTCACTGTAAAATATTCTAGAAATATTAGTTATGATGTTCTGAGTATATACAGTCACATGACAATATTTCTACTGGGCATCTGACACAATATCTGGTTTAAACTTTGAACTTGTCATTCAAATTGCCATTTGTGCAAAATTGGTAAAATTATATGACACATACTCTGTCTATTCTTTAAAAATAAATAATTGATAATGTATTGATTATAGATTAAGGAACCTTGGTGACTCAGTGGTTAAGTGCTGGGCTACTAACCAAAAAGGTCAGCAGTTCAAACCCATCATCAGCTTCACAGGAGAAAGATGAGGCAGTCTGCTTCAGTAAAGATTTACAGCCTTGGAAACCCTATGGGACATTTCTGCTCTGTCCTACAGGGCTGTGATGAGTCAGAATTGACTCGATGGCAGTTTTTATGGTTTTGGTTAGTACAGATTACATGATTAATTTTGGGTTCTTAATTTAAACTCAACTTTGCCCCTTCTTAAAATCACTTTGCATCTGATATTAGAGTAATATATATCCTTCTTTAGACCATGAGCTCCTTGAAGACAAGGACTGGTTTAAGTTATTTCTGTATTTCTAATAGAACAAGGTTTTATATGAAATACCGAAACCAAACCCAGTGCTGTCTAGTTGATTCCAACTCATAGTGACCCTATAGGACAGAGTAGAACTGCCTCATAGAGTTTCCAAGGAGCACCTGGTGGATTCAAACTGCCGACCTTTTGGTTAGCAGTTGTAGTTCTTAACCACTATGCCGCCAGGGTTTCCTTATGTGAAATAGGGATTCAGTTAATGCTGGTTGAATGAATGAATAATGTTGTCCTTTGCAGCCCTAGTTGTTTAGCCCAGGATCTAGGGATCTGAAAGGTGGGCTTATGGGACTATTATTACCAGTGATACCCAGGATTTCAGGTGCCCCAAGCAAATTTCTGAAGAAACTTGCCTGTCCAATCCATCCTCACTAGGATTAGTGAAGGAAAGCAAAGACCGACGGCAAATTTGCAGGTTGAATGAATTCATAAACACATATCTGTAAAATCTGTCACTAGTTCTGTACCTGAGCATTGCAGGCCTCCTAGAAAACTCTACTCAATAAACCTGTGCATAAAAAAAATATTGAATGAACCTTTACACTTTTGCAGGTCCTGAATAGTTACTCACCACTGTATTTTATATCAGCCACACTCTTTTTCTTGGCCTTGTGTCTACATTTCTACGCGCTTGCTGTCTGGACGCACTCCTTCTTAATATTTAAACAAAGGGGCTAGATAGGTATACAGGCAGGCGCAGTATTAAGAGAAGTAGGAGCCATTTACAACTGGCCCTTGTCCAGGAAATGGACACGATCATGCCAGTGACAGGAGGAAATGCACTCTTCTCTGCATTAAACTCTGAGTGCTTATGAAAAGAAAGCTGGAGTAGAGGGGCATTGCCAAGGCAGAGAACCAGATAAGGTGGCGGGACCATTCCCAGCCCTGCCTCTGCCATATACCTCGTAAACTGATAACTTGGGGTAGAATTTCCCAACCAGTAACTGGAAAAGAAGTGGGTTTTACAGCAAATTGAGTCAGGCTGACAGCTCCCAATAAACAGAACATAGCTCTTCTCCGTAATCTGGGTAGGAAGTTGCTGTCTGCCTTTCCATATCTCGTCTTTAGCACAAATCCTCTTCTCGTATGTCAGAAGTTGATCCAGCCTCTGCATAGAAAATAATAATGATGAAATTAATGGCTAGGTCGCATTGATTGAACACTAACCAGGTGCCAGCGATCATGCTAAGTGCTTTATAAATATAATCTCATTTAATTTTCTGAGAAAGTGCACTGTGAGTATTTGATTTCTCAGATAATAAAACTAAGGCTCAAAGAGGCAAGGTAATCTTCTTAACATCTCACAGCTGGTAAGGGGCAGAGCCATGGCATGTGCCCAGTTTCCTCTGATGGCAATGCCTACTCTTCACAGTCTTCCTTCCACTCTCTCACTTCTAATTCTAACCAAGACCACTCCACCAGAACCCCACCGTACCCTCCACAGACTACTAGCACAGCTTATTCAATAATTAAGTACAATTGCTTTGAAATTCTTGAAGGCAGACACCATGTCTGTTCATCTCTGCAGCCCCAGTGCCTAGCACTGTGTCTGATTCAAAGTAAGAACACAGGGAATATTTAATGAATGAATGAATAAGTAAATGAGACAAACATTTGATAAGGAGCTGGTTTTGTTGAAGACCCTTTACTAGTCGTTTTACTGGTCATCCCTGTCCCTGTATGGAAAGTCATGCCACATAATAGGACTTTTATTTATTTTTATGTGTAGCTGCCAAACCAGTTTTCTTGGTGAAGCAATCAAAAAATAAAAACGACATCCCCAAAAGGCTCTCATCAGGCGTAGGTGTTGCAGGAGGAGGCTTCAAGTCCAGAGTTAGAATCCTGAAGAACAGATGGTCAGTCTGCTAGGGTCAGACATGAAAAGGCTTGCTCCTCTTGCCTTCCAGTGTCCAGAGTGAGCAGTTTAAATGCAAACTGACAATTGTATCTCAGGGTATAAGGCAGCTCCCTGTGGGCTAGTTCAGGGCTACTTCTAGAACCTGGGTCTCATTCTTTTAGAGACTGTACCAACCAAAAGATCTGGTCTCCCAGCGCTCTCTTAGGTATGCAGCCACAACTTTGCATTGAGGGAGCTGTATCCCTGTGGAATTGGTAGATTCATTATGAGTTTTTCAAAGACTGAGTTCAGAAGAAGGAGCAGACAGCCCAAGGCAGACCCTGTGGGAACTCAGCATGGACCACACATGAGAGGATTCACACACACCTGAAGCTCCAGCCACACTGACTGAGGGAAGAAACACTGGAGACTGAGGCCAGTATGTGCAGCAAGTCCTTCATCCTCTACCATCCATGAGTACCTAGGGTAAACTCTACCTAGTTCTCGTGCTAGAATGTGAGCTCAATTATTCTCAACTGTTCATTGAAGTAAAGAGATACACGCTTTTCCAGGTATTGACTGTGTAGAATCCATCAGTCCATTGGAGGGCTCAACCAGGTAGACAGCCCTTTTGGCAGAACGCTGCCTGAATATCCGGAGTACTCTTCAAAGATTTAGGGGTATAGAAGAGTTTGTTTCCTTTTTTTCCAGATTGCTAACAAGTCTGATATTTTAGGAACATGGGCGATTTGTATAGAAATAATGGGAGATGGAGTCGCAGACAGAAGCATATATGGGTCTAACTCTGCCCAGTCAAATCATTCATTTTCTGTGAGCATCTTCATGGGCTGTCTTGAGTGTGCATTTCAGTGATTAATCCCAGGTTGTTAAGAAGATGTTCTCTCTGTGTCTCGATATACTAGTTGTCTCTACACTTAGAATAATACACATAATATTGAGCAATCCAAAATGCTGGTTTCCAAAAAAAAAAAAAAAGGAAGTAAATGTTGGAGAGGCTATTGGGAGATCAGAACTCATATGCACTGTTGGTGGGAATGCAAAATGATACAACCATTTTGGAAAATGATATGGTGTTTCCTTACAAAGCTAGAAATAAAAATACCATATGATCCAGCAATCCCATTTCTAGGAATATATCTTAGGGAAATAAGAGTCGTCACACAGACATATGCACAGCTATGTTCACTGCAGCATTACTCACAATAGGAAAAGGTTGGAAACAACCTAGATGCCCATGAACAGATGAATGGATAAGCAAACTGTGGTACATGGGAAAACGCTAGACAGTAGGTAAGTGGTTAACTGGTGAAAGGTAAGACTGTTCGCAGTGCTGGGGAAGCCAGCACAGTGTATACAAGGCAAGGTCATGGAAGCTCCATAGACATCCAAACTCTGAGGGATGGAATTGCTGGGCTGAGGGCTATGGAGACCAGGATCTTGGAAAATATGAAGCTCAATTGGCATAATATTGTTGATAATGAAAATGCTCTACATTCTACTTTGGTGAGTATTATCTGGGGTCTTAAAAGCCTGTAAATGGCCATCTAGGATACTCCACTGGTCTCACCCATTCAGGGAGCAAGAAAGAATGAAGAAAACTAAAAATACAAGGGAAGAATTAGTCCAAAGGGCTACTGAACCACCTCTACCATGGCCCCCACCAGACTGAGTCCAGTACAACTAGATGGTGCCCAGGTACCACTACTGACTGCTCTAATGGGAATCACAACAGAGGGTTCCAGACAGACCTGGAGAAAAATGTAGAACAAAATTCTAACTTGAAAAGAAAGACCAGACTTACCAGCCTGACAGAGAGTAGAGAAACCCTGAGAGCATGGCCCTCGGACATGCTGTTAGATCAGTAATGAAATCACTCCTGAGGTTCACCCTTCAGCCGAAGACTGGATGGGCTCACAAAACAAAATGAGACAAAAGGGGCGCACCAGGCCTGGGGCAAAGATTAGAAGGCAGGAGGGGATAGGAAAGCTGGTAATGGGAAACCTAAGTTTGAGAAGGGAGAGTGTTGCCACATTGTAAGTTTGTTAACCAATGTCATAAAACAATAGGTGTATTAACTCTTTAATGAGGAACTAATTTGTTCTGTAAACCTTCATCTAAAATACAATAAAATAAATAAAAATATTTACCAATAAAATAATGTAAAAAAATTAGAAAATTCTGATTTCAGTAATTTATAGGTTTTTTTTTTTTTTTTATAGAGGAACATATAAGGTTTTTATAGAGGAACATATAAGGTGGACTATTTGACCTGGGAAGGTTATTATATATCTTCCCTTTTCCTGAAATCCCACATTACTCAATATTCTGAGCTCTTTTTATAATTTCCTAAAAAAAAGCATGTAATATCATACAGTAAGTTTTTTTTTTTTTTTCAGCTATAGAATGCTATGGTTGTTAGGCGCCACCGAGTTGCTTCCGACTCACAGCAACACTATGCCTGGACCTGTGCCATCCTCAGGATGGTTGGTATACTTGAGCCCATTGTTGCAGCCGCTGTGTCAATCCATCTCATTGAGGGTCTTCCTATTGTTCACTTACCCTCTACTTTACCAAGCATGATGTCCTTCTCCAGGGACTGATCCCTCCTGATAATGTGTCCAAAGTATGTGAGACGTAGTCTTGCCATTCTTGCTTCTAAGGAGCAGTCTGTTTGTACTTCTTCCAAGACAGATTTGTCCATTCTTTTGGAAGTCCATGGTGTATTCAATAGAAATGCTATAGAAGTGTAAATTTTTAAGATAACATTAGTGGCTGGCAGGCACAGATCGATTTTAGGAAAGTGAAGCATTTTTAGGTCAAATCACTAAGAAAGTGTAAGATTTTAATGCAGCCAGGGTGGAAAAAGGATCTGCTCGTTCTTCTCTCCTGGTGCATCCGGATTTATAGTCATGCGTCTCCATCCCTCACACACATGTGCACACACAGGCCCACGCCTGGGGCAGACCTCATTTCCCCGTGTCCAGCCAGAGGTTTCACGCAGCTGGAGTGGGGAGCACCTGCGTGGCTCTGCTTTGTGTCTGCTGCACCCTCTCACGGGCGGGCCTGGTTACCATCTGCATAGGTAAGGCCCAGGTCTGGCCTATAACCACCAACCTCACTCCTCCAGGCACAAAGTAACCCTGGACATAAAACAGGCATCCTGCCATACCTGAGAGGGCCTGTTTCATGTCGGTGGTTCTCTCTCTCACACACACACACAAAACTTATTTACGCCTGCCCCTCTGTTAATATTCACCTCTTCCTTTTGTTTTCAGTTGCTGAGTTATTCTGGGAACTGGAGCGATGGGCTGAGGAAGACTCAAAGCTAAGTGGCCTGGTCACTGGTTTATTCATCTATTCCAGAAACTGCTGTGTGCCAGGCTCTGCAGAGAATGTCAGCCATGCAATTGAGCACCTCAGGCTTGTGGGGGAGACAAACTTGTAAACTCATAATCTCAGCCAAGTGTGATATTGTGCAAGTATATAGGACATGCTCTGCAAGAACAAAAGAGAAAGCTACGAACTGTATCTGGCAGCATCTGGGAAGGTTTTACCAAGGACATGGCAGTGTCTGCTCTGGTTCTTGAAGAATGCGTAGGAGTTTCCTGGCTAGAGAAGGGAAGAAAGGTGTAAAGTCACAGGTAATCAGAAATCACTAAAACCCAAAAACCAAACCCAGTGCCGTTGGGTCGATTCTGACTCATAGTGACCCTATAGGACAGAGTAGAACTGCCCCTGTAGAGTTTCCAAGGAGCGCCTGGTGGACTTGAACTGCCGACCTTTGGTTAGCAGCCATAGCACTTAACCATAACGCCACCAGGGTTTCCTTAGAAATCACAGTGGTGCTTTAAAAACAGCAGATTGGGGAATAACAAGCATGAGTCAATGATTCCACAATGTAATTATATTAAAAATCAATAATGAACAGATCTCAAGAAAATCCCAAAATATTTTCCAAACTAAATAGTACATTTCTAAATACCTTGTGGAATCAAAGTAGCAATCGAAAGGGAAATTAAGAAGCATTTTGAACTGAATACAACATAAACTAAATTTGTGGGAAACTTTTTAAGCAGTAATGGGGGATTGTAGCATTAAATGTCTACATTTAAAAAGGAGAAAATTTTCAAATCAATGACCTCAATCACCCCAAGAAACTAGTAAGAGAAGAACAAATTAAACTTAAAGTAGAAATAATAGTAATAAAGGTCGGAGCAGAAGTCAGTGAAATTATCATCAGAACAACAGAGAAAAATCAATGAGACCAAAGAACATGTTCTTTGAGACAATTAATGAAATCAGTAAACCTCTAGCCAGAATGACGAGGGGGAGAAGAGACACAAATTACAAATATCAGAAACGAGAGAGGTGGCATCAACTATATATTCTACAGATATTAAAAGGCTAATAAGAGATTAATATGAATATCTTTATGCCAGTAAATTCAACAAGGTAGATGAAATGAACAAATTCCTATGAAGACACAAACTACCAAAGCTCACTCAAAAATATTAAACAACCTGAGTAATTTTGTGTCTATTAAAGACATTGAGTTTTAGTAAAAAACCTTCAGTCAGAGAAAACTCCAGG
The DNA here is from genome assembly GCF_030014295.1 of Loxodonta africana. Classification (NCBI taxonomy): domain Eukaryota; kingdom Metazoa; phylum Chordata; class Mammalia; order Proboscidea; family Elephantidae; genus Loxodonta; species Loxodonta africana. Next base: position 31,422,325 of record NC_087353.1, on the reverse strand, counting down.
ACCAGGTGGTTTCACTGGTGAATTCTACCAAACGTTAAAGAAATAAATATCACCAATTCTATACATACTCTTCTAGAAAATTACAAAGGAAAGAATATTACCCAACTCATTTTATGAGGCCAGCATTATTACTAAAACTAGACAGAGATATTACAAGAAAATAAAACCATAGACACATGTCTTTCCAGAACATATGTGTAAAAATTTTAAACAAAAATTTAGCAAATTGAATATATCATAACTAAGTAGATTTATCAACGGAGTATAGGGTTGGCTTAACATTAAAAAAAATCAATATAATTCATCTTATTAACAAACTAAAAATAAGACCATATCAATAGAAAAAGATAAAGCATTTGACAGAAATACAACATTCATTACTGACAAAAAGTCTTGGTAAAGTCGGAGCAGAAGGTAATTTCCTCAACTTGATATGGCGCATCAGTGACATGGCCAGAACAGAGAGGAAGAATAATGTGAGAGAACTATGAAGCAAGAATTAAAAGAGCCAAGTGATGGCTTAGCAGTACCAGTAAAGACAGAAAAGTCAGTATCTATGGCATTCAACAGAAAACCAGTACAATTAGGCAAGACAAAGAAATAAAAACCATCCAAATTAAAAAAGAAGAAACAACTCCATCTTTATTTTCAAATGACCTATGTCACATATGTAGAAGGTTCCCTGCAAATCTACGAACGAACTAGCAGAATAGTGAGTCATTAAGATTTCAGGATAAAAGATCAACGTAAAAAAGTCAAGCGAATTTTTATATTAGGAGCAAACAATTAGAAATTTAAATTCAATCTAAATTTGAAAAAGAAGACAAAATTTGAGGGAGAGGGCATTTGTGCAGAAAGGTTATAGAGATACTTGTTAATATGGAATTATGGAGAGTCTTGAATTATATTTTAATCATTAAAAAATAGAGAATTATTATTTTGAGCAAGGGAATTATTTTAATGAGAGCTGTGCTAAATTCATGTTTTGCAGGAAGGGCTGGAAGGGGAGACAAAAAGCAAGCATGTCAATTAGGAAGTTATTGCAATAGTCTACGAGTGAGACAATCAGGGTCTAAGTAAGGCAGTGGTGGCCAGAACAGAGAGGAAGAATTATGTGGGAGAGCTCTGAAGGAAGAATTAAAAGAATCTAATGATGGCTTAGCAGTACAAGTAAAGAGCGTTGGACAGAAAACTAGTTTTGAATTTAGAGACTTTTCTCTCCTGATCTAGTATTGTTTCTGACCCTGACTTGTTGAGTGAGCTCTGGCAAGTGACTTGTTATTCCTGGACCTCGATTACCTTGGGGAAAGCTGGGAGGTATTACTGTGTTGTACAGACTCAAGGCACGATTGTCCAATATGATAGCCATTAGCCTCATGTGGCTATTACACACTCGATGTGTGGCTAGTCCAAACTGGGATGTGTTGTATGTGTAAAACTTAGTACAAAAAAGACTTAGTTAAAAAAAAAAAAAGAGCATAAAATATTTTATTAATTTTTTTACATTGATTATATGTTGAAATTATATTTCGTATATATTGGGTTAAATAAAATATATTAATAAATCAATTTCACCTGTTTCTTTTTACATTTATAACATGGCTGCTGGTAAATTTAAACTTAGATATGTGGTGGTTGTGACTCATGTTATATATCTATTGGACAGTGCTGATCTTGAGCTTCAGGAGATCCTTTGTGTTCAGGGACATCTAAAATTGGCCTTCAGAGTAGTTTCTGCCCACAAAAAGCCATGCCCAACCCCAGGATGGAGGTGAGGTAGAGTAAAGCAGAGGAGTTAGGCAAGTCTCTCAGGGTGACCTCAAAGTAACCCGCATCTCCCTAGGAATAATTTTACCACCCACTTGAGGGTTTAACCTAGTGAAATCCTTCTAAGCAGCAACTTGGAATTTGCCAAAATAATTCAATGGAAAGACTAATATTCTTTCTCGAAGTGCAGGCTAATCTCTAGTCAACAGCTCTCCTCTTCTGCCTCCAAGCAATGATTAGCAATTTAAAACCTGGCCTGACCCAAAGGGCTGCTTCTCCCAGCTCACCCAGCCTGAGACCTGGCAACAAGAGAAAAGCAAGACTGCTGATCATGGTCATATTCTCTTGATGCAAGACTGACACCAACGAGGAGAGCGCTACCCCAGGGAGAATGGAGCCTGAGCCACACCTTCTCACTGCTCCTAGAGCTGTAACATTCTTTCCCAAGCAACTCCCACTGTGCACTACTCAAAGCATACATGTCTGGTAACTCTCACCTGCTCCACCAACACCATATTGTTCACACATATTGCCCTTACCCATCCCACATGACCTTTGTTATGCTGTTGGATTTAGCCCTGAACTTGAGATAAAGATTCATGTGCTACCCGCTTCCTCCAACCACAACCAACTGCGTTCCAAAATATAGTCATTACCTGCTTTCATGAGCCCCTGCTCAGCTCACAAATGTTCAGTCGCAACCGTCCTCCTACAATGTCATGAATGAAACCTAAAATCTTTACTCTGACATTTAAATTTTTCATATAATGACTCAAATTTCTTCATGCATATCTCATTACCTCAGCAGAGCAAGTCTTCTTTAACCTTCCCGCACAGAACATAGGGAAGAGAGAATGTGGTATGCTGGTAGTTGTGGTGACAGTGTGACAGTAGAGGCCAAAGTGATCTGATGCAAACATGACATGTCTTTGAAGTCTCTGTTTTACCTTAAGCATTCAAGCAAACTTTGCGTTCTATTCTATAAACACACACACACACACACCCCCATCTTAAACCACCATTTAGTAAGATTGTTATAGTGGGAAGATATTTTATGATTATTCCACAGATTATTTGTAGCCCTGGTGGTGCAGTGGTTAGGTTGCTAACCAAAAAGTCAGCAGTTTGAATCCACAGCCACTCATTGGAAACCATATAGGGCAGTTTTATTCTCTCCTGTAGGGTTGCTATGAGTCAGAATCAACTCAACGGCAATGGGTTTGGTTTTTTAACCTGCCAAGTACTCCCAAGGATAGGTATTCCTCAGTTTAGGAAGAAAGGCCCAACATAAACCTATTTCAGTCAAGCTGGTTTCTTCAACTAGGAAATATCTCTCAAGTTTCTCTAGCCCCTAGGAACTACTTGGCCTCTCCGGAGGTCCTATATATTTGAATTCCTTCTACCACTCAAGTTTTATTGCTTCCTTGCTCCTTCTCTGCCCAGTCCAGCAGGTCACAGCTTCTCACTTCACTGAATTGCTGCTGCAATGACTGTCTGTGTCTTCTAGTTTGTCCTTAGCTGCTATGTCATGTGTTATATCACTTTTCTATCTCTTCCATTACACATGCATTTTGAGAAGGCAGAGACTATTGTTTGCCTTGTTCATAACTTATTCCCTACACAGTGCCTGGCATATAATAGTGGTCCCTGAAGAACTGGTAAATCAATGAATGTTTGAATGAAAACAATTCAGTATGTTTTATCTTAAGAGACTCAATATCTTGAGGACAGAGGTTGCCTTCCATACCCTTTGTTTCCTGTGGGACTCCACGTGACTAACTCTCATTCACCTCAGCAGAGTGTGTTTGGGTTTGTGGGGATTATGGATAGAGAGTTTGAGTATTCAATAGAATTATCTATCAATTCAACATACTTTCTTTACAAACAAATTTCTAGAATGAACTATATTTTATATGCTATACAGGATTTTTATACAGGATTATGTTTTAAAGTAGCTGTTTTCGTCTACACCTCATCATGAAGGAAGCAAAAACCCTCACAACTGACCAAAAAGCAACATCATGAAAAATGGAGAAAAGATAGAAGTCATCAAGAATTTCATTTTACTTGGATCCACAATCATTGCCCACGGAAACAACGGTCAAGAAATAAAATGACATATTGCATCAGGTAAATCTGCTGCAAAAGATCTCTTTAAAGTGGTAGAAAGCAAAGGTGTCACTTTGAGCACTAAGGTGCTCCTGACCGAAGTCATGGTATTTTCAATAGGCTTACATACATGTGAAAACTGGAAAACAAATAAGGAAGACTGAAGAAGAATTGATGCCTTTGAATTATGGTGTTGGTGATGAATATTGAATGGACTTTCAGAAGAATGAATAAATCTGTCTTGGAAGAAGTTCAGTCAGAATGCTTATTAGATGTGAGGATGGCAAGACTTCATCTCACTTATTTTGGACATGTTATCAGGAGGGTTCACTTCCTGGAGAAGGACATCAAGCCTGGTAAAGGAGAGGGTCAATAAATAAGAGGAAGAACCTTAATGAGGTGGACTGATACAGTGGCTACAAAAATAGGTTTAAAAACATAGCAACAGTTGTGAGGATGTCACAAGAAAAGGCAGTGTTTTTTTCTGTAGTACATAGGGTTGTTATGAGTAAGAGTCGACTCGATGGCACCTAAGAACAACAAGAACATTTGCTTTAGTACTAAATGTGATGAGACTTGGATGCAGGGACATGCTATTAAGGGGCACTGGGAGACTGAGAAGCAGAGAAGTCTTTGGAGGCCTTTCTGAGAAAGGATAAGTGGGTGGGAAAAGGGACAACTAGATGGTAATTGTCAACAAGAGGGGACAAGTTATCCTCTCATCAGCATTATCGATGAGTGTTCCTGTGTCTGTCCTGCCCCTATGACTTTGACTTCTTTGATGGAGAACACGTCAAATGACATACCTACCACCAGATTGCTTATAAGTTAAGGAGAGTGGTGATGTAACATAGTTGACCAGAACAGAAATCTCCAGTCCTTTTAAAATTCAGTGCACATGATGGAGAACTATAAAATTCTAGAATGGATGTTGGAGAAGCATGAACAACACTTGCCCTCCTGGGGGATGCTGTTGTTGTTATTAGGTGCCATGTTCCAACTCATAATGACCCCACGTACAACAGAAGGAAACACTGCCCCATCCTGTGCGATCCTTACAATTGTTTTTATGCTTGAGCCCATTATTGCAGCCACTGTGTCAATCCATCTCCTTGAGGGTCTTCCTCTTTTTCAATGACCCTCTACTTTACCAAGCAGGATGTCCTTCTCCAGGAACTGATCCCTCCTGGTAACATGTCCAAAGTATGTGATACATAGTCTTGTCATCCTTCCTTCTAAGGACCATTCTGGCTGTTTCTCCCAAGACAGCTTTGTTACTTCTTTTGGCAGTCCATGGTATATTCAATATTCTTTGCCAACACCATAATTCAAAGGCATCCATTCTTCTTTGGTCTTTCTTATTCATTTTCCAGCTTTTGCATGTATCTGAGGCAGTTGAAAACACCATGGCTTGGGTCAGGCGCACCTTAGCCTTCAAGGTTGACATCTCCTGAGGGATAGGATGTATTAAAGGGCATCAGTGAGAAGGTTTATAAATGAGGTCTGCTCAGAAAGCCTAATGTTTTTGCTTTCTGTCATTTAAAGCTCTTCACAGACTTTTGAGTGAAGTGTTCTTGCCCTGTGTTTCAGATATTTCCACAAGTGGCAGAGAAAGTGATTGGGAAGCTAGAAGGAGGACATAGAGTCAACAACTTGACAGCTTGACACTATCCCTGAGTAAATTAATAAATAGTTGCAGAAATTAGGAAACTTCAAAATATTCTTGTGTGAAAACAGTGAACTGACTGAATTCTTAATGTTATACTGGAGGAGATCTATTCAAAGCCTATAACAAGTCAGGAACAGAGTGGGGCCAAAACATGGAGGCTAGGGTTCTCTCCATGACTTCTTGACAAGTCGGGCCATACACTCTACCACCTCCAGCTCCTGTGCTTGTTTCACTTGGCACATACCTCTTTCCTATCATGGTCCTTTAGCCACTAAGTATTGGTGATGTTTTTAAATAACCAAATACCCTATAACCTTGACATTCCAAGTGCGGTCTGAGGATCAGTACTGAGCAGTTGCAGCATTGCCTGGAGTCTCAGGCCTCACCCTAGCACTAATAAATCAGAATTGGAATTTAACAAGATTCTCAGATGATTTATACGCACTTTCAGTTTGCAGCATTGTCCTCTAACACCCTTTGCTGGGCTGCTTCTTTATAATGGCCATTCTTAGCTCCTAAGTTTCCCGATGCTTAGCTTCTATCATCTCAAATTAAGTTCCTAAAGCTGGTAATCACATTGTTTTTCTTCCTCTTCAAGATCCTTTTTCCGGGACCACTGCTGACAAGTGATGATGTACTACCTGGAGATGAGAATTCCAAGGCTTTATATGCTCAAAGGGAGAAGAAAAGAAAACATCTTAAAATCAGTTTAACTCCTTTATACATGTCCTTAATTACACAAATGGTACCTGTGATTTGCTTTTATTTTCCTAAAGATATAACTTTCTAATTTCCTGAAGCTATGGGGTGTGTAACTGTAAATCATGTCTTCTTAATATTGAACATGTTAGATCAAAATTACAGTTTTGATGCTAAGAAAGTACCTTCCTGAATTAAACTAAATGGTAATATTTGCAATATTCAGCCAGTCAAAACCTTTATGGGTGTCTTTGTGAGTTATCTCTACCCAATGTTACCTTTTAGGTCCCTCATGAACAAAGTGTAACATAAAGTAGGGTGAGGTGAGCGAGGCTGAACACTGGGAAAATGGGAATATGGTAAAAAGAAGCAAACCTATGGTAGAGCCAGTGGTTTGTGATCAGGTGTTAACCTAAATGTCGGCAGTTCAAATTCACCCAATGACTCCATAGAAAAAAGGCTTGGCAAACTGCTTTGGTAAATATTACAACCAAGAAAACCCTATGAAGCAGTTATACTCTGTAACATGTGGGATTACCATGAGTTGGACCAAGACGGCAATTTTTTTTTTTTTTAATCAGGAAACTAAGGGGGTCTTGGCTGAAGATTTCAGTTTGATTGTGACACTGTTATGATAAATAAATGTGGTAAGGAGGGGCTTGATTTGACATTTTAGGGTTTCCAAATGTTCACAAAAGGCAGTATACTCTGGCTTCAGATTAATCCAGACCCACATTAGGTCAGTTTTGTTGTAATAAGCTTGTGGTTTTTCAAACCATCTGGTTTTCTGGTAAATTTCTTCAGAATTGTCAGTCCGAAAATAAAAGAAGGCAGACTCAGATTGAGACAGATTCAAATCTAGATTCAAATGCCAGTCCCAGCATTTATAGTCCCATAAACTTGGTCAATTTACACACAGTTTCCTCATCTATAAAACATGGAAATTCATAACCTCTGTGTGGAGTTGATGTGAACTTTAGAGACAATGAATGCAAGGTATCTGGCACCTAGTAGGGACTCAATAACAGGTAGCTATTAAAACTAAAACTAGCTTCTAGAACAATGCATAGTAGACTAAACACACACAAAATATTTGTAGAACTTTTTCTCTCTCTAAATTCACCTTCATATATTGAGAGATGGAAAGTCATAATAATCCAATGTAAACGTCTTCTCCAGGTTACTTGACATAGGAGTTAACCTATATAAGCACCCCTCAACTTAAAAATGATCTTGTTATCCAACTCTGTCAGTAGCACTGATTTTAAAGTTACACTTAAGGAATACAATGAGTCAAATAGGCATCCATGGACATTCCTGGAATTTAAGCCACATCGTTTCTATGAGATGATCCCAAGTTCCAACCTAGGCTCAGGAGAGGCATATCTTAAGCTCTTTCCCATTAATGCAGCAGCTATTAGATCACATCAAATTTCTTGCTAACCAGGTGTCTTAGTCATCTAGTGCTGCTGTAACAGAAATACCACAAATGGATGGCTTTAACAAAGAGAAATTTATTTCCTCACAGGAAAGTAGGCTAAAAGTCCAAATTCAGGGCATCAGTTCCAGGGGAAGGCTTTCTCTCTCTGTTTGCTTTAAAGGAAGGCCCTTGTTCTCAATGTTCCCCTGGTCAAGAAGCTTTTCAGGCACAAGGATCCCTGGTCCAAAGGATGCTCTCTGCTCCCAGTGCTGCTTTCTTGGCAGTATGAAGTCCCCCTGTCTCTCTGCCTGCTTCTTTCTTTTATGTCTCAAGAGATTGCCTCAAAACACAATCCAATCTTGTAGATTGAGTCCTGCCTCACTAACACAACTGCTGCCTATCCTCTCTCCTTAGTATCATAGAGGCAGGATTTACAACATACAGGAAAATCACACAATACCAGGAACCCTGGCCTACCCAAACTGATGTACACATTTTTGGGGGGACATAATTCAGTCCATGACACCAAGGTTTGGCAGAAAGTAATTTTGACTTCAGAATGGAATGAATCAGACCTTCATATGCACAGGATGTTTGTATGTTATGTGCTCATATTCTAGCTGAATTGTTGGACAGCAGAAGAGCCAGTGGTGCGGTACCTGGAAGTCAGACACATAGCATACATCAGAGGTCTTAGGACTGAGAATCTGGGAAAGCAATACACCCTCTTTTGCTCTTAACTGTGAATGATGGCCTTCAGTACATACTTAATATTTATTTTATGTGCATATTTATTCTGTAAGTTAATCCTTCTGTAACATGATTTAAATAGTGCTTATACCTTATACCTTAGGGGCAGAATACTGACTGATATACTTTAGGTTCCGTATACGGTCAAGGCAATTTGTGACATTAAATTTTGTGGTTGCATGTGAGTGGGCTTGGGCAGGAAGGGGAAAACAATAACAACAACAGTTGCCCTCGAGTTGATTCAGACTCACAGTGATGCCGTGTGTGCTCAATAGGGTTTTCAATGGTTGATTTTTTCAGAAATTGTTTGCCAGGCCTTTCTTCCAAGACACCTCTGGGAGGACTTGAACCTCCAGTTTTTTGGTTAGCAGCTGAGCTATTAACTGTCCACACTTGCCAGGAAAGCCAGAAAGGACAGGCACACTAATATTCCTGAAACTGGCTCTTACAAAATGCACTTAAAATAAGGTCCACAAATGAATTTTTTTTTTTTTTTGCTGAAATGATTAAGTAATTTCCATTTATCTTACTCAACAATGATCAAATGGGAACATTATTCAAGCCATTGATAGTTATTTCCAGAAAAACTACTTGTCAGGTTTTTTGATTTTTTTTAATTCTTTAAAATGAACTTTATGCTCCTTGAATAGTTTTGTCCTTTTCTTTGAAAAAAAAAAAAAAAAGTGACGCTGTAAATTTAAAATATATATATTTTCACAGATATTTGTATGTGATCAAATTTCTTCAGATTGAGGAAACATTTACTGGTCTCACTGTTTTTCAACTTCATATTATAGTTTGGTGTTAGAAAAGTCTTTTTAGGAATTAAAATAGAGATTTTTTTTCCCCATCAATGTCTCTACCATCCCACCTGGGAATGAGAATATTGACAAAAACATGCCATGTGATCCTCCCATTCAGTCTCCTTATCTCTCCTCATTTAAGATTAACAACCATCCTTAACATTATGTTCAATGTACTTTTTTTTCTTTATTAAACTTTCACATTTATTTTTCTAACTTATACAAAAATGTTAGGTAATCAGTTTTTATCCCCTAGGAACATCTGATTCTTTCAGAAACATTCAACGTAATGTAACATGATACTGGGACTGGAAGAGATGTTAGTCCTTGTTTTCTATTTTAATACTTGCAATTTAATGTTTGACAAAGAGCAGAACAAATCAAATTTTATGATACTCTTCAAGCAGTTCTACACTTTACATGAGGACTCTGCTGTCAAACAGGAACACTATATTTATTTCCCATCTAGAACCAGGGTAATTGCTGTTGTTATGCACCATTGAGTCCATTCCAACTTGTAGCAACCCTGTGTACAGCAGAACAAAACATTGCCCCTTCCTGAGCCATCCTCGTAATTGTTGCTATGTTTGAACCCACGATTGTAGCCACTGTGTCAATCCATCTCGTTGAGCATCTTCCTCTTTTTCACTGACCCTATGCTTTGACCAGGACTGGTCCCTCCTGGTAATACATCCAAAGTAAGTGTGACAAAGTCTTACAATTCTCACTTCTAAGGAGCATTCCAGCTGTACTTCTTCCAAGACAAATTTGTTGGTTCTTCTGGCAGTCCATGGTAGATTCAATATTATTCACCAACACCATAATTCAAAGGCATCAATTCTTCTTCAGCTTTTGCATGCATATGAGGTGATTGAACGTAACATGGCTTGGGTCACGCACACTTTAGTCTTCAAAGTGACGTGTTTGCTTTTTAACACTTTAAAGAGTCCTTTTGCAGAAGATTTGTCCAAAGCAATACATCATTTTATTTCTTGACTGTTGCTTCCATAGGTATTAATCATGGATCCAAGTAAAAGGAATCTTTTGACAACTTCGGTATTTTCTCTGTTTATAATGATTGTGTTTCTTGGTCCAGTTATAAGGATTTTTGTTTTCTTTATGTTGAGGTGTAATCCATACTCATGCCAACATTAATAAAATAATATAGAGTTAATTCACACAACTACATCTGTACTTGTCTTCCTAGTTGTACTGTTATTCCTAAATGATGCCAGTTTTAGGAGACAGGACATGGGTCCTAATCATTTGTGTCATATTCAAAGTAATAAACGCAGAAAAGAATCACTGACACCTTCCTGGTTGACAAAGACTTGTTATTAAAAATAAAATCAGAGGCGGAGCCAATATGGCAGAATAGGCAGACGCTTCCGGCAAGCCCTCTTTACAATAAAGACCTGAAAAAACAAGTGAATTGAGTATATTTGTGACAAGCGGGGAGCTCAGAGCATCAGAGTCAAGCTTAGACAAAGAACTGAGGGGCAGGGGGAGGAACAGACCGTTCAGAAGTGGAGAGGAGTTACTGGACCTGAATTGCGGGTTGCCCTCAGGCACCATTCCCAGAGCGGCAGTGGCAGTGGGCTGGTACTAGCATTTGGCAGCAGTTTCCTCAGGGGGAAGCAGCAGCCACACAGCCTACTCACACCTCCTGAACCTGAGAAGAACGGTGCTCTCGGCAGAAGCTAAGTACTTGCGTATATTTTACGGTACCTTCTGCCCCCACCCCCAAGTCGGCTTCAGCAGCTGAATCCCTGAGCCTGAGATAGACCTTGTTGAGCACCTAGAGCCATCCTCCTAGCCTTGGGGAAGGAAAAAATTTGCAACTGGGGGGAAAAGATAATTTACTAGCTCCATTAACTGGGGGAGTTCAGGACAGAAGCAGCGCCTGTCCAAGCATAAACCATCCGTGGACCTTGAGCACCTTTCCCTTCTGCATGGACCTGTGTGGGCCTATTTTGGGAGAATAGGCCCTTGTTGGCAAACTCCAACCATTTCAGCTGTGCAGTAGAGAGGTGGGTGTTTGACGTTTGACATTACTTTGCCTATTAAACAAGGTCCTCACCTACCCACATCAGGGACCTAAGGACTGGTAGCTCCACTCAGGTCACCCAGGCACCTGTGACGGGGCCCAAAGATAACTGGTACTTCCCAGTCCTTACAATCAAAAACTTTGGGTGCCCATGGTCCCTCTGCAGAACTCTTCCCACCTGCACGCTCTAGGGAACAGGGGCGCATTTTCCTCAGGTATTCTCTGGGATTGTTTCTCAGCCCCCTGCCTTGTTCAGAGTGTGACCCCCTGCTGCAATCAGATACCAGTATATACACCAATCACCCCTGCCCATCTAAGACTTAGGACATAGCCTGTACCACACACTTGATGACAGCTACCTGGAAACCTGAGCTGAATACATACAAGAAAACTGAATGGACTCCTAGACTGATATACCTGGTAACAGCTCTAGCCAGCTGGGGACAGGACATCAGAGCTCCAAAGGTGAAAATAATCCAGCTAGTTCACTTAAGCAACCTATAGGGGTATACAAAAACAAAACAAAACAAGCAGCTACGACACAGTAAGCAAGCATAAACTAATACAATAACTTATAGATGGCTTGGAGACAACAGTCAACATCAAGTCATATAAAGAAACAGACCATGATCACCTCAATAGGCTCTCAAAACAAAGAATCCAGGGATCTTCTAGATGAAAGTGCATTCCTGGAATTACCAGTTGCAAAATACAAAAGTTTAATGTACGGAACCCTTCAAGGCATCAGGAAGGAAATGAGGCAATATGTAGAACAAGCCAAGGAACACACAGATAAAGAAATTGAAGAAATTAGAAAGATTATTCAGGAACATAATGAAAAGCTTAATAAGCTGGAAAAATCTATAAACAGACAGCAATCAGAAATTCAGAAGATTAACAATAAAATTACAGAATTAGGCAACTCAATAGAAAGTCAGAGGAACAGAGCTGAGCAAGAGGAAGCTAGAATTTCTGAACTCGAAGATAAATCAGTTGGCACTAATATATTTGAAGAAAAATCAGATAAAAGAATTTAAAAAAATGAAGAAACTTAAGAATCATGTGGGACTCTATCAAGAGAAATGACCTATGAGCAATTGGAGTACCAGAATAGGGAGGGATAACAGAAAATACAGAGACAATTGTTGAAGATTTCTTGACAGAAAACTTCCCTGATATTGTGAAAGATGAGAAGATATCTATCCAAGATGCTCATCGAACTCCACATAAGGTAGATCTTAAAAGAAAGTCACCAAGACATATTATAATCAAACTTGCCAAAACCAAAGATAAAGAGAGAATTATAAGAGGAGCAAGGGATAAACAAAAAGTCACCTACAAAGGAGAGCCAATACGTAAAAGCTTGGACTACTCAGCAGAAACCATGCAGACAAGAAGACAATGGGATGACACTTAAAAAAACTGAAGGAAAAAAAAAACTGCCTGCCAAGAATCAAATATCCATCAAAACTGTCTTTTAAATACGAAGGTGAAATTAAGACACTTCCAGATAAACACAAGTTTAGGAAACTCATAAAAACCAAACCAAAACTACAAGAGTTATTAAGGGAGTTCTTTGGTTAGAAAATCAGTAGTATCAGGTATTGACCCAAGACTAGAACACTGGGCAGAGCAACCAGAAGTCAACCCAGACAGGGAAATCAAAAAAAAAAAAAAAAACAAAGCAACATCAAAAAAAAAAAAAAGCCCAACACAGGGTAATGGCGATGTTATTATATAAAAGAAGACAACATTAAAATAATAAAGAGGGAGTATGAAATGTAATCATACACCTTCCATATGGAGAGGAAGATATGGCAATACAAAGAAATAAAAGTTAGTTTTAAATTCATAAAAATAGGAGTAAATAATAAGGTAACCACAAAGGAGACAAACCATCCTATTCATCAAAATAAAACACGAGGGAAAAATAGAGACTCGGCAGAAACAAAATCAACAACAAATATGAGGAAAGGACAGAATATAAAGAAAATCTACTCAGCACTTAAGTGGGAAAAAGAAACTGCCAACAACACACAAAAAAAGACATCAAAATGACAGCACTAAATTCATACCTATCCGTAATTACCCTGAATGTAAATGGACTAAATGCACAAATAAAGAGACAGAGAGTGGCAGAATGGATTAAAAAACAAGATCCATCTATATACTGTCTACAAGAGACACACCTTAGACTTAGAGACACAAACAAACTAAAACTCAAAGGATGGAAAAAAACATATCGAGCAAACAACAATCAAAAAAGAGCAGGAGTGGCAATATTAATTTCTGACAAAATAGACTTTAATGTTAAATCCATCAGAAAGGATAAGGAAAGAGACTATATAATGATTAAAGGGATAATACACCAAGAAGATATAACCGTATTAGATATTTATGCACCCAGTGACAGGACTGCAAGATACATAAAACAAACTCTATCAGCATTGAAAAGTGAAATACACAGCTCCACAATAATAGTAGGAGACTTCAACACACCACTTTCGGTGAAGGACAGGACATCCAGAAAGAAGCTCAATAAAGACATGGAAGATCTAAATGCCACAATCAGCCAACTTGATCTTGTAGACATAAACAGAACACTCCACCCAACAGCAACCAAGTATACTTTCTTTTCTAGTGCACATGGAACATTCTCCATAGTAGACCACATATTAGGTCGTAAAGAAAGCCTTAGCAGAATTCAAAACATTGAAATATGGCAAAGCATCTTCTCTGATCATAAGGCCATAAAAGGGGAAATCAATAACAGGAAAAGCAGAGAAAAGAAATCAAACACTTGGAAACTGAACAATACCCTGCTCAAAAATGACTGGATTATAGAAGACATTAAGGATAAAATGGAATAAGGAAATTCAGAGAATCCAATGAGAATGAAAACACTTCCTATCAGAACCTTTAGGACACAGCAAAAGCAGTGTTCAGAGGACAATTTATATCAATAAATGCACACATCCAAAAAGAAGAAAGGACCAAAAGCAAAGAATTATCCCTACAACTTGAACAAATAGAAAGAGAGCAACAAAAGAAACCCTCAGGCACCAGAAGAAAACAAATAATAAAAATTAGAGCTGAACTAAATGAAATAGAAAACAGAAAAGCAATTGAAAGAATTAACAAGACCAAAAGCTGGTTTTTTGAAAAAATGAACAAAATTGATAAGCCACTGGCCAAACTGACAAAAGAAAAACAGGAGAGGGAGCAAATAACCAGAATAAGAAATGAGATGGGCGATACTACAACAGACCCAACCAAAATTAAAAGAATCATGTTAGATTACTATGAAAAATTGTACTCAAACAAATTTGAAAACCTAGAAGAAATGGATGAATTCCTAGAAAAACACTACCTACCTAAACTAACACAAACAGAGGTAGAATGACTAAATAGACCCATAACAAAAGAAGATATTGAAAAGGAAATAAAAAACTCCCAACAACAACAACAAAAAAGCCCTGGTCCAGACGGCTTCACTGCAGAGTTCTGCCAAATTTTCAGAGAAGAGTTAACACCACTACTACTAAAGGTATTTCAGAGCATTGAAAAGGATGGAATACTACCAAACTCATTCTATGAAGCCACCATATCCCTGATACCAAAACCAGGTAAAGACACCACAAGAAAAGAAAATTATAGACCTATATCCCTCATGACCGTAGATGCAAAAATCCTCAACAAAATTCTAGCCAATAGAATTCAACAACATATCAAAAACATAATTCACCATGACCAACTGGGATTCATACCAGGTATGCAGGGATGGTTCAACATTAGGGATGGTTCAACATTAGACGAACAATTAATGTAATCCACCACATAATTTTTTTTTTACCACATAAATAAAACAAAGGATGAGAATCACATGATTTTATCAATTGATGCAGAAAAGGCATCTGACAAAGTTCAACACTCATTCATGATAAAAACTCTCAGCAAGATAGGAATAGAAGGAAAATTCCTCAGCATAGTAAAGGGCATTTACACAAAGCCAACAGCCAACATTACCCTAAATGGAGAGAGCCTGAAAGCATTCCCATTGAGATTGGGAACCAGACAAGGACACCCTTTATCACTCTTATTCAACATTGTGTTGGAAGTCCTTGTTGTTGTTATTAGGTGCCTCGAGTTGGTCCCGACTCATAGTGACCCTATGCACAACAGAATAAAACACTGCCCGGTCCTGTGCCACCCTTATAATCATCATTATGCTTGAGCTCATTGTTGCAGCCGCTGTGTCAATCCACCTTGTTGAGGGTCTTCCTCGTTTCCGCTGACCCTGTACTCTGCCAAGCAAGATGTTCTTCTCCAGGTACTGATCCCTCCTGACAGTATTTCCAAAGTATGTAAGACCCAGTCTCGCCATCCTTGTTTCTAAGGAGCATTCTGGCTGCACTTCCTCCAAGACAGATTTGTTCATTCTTTTGGCAGTCCATGGTATATTCAATATTCTTCAACGACACCACAATCTAAAGGTGTCAACTCTTCTTCGGTTTTCCTTATTCATTGTCCAGATTTCACTTGCATATGACGTGATTGAAAATACCGTGGCTTGGGTCAGGTGCTCTTTAGTCTTCAGGGTGACATCTTTGCTCTTCAACACTTTGAAGAGGTCCTTTGGAGCAGATTTGCCCAATGCAATGCGTCTTTTGATTTCTTGACTGCAGCTTGCATGGCTATTGATTGTGAATCCAAGTAAAATGAAATCCTTGACAACGTCATTCTTTTCTCCGTTTATCACGATGTTGCTCTTTGGTCCAGTTGTGAGGATCTTTGTTTTCTTTATGTTGAGGTGTAATCCGTACTGAAGGCTGTGGTCTTTGATCATCATTAGTAAGTGCTTCAAGCCCTCTTCACTTTCAGCAAGAAAGGTTGTGTCATCTGCATAACGCAGGTTGTTAGTGAGTCTTCCTCCAATCCTGATGCCCTGTTCTTCTTCATATAGTCCAGCTTTCGGATTATTTGTTCGGCATACAGATTAAATAGGTATGGTGAAAGAATACAACCCTGACGCACACCTTTCCTGACTTTAAACTGATCATTATCCCCATGTTCTGTCCGAACAACTTCCTCTTGATCAATGTAAAGGTTCCTCATGACACAATTAAACGTTCTGGAATTCCCATTCTTCGCAGTGTTATCCATAGTTTGTTATGATCCACACAGTCAAATGCCTTTGCATAGTCAATAAAACACAGGTAAATATCCTTCTGGTATTCTCTGCTTTCAGCCAGGATCCATCTGACATCAGCGATGATATCCTGGTTCCACATCCTTTTCTGAAACCAGCCTGAATTTCTGGCAGTTCCCTGTCAATATAGTGCTGCAAAAGTTTTTGAATGATCTTCAGCAAAATTTTGCTTGTGTGTGATATTATTGATATTGTTCCATAATTTCCACATTCGGTTGGATCACCTTTCTTGGGAATAGGCATCAATATAGATCTCTTCCAGTCAGTTGGCCAGGAAGCTTTCTTCCATATTTCTGGGCATGGACAAGTGAGCACCTGCAGCGCGGCATCTGTTTTTTGAAACATCTCAATCGATATTCCATCAATTCCTGGAGCCTTGTTTTTCACCAATGCCTTCAGAGCAGCTTGGATTTCTTCCTTCAGTACCATCGGTTCCTGATCATATGCCACCTCTTGAAATGATTGAATATCGACTAATTCTTTTTGGTGTAATGACTCCGTGTATTCCTTCCATCTTCTTTTGATGCTTCCTGCACCGTTTAATATTTTCCACGTGGAATCTTTCACTGTTGCAACTCGAGGCTTGAATTTTTTCTTCAGTTCTTTCAGCTTGAGAAATGCCGAGCATATCTTCCCTTTTGGTTTTCCATCTCCAGCTCTTTGCACATGTCATTATAATACTTTACTTTGTCTTCTTGAGAGGCCCTTTGAAATCTTCAGTTCTTTTACTTCATCAATTCTTCTTTTTGCTTTAGCTGCTCGATGTTCAAGAGCAAGTTTCAGAGTCTCCTCTGACATCATCTTGGTTTTCTTTTCTTCCTGTCTTTTCAGTGACCTCTTGCTTTCTTCATGGATGATGTCCTTGATGTCATTCCACAACTCGTCTGATCTTCAGTCACTAGTGTTCAATGCGTCAAATCTATTCTTGAGATGGTCTCTAAATTCAGGTGGGATCTACTCAAGGTCATATTTTGGGTCTCGTGGACTTGCTCAGGTTTTCTTCAGTTTCAGCCTGAACTTGCATATGAGCAATTGATGTTCTGTTCCACAGTTGGCCCCTGGCCTTGTTCTGACTGATGATATTGAGCTTTTCCATCATCTCTTTTCTCACATGTAGTCAATTTGATTTCTGTGTGTTCCATCTGGTGAGGTCCATGTGTATGGTCGCCATTTATGTTGGTGAAAGAAGGTATTTGCGATGAAGAAGTCGTTGGTCTTACGAAATTCTGTCATTCTATCTCCAGTATTGTTTCCATCACCAAGGCCATATTTTCCAACTACTGATCCTTCTTCTTTGTTTCCAACTTTCGCATTCCAATTGCATAGTAATTATCAATGCATCTTGATTGCATGTTCAATCAATTTCAGACTTCAGCAGCTGAGAAAAATCTTCTATTTCTTCATCTTTGGCCCTAGTGGGTGGTGCATAAATTTGAATAATAGTCGTATTTACTTGTCTTCCTTGTAGGCATATGGATATTATCCTATCACTGACAGTGGTGTCCTTCAGGATAGATCTTGAAACATCCTTTTTGACGATGAACACGACACCATTCCTCTTTGAGCTGTCATTCCCAGCATAGTAGACTATATGATTTTCTGATTCAAAATGGGCAATACCAGTCCATTTCAGCTCAATATTTATGCTTTCCATTTCATTTTTGATGATTTCCAATTTTCCTAGATTCATACTTTGTACATTCCAGGTTCTGATTATTGATGGATGTTTGCAGCTGTTTCTTCTAATTTTCAGTTGTGCCACATCAGCAAATGAAGGTCCCAAAAACTTTACTCCATCCACGGCATTAGGGTCAACTCTATTTGAGGAGGCAACTCTTCCCCAGTCACCTTTTGAGTGCCTTCCAACCTGGGCAGCTCATCTTCCAGCACTATATCAGACAATGTTCCGCTGCTATTGATAAGGTTTTCACTGGCTAATGCTTTTCAGAAGTAGACTGCCGGGTCCTTCTTCCTAGTTTGTCTTAGTCTGGAAGCTCAGCTGAAACCCGTCCTCCATGGGTGACCCTCTGGTATCTGAATACCCGTGGCATAGCTTCCAGTATCAGAGTAACACACAAGCCCCCACACTATGACAAACTGACAGACACATGGGGAGGTTCTCACCAGAGCAACTAGGCTAGATAAAGAAATAAAGGGCATCAGATTGCAAGGAAGAAGTAAAAGTATCTCTATTTGCAGATGACATGATCTTATACACAGAAAACCCTAAGGAATCCTCAAGAAAACTACTGAAACTAATAGAAGCGTTCAGCAGAGTATCGGGATACAAGATAAACATGCAAAAATCAGTTGGATTCCTCTACACCAACAAAAAGAACATCGAAGAGGAAATCACCAAATCAATGCCATTTACAGTAGCCCCCAAGAAGATGAAATACTTAGGAATAAATCTTACCAGAGATGTAAAAGACTTATACAAAGAAAACTGCAGTACACTTCTGCAAGAAACCAAAAGAGACTTACATAAGTGGAAGAACATACCTTGCTCATGGATAGGAAGACTTAACATTATAAAAATGTCTATTCTACCAAAAGTGATCTATACACTTAGTGTAATTCTGATCCAAATTCCAAAGACATTCTTTAATGAGATGCAGAAACAAATCACCAACTTCATATGGAAGGGAAAAAGGCCCCAGATAAATAAGTCATTAATGAAAAAGAAAAACAAAGTGGGAAGCCTCACACTGCCTGATTTTAGAACCTATTATACCGCTACAGTAGTCAAAACAGCCTCGTACTGGTACAACAACAGATACATGGACCAATGGAACAGAATTGAAAATCCAGACATAAATCCATCCACATATGAGCAGCTGATATTTGACAAAGGCTCCAAAACAGTTAAATGAGGGAAAGACAGTCTTTTTAACAAATGGTCCTGGCATAACTGGATATCCATCTGCAAAAAAATGAAATAAGACCCATACCTCACTCATCCACAAAAACTAACTCAAAATGGATCAAAGACCTAAATATAAAATCTAAAATGATAAAGATTATAGAAGAAAAAAATAGGGACAACATTAGGAGCCCTAATACGTGGCATAAACAGTATACAAAACATTATTAAGAATGTAGAAGAAAAACTAGATAACTGGGAGCTCCTAAAAATCAAACACCTATGCTCATTCAAAGACTTCACCAAAAGAGTAAAAAGACTACCTACAGACTGGGAAAAAGTTTTTTGCTATGACGTTTCTGATTAGCGCCTGATCTCTAAAATCTACGTGATACTGCAAAAACTCAACTACAAAAAGACAAATAACCCAATTAAAAAATGGGCAAAAGATATGAATAGACACTTCACTAAAGAAGACATTCAGGTAGCTAACAGATATGTGAGGAACTGGTCACGATCATTAGCCATTAGAGAAATGTGGATCAAAACTACAATGAGATTTCATCTCACTCCAACAAGGCTGCCATTAATCCAAAAAACACAAAATAATAAATGTTGGAGAAGCTGTGGAGAGATTGGAACACTTATACACTGCTGGTGGGAATGTCAAATGGTACAACCACTTTGGAAATAGATTTGGCGCTTCCTTAAAAAGCTAGAAATAGAACTACCATAATACAATCCAGCAATCCCACCCCTCGGCATATATCCTAGAGAAATAAGAGCGTTTACACGAACAGATATATGCACACCCATACTTTTTGCAGCACTGTTTACAATAGCAAAAAGATGGAAGCAACCCATCAGTGGATGGATGGATAAATAAATTATGGTGTATTCACACAATGGAATACTACTCATCAATAAAGAATAGTGAGGAATCTATGAAACATTTCATAACATGGAGGAACCTGGAAGGCATTATGCTGAGTGAAATTAGTCAGTTGCAAAAGGACAAATATTGTATAAGACCACTATTATAAGAACCTGAGAAATAGTTTAAACTGAGAAGAAAACATCTTTTGTGGTTATGAGAGGGGAGAGGGAGGGAGGGTGGGAGAGGAGCATTTACAAATTAGATAGTAGATAAGAACTACTTTAGGTGAACGGAAAGACAGCACACAATACAGGGGAGGTCAGCACAACTGGATTAAACCAAAATCAAAGAAGTTTCCTGAATAAACTGAATGCTTCGAGGGGCAGGGGTATGGGGACCATGGTTTCAGCGGACATCTAAGTCAATTGGTGTAATAAAATCTATTAAGAAAACATTCTGCATCCCACTTTGAAGAGTGGCGTCTGGGGTCTTAAACGCTAGCAAGCAGCCATCTAAGATGCATCAATTGGTCTCAACCCACCTGGATCAAAGGAGAATGAAGAACAACAAGGACACAAGGCTATTTCGAGCCCAAGAGACAGAAAGGGCCACATGAACCAGAGACTACATCATCCTGAGACCAGAAGAACTAGATGGTGCCTGGCTACAACTGATGATTGCCCTGACAAGGAACACAGGAGAAAACCCCTGAGGGAGCAGGAGAGCAGGGGCATGAGACCCCAAATTCTCATAAAAAGACCAGGCTTAATGGTCTGACTGAGACTAGAAGGACCCCAGTGGTCATGGCCCCCAGACCTTCTGTTGGCCCAGGACAGGAACCATTCTCGAAGCCAACTCTTCAGACATGGATTGGACTGGACAATGGGTTGGAGAGGGATGCTGGTGAGGAGTGAGCTTCTTGGATCAGGTGGACACTTGAGACTATGTTGGCATCTCCTGCCTGGGGGCAAGATAAGAGGGTGGAGAGGGTTAGAAGCTGGGGAAATGGACATGAAAAGAGAGAGCGGAGGGAGAGTGTGGGCTGTCTCATTAGGGGGAGAGTAATTGGGAGTGTGTAGCAAGGTGTATATGGGTTTTTATGTGAGAGACTGACTTGATTTGTAAACTTTCACTTAAAGCACAATAAAAATTATTAAAAAAAAGAAAATCGGCTTGAATATGGGAAATTTATTAACCGTTGTTTTGTGACTATTGTTAACAGAACTTTTCTGTATTCATTATCTACTTCGCCGATGACCTTGAATGCAATACAAATTTGATCAACTAAATCAAACATATATCAACTTTTAAGTTCCTGAAAGCCTTTGTCCTCATATTGGTCTCTGAAGAACCACCTGGGATTTAACCTGGTAAATGGAAGAATCACAACTATGAGATAAGTTATTTTGGTTATCAAAGCAAAAATCTACCAATGACAAACTGCTGTGGCCTCTTTAAAACTTTCTCATTTTTATCAGATTGCTTCTTATCAAGAAGATAAGTAATCATATCAGGCCACACCACAAGTAGCATGAAATATGAGCATTAATCAAATATGATACCCTGTGTTAGAGAACATTCAAATCTATTTTATTATATGTATGGTTTCACTTTACATATAAGAATCTGAAATAGATAAATAAATAAAACACACCCAATTTATTGACAAGCTCATTCTATTTATGTGGAAAAAAATGAAAGAAAAAATTAAAAGTTTCCTATCTTGTAGAGAAAGTTTTTCAATGATCTTCAGTTTCTTATTTTGTCATGAAAAGCAACTGGAATGTCAATATCAGTAAAAAGAGATTTTAGAATAATTCTCCAATCTTAATGGAAAATTATCTTCAGGTTTTGTTTGATTTACTGTTTCAAAACCTCCTGTAAAATTCTGAGTGTCAACCTCAACTATTCACACTTGGTGACAGGTGTGACAGTGACTTGAGGAGCACATCTATTTCAAAACACTCAGGAAAGAGAAAAGAAACAATGACTAAGCACTGACTAATTCTACTATTTGAAATGTTAGTTATCTCAGAGTTTTGTTTGTGTTCCAATCTTCTGAGAACAATCTACTTTATAATTCTTATCTACTAGCTTACCAAAATGTTTTCAACTCCATTAAACTCAGTACTGATTCATCACAGGGGCAGCATTAGGTCATATGGCTTCATGACCCTTTCATTCTGATGACCATATTTCTAGAATGAGCCCTGTTGCAATGTTTATTACACCATCAACACTCTGGGCTTAGCCTCTTGTGACAGAGTCCAATATAAACTGACCACATATAAATAGCATAAATGTTCAACAGCTAATTGAGACACACATTCATGCAGAGAGGAAAGTTGACAAGATTGTTGTGCTCTTGATCCAGGTGATCATAAATAGTGGACGAACAATAATCTGCAGGATGTACACATGCTGGTCATTTTGAATATGATTATGCTGGTTCAAGGCATCACACACAGCTAACCCATGTTGCTTTGGGGGCCACCCACTTTGCCTGCTTGCATTCCCACCACCTTCTCGCCCCCTATTTCTTTACTTTTTAAATATTTATATGTGTTTCTAAAAAGTGTATAGTTTAGTTTTGGTTGTTGTAAATTTATAAAAGTGTGTATCCCGTCCTGTGTAATACTTTGGAGTTTACTTTTGCCACTAAGTTATATTTTGCTAAGATTAATTCATAATATTGCATATAAATATAGTTTATTCTTTTTAACTGCTCCAGTATATTCCATTGTGAATATATCACAGTTTACTTATCCATTCTCCTGTAAAAGAAAGGAGCCCTGGTGAAAAAATGGTTAAGCACTCTGCTGTTAACTGAAACGTTGGTGGTTCAAAACCACACAGTGGCCCCAGCAGGAGAAAGATCTTGCGATCACCCTTCATAAAGATTGTTGTTGTTGTTAGGCTGTAGTCTTTGATCTTCATCAGTAAGTGATTCAATTCCTCTTTGCTTTCAGCAAGCAAGATTGTGTCATCTGCATATCACAGGTTGCTAATAAGTCTTCCTCCAATCCTGATGTCGTATTCTTCTTCATATAGTCCAACTTCTTATATAATTTGCTCAGCATACAGATTGAATAAGTATGGTGAAAGGATACAATGCTGACATGCACATTTTCTGATTTTAAACCACACTGTGTTCCCTTGGTTTGCTCGAACAACTGCCTCTTAGTCTATATACAGGTTCTGCACAAGCACAATGAAGTACTCTCGAATTTCTGTTCTTCACGACGTTATCCATGATTTGTTATGATCCACACAGTCGAATGCCTTTGCATAGTCAATAAAACACAAAAACGTTTTCCTGGTGTTCTCTGTTTTCAGCCAAGATCTATCTGGCATCAGCAATGATATCCTTCATTCCAAGTCTTCTTCTGAATCTGGCTTGAATTTCTGACTGTCCCTTGTTGATGTACTTCTGAAACTGCTTTTGAATTATCTTCAACAAAATTTTACTTGCATATGATATTAATGCTATTTTGTGATAATTTATGCCTTCTTTTGGATAACTTTTCTTTGGAATGGGCACAAATATGGATCTCTTCCAGTCAGTTGTCCAGATAGCTGTCTTCCAAATTCCTTGGCATAGAAGTTGAGTGATCCCAGTGTTTGTTGAAACATCTCAATTGGTATTCTGTCAATCCCTGAAGCCTTATTTTTCACCAGTGCCTACACTGCATCTTGGACTTCTTCCTTCAGTATCATTGGTTCTTGATCATATGCTACCTTCTGAAATGGTAAAGATTGCATAAAGTTTACAGCCTAGAAATCTCTATGGAGGCAGTTCTACTCTCTCACCTGGGATCACTATTAACTGGAACGGACTCCATGGCGCCTAACAGCAACAACGCTGTTAAAGGGCCTTATACCGTTTCCAGTTTGTGATCTTATAAACAGCTCTGACAATATCTCTTACACACATGTTAAAGTATCTTTTGGACACACACACACACACACCTAGGAATGAAATTGCTGAGTAGTAAGGTATTTACAAGTTAATGAACTGTCTTCCAAACTAGCTGCAGCTATTTACACACTCACCAGCAATGTAAAATAGATTTTATCGATCTCATTCTCTCAAATACTTGGTTTTTCCCATTGAATAGTTATAAGATGATATCTCATTGTGATCTTGATTTGCATTTCCCTGATCACTAATGAAATCAAACATCTTTTTATTGTTCATATGTAGTTTATCTTTTGTGAAATACCTGTTCATGTCTTTTGCTTATTTTTCTTTTGGGGTTTCTCTTTTGTTTTTCATTTGTAGAAGTTTTACGTTTTTGAAGCTTATCGTAATGTCAGTTATGTGTTTACCAGTGTATATTCACTAAGCTTACATTTCTTTAAAAGTCTTTTATCATAGATATTTTAATTTTAATGTAAACATTTTTATTAGTATCTGATATATTATTTAAGAAACTTTCCCTACCACAAGATTAGAATGATCATTTCCATGTTATGTCAATTGTATTAACTAATGTGTTAATCTGTTAATTGCCATGATTACACATGTCAGCTATAGAAATATGTAAGACACAACCCTCAAGAAGCTCTGTCTAGTGGGGAAATAAGCAGTTAGTTCATCCTCTAATGATGCAGAGTATGCTTAGTACTATTACAACTTGTAGCACACTTGGACAGAAATACATTTCCTGAAGACCAGATGCTGTAAGGCCGATAACTTAGGTAGTTTTGTTCACATCTGCCACCAACACTTGGTTGAAAAAAGTCAATGCATCTAGTCCAGTTATTTATCTATAAAAATATATGAGGATCTCAAAATAATTTTTTAAGAACATGTCATAAATATGCAGCCAATTATAAAACACATTTCATATACCTATCTTTTGTGAGTTTGAAACCTCCCCCTTACCACTCACCAAGATACTGGTAAAGACTTTTGAGTTATAAAGCTTGGACGAATTATGGTCCAAACTAGACTGTCTTTGGTACATAACATGTTTGCTCTCATCTCCATTAAATGTGTGAGTTTAATTGAATGTGTACTTGACTCTTGACTGGGGATTCTTATTACTAATCACAGTGAATCCTTCGATTTTTGCCAATGTACTTGATCAAAGTGTAGACTGTGAGTAGCTACTATTTATTGATATCTGTTTATGGCTTTGATTACTTTAAGTCTGCTCTGCAACTGCAAGTTTTCTGCTTTCTTATG
The DNA here is from genome assembly GCF_030014295.1 of Loxodonta africana. Taxonomy (NCBI): domain Eukaryota; kingdom Metazoa; phylum Chordata; class Mammalia; order Proboscidea; family Elephantidae; genus Loxodonta; species Loxodonta africana. The sequence continues at coordinate 31,396,921 of NC_087353.1, read as the reverse complement.
TAAGATTATGATGATGCTCTACCTTTTCTCCTTGCAAATCTCAGTTCTCTAATGTATTTGATTTCTCTCTGATGGCTTCCACCAGATTCATATTGTATGATTCATATTCTCCTCTGGGGGAGGAGAATACTTTAAACTACCATCATAGGATGTTTTATGTCTTGCTTTGAGTTAGATCTAAAAATGATGCCCGTCACTGCCACTGAAAAAAAAAAATACACATAATGATAGCGCTATGAAACTTTGAACTTCCCCCAGCCAGTGGTAACTCTAGCCTTAAATGTAACTACATCATATTCCAATGTCTTTTGTATTATAGGTAAGAGGGAAAAGCACAGGGTAAAATGGAGCAAAAAAGAGGGTTACTTAACCCACATGGTGTGGTCAGAGAAAACATCACGGAGAGACGAATTATAAAAGATCAGTAAGAGTCAGCTTGATATAGGAGAAAGGGGAGGAGAAGGACAGTATAGCATATGGCAAACGACAACAGAAAAGGTGCATTGAACTTTAAAAGATGGCTCATTTTCTTTTGTGGTTTGGAAAACACTGATATCATCACCCAATTAAAATCTTCAGCATGGCAGTAGGGGGATCGTGGCCACCATCACCATCGACACTGGGAAATCAAACTGGCAGTTAGCATATGTAAATATGATCTCATATACATTTATTCAAAGTGGCATCCAGATCAAAATAGATCATTTCACACGAGGAACAAAGGGCAAACCCTAGTCACAAATTGTGTCAAGAAGGTGGTTTTCCAAAAAAAAAAAAAAATTCCCCAAGGTCTCTTTCCTTACCAAGGGCAAAGTGTTCAAATGCAGGATCTTGCCACATGTTTCCATTTGAGCAGATGGTAGAAAGGTTTGTCTGAAATGTGGAACTTGTTAAGGGGGAAGGACTTCCTGGTAGAGATCAAGAAGGCTGTTTAAATTTACTTAGTGGTCGTATGGTTTGTAATCCATTCATGCTTGTGAGTATAATGCCTTTATAATTACTTGTAAGTAGATTGAGAGCCCTAGAATCAATGAATGGGAAAAGGCAGTTTAGCTGCTGCTTAGACTTTTGCTGAATATACTGGAAGATACATATATTCTTTGTCTACAGTATTAAATGATCTTACATATATACCTTAAGTTTGCTAATTAGAATATAAAAATATTATCTTGACTCTCTATGGGAAAGGGATCAAGGACCATAAAAGGATTATCTTTGGAAATTGACTTTATGGTCTTTTTGGCCAATAACATCATGATGAACTATCACTACTAATAAGGTCACCATCACCACTACCCCAGATACTATTTGTATTGATCAGGATGCACTAGGCTTTACTATGATATTAAACAACCTCAAAACCTTGGTGACTTGAAACAAGAAAAGTTTGTTTCTCTCCTACAAAATTAACTGTGCAAGACTTTCCAAGGCAATTGTATTCCATGTCAACACTTTCTAGGCTTCTTGTCATTCTAGGCATTCTAGCATTCTAGGCTGTTTTTATCTTAGGACACCTCCATATGAATACACATTTCCATAATCTTCCAGGCAAGGTAACAGAGTGCTGAATAATAATGCATTGATACTTAAATGGTCCAGCTCAGAAGTGCCAAAGCAGGTTCTGTCCACAACGCACTGGACAGAACGAGTCATAAAGCTCCACCCAAGTACAAAGTTGGCTGGGAAGTGTAAGCTCCTATCTTCCCAAAAAAGGAGGAAACTGGATAAAGGCAATATTTAGCCTCTACTTTAACATGAATGGTTTCAAATTTGCAAAGTAACTTTATGCAGCAAGGATTAGTGTGCACATTTTAAAGGTGAGAAACAATATAGAATAGGCACTGACGACATAGATTTGGAGTCAGAGAGTCTTGGATTCCTAACCTATGAGCTATGGAGGCTCAGAGAGATATAATCTCTCTAAACTTGTTTCTTTTCTTTCTTTCTTTCTTTTTTTTTTTTTCGTTAAATTGATATCAAAGTACCTACTGTATAGGAATGTGTTGAGGTTTAAATACAGTAGGTAAACTGGGAGGCAAAATTTCTGACACATAATAAATAAATGCTCTATAAACTAGCTCATATTAGTAAGAGGAAATTGATGATCAGTTGTTAAAAAATACCTGTCTAATGAGTGAGGGAATATTGATCTCAAATGAATATTAGGGGAACAAACTGACCCAGAAGGCAAACTTTTTACAGCTAGACAAGCTGGATTCAGAACTCTTATTTGTCCAATTCCAAGGCTGTGCTATTTCCACTCTATCACAGTGCTTCTCATTTTGACATGGAATGGTAGGTACTGCGTTATCAGGCTGTCCCAAACCTTTTTTATGAACAGCCTCTCTCCCTAACTCAACACCCCCACCCTGGCCTGACCCTATCCACAGAGAGGACCTGGGTTTAACTACAACTTCTCAAGGATTTATGGAAGGTAGGCAGGTTGTGGTTAAACACTGGTAGCCATGTGATGTGTCAGGAAACTTGGGCTGTTATGCTAACTTTATCACTTAATATTTGTGTGACCTTAGGCAATTCAATTAAGTCCTCAACTATAAAATACGGATGATAGTATGAGTTTCCATTCCTACTTTACAGAGTCGTAGGGATCAAACAAATTAGTAGATTTAAAAGCACTTTTTAAAATATTGTTGTTATCAAGATCCACATAGGAGCTCCATATTAAATTTTTTATTCTAACATCAATTTTTATAAGTTTATCATTTGTATTTTAAAAGATAACTGGCTTTCATAAAGTTTTAAAAGTATTGCCTTATATGTATTTCCTAGAACTTCAACAGATTACTTACTACTTTTGGCTATGATTTCAGGAAACTCTGATCTACCTCGTATCCCCCCAACATCTGCATAATAATTATTTTTTAAGGAGCTTTTTAGAATTCTGATTAACCCTCATTTTATTCAAATGTGCTTTGGAATTTAAGACACTATGAACTTTCTGTATTATAAATCTTGTGGCTAGGATAACCTAACCTGTTGTGAATTACAAAATGGTTTTAATAATTTTACACCATTTTAAATGTGGGGAGGACTTGACATACTTAAGATATTGGGAGTTGTCTGTTTTATGAAAGTTGCCTGGATCCAGTCATGGGAGCCAAGAATAGTTCATGACATGTACTTTATGTCTTCTATGGAGTCACAAAAGGAATTCTAGGGATGAGAACTTGAACTAGTACCAGCTTTCCCTTATTTAAGCAAAACCAGAAGTCTACATTTGTTCCTATTTCCTTTTTATTTGCTGGATCATGATTTTATTTTTTTTTTTTTAAAAAAAAAGCACTTTGAAACATTCAGAGGATTATGCCAGTGGAAGTTGTTGCTATTATGAGTTAAGGACAGAAAAGAACCCTCGAAAGTATTCTGTTTAGCAAAGAAGCAGATGACTTGAAGACTCAGATCAGTGTAAGACACATGGGTCTAGTTTCACTGCAAGGACCTACAGTAAGGACAATTACAAGTCCAGTGGTGCCCAACCCCTACACAACTACTCACTCTATGACCTACCCTGGCTTGCTGCCTGCTTCCTGGTCACCCATACAGATTGCCTCCTCTTTTGAAAATGCATAAAATATATTTTACTAACATTAAAATTATTCTTTCTCAGGCAACTATTTCTCACCACACAAGAACATGGATAACAAAAGTTTTGACAAATTGGCCTTAATCATAAATAAAAACCTTTGCTCTTTGAAATACACTATTAGGAAAGGCATATTAAAACACTTAAAAGATAAGCTACAGGCTGGGAAGAAATAGTTGAAAACATATATTTATCATTTTTTTCCAGGTATTACTTTTTTTTTATTACTTATACAAAAATAAAATCCACCTTTTTTAAGTGCAGTTTGATGAATTTTGGTAATTGTATCGAAATGTGTAACCATTAGAATGATCAAGATATAGAGCAGCTTTATCACTCTAAAAAGTTTCTTCATACCCCTTGCAGGCTCCTCCACAGAACCTCAACCCAGGCAACCAATGATCTGTTTTCTGTCACCATGATTTAGCTTTGAAAGAGTTTCATATAAATGGAAGCAGATAGTATATATCCTTTGGGTTCGACTTCTTTTACTTTAGCAAGTTCTTTTCAAGATTTATCCATGTGTTAAATAATATCCATGTATTAATATCCATGCCTTTTTATTGCTTGTAATAGCTCACAGTATGAATATACCACCATTTGTTTATCAACTCACCAGTTGATGAATGTTTGAATTATTTCCAGCTTCTGAATTATTTCCTGTTTAGGACATTAACTTACAAGGCTTTTGTGGACATAGGTTTTCATTTTTCTTGGGTAAATACCTACATGTGGTGTGCTGGATCATATAAAAAGTGTATGGTTAACTTTAAAAGATACTGCCATGCTTTTCTCCAAGTTACCACTTGCATTCCACCAGCAATGGATCATTTCCACTGCTTCACATCTTCACCAATACTTTGTATTGTCATTCTTTTTTAACTTTAACCGTTCTATTGTGTGTGTTGTTAAAAATATATATATATAAACACAGTGCCGTCGAGTCGATTCCGACTCACAGTGACCCTATAGGACAGAGTAGAACTGCCCCATAGAGTTTCCAAGGAGCGCCTGGAGGATTCGAACTGCCGACCCTTTGGTTAGCAGCCGTAGCACTTAACCGCTACACCACCAGGGTTTCCATATATATATATACATGTATGTATGTATATATGTATGTGTGTGTGTGTGTGTGTATATATATATACTGCCAGCCCTTTGTCAGGTATATATTCTGCAGATTTATTTCCCAGTTATGTAACTTATCTTTTTGTCTTGCTAACTATGTTCTTGAAGAACGATTGTTCTTCTTTTTCTTTAATTCTGGGCCATTATTCAGTTGTTTTTTTTCCTTTATATTGCATGCTTTTTGTGCCCCATTAAGAAATCTTTGCCTAACCAAAATACCACAAAGATGTTCTCTTATGTTTTCTCCTAGAAGTTTAATGATATTTGTCTTACAGTTAACTTTATTATCCATATCAGGTTAATTTTTGGACACGCTTTGAGTTAAAGCTGAAAGTTTTTGTTTTTCCTGTTAGATAACTCATTTGTTCTAGTACCATTTGTTAAACAGACTGTCATTTGTCCATCGAATTACCTTGGCAACTTTGTAAAAAATCAATTGACCATATAAATGTGAATATAATCTGGACTCTGTATTCTATTCTTAAGTCCAGTATGTTTACCCTTGTGCAGATACCTCACTCTTTTTATAATTGTAACTTTTTAGCAGTAGTATAATCCACCGACATTTTTCTTCTTGTTCAAAATTATTTTAGCCCTTGTAGATCGGTCACATTTCCATGTAAATTTTAGAGTCACCTTGCCAATTAGGAAAAAAAAAAATTCCTGTTTGGATTTTCATTGGGATCCTATGTTAATATGTAATTCAATTTGAGGAAAGCTGATAAGTAAATAACATTAAGTCTTCCAATTCATGAACATGGTGTATCGCTTCATTAATTTAGGCTTTCTTTGATTCTTTCAGCAATATGCTACAGTTTTCAGTTTACAAATATTGCACATAATTTGTTAGATTTATCATGGAGTATGTCATGTTCTCTTGTTGTGCTGTAAATGGTAGTTAACAATCACCTGCAGACCTGCCCTGCCAAGCGAGACTCACTCTGGTCTCCTACAATGCTTCTAATCTTTGTCATAAGCAGTAGATGGAGGTCTGTGGGAAAGTGCAAAGACTCCCCTTATCTATGGCTTTTAGTTATCCTAAACTTTCACCCTAGCCTTTACTTTGACTTTCCCAAAATTTATAGAATATTAGCAGTTTACTTTTTATTCATTTTTATGGTGGCCACCCCTTCTTCGCAGGCTGTTTGCCAAAAATGAAACAGCATGTGTGTCTCACCACTCTTCAGCGGGGCTTCACACTGAGTTTACTTCATTACCTTGTAATCTCAGCTCTCTGATGGGGTCAAGGAAAGATTTTGTAGATAATATGAATTTTTCTCATTGTTAGTATGGGAACTACCTTATCTTGGTCTTTCTACATCCTAAGAGGAAAGGGGTCACCATTGCCTTTAGTTTTGAAGGATGTTTTTACTGAGTTAGATTTCTAGATAGGTAGTTACTTTTCTCTGATGAAATTCTGTATCTAGTTGTTTATGTTATTGAACCTAGAAACAACAGGTTTCTTTCTTTTTTTTAAATTTTATGTCTGTTAACTTAATACCTGGATCAAGTAGATTATCTAATTATCCGTGGTCTAGCTTGTAGGTCTGTCTTGAGTTTTCTTTCTTTCTTTTTTCATGATTTTTCATCTGTATCTCAGCATGCCTAGCTATTTTTGGTGAAATGGTAGAATGTTTGTATTTAAAAAATATGAACACTTTGGATGATTTTAACTTTTCTCCAGAGAGGGCTTTGTTTTCTTCTGAATGGAAATTCTAGGAGAGGCTTATCACCTTGATGCAATTAGGGTTTGATATGGTTTTATGGTTATGTTGTAGGCTAAGTGCTCCACTGCTAACTGAAATGTTCAAACCCCAATAGCTGCTCTGAAGGAGAAAAGACCTGGTGGTCTGCCTCTGAGAGATTACAGTCCAGGAAACCTTATAGGATGGGACAATTCTACTCTGTTACATAGAGTTGCTATGAGTAGGAATTAACTAGATGGTACACAACAACAACAGCAACAGGAAATCTACAGAAAATGAGCCAAATCCATCCCACCACTAGTTTTTGTAAATGAATGGTTCATTTGTACGTGTTTTCACGTTACAATGGCAGAGTTGAGTAGTTGTGCAAGAGACTTCATAGCCTGCAAACCCCCAAATATTTACTGCCTGGACCTTGCAGAGGACATTTGCTAATCTCTGCCATTACTACTGTCAGAACCACTGTAGAATCTGGGGTATTTACAAATGTTCCTCGAGTCCTGGCTGCTTTAGTTGTCCTCTGATGACTTCAAAGAAGTTTTAAAATATATATATATATATACATACACATATATATTTAATTCTACCCAGCTTTTACATGGGTTTTTGGCAGAAGAATTGGTCTGATATAAAGCTCTCCCATCAGAGCCTGAAGCAAAAGTCGTCTCAGTTTTTCTTTGGGATTTTACATTTCCTGGTTATTTGTGAAAGTCCCTGTGTAGCACTAACAGTTTGTGCTCAGCTACTAACCTAAAGGCTGACAGTTCAAACCCATTCTGTGGTGTCATGGAAGAAAAGCCTGGTGATCTGCTTCCATAAAGATTCCGGCCAAGAAAACTCTACAGAGCAGTGCTACTCTGTAACACACTGGGTCACCATGAGTTGGAACTGACTTGAGAGCAATGGGTTTGGTTTTTTGCGTTGGTTATTAGTGACGTTGAACTTTTTATTTTCCCATTTACTCAACATTCCAATTCCTTTTTCTATGATTTTCAAAATAAACATCATTTTAGAATAGCCTTAGAAGAAAAGTTGCGAAGATATTACAGAGAATTCCCTTAGATCCCCCATACAGTTTCCCCTATTATTAACATCTTACATTCATTTGTCACAATTCATGAAGCAATATTGATACAATATTACTGACTAAGATCCACAGTTTATTCAGATTTACTTAGTTTTTACTTAATACCCTTTCTCTAATATCCTTTTTCTGCTTCAGGACTCCATCCAGGATAGCACAGCACATTTGATTATCATGTCTATTAGGCTTGTTTTGGCTGTGACTGTTGATAACTTGGCTGAGCTATGGTATGTTAGCTTTTCCACTGCAAGCAGCCCTTTACCCCCCACCACATTTCCATTCTCTACCCTTTAGAAGGGAGTACCTATGTGCAGCCCATACTTAAATATTGGGGAGTTATGCCCCACCTTCTTGAGGATGGAGTATCTACATAAATTATTTTGAATTCTTCTGCATGAGGAATTTTTTTTTAATGCTTCTTCATTTATTTATTCAATTATTTCTATCAATATAGGATCATGGATATTTATTTGGTAATTTGGGTTATAACCAGTAATACTTTATTTTGTTGCTCACATTGTTCCAGCTTTTGACACTGGGTAGTCTTTCAGTTGGCACCTGAGTCCCTTTGACATATATCCATCATGGTGTTTTTTTGTTTTTTAGCACTTCCTTAATCTGTGGCAGTACAAGATGCTACAGACCCATCTTGTATATTCCCTGTCTCAGCCCATTAGTCATTTATCCAAGGTGCCTTGGTTCCTTTTATTGGAGAATGGTATTAGAAACCAAGATATTGGTGCTAAGTGTCCTCATTGTTACCGTGTTGTCTTTGTTTATAGGCCTTCTCAGCTGACAAAGCAAGAAAATATACAAGTGCGGATTAACCCATGTATACACACATATCTATAAATATTTCCCCATGTACCCATGTGCATTTATATTAAGCTAAACATGAGTTTATATTGATGTCTCCAACTCTAATCCGTTACCACAAGAATCATTCTAGCCTTCTTCGCTTTCTTGTCTATAACCTCCCACTTCCATAATGAGAATTCTTCCTTCTACTATACATTACTTAATTGTTCAATCCCAGTATACGTATATACAGGTAGTCCCCTACTTTATGACATATTTGAGTTATGATGACCCACATTTACGATGTCTTTTTTTTTTTGTACATCTTATCACTAGTAATATGTACAACAATGTTGCAGCATGTAATTCGCTGAAGTGTTTTCTCAACTAAATCAGGGGCTTCAGTTACTTGAAAACATGGACCCAAACACTGACACGTTGCTATAGTTGATAGGCAGATTCAGGAAGCAGTGAGATGTTACTGCAAAATACATGAAGAAAAAAAAAAAGGAACATACAGATGGCTCTCACTAAATTTCAGACTAGAAATGCTATCTCCATTGCCAGGGATGATACAGATGATCCAGAACCTTCCACAAGTGGAGTTATTACCACAACTGACAAAATCCCAATGTCATCCATCTCTTCTTTACTGTAGGAGTAAATTTTTATGATTTGTGTATTTTTTATACGTGTATCAAAATATATCTGTAAGTTTATATGTAATGTTTCCAACCCTCAAAGACAAATAGAGATGAGATTTATAAAGATATTGATAGTAAAAGGCAATAAAATGAAAAAAAAAATGAGGTATTCGATTTAGGTCAGAATCGACTTACGATGGAGTCATAAGAACAGAACCGTTATAAGTTGGGGACCACCTGTAGTGGTCTCATATTTATTAATCTGTACTTTTATGGGAAATTATTTTATCAACTACAGTACAGTGCTTATCTCCAGCTGCTTTTGCTTTAGTATTACAAATGTTACTCATTTTCAAAGTTACTTAGGTCAGCTGGTTTTTCTTCCAGTCCCTGCAGTGAAGTTATTTCATACATATGTAATAAAATTAGATTCTTTTGTCACAGTCTGAATTCCATTCTGGGATCCCCTGATACCCTAATTTTTTTTTTTAATTTGCATACATTAATGTTCACTCTTTGGGCTGTAGAAGTTCTATAGGTTTCTACAAAAGCATCATGTCATGTATCCACCATTACAGTATCATACAGACCATTTTCATCACCCTAAAAAAATCACTTCTGCTTCGCCTATTCAATCCTTTCCCCTACCCAAATGCCTGGAAACCACTGATCTATTTACAATCCTTATAGGTTTGCCTTTTCCAGAACATCACATAACTGGAATCACATACCCTTTCCAAACTTGCTTGTTTCACTGAGCCGAATGCATTTAAGATACTTTTTATTTTTTCATAGCTTGTTAGTGCATTCCTTTTTATGACTGAGTGGTACTCCACTGTACAGATGCACCATAGTTTATCTATTCATTTATTTAATTGCATCTTGGTTGCTTCTAGTTTTTGACAATTATGAATGAAACTGCTATAAACATTCATGTTCAGGCTTTTGTGTAGACATAAGTTTACCAAATCAGTTTGGTAAACAACTAGGAGTTCCAGTTGCTAGATCATATGGTAAGATTACGCTTAGCTTTGTAATAAACTGTCAAACTGTTTTTAAAAGTGACTCTGCTGTTTTCATTGCCAGCAGAAAGGAATGAAATTCCTGTTGCTCTGAATGTTCACCCAAAATTAGTATTGCCAGTTTTTTTGGATTTTAGCCACTCTAGTAATTGTATAGCGGTATTTCATTGTTGCTTTAACTTACGTTTCCCTAATAAATGATATTTAGCATCTTTTTACATTTATTTGTCATCCGTATATCTTGTTTAGTGAGGTGTCTATTCCAATGTCTTGTTTATTTATTTTTATTGTGGACTTTTAAGAGTTCTTTATATATTTTGAATAGAAGTCCATTATAAGATATGTGTTTATAAATATTGTTTCTCAATTTGTGGCTTTTAATACTCTTAACAATGTCTTTTGCAGAGCACAAGTTTTGAATTTAGTAAAGTCAATCTCAACTGTTTTTCTTTCACAGATTGTGCCTAGTTTGCTAAAATGTTTTTATGAAAAATTAGTAAACTTCACATGGATTTTCTAATATGTTTTCTGTTTGAAGTTTTCTATTTTACATTTAGGGCCGTGGTTCATTTTGAGTTAATTTTTGTGTAATGTGTAAAGTTTATATGTAGGTTCATTTTTTTGCTTTGTGACTTTTTAAATTCATTTCTTTTTTTTTTTTCCATTTTCTATTGGGTTGTCTATTCTAAATAGGAGTGCTTGATATACGGTGATTATTACTCATTTTTTAGTTACATGTTTTGCAAATATCTTCTCCAAATCTGTATTCTATTGCTCGCTTAAAAAAAATTCCACAGTTTAGTTTTGGCATACATACATTACTATAGTATTGTTCATATACACAATTTCAAAGAACACCATTCACATTGTATATTATTGAATATGGTAAGGTTGTCTACAGACAGGAAGCCCTGGTGGCTTAGTGGTTCAGGGCTACGGCTGCTAACCAAAAGTTTGGCAGTTTGAATCCACCAGGCACTCCTTGAAGATCCTATGGGGCAGTTCTACTCTGCCTTATAGTGTCTCTATGAGTCAGAATCGACTCAATGGTAACAGGGTTTACGGGGGTATACAGGCATTTTACGTGTTAATTTTAGAGCTCACAAATTTATCAATCTTTCCTTTAAAATTAGACTTTTGTCTTGTTTATGATTTTTTTTCTTATTTTGGGATAAAAATATTTTTTATTCTGTTTTCTTCTAAATTTAATAATTTTGAAATTTACACTTGGGGTATTATTACACATGAAGTTTATTTTTAAATATAAGATAGATAGCCAGTTCAATTTGTTTTTTCCTCTTGGGATAAGAAATTGTCCCAACATCACGTATTGCTTTGTCTTCTTGAGCACCCTTTGAAATTTTCTGTTCAGTTTTCTTACTTCATCATTTTCCTTTTGCTTTAGCTACTCTACATTCAAGGGCAAGTTTCAAAGTTTCTTCTGACATCCATTTTGGTCTTTTCTTTCTCTCCTGTCTTTTTAATGACCTATTGCTTTCTTCACGCATGATGTTCTTGAAGTCATTCCACAACTCATCTGGTCTTGGTCATTAGTGTTCAATGAGTCACAACTATTCTTGGATGGAATCTAAATTCAGGTGTCATATACCCAAGGTCATACTTTGGCTCTCGTGAAATTGTTTTAATTTTCTTAAATTTTAAATTTCAACTTGCATATGAGCAATTGATAGTCTGTTCCACAGTCAGCCCCTGGCCTTGTTCCGATGATACTGAGCTTCTCCATTTTCTCTTCTCACAGATGTAGTCAATTTGATTCCTGCACATTCCATCCAGTGAGGTCCACAAGTAGAGTTGCCATTCATGTTGTTGAAAAAGGTATTTGCAGTGAATAAGTCATTGGTCTTGCAAAATTCTATCATGTGATCTCCAGGGTTGTTTCTAACACCAAGGCCATATTTTCCAACTACCAATCCTTCATCTTTGTTTCCAACTTTTAAATTCCAATCACCAAGAAAATGATGCTCATTATTAATGGCTCTATCCACGTTTTATGGTGCCCCAGCAAATACTACAATAAACCAAGAAAGAAAAAATTGTCATCATTAACTGATGACATGCATAACAAAATCTACAGAGTATTAGAACTTGTAAAAAGAGTACATCAACTTAGCTAGTTACAAGAGAAAGATAAAAAATTGAGACATTTCTTATATACCAGCAACGACCTATTTACAAATGTAATTAAAAATATATAAATGCCGTTCATAATGACAACAAACATTATAAGACACCCAGGAATTAATTTAACAAAATACATGCCAATTTTTTTTTTTTTTTTTAATAATTTTTATTGTGCTTTAAGTGAAAGTTTACAAATCAGGTCAGTCTCTCACACAAAAATCCATATACACCTTGCTATATACTCCCACCTAATTTCCCCCTAATGATACAGCCTGCTCCCTCCCTCCACTCTCTCTTTTCATACCCATTTCACCAGTTTCTACCTCCCTCTACCCTCTCATCTCCCCTCCAGGTAGGAGATATCAATATAGTTTCAATTGTCCACCTGATCCAAGAAGCTCACTCCTCACCAGCATCCTTCTCCAACCTGTTGTCCAGTCCAATCCATGTCTGAAGAGTTGACTTTGGGAATGGCTCCTGTCCTGGGCCAACAAAAGGTCTGCGGGCCATGACCATGGGGGTCCTTCTAGTCTCAGTCAGACCATTAAATCTGGTCTTATGAGAACTTGGGGTCTGCAGCCCACTGTTCTCCTGCTCCCTCAGGGGTTCTCTGTTGTGTTCCCTGTAAGGGCAGTCATTGGTTGTAGCCAGGCACCAGCTATTTCTTCTGGTCTCAGGATGATGTACATGCTAAATTTTATAGAAAGAAAAAAAATTAACATTTTTATTTAAATGTCTAAATGTATAGGAAGATTTGTGAACAGAAATATTCAAAGTCTAAAATATGGTAATTCTATTCAAATAAATGTATAAATTCGATGAAATTCTAATAAAAAAAAATCCCAATGTTTTTAATGGAATTTGATAAACTGAAATAGATTAGGAGGTATAAAAGACCAAGATGAGCCCAGATAAATTTGAAAAATAAGTGGAAACTCACCACACTAAGATTTCAAACTTTTAAATTTGTTTAATATAAATATAAAGGCATTTTACTGGTGAAAGGATAAATAAATAGGCCAAAGACACAGAGTAGAGACATTAGTCTATACATACATATACGGGAACTTCACCCATGTCAGAGGTAACAGCAAATCAACAAGAAAATCAGACCACATCTATGGAAAGAGAAAATGGAGAAGCTCAGTATCACCGGAACAAGGCCAGGGGCTGACTGTGGAACAGACTATCAATTGCTCATATGCAAGTTGAAATTTAAAATTTAAGAAAATTAAAACAATTTCACGAGAGCCAAAGTATGACCTTGGGTATATGACACCTGAATTTAGATTCCATCCAAGAATAGTTGTGACTCATTGAACACTAATGACCAAGACCAGATGAGTTGTGGAATGACTTCAAGAACATCATGCGTGAAGAAAGCAATAGGTCATTAAAAAGACAGGAGAGAAAGAAAAGACCAAAATGGATGTCAGAAGAAACTCTGAAACTTGCCCTTGAATGTAGAGTAGCTAAAGCAAAAGGAAAATGATGAAGTAAGAAAACTGAACAGAAGATTTCAAAGGGTGGCTCAAGAAGACAAAGTAAAGTATTATAATGCATGTGCAAAGAACTGGAGTTAGAACACCAAAAGGAAAGAACATGCTCAGTATTTCTCAAGCTGAAAGAGCTTTAGAAAAAAAGTCCAGCCTCAAGTTGCAATATAGAAGGAGTCTATAGACGAAAAATTGAATGACACAGGCAGCATCAAAAGAAGAAGGAAGGAATACGGAGTCACTGTACAAAAAAATAATTGGTCAACATTTAACCACTTCAGGAGGTAGCATATGATCAAGAACTGATGGTACTGAAAGAAGAAGTCCGTGCTGAACTGAAGCTGTTAACTAAAAACAAGGCTCCAGGAATTGATGGAATATCAGTTGAAATGTTTCAACAAAGGAACCCAAAGCTGGAAGTGCTCACTCATTTATGCCAAGAAATTTGGAAGACAGCTAGCTACTTGGTCAACTGACTGGAAGAAATCTGTATTTGTGGCCATTCCAAAGAAACGGAATGCAGAAATTATCGAAAAATATCATTAATATCACATGAAAGTAAAATTATGCTGAAGAAAATTAAAAAACTGCCAAAAAATTCAGGCCAGTTTCAGAAGAGGACGTGGAACAAGAACTATCATTGCTGGTGTAAGATGAATGTTGGCTGAAAGCAGAGAATACCAGAACGACCTTTACCTTTGTTTTATTGGCTATGCAAAGGCATTAAACTGGGTAGATCATAACAAATTATGAGTAACATTTGAAGAAGGGGAATTCCAGAACACATCTTTGTGCTCGTGTGGAATCTGTACATAGACCAGAGGCAGTTGTTCAAACAGAGCAAGGGGATACTGCATGGTTTAAAATCAGGAAAAGCGTGTTGTCAGGATTGGAGCCTCCAGACTAAGACAAACTAGAAAGAAGGTCATCAGGAAAGGTGTGAACCGGGGCTGTATCCTTTCACCATACTTATTCAATCCATATGCTGAGCAAATAATCTGAGAAGATGGACTATCTGTAGAAGAACACGGCATCAGAATTAGAGGAAGACTCATTAACAACCTACCATAAGCAGAAAACAAAACCTTGCTTGCAGGAAGTGAAGAGGACTTAAAGCACTTATGGATGAAGATCAAAGATCACAGCCTTCAGTATGGATTACACCTAACTTAAAGAAAACAAAAATCCTCACAACTGGACCAATAAGCAACAACATCATGATAAACGGAGAAAATATTGAAGTTGTTAAGGATTTCATTTTACTTGGAGCCACAAGCAATGCCCATGGAAGAAGCAACCAAATCAAATGACGCTCCACATTGGGCAAACATTGCTGCAAAAGACCTCTTTAAAGTGTTAAAAAGCAAAGATGACATTTTAAGGACTAAGTTGCACCTGACCTAAGCCATGGTGTTTTCAATTGCCTCCTATGCGTGTGGAAGCTGGACAATGATTAAGGAAGACAGAAGAAGAATTGACACCTTTGAATAAAGGTGTTGGTGACGAATACTGAATATACCAAGGATTGCAAGAAGAAAGAACAAATCTGTCTTGGAAGAAGTACATCCAGAATGCTCCTTAAAAGCAAGTATGGTGAGACTTTGTTTTATGTACTTTGGACAAGTTATCCAGAGGGACTTGTCTCTGGAGAAGGACACCATGCTTGGTAAAGTAAAGTAGAGGGTCAGTGAAAAAGAGGAAGACCCTGAATGAGATGGACTGAGGCGGTGGCTGCAACAATGGGCTCAAACATAACAATGATTGTGAGGATGGCACGTGACTGGGCTGGGTTTTGTTCCGTTGTACATAGGGTCGCTTTGAGTGAGATTTGACTGGCAGGCATCTAACAACAACTACCACAGTGTCACTGCTCTAGGTTTTACTAGAAATGCTTATTAGATTAAGAATAGTCTTCTAGTTTGACAAAATATTTTTGTGTTTACTTTTTCAAGTGTCTATTTTTCTCATGTAGTTATAGAGACCACATGTTCATCTCTTTTCATTTGATAATACAATGAATTATATTTGATGCTTTATTCTTTCTATAAATATTCCCTGGATGGCACAAATGGTTAGGCCCTGGCCTACTAACCAAAAGGTTAGAGGTGCCTTGGAAGTAAGGCCTCCTGATCTACTTCTGAAAGGTCACAGCCATGAAAACATTATGGAGTGGAGTTCTACTCTGCACACTTGGGGTCACCATGAGTTAGAATCAATTCGTCGGCAACTAGCAACAACGACATGGTTGGCATTAGAGCACTAGACAGAGAAAACTAAGGAAATAGGAGATGGTGGTCAGAGGGTGGTTGTATGCAATATGTAGATGTTGCAGTTATAGACATGGAAATTTTTTTCTTTTTTTACCATGGGAATGAATGACTGAAGTAGCACAGGGGACAAGATTACCTGAAGAAAGAAGTTTAAGGAATTAACGAATTTTGGAAGAATCATCTATATGCATTTTGAAATCACCCAGTATTAAGAAAAGAATAGTGTAAATCAAGTGCTAAAATTATTGAGACGTGAAGAGGAGTAAATAGAAAATAGCAACAAGAATGGTAAACCAAAAAAAAAAAAAACCAAACCCATTGCCATCCAGTAGATTCCAACACGAAGTGACTTTGTAGGACAGAAACCATAGGGTTTCCAAGAAGCAGCTGATAGATTCAAACTGCCAAATTTTGGTTTGCAGCTGTAGCTCTTAACCACTCTCCCGCCAGGGCCCCGCAAGGAATGGTAGCAGTGGTATAATCTGATGCTGTGTGATTCAAAGCTGGGGATTTAAGGGAGGAGGAGGGGAGAATGGTTTAGAAACAGCAGTGAAGGCTTGGTGAAGAGTTAACTCCTCCTTCAGTTAAGCAAGCTGGCTGTTGTGCAAACAACTTCCTCAGGGGAGAGTCAGGTTTCTGTAAGTATAAGAGGCTGAAAGATGTTTGGAGAAGATTTTGAGTATATAGGCAATTTTGCTAATACTTGACTGGATTTCAGAGGTTACTGAAAAAGGAATTCAAGAATTTAGGAAGGGTTGAGAAATCTGGACAGAATAAAACATACGGGGTGATGGTTTTGAAGGGCAACTCAGGAGTCTGGATTGTCATGATAACTGGACATAATGTGGTTAATGAAATTAGGCCTGATAAGCACAACACAGACAATGACGATGCGGCTCTGTATGCTCGTGGAGTAGGGAGGCATGGATGTCTGGGTTATGTTTGTCCTTGTTGTTAGTTGTGAGGAGTCGATTCTGACCCCACATGTGCAGAGTAGAGCTGCTCCATGGGGTTTTCAAAGCAGTAACCTTTTAAAACCAGATGGCCAGACCTGACTTCTGAGGTGCTTCTGAGTGGGTTTGAACTGCCAATCTTTCAGTTACTAGTCAAGGGCTTAGCTGTTTGCACCACTCAGGGACTCCCCTATTAAAGAGACCAAAAACCTGAAGAACCATAGACTTAATTTCACTTGGAGTCCTTCCTCTTTGCTCGTGGTCTCATCTTCTTGATCCCTGATCATGAGAGGAGAAGGATGAAGGTCTGGGGTGGAGAATATGGTTACAGTTCCAGTGACTAACACTCACTTTTGACCTCTCGTTGGGAAGAGAGTGGACTATGTTATACTTTCATACCTGATGATAAAGTTGTGGATGACTGGGGAAGTCTCATTTACATCTACCATGAAGATCTCCTCTCTGCCTCTGATAATTGTGGGTTGAGGCAGATAGAAGACTCTGTTTACTTTTTATGTGAAATATTAGCATCTGTGTTAATAAGTGAAATCTGCCTACCTATAATTTTCCTTCATTGTCATGCATTGGAATCAAGGTCACCCTAGCCTCATAAAGTGAGTTTGGGAAAATTCCTTCTTTTATTATTCTTTGGAACAGTTTGTGTGATACAGGGATTTTCTGTTCCGTGAAGGTTTGGCAACGGTTGTCTATAAAATTGTCTGAGTCTGATAGTGTTGATGTTTGGGGAGAGGAGGGTATATAATGGTGTGGGGGTAATGAGATAGAAATTTTTTAACTCCCACTTTAATTTCTTCAATGGGGATTCAGTTTGTCTATTTTCTTCTTTGATCAGCTTTGAGAATTTATTCTCTTTTTTTCTAGGAAATATTCATTTTTAGTTTTCAAATTTATTGGTTTAAAATTCTTTCTAATAATCCCCTAAAGTTAAAAAAAAAGTCTCCCCTGTACCTGTAGTTATATTATCCTTACGATTTTATTTTTTTCTTGAATACTTTTTTTTTTTGGATTTGACTATTTTATTAGCCTTTCAAAATTTTTTTTTGGTTTTACTATTTTGTTATTTTTGTCTTTCTCCTACTTTCTTTGAGTTAGCCCTTATATATATATATTTTTTTTTTCTTACCTTTTTAAGCTATGCATTTAGCTGATGGGTTTCATTCTTCAATATTTTCTTATTATGTGTTTTAGATGTAAATATCCTTGTAAGCACAGCTTTAGTTGCCTTCCAGAACTTTTATATGTGATTATTTCATCAGCCTCTTTTTTTGTTTTAATTTTTTTACTGTACTTTGGATGAAGGTTTACAGAACAAACCAGTTTCTCATTAAACAGTCAGTACACACATTGTTCTATGACGTTGGTTAACAACCCCATGACATGTCAGAACTCTCCCTTTGCAGCCTTGGGTTCCCTATTACCAGCTTTCCCGTTCCTTCCTGCCTCCCAGTGCCTGCTTCCAGGCTGCTGTGCCCTGTTAGTCTCATTTTGTTTTATGACCCTGTCCAATCTTTGGCTGAAGGGTGAACCTCAAGAGTAACTTCGTTACTGAGCTGAAACGGTGTCTGGGGGCCATACTCTCAGTGTTTCTCAGTCTCTGTCAGGCCAGCAAGTCTGGTCTTTTCTTTTTGAGTTAGAATTTTGTTCTACATTTTTTTCCAGCTCTGTCCAGGACCCTCTACTGTGATTCCTGTCAAAGCAGTCAGTGGTGGGAGCCAGGCACCATCTACCTGTACTGGACTCGGTCTGGTGGGGGCTGTGGTAGATGTGGTCTATTAGTCCTCTGTACTAATCTTTACTTGTATCTTTAGTTTTCTTCATTATTCCTTGCTCCTGAAGGGGTGAGACTAGTGGAGTATTCTACATGGCCCCTCACAGGCATTTAAGGCCTCAGACGCTACTCACCAAAGTAGAATGCAGAACATTTTCTTTATAAACTATGTTATGCCAATTGAGCTAGATGTTGCCCAAGACCATGGCCCCCACAGCCCTCAACCCAACGATTTGGTCCCTCAGGAAGTTTAGATGTGTCTATAGAGCTTCCATGACCTTGCCTTGTACAAGTTGTGCTGGCTTGTCCAGTATTGTGTACTGTCTTACCCTTCACCAAAGTTACCACTTATCTATTGTCTATTCAGTGTTTTTCTATACCTATCCCTCCCCTCCCTTGTAACCATTAAAGATTGTTTCTTTTTGTGTGTAAACCTTCTCATGAGTTTTTACAGTAATGCTCTCATATAGTATTTGTGCTTTTGTGGTTGACTTATTTCACTCAGCATAGTGTCCTCCAGATTCATTCATGTTGTGAGATGCTTCAGAAGTTCATCGTTGTCCTTTATTGTTGTATAATACTCCACTGTGTGTATGTACCACAGTTTGATTATTCATTCATCTGTTGATGGGCATCTAGGTTGTTTCCATTTTTTGCTATTGTGAACAATGCTGCAGTGAACATGGGTGTGCATATGTCTATTCGTGTGACGGCTCTTATTTCTCTAGGATATATTCCTAGGAGTGGGATTGCTGGATCATATGGTATTTCTATTTCTAGCTTTCTAAGGAAGCACCATATCATTTCCCAAAATGGTTATATCATTTTGCATTCCCACCATCAGTACATAAGAGTTCCAATCTCCCTGCAGCCTCTCCAACATTTGTTATTTGCTGTTGTTTCAATTCATGTGGTTTTGATTTGTATTTCTCTAATGCCTAGTGATCTCGAGCATTTCCTCATGTATCTGTTGGCGACTTAAATGTCTTTTTGGTGAAGTGTCTGTTCATTCCCTTTGCCCATTTTTTATTTGGATTATTTGTCTTTTTGTTGTAGAAGTGTTAGATTTTCCTGTAAATTTTAAAGATTAGACCTCTGTCTGACTTATAAAAGCCAAAAAAATTTTTCCAGTCTGTAGGTTCTCTTTTTACTCTTTTGGTGAAAGTCTTTTGATGAGCATAAGTGTTTAATTTTTACAAGATCCCAGTTATCTAGCTTATCTTCTGGAGTTTGTGTGTTGTTCCTTGTGGTTTGTGTCTTGTTAATGTCATGTATTAGGCCCTCCAGCATTGATGCTATTTTTTTCTTCTATGAACTTCATAGTTTTTGGCTTTATATTTAGGTCTTTGAATCATTTTGAGTTGGTTTTTGTATATGGTGTGAGATATGGGTCCTGTTTCATTTTTTTGCAGATAGACATCCAGTTTTGCCAGCACCATTTGTTCAAAAGACTGCCTTTTCCCCATCTGACGGACTTTGAGCCCTTGTTGAAGATCAGGTGACCATAGCTGGATGCATTTACATTTGGGTTCTTAATTCTGTTCTATTGGGCAACGTATCTGTCATTGTACCCGTACCAGTCTGTTTTGATACGTTAGCTGTATAGAAGGTTCTAAGGTCAGGTAGTGTGAGTCCTCCTATTTTATTCCTCTTCTTCAATAGTGCTTTACTTATCTAGGGCTTCTTCTCTTTCCTTTTAAAGTTAATGATAATTTTTTCCATCTCTTTAAAGAATATTGTTGGTATTAGGATCAGGATTGCATTATGTTTGTAAATCGCTTTGGGTAGAATTGTCACTTTCACAATGTTGAGCCTACCTATCTATGAGCATGGAATGTTTTTCCATTTATGTGGATCTCGTTTGGTTTCTTGCAGTAATATTTTGTAGTTTTCTTTGTATAGGTCCTTTATATCCCTAGATAGAGTCGTTCCTATGTATTTTATTTTTTTAGGGGCTATTATAAATGGTATTGTTTTCATTATTCTATTTATCAGTGTATAGGAATCCAACTGATTTTTGTATGTTTATCTTGTATCCTGTTACTCTGCTGAATCTTTCTGTTAGTTCCAGTAGTTTTCTTGAGAAG
Organism: Loxodonta africana; assembly: GCF_030014295.1. Taxonomy (NCBI): domain Eukaryota; kingdom Metazoa; phylum Chordata; class Mammalia; order Proboscidea; family Elephantidae; genus Loxodonta; species Loxodonta africana. The sequence goes on along the minus strand of NC_087353.1, from coordinate 31,376,198 downwards.
TCTTCTGGGTTTTCAATGCATAGAATCATATCATCTGCAAATAGGGGTAGTTTAACTTCTGTTTTTGTTTTTTTTAATTTTTACTGTGCTTTAAGTGAAAGTTTACAAGTCAGTCTCTCATACAAAAGTTTGTTGGAGTATAATTTTTCATTATACTCTGTTATGATTCTTTTTATTTCAGTTGGGTTTGTTGTAATGTCCCCCATTTCATTTCTTATTTAGGTTGTTTGCATCCTCCCCTGTTTTTCTTTTGTCAATTTGGGTAGTGGTTTGGTGATTTTGTTGATTCTTTTGAAAAACCAACTTTCGGTTTTGTTGTTTTTTTCTATTTTCGATTTCATTTATTTCTGCTCTGATCTTTATTATTTCCTTTCTTCTGGTGGCTGTGTGCTTCTTTTGCTGTTCTCTTTCTTTTTGTTCAAGTTGTGTAGCTAATGTTTTGATTTTGTCACTTCTTTTTTGATATGTGCATCTATTGCTATAAATTGACATCTGGGGACTGCCTTTTGCTGTGTCCCAAAGGTTTTGGTATGATCTGTTTTCACTCTCATTTGATTCTAGGAATTTTTTGATTCCATCTCTGATTTCTTCTATTACCCAGTGGTTTTTAAGCAGGGTGTTATTCAGTTTCCATGTAATTGATTTTGTTTTTCCTTGCTCTTCCTGTTGTTAATTTCTACTTGATAACATTGTGGTCAGAGAAGATACTTTGTATTATCTCCTTGTTTCGGATTTTGTTGAGGGTTGCTCTGTGGCCTAAGATGTGGTCTGTTCTGAAGAAAGTTCCCTGTGCTTTGGAAAAGAATGTGTACTTTGCAGCTGTTGGGTACAGTGACCTGTATATGCCTATGAAGTCAAGTTGGCTGACTGTGCTCTTTAGCTCTTCTGTATGTTTGTTGAGTTTCTTTCTAGATGTTCTGTCCTTTACCGATTGTGGTGTGCTGAAGTCTCCTACTATTATTACGGAACTTTCAATTTCTCTCTTCAGTGCTGTTAGAGTTTGTTTTATGTGTTTTGGAGCCCTATCATTGGGTGTGTAGATGTTTATTATGGTTAAGTCTTCATGATGGGTTGTCCTTTTAATCATTTTATAGTGCCTTTCTTTGTCTTTTACGGTGGATTTTGTTTTAAAGTCTATTTTATCTGAGATTAGAATTGCTACTCCTGCTCTTTTTTGGTAGTTATTTGCTTGATATATTTTTTTCATCCTTCGATTTTTAATAAATATGTGTTTGTTTCTAAGGTGTGTCTTTAGTAGGTAGTGTATTGATGTATCCTTTTAAAAAAAAAAATCCATTCTGTGACGCTCTCTTTATGGGTGCATTTAGGTCATTTACATTCAGCGTAATTCTTGATACCTGTGAGTTTATTGCTGCCATTTTGTAGTGCTTTTTTCTGTGGTGCTGGCATTTTCTTTGCTCCTCTTGTCTGCTAAATTCCTTTTTTGTGTGTGAATTTCTTTTGTTTTTGTAAATTCTGTTTTTATCGAGACTTTATGTTTTTATTGTTTATTTTGATGAGTAGACTCGTTAACTTTCTTTGTGCTTACCTTGAAATTTACCCTTATCTTCCTAGGTTTGAACTAGTCCATTATTACTTGGTATTGCCTTGCCTTCCACTCCATTAGAAAGTTCTATACCTATACCATTATCCCCCTTTTATTGTTCTGATGTTGCTGTCATTTACAGATTAACTTCTCTGGTTCCTCTTGTAATTCTTTTGGTTTTGTATAATCCTTGAGAGTTCATTTCCTAGGTTGGTATCTGGCTGGTGCAATCTTGCTTCCTAGATTGAGGGTGTGGTCTGATATTGTTTGTTCTCAAACTGAAGGACTCCCTTTAATAATTCTTGTATATTAGTTTGGTTTCTATATATTCCCTTAATTTTTATCTGGAAATGTCCTAATTTCACCATCATATTTGAATGAGAGTTTTGCAGGATATATTATTCTTGGTTGGCAGTTTTTTCCTTTCAAAGTTTTATATATGTCATCCCATTGCCCTCTTGCATGCATGGTTTCTGCCAAATAATAAGAGCTTAGTCATTGTTTCTCCTCTGTATGTGACTTTTTGTTTTCCTTGAGCTGCTCTCAGGATCTTTTCTTTGTTTTGGTTTTAGCAAGTGTAATTATGATATGCCTTAGTAATTTTCTTTTGGGGTCTATCCTATATGGGGCTCATTGAGCTTCTTGGATGGTCAGTTTTTCATCTTTCATGATGTTAGGGAAGTTTTCTGTCAGTAATTCTTCAATGATCCTCTCTGTGTTTTCTGTTTTCTTCTCCTGTTCTGGAACTCCAATCACTCAAACATTTTTGCTTTTGATTGTATTCCACATAATTCTCAGGGTTTCCTCAGTTTTCTTCCTTCTTTTTTCTGATTTTTCCAAGAGTTTGTCTTCAATTTTGCTGATCCTGTCTTCTGTCATTTCAAACCTGCTCTTCAGCCCTTCTATGGCACTTTCCTTTTTTGAAATCTTGTTGTTTAACTTTTGGATTCTAATTGTGGTTTTTGTATGATTTCTAGTTGTGAATTTATTTTGGCATTTTGTTCCTGTGTTATTTTCCTGGATTCTTCCTTTTTTTTTTTTTGTCTGTATTTTCCATTAGTTTGTCTGCCTTTTCATTGAATTTGTCTATTTTTTCTCTGTTTTTCACTTCAACTCTTGGATAGCTCTGAATATTACAGATTTGAATTCCCTATCAGGTAGTTCTAGTGCCTTTTCTTCTACTGGAAGTCATGTGGTGTTGTATTTTGGATGTCTACTGGAACCATCCTGTCCTGTTTTTTTTTTTTTTTTTTTAATATGTTTTGATATTTATTTGCTTCTTTAGAACATTCAGTGGTTATTTTCTTTGTTTATTGATTGTAGATCTGTTAGTTTTGACCTGCTTTTTTGTTTTATTTGGTTATGTCTGAGCAGGAGGGCTGTGTGTTCTTTGTTGTTTACTTGTCTGAGGTCATGATACTTTTCACCACCTTGTCCAATGGGCAGGACCAGTCACTTAGCTACAGTGTAGTAGGGCAGGTGCAGCTAAAGGGGAGGGACTGGGGTGGGTTGTTTGTAGCATGTACTAGGGCCGACAGAGCTGGCTGGGAGTCAGCGCTGGGCAGGTTCCACTAGGCCATGCCTGTGCTGCTTGAGGGGTGATGTTAGGGCACAGTGGGGTAGGCAGGAAGGAGCAGGGAGGTTGTGATATATGGAGCTAATATGGGTATGGGGAAGTATAGAGAGAGGAGAAACAGGAGCCAAAAACAAAAAAAGAAACAAAAGAAAAAAAAGTGCTAAGGGAATTTGCCATTGGAGTGAAGAGATGAGAAACTGAGAAATCGAGAAAAAAAAAAGGGGGGGAATAATTTCATAAAAATTTGGAAGAAAGAAAAGTACCCAGAGGTCCTACTGGTGTGGCTGCAAAAGCAAGGGAAATGGCTCCCAGGGTGCTCAATATAGCTTGGCTAGAGGGGGTGTAGATGTCACACAGTACCAGGTATTCAGAAGACAGGAAAAGAAGGTAAGTATAGAGAGATGAGAACTGAGAAATGAAGAAAGACAGAAAGGAAAAAAGAGAAAATATAAAAGAAAGAAATGCCCTAGGGGATCCCACCTACACAGCTGTGCAGACTGGGGGGTGGCTCCTAAGCTGTGCAGTGCAACCCAGCTAGAAGGGGCTCCTAAGCCACAAAAAGAAAAAGAAAACAAACAAATAAACAAAACAAAGCAAAAAAAAAAAAAAAGCCTCAGGGGTCCCCCCACCTGGTGTTCATGCTGGGGCAGTGGTTCCTCAGCTGAACATTGCTTCACAGCCTTTCAAGAGCAAGGAAAGATGGCACATGGAGCCAAGTGTTCAAGAAAAAGGAGGGAGAGGTGGTGGGAGGCACAGAAGAAACCAAAAGAAAGGGAAAAAAGCAAAGCCAGTAACAGAGAATGACACTCAGTGTGGGTGGGGTGAATCCAAGCAGCCTGGGGCCAAAGCAATTGCCTCTGGGCCAAGAGACTAAGGCCAGCAGGAAGCAGAGGAGGCAGAGGGTGGGGAGGCAGAAGTGTGGGGGTTAGGAAAGCATATATCGATGGTTAACTGGTGCTCTGTCTCCTGCTGGGAACTTCACGAAGCTGCTTTCCTGTACTCCCTGTCCACTGATCTCTGATATGGGTGAGGCAAATCCAAGCAACATGGACACTGCACTTCCCAGCTGGCTGAGCCACCGCTGCTAGCCAGGAAGCATGGCAGCAGAGCAGCAGGGAGTGGATGGGGGTCAGGAAAGCGTGTGCTGGTGGTTAACAGGTGCTCTGTCCCCTGCTGGGAGTTCCGTGAAGCTGCTTTCCCATGCTCTCTGTTTGTCATTCTCCGGCAGGAGTCCAAGATGGCAAATCCGTGCTGCCTTAGCTGATAGGGGACCTTTGCATGTATCTCTTCTTGTTTTCTGTTCTCAGATTCTTACCCCATTCGGTGCTTGGCTGAGATTGTTATCTCTTCACTTGACACTTCGGGTTCCAGGACTGACATTTGTCTCTGTGTTGCTTAGTTTTTTGAGTCTTTGTTGTGGAGGGATGACGTGGTGCTTCTGTCTGTGGTGCCATGTTGGCCGGAAGTCCGTCAGCCTCAGTTTCTGAATTCTATTTTTATTTCTGACAATGGAACACTTCACTTTTTTTTTGTGAGCTCACGTATGTATTTTAAATGCGTTTTCAATTGTAATATTTTTATTTGTAGAAAAAGAAGTTTCACTTTCGATTAGCTTACTGTGTTGTTGGAATTAGAAGTCTAATATACCTCTTAGACATACTAATTTTTTTTTTTAATAAGGGAGAATTCAATGCAACTCTAATATTGAGCTTTCTGAAAAATAAACTCTCTAAGTCAAAGTAGTAGTAAATGAATTTATAGGCAGGGATATTCCATTATAAGGTTTATTAGTAATCTTTCAAAATCGTTAGTGAAGGGGACAATAACATTTTGTTTTCTTAATCTGTAAATTGAGAATAAGAAGATCTTTCTTGCTCTGTCATCACTGTACTGTTTAGAGAATAAAATGAAAGTAAACCAAAAAACCAACTCGTTGCCTTTGAGTTGATTCTGACTCATAGTGGCCGTATAGAACAGAGGGGAACTGCCCCATAGAGTTTCCAAGGAGTGCCTGGTGGATTCCAACTGCCAGCCTTTTGGTTAGCAGCCATAGCACTTAACCACTTCGCCACCAGAGTTTCCTCCAAATGACAATAGTAGGGCAAATGCTTTAAAATTTTTCTCTCCAGAATCAGAACTGTACTTCTGATTTCTGCACATTTTGGATATTGCAATTTCCCAAATAGTAGTGTAATGGTAATTTATTCCCTTGAGAGTTAACTTTGTATTGCAACTAAATCAATACAAAGTAGAATTATTCTACTGTATTCCTAAATCTTCCATCTTCTTTTGATGTTTCCTATGTCTTTCAATATTTTGCCCATAGAATCCTTTGCAACTCAAGGCTTGAATTTTTCCTTCAGTTCTTTCCTCTTGAGAAATGCTGAGGATGTTCTTCCCTTTGATTTTCTAACTCTAGGTCTTTGCACATTTCATTATAACACTTTACTTTGTCTTCTCAATCTGCACTTTGAAACCTTCTGTTCAGCTCTTTTACTTCATCATTTTTTCTTTTCTCTTTAGCTACTCTATGTTCAAGAGCAAGTTTCAGAGTCTCTTCTGACATCATTTTGGTCTTTTATTTCTTTTTAATGACCTTTTGCTTTTTTCATGTACAATGTCCTTGATATCATCCCATAACTCATCTGGTCTTTGGTCATTAGTGTTCAATGAGTCAAATCTATTCTTGAGATGATCTCCAAATTCAAATGGGATATGCTCAAGACTAAACTTTGACTCTCATGGAGTTGTTTTAATTTTCTTAAGCTTCAATTTGAACTTTCGTTTGAGCAGCTGGTGGTCTGTTCTTCAGTCAGTCCCTGGCCTTGTTCTGACTGAAGATATTGAGCTTCTCCATTGTCTCTTTCCGCAGATGTAGCTGATTTGGTTCCTGTGTATTTTATCTGGTAAGGTCCACATGTATAGTTACCCTTTTACTTTGTTGAAAAAAGTTATTTGCAATGTATACATCATTCGTCTTGTAAAATTCTATCATGTGATCTCTGGCTTCATTTCCATCACCAAGGTCATATTTTCCAACCACCAATTCTTTTTCTTTGTTTCCAACTTTCACTTTCCAATCACCAGTAATTATCAATACATATTGATTGTATGTTGGATCAATTTCAGGCAGCCGAGGTGGTAAAAGTCTTCAATGTCTTCATCTTTGACATTAGTAGTTGGTGCATAAATTTGAATAATAGTCGTATTAACTGGCCTTCTTTGTAGGCCTATGGATATTATTCCAGCATTGTCCTTCAAGATAGACCTTGAAATGCTCTTTTTGATAATGAATACTGCAAAAGGCCTCTTTAAAGTGTTGAAAAGCAAAGATGTCACTTTGAGGACTAAGGTGTGCTTGACCCAAACCATGGTATTTTCAATAGCCTCATATGCATGTGAGAACTCAAAAATGAATAAGAACGATCTAAGAAGAATTTGTGCCTTTGAATTATGGTGTTGGTGAAAAATATTCAATAGACCATGGACTACAAGAAGAACTAGCAAATCTGTCTTGGAAGAATTACAGCCAGAATGCTCCTCAGAGTCAAGGATGGAGAGACTTAACCTCATGTAGTTTGGACAGGCTATCAGGAAGGAGCAGCCCCTGGAGAAGGACATCATGCTTGGTAAGGAGAGGGTCAACAAAAAAGAGGAAGACTCTCAATGAGATGGGTTGAGGCAGTGACTACAACAACAGGCTCAAACATAACAAGGATTGTGCGGATGGGGCAGGACCGGGCTGTGTTTTGTTCTGCTATACGTGGGGTTGTTATGAGTAGGAATCGATTTGATGGCACCTACCAACATCAGCAACAACAGTCCTACATCTAGACCCACGTTATTAAGTTCTTCAGTTATTTCTCATGGTGTTATAGCTTTTATTAAGAAGTATGCACAATACATATTTATAGTACAATCTATCCATGTATTCATCCATTCATTGCAAATGAGTGTGGAGGAATTGTCTACATCCTACATGAAGACTGTTCTGATAATCATAGCTTACAGAAAGCACTCTTTGAGTGCCTAAAGTGCCTCTTTGGGCACGGAACACACCTGTCCTATGCCATCTCCTGTGTTTCTGGGCAGTTTCCACATGTATGTGGTGCAGCCCCATCTAGATCTGTGAAAGGTAACTTTTCAAAATTTTAGGCTGATGCCTCCCTGCTGATACGTTAAATAGCAACATATTTCCAAGTGTAAGCTAGCTGAGACTTCATAATGCCCATGAGACTTAGATACTATTACCACAAGCCCCCTCTCCCCTTAACCAGTTCCTGTGCTATGGGGAATGTCATGTGCTTTCCATGCGATGTGTAAATTCTTCGGGCCTCAGGTTTCTGCTGATGAATTCTCTTTTTCCACACTTTACCTTGCCTCTGTATTTTTATTTTTCTTAACTCTCATCTTAACATTTAACCAAATGAGGAACCTTATTTGTTTATCACTGATACTATTTCCTAAATCTTTCCACTTTCTTGTTCTCTCCCATACTCCCTCTACCCCAAATGCAACTCAAAAATTTTAGTAATATAATGATGGTGAAGGGTATTTTCCTACAGCCCTGATCATTAGATAATTTCGAAACCATAACTTGATGACAACTGTATGTGTGTATAGATAGATAGATAGATAGATAGATAGATAGATAGATAGATAGATAGATAGATAGATAGATAGATAGATTCCAAAAACTATCCTTGATCTTTTCTACTAAAGAAGACTTTGGTTTCCAGGTATGTTTTTCTGCGTTTTCTTCAACATCACAACACTCCAACAATTTCTCCCTTTCTGCAGAGAACATTCAGTATTCTCCTGCCCTGAACCCATATTCTGTTCCTGTCCTCTCTGTATTTATGCAAAACTATATTAAAGGGCTTAATAAACAGTAGTGAGTGTTATGCTCTTTCTCTTTGCTCAATTAATCTCTTCCAGGGACAAGGACCATGGCACAGGGTTATTGCCTCCATGTTACGAATTATGAATTATGCCACCCCTCCTTCAGTAAAACAAATTTTATCTCCCAAAATGGGAGAAGCTTAGTGGATATTCCTTCTGGGATAGTATCTGCTGCTGACCAGGATTAATCATGTATTTAGGAAAATTCTTGCTTCAGTAATTAGTAACTTTCTGATCTTATGCCTCAATTCCAGGGGATATATATGTTGTTGTTGTTAGATGTTAATGAGCCTGTTTCTGCTCATAGTGACCCAATGTACAACAGAATGAAACAGTGCCTGGTCCTGTGCCATTCTTGTAATCGTCGCTATGCTTGAGCCCACTGTTGCAGCCACTGTCTCAATCCATCTTGTTAAGGGCCTTCCTTTCTTTCTCTGACCCTCTACTTTACCAAGCCTGATGTCCTCCAGACTATGCCTTCTGATAACATGTCCAGACTATGTGAGGTTAAGTCTCACCATCTTTGCTTCAAGGAGAATTCTGATTGTACTTTTTCCAAGACAGATTTGTTCCTTTTTCTGGCAGTCCATGGTATAATCAACATTCTTTGCTAATATCATAGTTTAAGGGCATCAATTCTTCTTAGGTCTTCCTTATTCATTGTCCATCTTTCACATTCATATGGGGCTATTTAAAATACTATGCCTTGGGTAAGGCACACCTTAGTCTTCAAAGTAACATCTTTGCTTTTGAACACTCTGAAAAGGTCTTTTGCAGCATATTTGCCCAATGCAATAAGTTGTTTGATTTCTTGACTGCTTCCATTATGGATCTAAGCATAGATAGATAGATGATAGATAGATAGATAGATAGATAGATAGATAGATAGATAGATAGATAGATAGATAGATAGATAGATGATAGATAGTGGATAGATAGTGGATAGATAGATAGATGATAGATTAGATAGATAAATTAGATAGATAGATGATAGAGAGAGAGAGAGAGAGATTAGGTAGATAGATAGCAGGAGTAAAGCAAGGAGGAAGAGGCAGAAAAAATGTACTAATCATGAGAAGCTATGGAATTTTAATTATATTTAGAGAGGAACTTTCTGGCAACCACAGCAGCAAGGGAAAACTTGTGAGCCTCATCGACAGTACAGAGGAAGTACACTCATTCCTCATGAGGAGCAAATTTTCTGGCATTTAATCATAAAAATAACATTCTTGTGCTCTGATATAGCTGTATTCTTGACAATAGTTTTACAACAAATTCAGAGCAGTTTTCATACAACATTTGCTTGTATTGACTCCTTCATTAGACCCAAAGGCATTATAAGACATCTTGGTGGGGGTAATTCTGTTGTAGCTAAGCTAATTGGTTCAGAAAGCTTCTTGGTTATGCCAAAGGTGTGAAGGATTCAGAACTCAGTACCACTGAGACCCTACTCTGAGAAAAAACTGTTGTACACTGGAACCTCACTCTATTCACTACAATGTGTGTTTGACCAACTTGTATCTTATTTCACAGAGTTTAAATTCTTGGGAACATAAACAGTTCAGTCAAACTGGTTTCAGTTCCAGAATTCTAGAATTCTGGAGACAGCATAATATCGATGTGACAGGTTCTTGGTCAGAATTTTTGATAGTCAAACTTTCTGCTGTGACACTGGGATATCCTTTAGGGTTCCTGGACAACGGATTTAGGACTTGAGGCAACTAAAAAATATACAACAGGGAACTACTCGTCCCTGGGACCAGTCCTCTCATTCCCACCTATACTGCCTAAGAATGGCGGAATCCTATTTCTGCATAGCTCAAGGCTGAACTCAAGTCTCAGAGAAGACAATACAAAGCACAAGCTATTTTGGGTGGGCTTGTGCAGAACTTTACAGCCTGGGGAGCCCCTGGTGGGAGTAGGCTGCCTTGGTGCTTATACAGCTGAAAGCCTCCTCGTGTTCTTGGGCTGGTCCATCACATGTGTAGCTTCAAATTGTTCAAACCTCAGGCCTCAAGCAATCTTTTGTTCCACTTTCCTGCTTTGTATGTTTGACTCAGTAGCTTTGTTTATTTTCTTAAAATATTTCCTTTTGGTTTGTATTTCTTGGCTTGGCCCAGCTTGGGTTTTTCTAAATGTAATCTTCTTCGGACCCCCTAGCCATTCATAACACCACACCCCAGAATGACCACAAGTTGCTTTAGATGACTTCTGCTTCCTGAGGCTTGGGAGAGTCCTCAGGACTGTGGTGACACCTTCTCTCCACCTGTGGGCTGAGGGATCTTAGGGGGACTGCTGTGTAGGGTCTGGAACTCGCTTATTTATGGCCCAAGTGATTTGCCCAAGGCAAAAAAAATTCCATATTCTTGTCTTCTGACTTTTTTTTTTTTGGTATTAAGAATATTGATTTTCCAAAATCGCAACCTTCTCCACTTCATCTTAGGTGTTCTGCAACTGGGGAGGCTTTTAAAATGAAGCCAGGCAGAAAGACAATTCTTCACAGCAGCCCCAAGTCGGACAGGCAGCAGTTAGTCTTCCTTTGCATAGATCTACCAGCTTTTTCCTCCCCTGAGGAAAGACATAAAACCATTACCCCAAGATTGTCAACATTCCAAAGCAACTAGTCCTGCGGGTTTCCTGTGTGCAAATGGCCATTGCCCTTCCCCAGCGCTGAGCTCCAGGCTGGAAGCTCTTGGCTCTGCAAGTATCTCCTTCAAAGAGGAAAATACCAGCGCCTCCTGAACCAACAATGAGACATGTTTGACTAGTGGTGATGAAATGTCTTCTATAAACACTCCCTACCTTACCCACCTCCCCTTTCCAGGATTGATTCACCACTGAAATATTTGTGTCACCCAAGTTCAAGTACATGAAACCAAACCCTCTAGTGTCGGCAGTTGTTGAGTGCCATAGAAAGCAGAATGAACATCAGTGGTTAGGAAGATAATTAAATAGGCCAAAGCAAGATGATGATCACCAGCAGGCCTTCCAGAACTACAACTGAGAGCTGGGTCTGGGCCTTTCTGGCTCAAATCAATAGTGCATGCTGGGAAGCAGTGTTGCACAGTCAACTCTCCCAAAAAATTCCTGGCCTTGCCCAGTCAGCATACATACTTCCATCACGAGAAGGGATGGGGCCAAGGCAATGGCTAATGTGATTTCTTGTTCTACCGTCAGCCAACTCTGAAATCTCATTAATTCAAGTCTTTCTCCTTCAGAACTTGGGGCCTTAACTCAATTTTACTTTTACACTCTTTTAGGAAAACGAGATTTGTTACACATATTTTCAGAATAAGAAATGCTGCAGAAGGACTAGCGTAATGATTTCCTTGAGAAAAAGGAAGGGAAGAGTATTGAGAACGTTAGCAACAGTCAGTTTGCCTATATATTGGAAAGAGTACTGGTATTTTCAGAAGCAGAAGTGAGAGTATAAATGGATACTCATCTGTTATGAACAAAAAATTCACCTGTACTTCTCTGTGAGCCAGGTCTCCTGCCGGTACCAAGTCACTTGGGAAGGCTGTCCCCAAAGTCATGGTCCAAAGTTGAGAGATAGGATTAGAAGGAGGGACAATCCTTTCTCACAGAACATTGAATTTTGTTTCACTGAATTCCATGTTAAATACAATCATTATCTTCTCAGGACAGTCTGTAGAAGTTCAAGTTAGCTATGATATAGCTACTGAATATTGCTTTTATATTACAGTGTGGAATGAAAATAAATGTAAACACATTGAGCTGTTTATTTTACTGTAAATATGCAGTATATACTCTATTGGGTGGAAATAAGTGGATTAGAATTTTTAAGCTAGCGTCTCATGAAACAGGATTTTAATTAGGATGATATAAAAGGATTTGTTACGTATTGAAATAATTTCTAATAAAAGCTGGTTAAATGAAGTTTAAAATGTTTCTTCACCTTAGAATCTTCAGTATCTGAATATGCATTGTGAATCTCCAAGAAGGGGTTTTAGTATGCTGCAGCAGCCAATTTTTTTTAGAAAGTAGTTTTTTTCCCTCCTTTTCCAAAACATTAACATCTTGAACATTGGGCTATGGAACACAGTTTGTTAAATTTTGTGTGAAGCAGTACTTCCCGTGACAAAACTGAACTAATGCAGCCTGTGCTAGAAGGTAGATATAAGCAACCCATGCCGTTTTAGTAATATTCTTCGTGGCATAAAGTAGATAATTTTTTAAAAAGTACCTAGAGAAAACTCAACTTCATGTGGACTATCTAAAAAAGCAATCGAGCAAACAAAAATGAACAAACATCCTGGCTACAGAACACTGCTTTATGGGGCTCAATGTTGTTTGGGGCAGTACCTGTCACACTGTTTCCTTTGGAATATAAAAACTCGTGGCCAACCTGCGGAAGCTGATTACCATATGTAAATTAACTTTGATAAAATAATCTACTCTGAATTATAAAAGGCTAACTTAAAATTTTGCCTTCAGAAATGGATGTTTAAGCAGGTTTTCCTTCGTTCAGACTTTAAGTTTCTTAACGATGTTGGTCTGAATTAGGGAGATGAGCCTATCCTCTAAACCGCAGTTTGAATATAGAGTGAAGAGAAAAACACTTTCTTTCCAGTGTCTCAGTCCCTCTCATAGTTCCAGTCACACCTCCTCATGTTACTGCTAATTTAGTCAAGCTGTTGGCATGAAATTATTACTAGAGCAAAGCAACTTGCCCCTTACTGAGCTAAGGGGCAGCCTCAAGGCTCCTTTTAATCCAATTGTTTTAATTCGATTTGATCTGTCCAGTAATTTTCTTCCATCGCAGAAAATTGTACATCGACAAAGTAGTTCATAATCTACGTATACAGCCAACAGAGCTTATGCTGAACAATGCAATGGGACTTGATGTGAGTGAGCCTTTTTTTTTTTTTTTAATTGTGATAAAACATAAAAAAAAAAACCCAAACATACATAACATAAAATTTACCATTTTAACCATTTTTAACTCTACACCCGTTTTAACTAGATACCGCATGTAAGTGGTATCATGCAATATTTGTCCTTTTGCAGCTGATTTATTTTCCTTAGCATAATGTTTCTGAAGCTCATCCATATTGTAGTATATATCAGAACTTCATTCCTTTTAATGGGTGAATAATATTCCATTGTACTTATATACCATAATTTGTTTATTCATCCGTTGATGGACAGGAGTTATTCTCACCTTTTGGCTATTGTGAATAATGTTTATGTAAGTTTTTTTTTGTGTAGATATATGTTTAAATTCTCTTGAGCATATACCTAGGAGTAGAATTGCTGGGTCATTTGGTAATCATATGTTTAACTATATGAAGAACTGTCAAACTGTTTTCCACAGTGGTTGGACTATTTTACATTCCCACCAGCAATACATGAGAAATGCATAATTTCTCTACCTACTCACCAACACTTATTATTTTCTCTTCATATTAGCCACCCTACTGCATGTGAAGTAGTATATCATGTGGTTTTGATTTGTATTTCTTAAATGGCTAATGATGTTGAGCATCTTTTCATGTGCTCATTGACCCTTTGTATATCTTGGGAGAAATGTTTATTCACGTTCTTTGCCTGTTTTTTGATTGTGTTGTTTTTCTTTTTTGTTAATGTTATTTAGTTATAGGTGTTCTCTATATATGTTAGATAGTAATCCCTAATCATATATATGATTTGCAAATATTTTCTCCTTCTGGGTTGTCTTTTCATTCTCTTGATAGTCTCCTTTGATGCAAAAAAAAAAAAAAAATACTGATTTTAATAAAGTTCAATTTATCTCTTTTTTTGTTGTTGTTGCTGCTTGTGCTTTTGGTTCCATACCTAAGAATCCACTGCCAAATCCAAGGTCCTGCAATTTTTCCCCTATGGTTTCGGCTAAGAGTTTTATAGTTTTAGATCTTAAATTTAGGTTTTTGATCTATTTTGAGTTAATTTCTGTGTATGGTGTGTGATGAGTCCAATTTCATTCCCTTTCTTGTGGATACCCAGTTTTTCCAACACCATTTGTTGAAAAGACTGTCATTTCCCTAATAAGGCACCTTTGTTGAGAATCAGTTGACCACATATGTGAGGGTTTGTTTCTAGACTCTCTATTATATCCCATTGGTTTATATGTCTATCCTTATGCTGCCTACTACCACACTGCTTTGATGATTGTAGCTTTGTAGTAAGTTTTTAAATGAGGAGATGTGAGACCTCTAACTTTGTTCTTTTTCAGTATTATTTTGGCTATTTGGGGCCCCTTCAAATTCCATAATTCAAAAAGACCCAGCGCCGTGGAGTCAATTCCGACTCATAGCGACCCTATAGGACAGAGTAGAACTGCCCCCTAGAGTTTCCAAGGAGCGCCTGGTGGATTTGAACTGCCGACCTTTTGGTTAGCAGCCATAGTACGTAACTACTATTCCACCAGGGTTTCCTCAAATTCCATATGAATTTTAAAATGGGTTTTTCTATTTCTGTGAAAAGTGAAGCTAGGATTTTGATAGGGATTACATGAAATCTTTTTATTGCTTTGGGTAATGTCATCTTAACAACCTTAAGTCTTCCAATCCATGAACATGGGTAGTCTTCCATTTATTTAGATCTTTGTAGTTTTCAATGTACAAGTTTTTGACTTCTTGGTTAAATTTATATCTAGGTATCTTATTCTTTTAAGTGCTATTTTAAATAGAATTTTTAAATAAAATTTTACTTTATTCATTGCTGGTGTATAGAAATACACAGATTTTTGCATATTGGTTTGTATTCTGCAAATTTATAGAAATTTTTACATAGATAGGCATTCCATCTGTGCTCAGAGGTAATGTTACTTCTTTTCCAATTTGGATGCATTAAGGCACAACGAATATATAAGAAATATAGAAAACAAATAGCTAAATGGCAGAAGTATATCTTTCTATATTTATAATTACTTTAAATCTTAATTGATCAAAACTCTCCTATTAAAGGTGAAGAATGGCAGATTGGATTAAAAAACATGATCCATCTATATGCTGTCTACAAAAGACTCACTTTAGATAGAAAGACACAGAGATTGAGAGTAAAAGGATGAAAAAAAGATATTCTATGCAAATAGTTTCCAAAAGAGGACTGGACTGACTATATTATTGTCAGAAAAAAATAGACTTTAAGTTAAAAAAAGGTTGCAAGAGATGAAGAAGGACATTCATTTTTCTTCATTCTTTTTGCTTTTTGATCCTCAAATGGGATAATTTTAATTGTCTTATCTTCAAGTTCGCTTATCCTTTGCTCTGCTTGCTGAAATCTGTTGAACCCTTTATGTAAATTTTTCATTTTAATCAATATATTTCTCAGCTTCAGAATTTCTGTTTGGTTCCTTTTTATTATTTCTGTCTCTTTATTGATGTTCTCGTTTCATTCACATATTGTTTTCCTGATTTGTTCATGGTTTCCTTTCGCTCATTGAGCATATTTAAGATGGTTGATTTAAAGTCTGGATTTCCTCTCAGAAGATTTTTGTCAAATTCTTCTTTTTCTGTGAAAGGACCGTACTTCCTGTTTCTTCGTATGCTTTTTAATTTTTTTGTGAACTGGGCATTCTGAGTATTATAATTTGATAACTGTGAAGATTTGATTCTCCCACATCTCAAGGATTGCTATATTTTGCTGGTTGAAGGTTGGAGCTATCCATCTGTGATTTTTTTCAACTGTTTTTGTGAAGTATATATTCTTTGTTGTGTTTGGTCACTGAAATAGCTCTTCGGTTATATCTGCTATCAGCCAGTGACATGACAAAGAGATCTTTAAATGTTTGGCTCAAAAAAACAGTAAAATGGTACTGTCTGTCTAAGTCTTCTGATAGGTGCCACTAGGGAAAGCCACTTTAACCCATAAGCCTGAGACCCACGCAAGTGCCTTCTGTGGTCCCTCAAGAAATGCACAACCTCAAGTAGTTGGAGGAAAAAGTCCTCACTACCCTCCCTGTCATCAGTCAGATAATCCAGGAATGTAGGCTGCTGTCCCCAATCCTACAGTGGGACTGAACAATGGGGGATGGTAGCTGGTTCATTCACACCACTCGGGAAAGATCAGGTGGCCTCTCCATTCATCAAGCACTGTTCTCCTTGTTATAAGTGACCTTTCAGCTTCCAGAGTTCTATAGTAATTTATTCCAATAGCCTTTTCCAGTTCAATGTTTGCTTTGGTAGAAAAACTCAAACCTAGAGCTTCTCTCTTCACCATTTCTCATGACCTCTTTCTGGAAAATCGCCACAGTGGCTCAGAAAGGAAATCGATTTATGTGAGACTGATAATAGAAACAACACCTCACCTAAGTTGTAATTTCTATTCATTGAACATTTGCTTTGCTGGTAGCTTTTCATTATTCTCACTATACTTCACAAAACCCTAAAAAACAAATCCATTGCCGATGAGTTTATTGTGACTCATAGAGATCCTATAGGACAGAGTAGAACTGCTCCGTAAGGGCTTCCAAAGAGTGGTTGGTGAATTTGAACTGCTGACCTTTTGGTTAGCAGCCAAATGCTTAACCACTGCACCACCAGGGCTCCAATTATTATCAACTATTATCCTCATTTTACAGATGAGTTCAATGAGGTGCAGAAAGTTTGAGTAATGTGACCAAATTCTATTCAGACTCTAGTATGTTTGAAGTCAATGCCTTTGCTCTTGCTATTATATTGTCATCATTCTGCCTCTTTAAAGGCGACCCACAAAAGTTTAACCTTTTCATTTCTATGGCCTAAGAGTCTAGATTTAACAAACTAAATCCGACAGAGAATTTTTATTTTATTTCTTTAATCATGAGCACTGCAATATCCGGATTAAATAGAATCTTTCAAATTTTCTCTAAAACTCTCATGGAGGTACTGGAACAGATTAAAACTCACACATCTACCAAAATTTAGGCTTAACATGCAAATTTTATGCAGAACCAGAAGGAACTTACACAAATGCAAGACCATGCAAGACTCTGACCCTCTCATTTGAGACCTGCTCATATCATGTTGCTAAGAAAACTAGCTCACACCAAAGCAAAGAGAAAGGCTATTTCCTTCTTTCTCTCTCTGCCTACAAATTAAGAATAATCACATCTTTACCAGGACACATAGTAGCTGTCTCTATACTTCCCAAGGGTTAGTATTTGATGGAACAATGATACCTAGCGGGGGCTGTGATGTGGGAGAGTGTGAGTGTGACAGTGAATAAGGGCACGGAGAAGGAACAGCAGGGTTAAGTAAAAGCGTGTTAAGCATTTTACATGTGGAGAGACTCAAAGATGACATTAACAATAATAATTGTAATTTATTAGTATACACATAAAATGATTCTTTTTCCAAAAGCATGCTTGTAAGTTGGTATGACTCAGCCTGTTTTCTTAGAAAAAGCCTATTTTTTTTTTTTCCTTTAGTGGTCAAGAGGATTGATTTGGAGTCAGAAAGCATTGGGTTTAAATCTCGTTTTCATCTTTACTATGTCACCTTGACAAACCATTTATCTTTCATGAACTTCTTTCAAGTCTGTGACCTTTTGGAAGCAGATAACCAAGTCTGTTTTCCTGGGCACACTGGTTAAGTTTAAACCACCAACCTTTTGGCTAGTAGTAGAGACTTGGGCTACTACATTTGTGCCGCCCAGGACCTCCACGAAAATTATAATAACAATTTTAGGGAGATGTTATGAGAATTAAATGAGTTAATATATTGTGTATTCATAGCCTGGACTATAGCTGGCATTCAAAACTGTTAGTAATAATAATAATATGCAAGATCCTGGCAAGGCTCTGTTCCTGTATTACCAGTGAGCCAGGAAACAATCCTTCAAGGCAAGTTATAAGAGATAGATGAAGCAACTTCACATGTCTACCAGCAGTAGGGTCAAGATTTAAATTGAGGTCTGACTGCTGTCCAGAGTTGTTACTCTTTCAACTGTACCATGTTTTGTCTTGATCTTGTTAGACTGATAGATACATGTTTATGAAAATTTTGAAAATCTTAAAAGTATTCATTAAAAGAATTAAAAACAGATATGTACCTACTAAAGTATGGTCTATCTGTCTTCTATCCACCCACCTGCCTTCAAAGTTGAAAAACAAAACAAATGTAAAATATACATGATAAATACAAAGCACAAAAAAAGGTGACAGAAAATAATACAAATTAATTGTAAAACAAAAACAAATGGTTTTAACAACCATAATAAATGACTCAGCCTCCTTTGGAGAGCAGAAATAACGTCAATAAAATAAATGTATCTTCTTTATAAGGCACAATCTTGAAACAAAATGACACAGAACATTCAGAATAGTAAGACAGCAAAGATTTATCAGGTAAATGCAAACATAAGGAGAGGAGAGGGAGTTGGAGTTTGGTGCTGTGTCAACTTGGTTATTACTCTGGAGTGGTTTCTCAGGATTCCCTTCTCTTTGTACTTCTAGTTCAGAAAAAAAGGAATTCACATGATATTTTCAAGGCAGAAATGAGCATCTACTCTCTGAAGGTCACTGTGGTTACATCGAGGAGAGCAGACAGCTGTAGAGGCCCCAGTGAGTCCCAGCTTGTTCTTATCCTTCTATCCATCCAGAGCTTCTTCCTGACAGCTGGCGCTGCTGACCAGTAAGTAGCCTGTCCAGGCCCATCACCAGAAGATTGGCGGTTGACCTACAAAAGAAGTGGTTGCGCAGAGGCTTTAATTTTCCATACACTTTTCCACTAACTCCCCTTCGTGGTCTCACTCTGGCAGCTGGACATTCCTGGCCTCCCAGATCTCCCTGAAAGCTGCAACTTTTCTATCCATGCCAGTGCTGTGGGAGTGCTGATTAGTGGCTTTCCTCTCATCCTCTAACTGCCCCTTCAGACTCTTGCTTGCCCAGTTTCTCCCATAATTACATAGAGGCTTATTCATTTCATAAATTTCTTCTTCCATGATACTCAGAAAGGTTTTGATTCCTGATTGAACCTGAAGAATACAGGTGGGAATATAGATTTCAGGCAAAGTATAATTTCAGCAAAAGTATTGATTGGCAGATACGACACTTTTTAAAAACGAAAGCCCAAATCCACAATATATATAGTAATACTTGTTAATCTTTATTCATCGAATGTCATAATATTGGAGCATATCAAGGAAAACCAATTAGAAATGCAAAGAAAAATGGGAGCACCTAATGGACACTGAAAGAAGTCATCATAAACTAGACTGGAAAGAAAATCTCAATATATTCCAAAAAGTACATAAGAAGTTTTATAAGTGTTCTTTTCAGATTGTATGATAAAACTATAAATCATATTTTTGTTTAAATAAAAAAAGATTGTTAAAACAAAAATGCAGCCCTTCTTAAATAATTTATTCCAAAATAATACTCGAAAATAAGAAATTTAGAATGCTACTTATCCAGACCTATACTCAGGGACAATTATATAGATTTAATTTTTTATTAACAAACATAAAAATATGAATTGAAAAATTCAAAAATAGGAGACAATAAATCTAAGTAAATTGGGTGGAAATATTTTTTGAATTACCTAAACAAATGATGATGAAAATACTAATAAAACATAAAAAGTTAGAGTAATGACAAGACGAAATTTCTCATCCTTATTTAATCATATGTTTAATCCTGTATTAAATAATATACATTTCTAGAAATTGACTTCTAAAAGTGGTGTCCTTAGAAAAAAGAAGAGACTCAGAGAGTAAGACAGAGGAAGGATGACCATTTGAAGATGCATCTATAACTCAAGGAACGCCTGGAGCTACCAGGAGCTGGGAAAGACAAGATTTTCCTCTAGAGATTTTGGAAGGATTATGGCCTTGCCAACGCTTTGGTTTGGACGTCTAGTCTCCAGAACTGTAAGGCAATAAATTTCTGTCATTTAAAATTACTGACTTTGTGGAAATTTGTTAAAACAGCCCTAGAAAATAAATTATTTATCATGTATGTATGTATGCATGTATGTATCTATCATCTATCTGTCAATCGATCTTTCTATCATCTATCTATCCATCCATCATCTACCTACCTACCTACCTGCCTACCTACCTATCTATCTATCTACCCATCTACCTATCAATCTATCTACCTGTCTATAGATGGATCAATTGGATCTATTGATTGATCTATCAATCTATTTAGCATCTATCATCTATCTTCTATCTATGGATCTAATTGCTAAAATATGTATTATAAAGCTATAATACTTAAAATGTAATAAAAACATAAGAATTGATAGCCAGGTAATAGAATACATAATTTTCATTCACAGACTAGCACATATAAGAATGTGGTGTATGATGAAGGAAACGTATCAAACTAGTGAGAAAGCAGTAGTTTTTTTAGAAAAATGTCTAAATATTTTAAAATTAAGACTCTAATCTTGCATTATATAATCAGATTAATGCCAGACTGATTAAAGAGTTAACTGTAATGAAAATAAATTTTTCAGTGAATAGAATGTATGAATCTAAGAATATTCATCTTAACTTGGGTTGAGAAGGGACTCTTTGATTCAAAAATAATGGAAAAAATAAATTTAAAAAATTGAAAGATTTGGCCATGGGAGAATTAGAGTCTTTGGTTTTCAAAACTCACCATAAATTATCATAAAGACATGTAAAAGACTGTAAAATTACAACTTTAGCAGATTAATGTCCTAAACATTCAATACTCTTACACATCAACAAGTAAAATTATCCCAATAGGAAAAAAATTGACAGAAAGCATTAAAAAAAAAAAACTCTTTTAAAGAAGAAAGATGAATGCGGTCTATTTATAAATAGGTAAAATTGAAGCTTACTAGTAATCAAGTAAGTTTAAATTCAATTTTAAAAATTTACTATTTTTTGCTATCACATTAGTAAAGATTTAAAAAAAATTATAATACCTGATGTTGGTAAGTGTGTAGGGAAATGTGCACTGTTCTACTTGGTTGGTTAGAATGAAATGGTGTAACTGAAAAGGCCTCTCAAGGACAAAGCTAATTGAAATTCAATCTACTGGCAAAGAGGAAATTTCAAAGAAGTTGTTGAAACCTCTAAATGGATAAGGTATGTTAAAGATTCAATGAAGGGAGTGGAACCGTCTTGTAGTAAAGAGACTAAGGGTGGGTGTTCCCATAGAAGTTGATGGGATCACAGTATATGCAATTACCCGGTGGGGGGTGGGGGGGTGGGGGGGGTGGGATGTAGAAAGCAAATATATGTAACACATCTAAAAATATGTTGCTGTTGTTGTTGTAAGGTGCCACTGAGTCCGTTTCAACTCATAGCCACCCCATGTACGACAGAAGGAAACCCCGCCCGGTCCTGCGCCCTGCTCACAATTGTTATGCTTGAGCCCATTGTTGCAGACACTATGTCATTCCATCTCATTGAGGAACTTCCTCTTTATCTCATTTACCAAGCATGATGTCCTTCTCCAGAGACTGGTCCCTCCCAATAACATGCCCAAATTACATCAGACGAAGTCTCGCCATAACTTGCTTCTAAGGAGCATTCTGACTGTACTTGTTTTAAGGCAGATTTGTTCATTCTTCTCTCAGGCCGAGGTATATTTAATATACTTCACCAACACCATAATTCAATAGCGTCAATTCTTCTGTCTTTTTTATTCATTGTCCAGCCTTCACATGCATATGAGGTGATTGAAAATACCATGGCTTCGGTCAGGAGTACCTTAGTCCTCAAAGTGACAACTTTGCCTTTTAATATTTTAAAGAGGTCTTTTGCAGCAGATTTGCCCAGTGTAATAATGTCATTTGATTTCTTGACTGCTGCTTCCATGGGCATTGATTGTGGATCCAAGTAAAACGAAGTCCTTAACAACTTTAATATTTTCTCCATTTATCATGGTGTTGCTTATTGGGCCCGTTCTGAAGATTTTTGTTTTCTTTTTGTTGAGGTGCAATCCACACTGAAGACTAGTTTTTGATCTTCATCTAAAGTGCTTCAAGTCCCCTCACTTTCAGCAGGCAAGGTTGTGTCATCTGCATGTCACAGGGTGTTAATGAGTCTTCCTCCAATCCTGATGCCACATTCCTCTTCATATAATCCAGTTTCTCAGATTATTTGCTCAGCATACAGACTGAATAAGTGTGGTGAAAGGATACAACCATTACACACACCTTTCCTGACTTTAAACCACACAGTATCCCCTTGTTCTGTTCAAATGACTGCTTCTTGGTCTCTGTACAGGCTCCACACGATCACAGTGAAATGTTCTGGGATTCCCATTATCTGTAATGTTATCCATAATTTATTATGATACACACAGTTGAATGCCTTTGCATAGTCAATAAAACACAGGTCAACATCTTTCTGGTATTCTCTGCTTTCAGCCTTGATCCACCTGACATCAGCAATGATATCCCTTGTTCCAGGTTCTCTTCTGAATTGGGCTTGAATTTTGGGCGGTTCCCTGTCAATGTACTGCTGCAATCACTTTTGGATGATTTTCAGAGTAATTTTAATTGTGTGTGATATTAATGATGTTGTTTGATACATTTCCGCATTCTATTGAATCCTGTTTCTTTGCAATGGGCAGAGGCAGCTGTCCTCCAAATTTCTTGGCATAGACCAGTGAGTCCCTCCAGTGCTGCATCCGTTTGTTGAAACATCTCTGTTGATATTCGATCGATTCTTGGAACCTTGTTTTTAACCAATGCCTTCAGTGCAGCTTGGACTTCTTCCTTCAGCACCACTGGGTCTTGATCATGTGCTACCTCCTGAAATGACTGAACAACAACCAATTTTTTTGGTACATTAATTGTGTGTTCCTTCCATCTTCTTTTGATGTTTCCCGCACCATTCAATATTTTTCCCATTGAATTGTTCAATATATCAACTTGAGGTTTGATTTTTTTCTTCAGTTCTTTCAGTTTGAGAAATGCCAAGCATGTTCTACTCTTTTAGTTTTCTAATTCCACGTGTTTGCACATTTCATTATAATACTTTACTTTTTCTTCTTGAGCCACCCTTTGAAATCTGCTTAGCTCTCTTCATCATTTCTTCCTTTTGCTTTAGATATCCTAAGTTCAAGAGCAAATTTCAGATCTCTTCTGACATCCATTTTGGTCTTTTCTTTCCTGTCTTTTTAATGACCTCTTGATTTCTTCATGTATGATGTCCTTGATGGCATTCCACAACTCATGGGGTTTTCTGTCATTAGCGTTCAGTAAGTCAAATCTATTCCTGAGATGGTCTCTAAATTCAGGTGGGATATACTCAAGGTTGTATTTAGGCTCTTGTAGACTTGCTCTAATTTTCTTCAGCTTTGACTTGAATTTGCATATGAGTAATTGAGGGTCTATTCCAAAGTTGGCCCCTACCTTGTTCTGACTGATAATATTGAGGTTTTCCATTGTCTGTTTCCACAGATGTTGTCTATTGATTCCTGCATATTCCATCTGGTGAGGTCCATGTGTATAGACACCATTTATGTTGTTGAAAAAAAGATATTTGCAGTGAAGAAGTTGTTGGTCTTGCAAAATTCTGTCATGTGATCTCTTGCATGGTTTCTATCACAAAAGCCATATTTTTCAATTACTGTTCCTTCTTTGTTTCCGACTTTCCCATTCCAATCACCAGTAATTGTCAATGCATCTTGATAGCATGTTTGATCAATTTCAGACTGGAGAAGTTGGTAAAAATCTTCAATTTCTTTATCTTTGGCCTTAGTGGTTGGTGTGTAAATTTGAAAAATAGTCATAGTAACTGGTTTTCCTTGTAGGCATCTGGATATTATCCTGTCACTGACAGCATTGTACAACAGGCTTGATCTTGAAATGTTCTTTTTGACAATGAATGGGTTGCCATTCCTCTT
This sequence comes from Loxodonta africana, assembly GCF_030014295.1. NCBI lineage: Eukaryota > Metazoa > Chordata > Mammalia > Proboscidea > Elephantidae > Loxodonta > Loxodonta africana. The sequence continues at coordinate 31,352,375 of NC_087353.1, read as the reverse complement.
CAATTTGTCATTCTCGGCGTAGCAGACCATATGATTGTCTGATTCAAAATGGCTGACACCAGTCCATTTCAACTCACTAATGCCTAGGATATTGATGTTTATGTGTTCCATTTCATTTTTGATGACTTATAATTTTCCTAGATTCATACTTTTTACATTACATGTTCTGATTATTAACGGATGTTTGCAGCTGTTTCTTCTTATTTTGAGTCGTGCCCCATCAGCAAATGAAGGTCGCAAAAACTTGACTGTATCCACATCATTAAGGGCAACTCTACTTTGAGGAAGTAGCTCTTCTCCAGTCATAATTTGAGTGCCTTCCAACCTGAGGGACTCATCTTCCAGTGCTATATCAGACAATGTTCTGCTGCTATTCATAAGGTTTTCACTGGCCAGTTTTTTGAGACGTAGACTACCACACCCTTTTTCCTAGTCTGTCTTAGGCTGGAAGCCCTGCTGAGACCTGCTACCAAGGGTGACCCTGCTAGTATTTGAAACACCATAGCATATCACAACAATATGCAAGCCACCACAGTACGACAACCTGACAGATGCAAGAAATAAAAAGTATTTATGTATGTATGTGCATATTTTTTTGTGCATATATATGCATATTATATATATAAGAACTGTAGATGACTCCATTATTACACATGCATGACTATAACCAAAACTAATTAGATGTCTATCAAGTTTTCAAGAGAGTTGTACTATCAAAGAAGCCAAAATTTGTTGAGACTTAGGCTCAACTTTCTATCTTGAGGAAACATATTTAAAAATCTGCTCTGCCTTCAAAGAAAACATATTCTTTAATGCCAAGATATGACCAAGGTTGATAATGGGAAAGAAAGTCTGCCCCAGGTAGAGGTGCTAAGGACCATACAGAAAATTGGGCTGGGTAATCACTTCTAGGAAGCAGAATTAAGACCAAATGAAAGAATATGTCCAACCCTAATGTCTTCACAGCAGAATTTCATAATTGCTACTGATTTCTACTGCTGTATTATCCCCACTCCCAGTATACAATATATACCCAGTGTATATTGTGATTTTTCTGCATCTGTTCCACATGATATATTGGGTGTGGGGGAAACTCATGACTTGTCTTTTTGGGCCATAGCTTTCCAGACCAAGAGGTACCACATCTTAGGCAAGATGCAGAGGTTACTTGCTATCACTCAAATACCCTGGACTTTAAGCTGGATGCAGTGACTAGATGTGGTTTTGGAGTTGTTTCCCTACCAAGTACTGCTTTCCACCAAGTAGCTCTACTTTTCCTCCTTCCAGACACATGGTGGGGCTGTGCTTCCCTGTACCCCTTGAAGTTAGGCACAACCATATGATCTGTTTTGGCCAAAGAAATGCAAATGGCAGTGAAGTATGTCACTTCCGAGCAACTCCAAGAGCCACAGCACAATTGCCAGCTCTCTTTTCTTTGCTGCAGCCATGAACCACACCCCAGATGGAAACTTTATCAGCTTGAGTCTCTGAGTGAAGACCATTTGGACAAGAGCCCCTGACTAACCATCACTGAACATGTAAAATGAGCAAGAGATGAACTTTGCATAAAACCTCTGAGATATTAGGGCAGTTTGTTATTCAAGCATAACAGTCTATTCTTGACTGAAAAATTTTGTCTTTTCCAGAATTTTTAATTTCACCAGTCAGAACGGAAGTAAAATTATATTTATTATTTTAGTTTACATTTACCTGACTACTAGTCTAGCTGAACATTTTTTTTTTGTATGAAATTGGCTTATGGATTGCTTGTTTATATCTTTGCTCATTTTCTACCAGTAATCCCCTTCCTTCTCCTTTTTTATTTCTTTGTTTGTAGTTCTTTTTATATCCTGGATACTGAACCTCTGTTACTGTGTGTCCACATACGCCTGAAGTGTTATTTTTAATTGATTTATGATGTTTTCTGTCAGACAAAAAACTTTTTTTTTTTTAAATGAATTCAGTGCTTTTACGTAGTTTGGGCTTGTAGTGTCTTGTTCAAGACATACTTCATTGCCTAAATGTACTAGTGATATTTTCTTCTACAAATCTTAAGATTAAAAAAAAAAAAAAATTAAGGAAAGTCTCTTTATCTTACAGAATTTAATTTTTTTCAATATATGTAGCTAATTTTCTCCTACCACATATTGAATAGCTGACCATTCCCTGGCCCTCCCAGATTTGAACTGCTGCTATTGCCGTATAACAAGTTCACATGTGAGAGTTAGTCCCTTTCTAGACACCTGGGTCTGTTCCATTAGTCTTTACCCTCTCTGTATCAGTTCCAAACAACTCTAATCATTATGCCTTTAAAATAAATCTTGATATCTGTAGAGCTATACATGCTTCCTTATTTTTCTTCAACACTGTTTTGAGATTTTTGACCTTCACTTTTGCATGTGAATATTAAGGTCACTTACTTTTTTCACAAAAATCTTGTTGAGCATATTAAAGGAATCGTATTGAAACTATAGATCAATTTAGGGAGATTTGATTTATATATAATATGGAGTTTTATCATCCACAGGCGTAGGGTACCTTTTCATTCAGTTCTAAATATTTGTAATTTCTATTATGATTTGTCCTTTAAACCATGGGCTTTTTAGAATTTTTTTTTTTAATTATAAAATTATGAGAATTCGAGGGTGTATTTAACCATTTCTAATCTTACCGGATTTTAGCCAGAGATAGTGATACGCATTTTATAAACTATTTGGCACTTGGTGACATTTTCTTATAGACTGAGACTGTATTGGTTTGCTATTGTTGCACAACAAATCACCCCAAATTTAGTGCCTTAAAACAGCACCCGTTTTTTAGCTCATGGTCCTGTTAGAAATCTGTCACATTGTGGCTTGGTTTTCTGCTCAGAGTCTCATCGTGACTAAATCAGGGGTCAGCCTGGCTGAGTTCTTGTCTTGAGGCTCTGAGGAAGGATTCTTTTATAAGTTCCTCCTTGTTGTTGATGGAATACAGTTCCTTATGGATATAGGCCTGAGATTGCTGTTTCTTTGCTGGTTGTAAACCAGGATCACTCTCAGCCCCTACAGGCTAGCTTCATTCTATACCTCTAACCCCTTCCATCTTCAAAGCCACCAACGGAGAATTTTTTAGGTATTAAATCCCCTTGACGCTTTGAATCTCTGATTTCCTCTGTTCCTGACCTCTAGACATTGATTTAAAGGGTTCGTGTAAGTAGGCCCACCTGGATAATTTCCCTACCCTAGGGTCAACAGAATTGGAACTTTAATTACATCCGTGAAAATCCTTTCACAGAAGTACCAAGATCAGTGTGTGAATGAATAACTGGGAGAAAGTGTGTTTACACCAGGGGCTTAAAATTCTGCCTACCACAATGCTGTTAAATATGTGTGCTTGAAAGGCTATATATTATTTGTTTGCTGTGTTCAGTGTTCCATATATTTGTTTGATCAAACTTACTAATTACGCTCTACAAATCTTCTATGTCCTTGCTAATTGTATAGGTTTCAATGAATCCAGATCTATGTTTGTTAATGTCTTAAATTAGTAAAAGGAGTAAATTTAAGACTTCATTATTCACAAGAGGAGCAACCTGAAAGTCCCTTTGTTTTTCCTATTAATTCTTTTTGTTGCCTTGCCTTCTGCATTCTTCACTTTAAATATCCCAAGATATCCTTCAAGAAACTTGTCAGTCATCTCTTCGTGTAATGGACACCAGGATAAGGTCATAGTTCTTTATATGTGGCTAATATTTTATTTATTCATTCATTCAAATAAGCTCTCATAAAGTTATGTATTTCTCATTTTATATGTATATATAATACATACTATACTAAGCCATATTATAATGTACTATAATATGTAATGTAATATATAATATTATGTAAGGAACCCTGGTGGCACAAGAGTTAAGGGATCTGCTGCTAACTGAAAGATTGGCTGTTTGAACCCACCCAGCTGCTCTTCTGGAGAAAGATCTGTCAATGTCCTACCATAAAGATTACAGCCTAGGAAACCCTACTGGATGGCTCTACTCTGTCACATGGAGTCACTATGGGTTGAAAATTGATTCAATGGAACCTACCAACATATATAATGTAATGTAATGTATAATATATCTCTTATATAATACATACACTACTTGCTGTTCAGTTGATTCTGTCTCATGTCTATCCCAAGTGTGTCAGAGCAGAACTGGGATCCATAGGGTTTTCGGTGGCTGATTTTTCAGAACTAGATCAGCAGGCCTTTCTTCTGAAGTACCTCTGGGGGACTCGAACCTCCAACCTTTCAGTTACCAGCCAAGCATGTGAATCATTTAAACGATGCAAAACCAAAACCAAACAAGTTGCCTTTGAGTTGATTCTGACTCATAGTGACCCTATAGGACAGAGCAGAAATGCCCCATAGGGTTTCCAAGGAACAGTTAGTGAATTCGAACTGCTGACCTTTTGGTTAGTAGCCAAGCTCTTAACCACCATGCCACCAATGCTCCTACACCACACAGGGACTCCACATATATATGAATACAAATATATGTGAGTATGTGTGTGAGTGAGTGCGTAAATCTTTAACTATATCTGACTATTCTTTAGACTACATTGTCCATGGTTGGGTATGAAGTATGGAGGGGGACATTGTTGTGTTTTAGGTTAACATTGTGTTCCTAGTATCTAGTACATTATCTGGTCCATACTGGAGTAGTTGCTCAAATCTTTCTTGAATAAACAAATAGGTAAATGGACAAGCATTTATACAATGTTGACTATGAGGCAAGGCTTTCATTAAATTACATCTTTTTTTTTTTTTTTTTGCTACTGGTCTTTAGAATATTTCAACCAATATGATCCTCCAGTCTACAACACCGCTCTTTGTTACCTGGACTTCTTCAACAGCCTCTTTCGTGCTTTCCCCACATCCTCATTGACTGATCCCAACCCATCCTCCACAGAGCAGTCAGATGGAGCTCTCAGAAGCATAAATAATCTTATCACTGTGCTTGAAACATTCCCTGAATTAAGTCTATACTCTTTAAATTAATTTATAAGGAGGCAACAATAGATCCCAGTTCACCTGATTCAGACCATTTTATGCCCATTGTCCCAGAACAAATATTAATAGACCCGTCTCCACTCTCAAAGAAGTTCCAGTTTGGATAAGAAACTAGAGCCCCAGCTGGAATGATAAGTTATATGTCACTCCATTTATATGGCCCCACCTGATCTTTGAAGCCTTCAAGCTATGTCAGTCCCCCTCTCTCTCTTGCTCAAACTGCTGAGATGCCAGTCCATAGCCCTTGGGGAACGTGTCCAGTCCTCAAGACCATCCTGAAACAGTAGGTTAAACTCTACAAGATCTTGGTCATTTCATGTGTGCTTGATGTGAGTGGAATAGAGTTGATTGGTGCTCTGTATGCAGAACTCCTTTTGGGTACTCTGATTATTTTGCAAATGGCTTAAGGGCATTTATGTTATGAGCAACTGAATGATAATAATACTCTCTCAATTTTTGGAGATGATCCTAGAGAAAAAAAAAAATTTGTTGAAAGCAGGATGGAAATCACTTACTGCATTCACCACAAATGAGCCCCTCATTTGAGCCTTGACAATATTCCCAAATTTTCCACTCAAAATTTGTACTATTTTTGTCATGATTTCTAAATATATCAATCTTTAAGGTTGATGGCTATCACTCATAGAGCATTACTGCAAGTTCAAAATGTGTTTCATACATTATTTAATTCTTACATTAACAGTGTAAAGTAGTGTTTTTAACTGTATTTACAAAGAAATTGAGATTCTGTATATTTTTTCAGGCATATCTCATGAAATATCCTGTACTTAAACCCAAGAATTCCTGCATTCAAGGCTAGTGCTTGAAGCATAACTGTTCAGACTTATTATGGATGATTATCTGGTAGGTAGGTAGACAATTACTCAATAAACAATTATCAGTTTGGGCTGAATCTACAGAATGCAGGAAATCAATTTGTTTATTGTAAAAATAATTTTTGAGGAAGTAAATCATGTGCTCTGCCTTGGGCATTTGGGATTTTAAGATGAAAATGACATAGTTCTTGACTTCAGAAGACTTACAGTCTTGTCAAAGTGACACTTTGCATATAAAAACATTGCAATATTCTGTGAAAAATATCTTACACAGTGTTTGGCATACAGGTGACATTTAAGTGAATCCCATTTGAATAACCGAAATCAAGCATGCTTGAGAGAAAGGACAAACAAAACTACCAAACTCAAGGACAGCATAGAGGAAAGAACTTTCTGCATGGAAAGTTGACAAAAATATCACAGAAATTATGACCTTGAAACGGGCTACTGGAGGGTATGTTTGCGTTTCCGAGGAAAAGAACTCTATAGAAGGGTGTTCTTGGCAGGAGGAATAGTTTGGTAAATGTATGGAGCTGTACTAAAAACAAAAACCATGGTGTGTTCAAAAAGTGAGTAGGTGTTCAATGTTTTGGAAAGGTTCTCAAAAATTCATAGGCAGTGTTTTATTTGGATGTGTAGAAGTAACAGGCTTGATAGCACTGCTGTCCATTACTAAAGTTAGTTCATTTTTCAAAAAGTACAGTCTTAATATCTCAGTCTATCCTCTGACTATTTATTTGTTGCAAGTTGGAAGAGACCAGACATAGATCAGATGGGTGTAGTCTGAAGCCATAAGCCTAGTTCTTCTGAGACTTTCACAAGATCTCTGGCATCACAGCTACTAGCCTTTGAGTGAAAACAGCCTCCTTTCTAGGAGTTGTTCTATTCATCCACTATGTTCCAGCTAACAATGGTAAAACTTGGACAGTTGGGGCCACACTTGCTTGAACAAACTCTTCTGAGGAGGGTGAGAGTCTGGTAACCACTCAAGTATTCCCAAAGATCGTTTCAATACTAGTACTTCACAGCCTATGCAGGGCCTGGTGTACTGCTGTGCTCCTCTGAAGGAAAGAGGAGGGGCCACAGAGCCTCAGCACCACCTTCGAAAGGAGAATTTCCTGAGGGTGTTGCTGTGTAGGAGAATTCATTTCTGTGCAGAAGCCTTGTGAAAGGGCACACAGATCAAACAAACAAAAGAGCAACAGACAAGAAAGTACTTTCTGCCACATTTTTCCCAGAGACAAAGGTTGATTTGAGAACACAAAGATACTACAGTAAAGACTCTCATCTCTATACCAGGCTGAGAAAAACCATTAAGTTGTGTGTGTGCATGAGTGTGTGCCTGTGTGTGTGTGTGTGTGCACACGCACACGGTATCTGACTACTATACTTTAACAATAATTCCTCTTGACATTATACAAGGTCAGCAAGCCACCTCCAGACCACCCTGCTTGAGGATTTGCTCTCCACACAGAGCTGTATGGACTCTCTCAGCTGAGAAATGTCACCCAGCACCTTTCATATTTATGGTGACTCATAAACAGGAAACCAGCCCTGTCCACGACATTGTAACTTTTTCATATCTCAAATCCTTTCATGAAAATGAGAGAAAAAAAAAAAGAATCCACCAAACAAAACAAAAGGACTAAGCTGCCTTCTGCTCTTTGGGCCAAAATAAATATTGCCAAATTAGTAAGGCATACTGAACAAATTAAGCGCTAAATGCAAATTTATCGACTGAAATCCAATGGCAGAGTCACCAAAGAGCTCAGAGTGGTGGAGTGCACTCGGCAACGAGGTGTTTGTGTTGGCGAGTCTCTCCAGAGAGACATGGGAACAGTAATAGAAAAAGAGTGCATTTCTGTTACACCCAAGATGAACAGTTTGTTTTAGAAAGTTCAAGTAAACAGTGTCTAACATATATTCACTGAATTCAGAATCTCAGTTGCTACCAAGAGGGAGGTGAAAAAAAAAAAAGTTGGCCAAATATCTTTTTGAAAAAATCTCACTTGGAAATATTCAAGCCAGCATTGTAAATCATCGGATGAGACAGAGACGTACTTCCTCATCCCCAAACTGTGAATAAGCCCCAGCTCTGCTTCACCAAGGCAAATGAGAACTTGTCCCTTCAAGATATTTAAAACCTTACAATATAAGAAGATTTACCTTAATATTTCCTAATTTTCATATGGAATATGTAAGATGTATCCTTTTAAGTTATAGGAATCATTTATGATGGCATTGAAAAAAATGTATATTTCTGTAGTTCAATGATTGATTTTGGAGAGGTTGGGGTTTGAGAGTGGGTAAGCCTGTAACTGATTCCGTGTTTTTCACACCCTTATGAACTCAATAACTTGCTTTTCTACTTTGCTCAGGCCCTCTCATCTCTAACATAAAATATCTTAAGATACAGGGAAATTACTGTTCGTGTTGGCTGTTGCTTGGATGTTGATTCTTTTTAAGCAAAGTGTTCCCACAAGCTTCTTGGGACTTCCCATGAAGTCTTGCATCTCTTCCTTGACACCAGATAGCTAAAGAAACCAAGTATTATGGGTTGAATTGTGTCCTCCAACAAGATATGTTGAAGTTCTCACCTCCAGTACCTGTGAATGTGACTTTATTTGTAAATCGTGTCTTTGCAGAAGTAATCAGTTAAAAAAAAAAAAAAATTAGAGGTCATATTGGAGTAGGGTGGGCTCTATAAGAGTATGACCGATGTCCTTAAAAAAGAGGAGAAGCGACACAGAGAGGTAGATGGAGGGAAGGTGATGATGTGATGGGTGAGTGATGCTGCCTCAAGCCAAGGAACACATGGGGCTGCCAGAAGCTAGAAAAGACAAGGAAAGATCTTCCCCTAGAATCTTCAGAGAGAGCATGGCCCTGCTGACACCTTAATTTCAGATTTTAGCCTCTAGAACTGTAAGAGAGTAGTTTTCTGTTGTTTTAAGCCACCCACTTTGTGGTAATTTGCTACAGCAGTCTTAGGAAACTATATACCAGGAGACACGAATGTCATTCTATCATACACTAAAAATTGGGACTAGAATAGGAACATCATAGAATGTCAAACCTAGAAGAGTATTTAGAAAGTTTTGCTTTACAGAGGAAAAAATTAGAGGTTCAGAGAGGGTTGTAGCACGCCCAACTTAACACAGTGAATCAGAGTCAGAGAATTTATTAAAAGATTGTTTTTCCCTGAGCTGTTGACTCTTAACCAAGTTCTTTCTACACGCCACTCTCCCTTCCACAGAGTTATTATTTAGAGATCTCGTTTTTTTTTTTTTTTTGGTTTTTCTGTAGATCATATTCTCTTTCCACACCCAATAACACACAGAGGAAAAGAGTTAAACATTGTCTTCTCCATGTCACCTCCTTGCTCAAGAAAATCCAGTCCAAACTCCTCAAGCAAGTTGGATTTTTGGCCTTGGTTGGGCAAGGCAGGGGAAAACCTTATAATCACCAGGAAGATGGTGATAGAAACACAAAGTAGGAAAAGGCTAAGTTAGGACCCCTGGTGGAAGGACCAAAGACCAAACCCATTGCCCTTGAGCTCATTCTGACTCATAGCGACCCTATAGAATGGAGTAGAACTGCTCCACAGGGCTTCCATGGAGTAGCTGGTGGATTCAAAGTGTTGAGCTTTTGGTTATCAGCCAAGCTCTTAACCACTGTGCCACCAGGGCCCCTGATGGAAGGAAAACATATTAATATTTAGTGGGCAGAAATAAAATGGCTTACGAATTTTTATCTTTCCTAATATGACATTCCCTAAGAAACTGGCTAGGGCTACCTTGTTTTTTAAAGTATCTAGACAGCCAAAGAAATAAGAGTCAACTTTATTAAATGTATTTGCATAGCACAATTTCAATGAAGTAAAACTCAGCTACCTAGAACCCACAGTCAGCTGACAATACCTCCAGCCCAGAGGCCTCACATAGCATAGCAGTCAACCTCATGAATGCAGCTTAATTTACTGGAACACCCTAGAATCATCTTACATTTATTCTAGATCAATAGTTTAGGTAAATGAGGACTCACATTTGTACTCAGAAACATGTCCCTAGAAGTACAAGAAAAGCTTGAATGGTTTAAAAAAAAAAAAATTGTAAATAAAAATTTCACATTACCCCATTCGTCAAGCCAGGAGAGTGGACTACACAGCATTTTAGAGGCAAATACACAACCAAAAACAAACAGTTAAAACTAAACTCAAGTTAAAACAAAATTCTTCTGGATTCATTTTAACTAGAAATAACGCAAAATATGTGTAAGTGCTTAGTGTAAATAAGTATCTTTTTGCTGATCTTCTAGTTTTTTCAAGGCTCAGTGGTTAAAAGCCTAGCTGCTAACCAAAAAGCCAGCAGTACGAATCCACCAGCTACTCCTTGGGAACCCTGTGAGGCAGTTCTACTCTGTCCTATAGGGTCACCATGAGTCGGAATCAACTTGACGGTAACAGATTTTTTTTTTTTTTTTTTTGGTTAGTTTTTTCAAAAACTAGACCCCAGCCTTCCAACTACTCTTTCTGAGCATCTGTCCACCTTCTTCCACCTACTGTGCAGGCACAGTCGTCACTGTGGGTAAATGGAGATCAGGGTCATTCCCACTTCATTTAACTTTGCTGTCACATTATAATTCTGATATCTGAGTACTTGAGCCAGAAGAACGTAACCGCAAAACACAGATCTACCATGTCACTGTTTAAAAAATTTTCTTGGCTCTCCATTACCAAAAACATCTGCGAGTTTAAAATCTAAATCCTTTGGCATTTGTCTAAAGGCTATCAGCCTACTGACTTTTCTGCTCTTATCTCTGCTGCTCCTGTATCCTATGCTCTCACCAACTTAAATGGCTTGTCGTTTCTCTCTCTCATCTCTATGACTTTGCACATGCTGTTCCCATTTGTGCTTAATATGCCCCTCTGCACCCCACACTCCCTTGCAAATTCATATTTATATTTAAACTTCTACTCAGATATGATGGCTTCTGATAACCTGCTACCCCTTTTTTCCTCTTTAGGTTTGATGCCCCTTTGTGCTAGTGCTAAGCATACCTCTATCAAAACACTTATCATATTATTCTGTTATGGACCTTGACCTCTTTAAGGGTGGAAGATAAGGTCTATGCCTTATTCACTCCTGATATGCCTATACCTGGTACATGGCCTACCTAGCTCATTGTAAGATTGCAGCAAACATTTATGGAAAGAATGGTATATATATAAGCATCACTCTTTTCCCCACTTTACATTGCAGCCATTTTGGTCATTACTACTATTAATTACATTGGAGCCCTGGTGGTGTAGTGGTTAAGAACTCAGCTGCTAACCAAAAGGTTGGCAGTTCAAATCCACCAGCCACTCCTTGGAAACCCTGTGGGGCAGTTCTACTCTGTCCTATAGGGTGGCTATGAACCAGAACCTACTTGATGGCACCTAACAGCAACGACAACATTATTATATTAGTAATTGGTACCATAATGCAGCAGGAAGAGCAAATTAGCCCTGTAATAATCTACACCTTTGTTTTGGTACTGTTCTCTACTAGTGTGGTCTTAATGAAACATTTGACATTTAATCCACAGTGTCTTTATCTGTAAAATGATAATATGGGTAGAGCTAACTCTGGACCAGTCATAGAAATAAGAAAAAAGTTTTAAAAAATCTCAATTCCCAATCAAATTAAAATTTGTCAAACTGGCAGAAAATGGGTTTTATTTTATAGTTATTTATTTAATACAAGGCTCTATATTTAGATATGTATTTATTGTACTTCAGGCATTATTCAACAGAATAAAATAAAATAGTAATTTAGGAACATTAGTCAGTAAATTCCTTGATGAAAATAGCCAGTGTTTACCATTATTGCTGTTTGATTCCTGGCAGTCTTCCTCTTGGTTGAGTATTAGATCAGACCCTGATTCCTGGTGTGGGAATCCACAGCCACTACCTTAGTTATGAGCCAGTTCCTGCTCTCCAACTGAGCAAGGCCTTTCAGGAGGATGGTCTGCTCCAGGGTGATATGTTCCACCAAGAGACGATTGGGTGCTCCTATGATGTAGATTATCATACGTTGTTTATTGGGCACTTTCAAATAATAAGTATTTTCTTATATGTAGATGTTTTTACTAGTTAATAGTAAATTTTACTTTTTAACTTGGGTCAATCTTCCCTGGAATACTCTTGGGTTGGCTAATTCTTCCTACCTTGAAGAGTGATTGTTCATATCGACTAAACTATGGACATGAACGTGTTGAATAAACTCCAGAGCACTCTACAACTTTGAGGGGATATGGTTATTAGTATGGGTACTAATGGATGTGTTTGTTGTATAGGAGCCCCGGTGGTGTAGTGGTTAAAGCGTTTGGCTGCTAACCAAAAGGTTGGTGGTTCAAACCCACCAGCTTCTCCATGGGAGAAAGATGTGGCAGTCTGCTTCTGTAAAGATTTACAGCCTTGTAAACCCTGTGGGACAGTTCTACTCTGTCCTGTGGGAATGCTATGAGTCAGAATGAGTTGATGGCCAATTTAAAATCTGTGCTTACTCTGAGAGCTATCTCCTATGAAAGCAGGTGTAAGACATAGTGGGGTTTGTGTTTCAGGATAGGTTTTTCTAAAGCAGTTAGCTGGTAAAAGAATGGTTGGAGGTAAAATGGGCTAGAATTGAATAACCACCTTGGCCATAATGATGGCCACTGCTCATACAAAAGCAATCCCTGAGAAGTGACCACCTCTTCAATCTTCGGTGATTAGGAACAAAGTGCTGGGGCTCAAGGCAAAGCTTAGAGTCACTGGAGGGCTGCTCGAGAAGCAAAGATCCTGTGGGAAATGAGCCAGGTTCAGACACCCACTAATTTCTCTGACAATCCTTCCCTAGGTCTTTTTTCAGATCTCTCCTTCTTCATCAGTTTTCTTTTCAGAGTTTCCTATTGCACACAGGTATACTCCAGACTCATCATGTAAATCACATAACACAATGCCTAGCACTTTTAAAACTAAAACCAAACCAAACTGGTTGCAGTCGAGTTGATTCTGAGTCATGATGACCCCATCTGTATCACAGTTGAAGTATGCTCCAGAGAATTTTCAATAGCTGATTTTTTAAAAGTAGATCTCCAGGCCTTTTTTTCTGACTCACCTCTGAGTGGACTTAAATCTCAAGCTTTTTGGTTACATTAACCATTTGCATGACTCCAGCACTTTTAAGGACATAATAAATATCACTAATCTTACACTATCTTCATCATCTTCATACTTATCATCATTATCACCATCATCATCATCATTTAATCTTTCCAACATCTTTGCTAGCTTCTTAATGAAAAAAAGCTGCAAGTCAATCTCACACTTATGTTAGAGCTGATAATCATAGTTATTCTTCCATCAGAATGTCTAAGTTAATTATACATCAAAAATAAAATATTTCATTTCAGAAAATTCACTCAGCATATTGCAAATATTCCTTTTTGTTGCCTCCATAAATTTTATAGTTAAAGACACCCTCAAATCAATCAGATAACGTTGCCTTAACCAGGCTCCTTTCTGCTCCGAGGTGCCATACCTTCCATATACATAGACCTTGTGTTCCATACTGTGCGATGCCCTATTGAGGATATAAACCTTATCTTCTATTTATGTTTTCCCAGCGTCTTACACAGGACTTGGCACACGGTAAGCATTTAGTACAGCTTCTGCAATTAGGGGATGAGCTGCAGCGCTCTCTGGGGTTTGGGTTGGGCCAGCAATGCCTTCACTGAGTTGAGTGTGAAGGCTGATAACTCTGAGCACAACAGAAAATTATCATCTGTTGCTTTTTGGACAGTTTCAAACAACAAATGCTTTCGAATATATAGATGTTTTTGCCAATTAGCAGTAATTTTACTCTTTCACTCAGCCATCCATTTCTATAAAACTTAATTTCTCCTTCAAAAAAACCAGATGACACAGATGAGTGTGCGCATATGCATCAGAACACTCACCTTGTGCACGTATGTGCACCCTGGTACACTCAGGTGCAGACTTTAACCTCCTTCTGCACACAAAACAAACACGCACCCCAAATCCGTGCTGACAGCCAAGTACACGCCTCAAACTGGCAAACAGCAGCACAAATGCCCATGAGTCGGTATAGCCCAGCACTAGCACACACACATGATACATGTACATACAAACCTGACCTGTACACATACTAGGCGTGTCTGAAGCTGGGGCTGAGAATCAGGCAAGCTCCCTGAATCTCACCCTGTGTGGCAGTCAACCAGTATCCAGCTGCCATGGAGTCAGCTCTGACTCAAGGCAACACCACGTACGTCAGAGTAGAACTGAGCGCCATAGGATTTTCAAAGATTTCAGTGACTGGTTTTTCAGAAGTAGATCGCCAAGCTTTTTTTGTCCTGAGGCGCCTCTGGGTGGACTCAAACCTTCAATCTTCAATTAGCAGCCTAGCACATCAACTGTTTACATCACTCAGTCACAACACTACAAAATATGTCACATATAAAAGAAAAATAGTTCTATCTCCTGGGGACTGAAGACAGTCTGTAGTGTTTTAAAGGACCCCACGTACTGACTTTTAACTGACTTTGCTCAGGGCTAGCTCCTGAAGAATACGTAAATTATGTCAGGATCAAGGAGAAGAATACACTGTGTTCTTTAAGTGGTTTTGGGAATAGCGTCTCCAACTTCCAATACAATATTACTTTTGTCTCTAGAGCTCAAGTCTGTTGTTTTATCTTTGAGGAAGTTTATCCCTAGATAGAGATCTTCATAACACCAGTGGAAAATGGAGGCATTGACAGGCTGAATCTCATTTATTGCTGCCGTATAAAAGCATCGTTTAAAAGCTGGGTGAGCTTTCTCCTCAGCAAATATAGCCACTTGCCCTGGTCAGGCTATCTGCCTTTCTGGAAACTCAGGCTTTAGAAACCAGCTCAGTTACTGGAAGAATCCACAGACTTGTAAAGGCCAAGAGGGAAGAGAGAGAGTTTAAACTTTAACTTCTTCAGACATCATGGGACCATCACAAAAATGAATCAGAAACACCCACTCTTAGCATTTTTCACAGTCACCGTGTAGATGACAGAAGATAAGAGGTGTTAGCAAAGGTGGAAATTTCTATACTGATAGCATCTTAGACCTGTGTGGATGGAGACACTACTTCTCAGGAGTTCCCCGGAAGGTTCACATCACTGGTTTTCTTCTGATCTACAGACACAGAAAAATCTGTCCAAAAATCACATTTAGAAAAAGACCCTCCCACCCAACTCTGGAATGTTGAAACTAAAGGGCCCCAGCTCAGTACCTTTCTTTTTTACAGAAGAAGAAAAAAATCAAGAATATAAAAAAGGAGATGCTTGCTCCCAATAACCTTATAATGTAAAGGCCAAATGAAAACTTGAGCCCAGATACTCTGATTTTCGTTTGAGGGTACTCCCCTTGCCCACAAGACCATGCTGTTTCCCTCTGCTCGTTTACTCCTCCCTCAAAGACCCTTGGGAATTAAGCACTGTACAGTGAAAATGATCTCTGACTCAAGCTTTTATTTATTCTCTCTTTTAATATAACGATTTGTGCAAGGGCTTAATTAACTCTTAAACAAATTTGACAGGGGGACAGCGAAAAAAGAAATAAGTTGTGATTTTTTAAAAAGTATGTTATTCCAGTGACAGGGGATGCAGAGACTTTTAGAACAGGGGTTTCAAGGTAGTGAAGTTAGAGGGTCTTCCTTTGACTTCTCGTTGCCTCAGGTATAGATGGGCCAACTCCCTGTAGTCTCAACCAGGTCAGTGTGCTACACAACTATGAGGGGATGCATGAGTGGCTGCAGATACTCTGGGTTTTTCTATCTTATACCAAACACCAGGAATCAAAGGCCATTTGAATTGTTTACACACCTTTGGAGTGGAGATTCATGTCGTGGTCTTCAGACCCAGCCAGAGCACTGGTCTCTGGATAAACATTTTCCACCTGCTATCAAGGATGCATGGGTCCTTAGAGTCCATCAAACTTATAGGTGGGGAAACACTGAACCATTGAATGGTGTGGTAGGCAGAATAATAGCACCCCCAACGATGTTCATGTCCTAATATCTACAACCTGTGAATATGTTACCTCACATGGCAAAAGGCACTTTGCTGATACGATTAGGTTAAGGATCTTGAGATAGGGAGATTATTCTGAATTATCCAGGTACACCCAATACAATTAAAAGAGTCCTTAGAAGAGGAGAGCAAAAAGGACACAGGAGGGGATGTGATGACAGAAGCTGAGGTTGGGACGATTTGGTTGTTGGGTAGAGGCATGAGCCAAGGAATGAGGGCAGTCTCTAGAAGCTGGAAATGACAAGGAAACAGATTCTGCCCTAGAGCCACCGTAAGGAACTCAGCCCTGGTGTCACCTTGCTGGTAGCCCCATGAGGCCTATTGCAGACTTCTGACATCCATAATTGTAAGATAATAAGCTTGTGTTGTTTTATACCACAGAATTTTTAGTGTTTTATTACAGCAGCAATAGGAAACTAATACAAGTGAAAAGGGCAAAACTGGAAGTAGGACATGCTTCTTTCTCCTTCCTTTTGTCTGGAGCCATCTCTTCTCACCTCCTTCCTTCACCTGGTCAACTTCTTTCATCCTCCAAGCCTTAAAAAAAAAAAAAAAACCAGTGCCATGTAAGCCTTAACTGAGGATTTATCAGAGCAAAATCTCCCTTCAGACTTGATTCAGAACCCTTCCTCAGAGCTCCAATAGTGCCTTTAGTCATCTTCTGTGGAACTGTTCGTCTCCCCCAGCAGACTGTGAACACTTTGTGGTCATGAACCAGGTGTTATTCAGCCTCTGATCACAAGTACATAGCACAAAAGAGACCTTGAGTTATTATTTTTTAATTAATACATCAAAGAATAAATAAAAATTCTTTTCAAACACTCAATATTTTAAAATTTCCTGGAAAGTCTTAAAAAAGAACATATGTATTTCCTCTGGGATCTTATTCTTGTATTTTTTTGCTTCTCAGCAGGGCAATTCTGGAGATGACCTTGGAACCTGAGAATCCAGAAAGGTAACCTGTGGGATGACAGGGCCCTGGTGACAGGCTCAGGATAGCTGATCCAAGGCAGAACTTTTGTCTTGAGTTTCTCAGGAAGGGGTCTCCTTGAACTTGTCACTGGATTGTCCCCGCATCCTGGAAAAGAAGTTCCTCTGACCTGGAGAGCAGTTGGCTGACACTCTCCAATTCTCAGACAAACCAATTCACCATTCTAACAAGGAAAGTCCTTTTCCAAGATGCCAAGGAAACACCAATGCCAGACATAATTTGGCACTCCCTGACTCCCCGAGTGGCTCCAGAAATCTGTCATGGGCTAATTGAAAATATCTGTTCATACAAATGAAGATAAGAAAGAAAGAAGGTCTGTCATCAGCTACTGGTTCTCAGAACCACCGGATTACCTACGAGTCTGGGTTGTTTTGAAAAGACAGTCCCACTCCTGTGTTTTCTGTCTTCACCTACTTTTCTCTGGGGAACATACCCATGACTCCTGCAGGGTCCTGTCATGTCTTCCTTAGTGTCTCAGACCCTGATAAAACAATAGGGCTCATTTATATCATCTAGTATGTCTGGAGGCTTTACCTTGACTGTTAATGCTTTCAAGACTCAATTATTTTTCTCTGAATTTTTTGTTGATACCATGTGTTTCATTAATAGAATGCACACTGAATCACCAAGTGTGTTTGAATTTTTGGTAGGTACTGAGGATATTTTTCTTGCCTCATCCCACCAATCCTACTCTCATGGTCCAGGGGGACATATGTGTCCCACTAATTCTACCCCCCACCAAAGTCCAGTAGGGCTTAGACAGCCCAAAAAACTTTTAATCAAAACCCATATTTTTTATACCATAAACATTGATTCAGTATCACTTCATACAACACTCTGCAAAAACAGTAATTTGCAGCACACACCCTTTTCTTCTGCTTCAAACTGTCATACAGGTCTCCACCTGCCAGCAGCATGGACTGTCAGTGGGAAAGCAACTTCTCAAGAAACTCCAGAAGGAGCAAATACAGGTGGAAAACAGAATATCCCAGTGGTTATTAAAAGTTGACCTCTGTGGGTATGGCATCTCCTCAGGAGTTAAAGTTGTGTGTGGCTAACCTGCCATCACAAAATGTTACTCTAGATATTGATGGGATCTGAGTTCAGAGAGCTGACTAATGTGTCCTCTTTATTAATACTTCTTTCCATTTTATGGAATAAAGACAAGTGAACCTAAAAGGCACCATGTGAGTTGCCTAAGGCAGCCTGTAGTGGTAGCAGCCTTGTGCGGATATCTGGCAAAGGACAAGAAAAACATCATGTCCAGCCCCCAAAACCAAAGAGCCTATTTCATACTGGGGGTTCCATGAAACCTTCTTCTTCTCAGGAATATGTTTAAAACAGTACCCAACTGTATTTCTTTAATATATTGGTGCCTCTTGAGAACCTTGTGAAAAGGTGTTCAATGGTTAGATGCGCTTAGAAAAAGCTGGAAATCTACAACACACCCTGGGAAGTCCTATAGAAAAGAAACCTATTTAAATTTGATTAACTCAAAATTTCCTGACTATTTCCCCATAAAATTTTCCCCACAGAATACTTGTTAATAGGTCACATAATATTCCACACCTCACATTTTGTGCAACCTTTCTCAGGGCTCCTTGATGAGGTGGACATCTTTGCCATGGTTTCTAAATCTTGCATGCTTACCATTTATGAGGCAAATGTTACAGATATCATCTCAGTTAATTCCACAGCAACCTTTGAGGTAGGTACTAGTCATTAAAACAAAACAAAACAAAACAAAAAAGTCATTTATCACTTATTAATTCATTAATACTGATTAATTATCTGCTATGAAGTCTCTGGGTGGCACGAATAGTTACGAGTTCAACTACTAGCCAAATGGTTGGCAGTTTGTGCCCACCCAGAGACACCTTGGAAGACAAACTTGGCAATCTGCTTCCAAAAGGTCACAGCAGAGTTCTACTCTGCACACGTAGGGTCCCCATGAGTCAACTTGGCAGCAACTAAAACAACGATTATCTACTACACACATGGCACTTGGGCAGGGTTGTTATTATTCTCCATTCTATAAATGGAAAAACTGAGGCCCAGAAAAGTTAAATAATCCATTCAGAGTCACACAATTTGCAGGTAGCAGAGTCAGAACAAAATCCAATTTCTTTGATTCCAAATCTTTTGTGGCTTGTACGTTTTTAGACTGCAGATAAGTTCCCTACTGTCATTCTTACACCGGTATCACTCCAGAAATTCTGGCAAGGGGATATAAGAGAAATATTTGTTATAAACTTAATCAAGATTTCTACTCTTCTTCGTCTCTGTCTTGCCCTTCTTCCAGCTCTGAGATAGGGGAGGGATGGTGGTGAGTTACCTCCTTTTCAGATAGTTCCACTTAGACATGGGGAAATGAAATACTACCCACAGGAGATTCAGAGTCCCATTTACCCTCCCGTTTGCATATTCCAAAGATGGGGAACAAGCTTGCCCAACTCAAGTTTTTTGAATTCCCCTTCACTTAGCCATTTGGCAGGAGATTCATTCCTGGACACAAAAATTCTCAGGACAATCATTCTAAAGGGCACCAAGGCATGGTGGGTGGAAGTGGGAGGTCTTTGGACTCTGAGATTCCTGTGCTGTGGTCTGAAGCTTGTTCAGTCAAGTCAAACTGCACTGGAATACTGGTGTTTGTGTAGTGAGCCCACAGCCAAGTGTTTATTATTTTAAGAACTGTTGCCCTAAGATTCGGAGGGTAGGGAGGACAAGCCTACTGTGCAAGGTGGCTCCACCTCCTTCTGGGAAATGACAATGCTGCTCCGTACACTCCACAGTGACCCCTGGGGCAGAGCTGTTACATTCCACAGCTCTACCCATCCAGGTGAGTGGAAACTATTTAATCTCATCAGTCACTGACACAAAGAGATGAGGCTCCAACAATTGTGCTTCTCCTTCTCATGCAACCCTCATGTGGGGAAGACACACTAAGGACTTAGATCATGACACTCATGGCTGTAGCAGAGTAATGAATCAACACGCCCACCATGGGCTTTGTGAGACACATGATTGCCTTCCTCACCTTTGGAAATGTGTCCCTGGTGAATGCCTCGCAGTAGGAATGTCTCAGTGTCCCGCTGGAACACCTGTTATTGCCCAATCTGGCTCAATACCCCTCCAGCCACGTCCCAAAAAGCCAGGGCTGAGTACTTTCAATAAAACAGAGCAATGTCCTCGAGCTGTAAATGCTTCCCAAAGACAATCGGACAGAACTTCATTGTTTCAGGGAAGAAGGCGCCTCACATAGTAGTCACGTTGCGGTTACTGGGGGCCTGATGATTAATCCACAGAGAGGATGTGCAGGAGAGAGGAGCTGGCATCATTCCTGTGGACACAGATTCTTTAAAATTTCACCTCTCTGACTGAACATGTGCACAAGGAGCACAAGATTTCCATTGTGAATATTTCTTTGGAGACTTCATTTCTCCCATTGTAAGTTGGCATGTAATTACCTTTTCTCTTTGCACAGGGATGCTGTGTTCCTGAAACTTAAAAGTTTTCATGCATCAAAAATATACATCGTGCTGCCTACAATTATCCTTCCGAAACCACACGTTTACTGTGTTTTATGAAATTCCTAAATGAGAAATATGATATTGAGCAACCGGTGTTGGAGAAATGAACAAATTTCAGAGACTGGCCAACATGTATATATTTAGTATATAATGGAATTATCTTTAAAATCAGTTTTTCAAAAGCTCTGTGCCCAAATATTTTGGGGTATTCTACAGGACTGAAGCAATGGTTAAAGAGGTCAGCTTCTAACCAGAAGGCTGGCTGTTTGAACCCACCAGTAACTCCATGGGAGAAAGATGGGGCAGGCTGCTTCTGTAAAGATTTATAGCCCTGGAGACCCTATAGGATTGCTATGAGTCAGAATCAACTCAGCAGCAACAGGTTTGGTTTTGGTTTTCTAGGGGACTCAAGTAATATCATCTGTGGGTCTGTGTCCTCCACACTGTGAACATTTGGGGAAGAGGACTCTCATGGAAAGGGCACTGCATGGACATACACTATCTGAGAGGAGGAGATGAAGCAATAGAATACAATGAGGCCCACTGGGTGAAAATTCGCAGCACTGCCACTTATTGATACTGGGTGTTACACAATTTCTCTTGAGTTTCTGTTTCCTCATTCAAGTAGGTTTGCTGTGAGGAATAAATCATAAAATCCGTATGCCTTAGTCATCTAGTGCTGCTATAACAGAAATACCACAAGTGGATGGTTTAACGAAGAGAAGTTATTCCCTCCCTGTCCAGTAGGTTAGAAGTCTGAATTCAGGGCGTCAGCTCCAGGGGAAGGCTTTCTCTCACTGTCGGCTCTGGAAGAAGGTCTTTGTCATCAGTCTTCCCTTGGTCTGGGAGCATCTCAGCACAGGAACCTCAGGTCCAAATGACTGGCTCTGCTCCAGGCACTACTTTCTTGGTGGTAGGAGGTCCCCAACTCTCTGCTTGTTTCCCTTAAGAGATAAAAGGTGGTGCAGGCCACACCCCATGGAAACTCCCTTTACATTGGATCAAAGATGTGACCTGGTAAGAGTGTTACAATCCCACCCTAATCCTCTTTAACATAAAATTACAATCATAAAATGGAGGACAACCACAGAATACTGCGAATCATGGCCTAACCAAGTTGATACACACATTTTTGGGGGCACATAATTCAATCCATGACAGCATATTTAAGATACTCTTGCTCATCCATTTGAAAAAGTAACCTGTTAAAAAAGTTCAGTTCAGGGTGACATTGTGATCTAGGACTTTTCTGAAATTTTGCCAGACATAATCTCAGTGACTGAGCCTCTCAGAGGACTTCAGAACCTATGAGGTAAACTGACAGGAGGTGCCAATGGAATAGAATGGGGTGGTGCAAAAAAGCTTAGAAGCTTGGTAATGAATTCGATTTATCAGGATGAGGGAGAAAGCTGAGTCTCAGATGGTTTATATTTCTGTGTTGGACAACTGAGCCTTTAATCTAGATCCCTCACTGTCAAGATTAATTGTATGCTTGAGCCTTTGGTGGTGCAGTGGTCAAGTGCTTGGCTACTAACCATTAATCAGTGGTTCAAACCCACCAGCCGCTTTGCGGGAAAAAGACATGGCAGTCTGCTTCCGTAAAGACGTACATCCTTGGAAACGCTATAGGGGCAGTTCTACTGTCCTACAGGGTCACTATGAGTAGAAATCAACTCCACAGCAATGGGTTTGGGCTTTTTACACTGGTGACGTAGTGGTTAAGTGCTAACCAAAAGATCAACAGTTTGAATCCACCAGGTGCTCCTTGAAGTCTCTATAGGGCAGTACTAATCTGTCCTATAGGGTCGCTATGAGTCAGAATCAACTAGACAGCAATGGGTTTGGTTCTTGGAAATCCTGGTGGCATAGTGGTTAAGAGGTATAGCTACTAACCAAAAGGTTAGCAGCTGAAATCCATTAGATGCTCCTTAGAAACTCCATGGGGCAGTTCTACTCAGTCCTATAGAGCCGCTATGAGTCAGAATTGACTCGATGGCAAAGTTTTTTTTTTTTTAACAGGTTTTTGAGCCTTCGAGGAGCCTTGCCCAGAGTGTGTTCCCTCCAGGTCTGTGTCCAGAAATGAGCTTTCTGCCACAGCAGTGTGGGATAAGCTGTCACTTGTTTTCATAACTTCCCATCACACAGGACAGTCTTTAAAGCTCGGAAAACAAAGCAGAGAAAGTTGTGTTCCTTTGTTTTGAGCTCAAGGTCTTTCAATGCCATCAAATGTCTCCCTTGTTCCCTTGTTGTGCAACAGGGCATGCAGCTCTGAATGGGACGTTTTGTAACTGGAAATTCCACATTTACAGTTGCCCCTGACTCTCTTCCATGCCAAATGACTTCATCAGAGACTTTAAAAGTTGCATGTTTAAAGGAAGCACGGCCTCATCCTTACTTCCCACCCCACATCTCTGCCACAGTGTTAGCCCAGGCTCTGAAGGAGCAGTGGGGCCAGTTTCCAGCTGCCAAGTGATGGGAGCTGGAGGCAGGGTGCCAGCACTATCCTGCCATCCAGGTTTCCCTCTGTCTGGAGCTTCCAAGGACAGAGATTGCAGAAGTTCTGAGTGCAAGGAAAGGCTGGGTTCATCTTGGAGGGAATCCATCCAAGCATTCTCTGGGTCTTGGTTCTAGAGAGGGCATTCATAAAAGGGTCTGACCTGACACAACATACTTACATTGTGGTAGACCCAAGCCTATCCCATGCCTACAGTCACATATGCAGAGTGTCTCTGCCTCACTGGCAGCTCCTGCTCTCCTAGTTTGTATTGGAACAGGCTTCTGAACAAATGCCTATGAATATTTTGACACCTACAGTGCCATATGAATTAGGGGTGAATGCAAACACAGGGGTTGCTTTGTATGTAAGTAAGACAGGAGACAAGACCAACAGCATTTATTGAGCACATACTATGTGATTGGTTATTTTATATTATATTTCATTTAATCAACATGAAGATACAGTAAGGCCATCATCATTGGACAGATGCAGGCACTGAAGATCGGAGACTTTCAGGATTTGGTCACGATTTTGTAGCTACAAGATGGAGAGATGAGATTAAAACCCAGGTCTATCTAACTCCAAGACAGACTCTTTCTTTTAGATTATGCTTATTTTCAGATTCCTTTGCCAATGAGTCCAATGATTAATAAGCCTTCTCCTTTGGCTAGCCCCTTGAGAGCTGTGTTTTGGGCAGACTTATTCTGATTCGGTCATCTCCAGCTCTGTTTCCATTATTTCTTGGTGGTTCTCATCACTTCCCCAACCCTCCTCAGATGTACAGTGTTGTCAGACTCTCCAACTTCTTCCTAGCCCCCCAATCAAACTGTAGTTGAGATCTGTCATTCATGTTAAGTAGACATATAGACGTGTCTGTCAGTTTGTCATACTTTGGGGGCTTGTATGCTGCTGTGATGCTGGAAGCTATGCCATGGGTATTCAGACACCAGAAGGGTCAACCATGGAGGACAGAGGACAGGTTTCAGCTGAGCTTCCAGACTAAGACAGACTAGGAAGAAGGACCCGGCAGTCTACTTCTGAAAAGCACTAGCTGTGAAAACCTTATGAACAGCAGTGGAACATTGTCTGATATAGTGCTAGAAGATGAGCCTCCCAGGCTGGAAGGCACTCAAAAGTTGACTGGGGAAGAGCTGCCTCCTCAACGTAGAGTCGACCTTAGTGACCTGGATGGAGTAAAGCTTTCAGAATCTTCATTTGCTGATGTGGCACAACTCAAAATGAGAAGAAACAGTTGCAAACATCCATTAATAATCAGAACCAGGAAGGTACAAAGTGTGAATCCAGGAAAACTGGAAATCGTAAAAAATGAAATAGAATGCATAAATATTGATACCCTAGGCATTAGTGAGTTGAAATGGACTGGTATTGGCCATTTTGAATTGGACAATCATATAGTCTACTATGCTGGGAATGACAACTTGAAGAGGAATGGTGTTGCATTCATTGCCAAAAATAGCGTTTCAAGATCTATCCTGAAGTACAACGCTGTCAGTGATATGATAATATCCATATGCTTACAAGGAAGACCAGTTAATATGATTATTACTCAAATTTACACATCAACCACTAGGGCCAAAGATGAAGAAGTAGAAGTTTTTATCAGCTGCTTCAGTCTGAAATTGATTGAACATACAATCAAGATGCATTGATAATTACTAGGCAATTGGAATGGGAAAGTTGGAAACAAAGAAGAAGGATCAGTAGTTGGAAAATATGGCCTTGGTGGTAGAAAAAATGCCAGAGATTGAATGATAGAATTTTACAAGACCAACGACTTCTTCATTGCAAATACCTTCTTTCACCATCATAAACGGCAACTATACACATGGACTTTGCCAGATGGAACACAGAGAAATCAAATTGACTACATCTGTGTAAAAAGGTGATGGGAAAGCTCAATACCATCAGTCAGGACAAGGCCAGGGGCTGACTGTGGAACAGACCATCAATTGCTCATATGCAAGTTCAAGCTGAAACTGAAGAAAATCTGTGCACATCCACGAGAGCCAAAATATGACCTTGAGTATATCCCACCTGAATTTAGAGACCATCTCAAGAATAGATTTGACGCTTTGAACACTAGTGACTGAAGACCAGGTGAATTGTGGAATGACATCAAGGACATCATCCAGGAAGAAGGCAAGAGGTCATTGAAAAGACAGGAAAGAAAGAAAAGTCCAAGATGGATGTCGGAGGAGACTCTGCAACTTGCTCTCAAATGTCGAGCAGCTAAAGCAAAAGGAAGAATTGATGAAGTAAAAGACCTGAACAGAAGATTTCAAAGGGCGGCTGGAGAGGACAAAGTAAAGCATTATAATGACATGTGCAAAGAGCCGAGATGGAAAACCAAAAGGGAAGAACGTGCTCGGCGTTCTTCAAGCTGAAAGAACTGGGGAAAAATTCAAGCCTCGAGTTGCAATAGTGAATGATTCTGTGGGGAAAACATTAAACGATGCAGGAAGCATCAAAAGAAGATGGAAGGAATACACAGTCATTATACCAAAAAGAATTAGCTGATATTCAACTATTTCAAGAAGTGGCATATGATCAGGAACGATGGCACTGAAGGAAGAATTCCAAGCTGCTCTGAAGGCACTGGCGAAAAACAAGGCTCCAGGAATTGATGGAATATCAACTGAGATGTTTCAGCAAACAGATGCAGTGCTGGAGGTGCTCACTCATCTATGCCAAGAAATATGGAAAACAGCTTCCTGGCCAACTGACTGAAAAAGATCCATATTTATGCCTATTCCCAAGAAAGGTGATCCAACCGAATGTGGAAATTATAGAACAATATCATTAACATCACACACAAGCAAAATTTTGCTGAAGATCATTCAAAAACAGCTGCAGCAGTATATCGACAGGGAACTGCCAGAAATTCAGGCCAGTTTCAGAAGAGGACGTAGAACCAGGGGTATCATTGTTGGTGTCAAATGGATCCTGGCTGAAAGCAGAGAATACCAGAAGGATGTTTATCTGTATTTTATTGACTATGCAAAGACATTCGACTGTGTGGATCATAACAAATTATGGATAACATTGCGAAGAATGAGAATTCTAGAACACTTAATTGTGCTCATGAGGAAACTTTACATAGATCAAGAGGCAGTTGTTCGGACAGAACAAGGGGATATTCTTTCACCATACCTATTCAATCTGTATGTTGAGCAAATAATAAGAGAAGCTGGACTATATGGAGAAGAACGGGGCATCAGGATTGGAGGAAGACTCATTAACAACCTGTGTTATGCAGATGACACAACCTTCCTTGCTGAAAGTGAAAAGGACTTGAAGCACTTACTAATGAAGATCAAAGACCGCAGCCTTCAGTATGGATTGCACCTCAACATAAAGAAAACAAAAATCCTCACAACTGGACAAATTAACAACATCATGATAAATGGAGAAAAGATTGAAGTTGTCAAGAATTTCATTTTACTTGGATCCACAATCAACAGCCATGGAAGCAGTAGTCAAGAAATCAAAAGATGCATTGCATTGGGTAAATCTGCTGCAAAGGACCTCTTGAAAGTGTTAAAGAGCAAAGATTTCACCTTGAATAGTATGGTGCGCCTGACCCAAGCCATGGTAATTTCAATCACATCATATGCATGTGAAAGGGGGATAATGAATAAGGAAGACCGAAGATGAACTAACACCTTCAAATTGTGGTGTTGGCAAAGAATATCGAATATACCATGGACTGCCAAACGAATGAACAAATCTGTCTTAGAAGAAATACAACCAGAATGCTCCTTAGAAGCAAGGATAGAAAGACTGCTTCTTATATACTTTGGACATGTTGTCAGGAGGGATCAGTCTCTGGAGAAGGACATCATGCTTGGCAGAGTACAGGGTCAGCGGAAAAGAGGAAGACCCTCAAGGAGGTGGATTCACACCGTGGCTGCAACAACGAGCTCAAGCATAGCAACGGTTGTGAGGATGGCTCAGGACCAGGCAATGTTTCATTCTGTTGTGCATAGCGTTGCTATGAGTCGGAACCATCTCGATGGTACCTGACAACAACAACAACAACAACAAGGCATATGGACATTTAGAGTAAAACCTCCTGTGTCATCATGGTTTGCACTCAATACAGCTAAATACCGTCAGCCCAGAAGAAGGCTTTCGTTGAGTCGGGGACATGTTGGGCTAGGTTTTGCACTCCTGGAGCACAGCACATGTTGTGTCCATGCATGAATAAATGAATGAGAGTAGCTCTAAGAAATTAGCATGCTAATGGAATAGTTTTTGAGGAATTAGACTTTTCCCTTGAACCTCTGAAATCATGCTAGGTTGGCAGGCACCTCATGTGCTTCTGGACAAGGCTGGTACTCCAATACATTTAATTTATTTTTTCTTTCAAAATTTCACTCAGCATTTACTGATCACTAACTCTGGGTGGTGCAAGCAATTAAGAGCTTGACTACAAGCTAAAAGTTTGGTGTTTCAAACACACCCAAAAGTGAACCTTGGAAGATAGGCCTGGCAATCTGCTTCTGAAAGGTCATAGCCTTGAAAACTCTATGGAGAAGTTCTACTTTGCACACATGGGGTCACCATGAGTCGAAATCGACTCAACAGTGACCAATACAAATTCTGTTAGATTTTGCTGTGGGAGATAACTAAATAAATCAACTTAGCCCCTGTCCTCAAATAATTCACAATCCAGGTGGGGGAAGTGTTGCTTTTCATGCAAGAAGCAAGTGACAAGTGGTTGAGATAAATGAAATCCAAGTGCTACTGGATAGTCTGAGAAGCCACCATTAGGAGGGCTAACACAGAGAGGGATCCTGAAGGATGCTAGAATTTTTGATGGATGGCATTATTTATTTTTTTAATAAAAAATTTTAGAAAGAAATGAACACCTATCTCATCTGGAGATATATATATGAGAAGATTCCCTAGATAGATGGTCCTTGAATTTTGACTTGAAAAATGGATCAAGAAGTAAATACCAGTGAAGGCATTCCAAGTAGATGGAACAGAACAAGGAAAGGCAGTGCAGAGTGAAGGGCAAGTGTTAGGAATGGTTGTATGAAAAGAGTTTTGGGAGGGGGTAGGAAGTGAGCTTGAAGGGTCATCAGCTGTTTAACACTGTTAAAGAATTTGAAAGACACTGTGTTATTCTCCTGGAGCCCTGGTGGCACAGAGGTTAAGAGCTCAGCTGCTAACCAAAAGGTCAGCAGTTCAAATCCACCAGCCATTCCTTGGAAACCCTATGGATCATGTCCACTCTGTCCTACAGGGTTGCTATGAGCCAGAATCAACTCGATGCCAAAGGATTTGGTTCGATTTTTGGTATTATTCTCATGTGAGGGCTTAAATGTGTGACCTTGGATGATAGTAACAGTTTACATGCACTGAGTGCTCACTATGTGCTGTGCCTACTCTAGGTGCTTCGCTTGGATCACCTTATTAAATATTTGCAACCACTCTGAAGTAGGTACTATTATTATCCCATCTGATCGATGGGAAAACTGAAGCCCATAACCACACTGCTGATCTGTGTCAGAGCTGAGATTCTAGCCCAGATAATCTGTCTCCACAGCCTTCTCTCTGAACCACCATACACTTCTACTTCTCAGAGATAATGAAGAAGTGGTGCAGTGGTTAAGAGCTCATCTGCTAACCAAAAGGTCGGCAGGTTGAATCCACCAGCTGCTCCTTGGAAACCTTATAGGGCAGTTCTACTCTGTCCTATATAGGGTTTCTATGAGAAGGAATCAACTCAATGGCTACAGCTTTGGGTTTTGGCCTTTCCAGAGACTGGAGCACTGAGAGCAAGCAGCTCATCTATATGGAGGGCAAACTATAACTTCAATCCCAGGTTTCATTCTTGGACTCCCAATAACTCTAGCTGCAGATGTCATGGGCCATTGGTCCGGCCTGGATGGCTCATCAGATTGGTTCAGCTTTTGTGTGTTCAACATTTCAGAGATGTTGAATCTAGTGGAAAGAGGAAACACATAGAAAATGACCTCACTCGTTAAGGACTGAAGTAAAATGCCTGGCTTGATTTTTGGCCTCATCTCCCTTTTCCTCCTTTCTGGTTGCTCCTTTGGACATGTGACCCATTCCCAAGTCTGCTGTATAGAGCAGCCTTCTGTGCACAGGGTGGTAGCTCTTGGCAGCCCTTTGTGTCTACTATGCTCCGTGGTGGAGGAGCTCACCAATTTCAGTAGCAAAATTATCCAAATAGACTAAGGTGGAGACATTCCTAACGTGTGACTATTTTCCTTGCTATGAAAAAAAAAAAAAAAAATGGAAGAAAATGGTGTGACTCATTGAAAATTTCACTGAAAGGCCCAAATAACCATTTGGGGTTTGGCATTTCTACACCAGAGCAGTCATATATTTTTTTTTGCAGAAAATTCATATATGCTTCCTTTTCTCCATCAGCTGTGTGAGGTAGGCAAGTATTCTTTTTCTATTTTTACATATCAGAAAACAGCAATGCAGGAAGTGAACAAGAGGCAGATCCAAGCTTTCCAACTCAGGTCTTTTTTA
This sequence comes from Loxodonta africana, assembly GCF_030014295.1. Classification (NCBI taxonomy): domain Eukaryota; kingdom Metazoa; phylum Chordata; class Mammalia; order Proboscidea; family Elephantidae; genus Loxodonta; species Loxodonta africana. The sequence continues at coordinate 31,322,852 of NC_087353.1, read as the reverse complement.
TTTTCGGCTCAGTACTTTTTATCCTCCTTGGTGCCGCTCAGTTCTCTGAGTCCAAATTAATTGCTCATTCTTCTACCTCAGACTATGCTATTTAATTGAATTATCAGCAAGGATGGTGTTCTGCCAGTAATCATGAGTTTGCCGTTTTTGTTATTAATGGATGGCACCTTTCTGACTGGTCAATCACCGTATCATTACAGTTATTAAATATTTTGATTATTGCTTCTGTTTTTATGTAAATATTTAAGTTTTTTACTACCCTACCTTACTTAAAACGATTTATAGCAGTCTATAAAAAAAAAAAAAAAATTTTTTTTTTTTATAGAATACTATAAAATAGTGGGATAACATCTGTTAAAAGTAGGTAAAGAGACAAAAAGAAATAAAAGGATAGAAACATAAAGTTAGGTCAGGATTGAGACCAGCACTAAAGTGTAAATTGAAACTCTGAAACGCCACATAAAGATGAGCCACTTGTTGGATTCTAAGCCACCCAGGAGATGATGACAGAAGAAAAACTGATTGATTTTGTGATTTATTTTGTCTTCAAGGAAAACACAAACCAAAAACACCAACCAAACAAAAAACAAAACCTGTTGCCATTGAGTCAATTCCAACTCCTAGTGACCCTATAGGACAGAGTAGAAGTGCCCTGTATGGTTTCCAAAGAACACCTGGTGGATTTGAATGGCCTACCTTTTGTTAACAGATGAACTCTTAACCACCTGATACAAAGTTGAAATTCCTATAATCCCTCAAAAAGAAAACACTGTAATTAAGACTATTCCTATAACAGGAGCCCTGGCAGTGCAGTGGTTAAAGCGTTCAGTTTCTAACAAAAAGGTGGAACCCACCAACTGCTCCATGAGAGATAGATGTGGCAGCCTGCTTCAGTAAAGATTTCAGCCTTGGAAACCCTATGGGGCAGCTCTACTCTGTCCTATAGGGTCACTATAGCTTGGAGTAGACTCCATGGCAGAGCATTTTGTTTTTTTTTAAATTCCTAATTCCCATAACATCTATAAAATAGTCAGAACAAAAATGAGTTCCAAAGAACTATTTTTATAGGCTGTTTATACCAAAAGGCCCAATATAGAGTGCTTGCCTCTATAGTGTCTTAAGATATTTGGGGATCTTCTAAGAGTGTTTTCCTTGTCTCCCTAGTTAGATAATAATTTCTCTGACATATGGTGCTGGATTCAAATTTTTCCTGGAAAATTACCAAACATAAGAACTTTTAAAAGCTATAAAAATAAAAGAGCTGAAATACAATTGAGGCGGTGGGAACACAAGGTCCTGCTCCAAGATCTTACATTGCCTAACTGATTGAGCTCCTTCATTCACTGTGCTCCTTTTTTCCACAAGACAAAGAGAGCCAACAGTTTTCCATTGCCCCTGATCTAACGGGAAAATCCTATAAACATCTTTAGAGTCCTTGTCAACATCGTACAGAAAGTGGTAACCTCATGGTTACTCGTGCATCCAAATTTTCATCACAAATGTATAAAATACTGACTATGTGCCTGGCCCTGCAGACATAGATATGGGCAAGACACACTTCCTACCCTGGAAGAACTTATGGATCAAGGCAGGAGACAGAAATGCATACAGATAATTAGAATACAAGTAAATAGGAAGCATTGTAGCAGAGATATGTACAACCTAGTGGGGAATGGGAAGAAAAGAGCCATTATCACTGCCTGAGAGGCTAGAAATGGATCCCCAGTAGAGATGATGCTTCATTTTAGTCCTGACATAAATTCCTTAGGGAGGTGAGATTACTAATGGGAAGAATAGCATATCAAAGGAATAGTAGTGAACAAGACTAAAAGATGTGTTTGGGAGACTGAGAGCATTTGAGGGCACGGAGCAGAGTTCATCAGAGGTTTGGGAAGACTGATATTTATAAGCCTTTAATGGTAAAATTCAAAATCAGACTGTTTCCCTCAAGCCAGTTAAAAATCCATGGCAGCTTACCACACTTTAAAAGAAGAAACATCCTAAAAGTGTGGCCTATTTAAATTTTGAGAGAAAGTCTTACAGAACAAATCTTCTTCCATTTGCAATCATTAAAGCTCTGACACTGTGTGTTGAGAGGAGAGGGAATGGGCCAGAAGCAGAGTGCCCTGCATCACCAGAATGGCCTGACTAGCTTTGGCTCGCTTCCTACTGGACCCATGCAGGACTGTTGGTGGCCATGACTTACAAACTTGAGCTCCTGACTGCCCATTCCCTCTCAGACAAAATGTATTTATTTATTTAATAGAAGCAATAGCACATAATGTTACGTCTTCCATGATGTACTTCTCTCCTCCTTGGTAATAAGTGTTGGGTGTTGGGCTTTGGCTTCATGCTTTGGTCTTGCATAAGCTCCACTCTGCATGATTAATATGCAGCTCACACGGCCAAGAAAAAGTGTGCTCCAACTCACTTGCGTAGGCATTAATCCCAAAGTCATAGATTTGCAAAAATCAGCCATGAGTTAATCAATTTTTTTTTAAAGCATAAAGATCTCCTTGCCAAAGGAACGAAAAGACTTTTATTAAATGCCATGTTAACCGCCCCCCTTTTTTTTTTTTTGATTCTAGTAATTGTCCTTAGAGTGAGGAAAAAGAAACCATGGTTTTTACTGATATTAGTAAGTGGTCTGTATTCTTGAGACTGAACACAAAAACATTAAAGACATCTTGGAAGTTAATAATCTCTGAAGATTTAGGAAACCTCATGCAGCATTTTAAATTTAATCAGTAGCAATAGAATAAAGGTAAGTATCAGGGGACTTGTTACGCAAATTCGATAGTCCAAATGAATGAATGGATTATAAATATTCTACAACAGAAAGAATCAGGCCCTGGAGAAGGACATCATTGTTGGTAAAGCAGAGGGTCGGTAAAAGACAGGAAGATCCTTAATGAGATGGATTGACACAGTGGCTGCAACAATGGGCTCTAGCGTAACAAGGTTTGTGAGGATGGCGCAGGACCGGGCAGTGTTTCGTTCTGTGATCCATAGGGTGGCTATGAGTCAGAACTGACTCGACAGCATCTAACAACAACTACAGCATAACAGAAAATAATCGCCTGGATATATACATTTAATTCTCCTTAAAATTTTGGAGTAAAGCCTTTGGCATTTCCTACTCACTGCCTTCAAGTCAATCGCAACTCATAGCGTCTCTATAGAACAGAGGAGAAATGCCCCCTAGGATTTCCAAGGCTATAACTCTTTACAGAAACAGACTGCCACATCTTTCTACGTCAGAGTGGCTGGTGGTTTTGAACCATGGATCTTTTGGTTAGCAGCAAAGCACTTTAACTACTGCACCACCAGGGCCCCTCTTTTCTCATTTGCAGTAGGAGAAAATTTTTTCAAAGAGAAAAAAGAAGATAGAATCAATTTCTCAAGAGTTCCTAGACTCAGGATTACTCTCGCATCTCATGTTTGCTGTGACTGGAGTCATCCAAGCCATTGGGTAGACTTAACGTTGAGTTTAAGACTTTACCACATGCTCGCGCTGATTACCCAGCTTCCTTATTGCAACAGTAATTTTCTCTCATTCTATTTAAAGCAGCTGCAACTCCTACTGCAGTAAATGATTTTACACTGCACAAAATGTGCTGAAGCATTCATATTTTGGCCCTTGCAAACCACACAGGAATCGTGCTTTTCTCTGAAAGAATATTTTGTCCTTACCCCAGGTCTTTGTTGCTCACTTTTGACACTCCTTGCCAACTCGAAGTGTAAATCCCGGCATGGGAAAGCAAGTGAGTTGTGGAATATGTGCCGTGGTTGATGACATCACCTACTGGTGAGGGCTGTAAATTGTGTGAGTCTATGCATACAGATGCTGGCTCCCGAGGTGCCAGGTTTTATAGCAGTACATTTAGAGCTTGAAAAGTCATCATTTGGGGGAATGGAGAGCATCCCTTCTGCCTAACTGAGAGTTATTCTGGAATCTTAAGGGAGTGCACTGGCCCAGAAGTCCAATGAATAAGAGGTTTGACACCTGAAACTGCTACTGATTTGGGCCAAATTCTTGTGATTGGTTTATTACAGATCCTAATTATATAACCATGATGAATTAGCTAATGACTGCCTAGGCTACCTTAACCATAGAAGGGGTCACCTTCAGCAAGTGACTTCAGAACCCCCACAAAGGTCAGTATAAACTGCTGAACGCCTGAAATTCCATCCTTCCAAGACAATTCCCAGAGCTTATTGCCAGTTCCCTGGGGAGGGTTCACTGTTCAAGTCCCTTTTACCCTAGTGCAGTAGTTGTCCACCTGGAGTGAGTTTACTCCCTCCCCAGGGGACATTTGGCATAGTAGGGAGACATTTTTAGTAATTACAATTGGAGGAAGTCCATGCTACCGATACCTAGTGAGCAGAGGCCAGGGATGCTGTTAAGAATCCTGCAATCTACAGAATAGTCCAGATGATAAATAATTATCCAGCTGAAAGTGCCAATTGTGGCCGAGGTTGAGAAACTCTGTCTTAGTTAAAGGAGGTATTTAAGAGGCTTATTAAAGAGGGGAGAGGGAAGAAGCCCTTTGGATCGGGAGTTAGGTAGCCATCAGCGCAGAGAAGGACACGTAACGGAAGGTTCTTTCTCAGCTTTGAATGTGTGCTGGAAAAGCGTGGATTTCAAGATTATTTTTTTTTTGTTTTAGAGCTCAGTGAGAATAAAATGAAGCAAGGAAGTAGAATGTCCCCAGGCCTTGTTTAAAACTGGTAGAGTCCGACACGAACAGAAGACTTTTGGCTAAGGAGGCTATAGAATGTAAGATTCAGGTGAACAGCTTTTAGCAACCCCAGTGGGGTTCTGGCACATTCCATGGATAAGGTTAGACATACTACACTGCTTCTGTTCATTGGTCAGTTTTGCTGTTTTTGTAGCAAACACTAATTGCCAGTATTATTCAGCCAGTTGTAGGTGGAATTCCAAGCCCACAGAAAGTATTTGGTCCCTCTTCTTCCTGGTTTGTGGTTGATGGATCCGAAATCCTCAGATATCCAGAGACAAGCCTCTCTGAACAGTTAGCGATGGATGAAGCATGAGGAGCAGCCATTCTCCCAGGCTCATTCTCCAGAAGTAGCACATATTCGATAATTTCAACGAAAGCTTGACGTGACAGTTTTTTATTAGGCTCTGATAAAAAGATCTTAGCGAAAGCTGTGCCAAGTAGGACTGCGAGACCTGTAGAGGAGATGTTGAAAGGGTGGCACAATTATTTTGCAGGCGTGCTTCTCCTCATCAACCAGAAACACATATCCTTTCCAGACTTGCTCCAATGATATTAAAACTTGTCAACATCCCAATTGTCCCCAATGACTCCCCTAGAGAGGCTTCCGCAATAACTCACTAACTTCTCTCTTAAACTAGACCATGCCATAGTTCTCTTTTTCCTTTCTGTTTGCTCATACAGAAACTGTCCAGATCTTCTTCGGTGTTTTCTTTGCTCAGATGTCAGTTAAATGAAGTCACATTGTAACCGCAAGAGGACTTTTTGCTTGTGCCGCTGCCTAGTGTTAACAAAGCGCTAATGCTGCTTGGCATGACTAAGGCTAATCAGTGTGGCCAAACTTCTGAGAGGCGCAAGAGGCCAAATGTCAGACTGCCAATTAAGCAGCAAGGTGGAAAATTCTTGCCTTCCTTTTGGCTTGCATGATTTAGTTGGAAACAAATTAAAATTAAAGAGGCAACAAGAAGAAAGGTTTCATTTTTTAGTGCATTTGTGCAATGTGAGAAGTCATGCTAAGCTTACTGTCCCATTGACAACCACACATCACATTCATCACACACACAAAGATGCACATGTGCGTGCGCTCACAAACACGCACGTGCACACACATGCACGCACACGCACATGTACATGGATACCATGAAATGACTCTGAGAAATCATCTCTTTGGAGTCAATTACCAGAGTTCCTAGTGGTACAAATCTGCATAAGAAGAAAAAACGTCTTGCACCCCGGGTCGACTGTTCAACCTCTGCCCACATAGACTTATTAAAACAATCAATCCATCTTCCGGGATACAGAATGAGTTAGAGAATATCTACTACTCGTAATAATAGTGATAGTATGTTGACATAGTGCTTAAAGTATTACAGAGGGTACCTGCATGTGTTATCTCCTTTGGTCTTTGCAACAAGCTTCATTCACTCACTTGATGACACTGACTTGTTGCCAGCACTGTGCTTGTGAGATTGAGCAATGAGATTAAGTAACTTGACTGTTATCACACAACTTCTAGGTGGTATTGCTGCTATTATTTGCTGAGGAGTTGGCTCCGACTTGTGGAGACCCCACATACAGCAGAATGAAATGTGGCCTAGTCCTGTACCATCTTCATGATCACTGGTACACTCGAGGCCATTGTTGCGGCTGCTGTGTATTTTGAGTGCCTTCCAACGTGGGAATCATCTCCCAGCAATGTATCACACAATTTTCTGTTGTGATCCATTGGCTTAGTTTTGGAAGTAGATTGCCAGGCCTTTCTTCCTACTCTGTCTTACCTTGGAAGCTCTACTGAAATCTGTCCATCAGGGATAACTCTGCTGGTATTTGAAATACCAATGGCATAGCTTCCAGGATAATAGCAACATGCAAGCAACCACAGTACAACAAACTGACAAAAGGATAGTGGTCTAAGTGGCATAAACCAAAAACCCATTGCCGTCAAGTTGATTCCTGACTCATAGCAACCCTACAGGACAGAGTAGAACTGCCCTATAGGGTTTCTAAGGAGTGGCTATGGATTCGAACTGCCAGCTTTTTGGTTAGCAGCCAAGCTCTTAACCACTGAGCCACCAGGGCTCCTTAATTAGTATAGCCTGGGCTTAAACCCAAGTCTTCTGACCCTCAGACATAGACTTTTCCCAATAATCTACATGTTACACTTTCTACTAACTTCAACAATTGGCATTTAATTCATGTAGGGTTGATTAGTGAAGCCCCTGATTTAATTATTAAAGTGTTTTTATTTAATTTATCTCATTTAAATATCGATCCTAGGAGAGGTGCACTTAGCCCACCCATTGGCATATCTGGCTACGCCTATGATCAGAAAGCTCCTTATTTCCACATGCAACAATCGAAGCCTAGTGACGTTCATTCAGGTTTCTCCCACTGAATGTTTTCTTCAGAGCTACTGCTTGTGGTTCTCAATATTTCAGAGATACGGTTAAAGTGTGGGAGTGGGTAATTTTCTTTTATTTTACAGATGGTCAAACTAAATTACGAGGATATATAATGACTTGCTTAAAGCCATGTTCAAAATTCCACTCTTCCTCAGGAATATATTTTGTTACATTTGTTATATGTAGGGTCTACAAAAAGGAGTTATTTTTCTTTTTTTCCTTTTAGGAAAGTTTAATGCATCACAATGATGTTGCAGACATTTTGGCTTTGCAGCCCCCTTGATTTTATTTGGACTTGGTAATGAAAGGCCATACTGACTCCAGGTTACTCCTTTCACATATACACACATACCCCTTTATCCAAGGAATTGACGAGTTTCCTCTCAAGCCAAACTAAAGGCCCATTGAATGGGAAGCTTGGCCCACATTCTGCATCTCTGAATTCTAGCTCTGGAGCCAGTAGTTAATACTCTCTCTCTCTTTTTCTCATTCATTTATTCATCCATTCATTTATTAACTCATGCTACAATTCTAAGAGTACTTATTTAGTACATACACTATGCCAGGTACTGTGGCAGTCTCTCTGGGATTCATCAGTAAATGAATAAGCCCATGCTTGAATACAGTGTGTGTATGTATGTCTGTGTGTGTAGATACATGCATGTTTGTGTAAATGCATGCATGTGTGTGTGTAAATACATCCATCTGTGTGAATGCATGTGTGTGAACTGAATCACCCATATCATTACTATGATTCATATACAAAATTTCAGCTTTGATTCTTCTTATAACAAAGATGTAAGTGAAAAAACATTTCCTAAGGATACCTTTGTTTCCAAATATCTCTACAACTTTCCCACAATCTGCCCTGTGAGCAATTTAACGTAGGAAGTATTTTTACTCTCAGACTCATCTCTTCTGTCTTTTAAATTACATGTGTCAACAGAAGATATGCACACTTTTCTTGCTACTGGAACCATAATCTAGACTAAACAACTAAACACCCAAACATCATACCTTTCTTACTTCTCTCCTCCCAAGAGTATATTGTGATTAATGATTATATCTACAAACAAGCAACCGTCTTGCAAAACACAAAACCAACCCGAGAACTGCCTGCTAAATGATTCACTCACTGCATTGCTTTCTCTTTAGCTGCATGATGCCAATAGTTTTTTTGGTCTGGTATAACTAGAAAGCTCTCAATACTTTATGCTAGTTGTCCACGTAGTCTCCCAAAGCTACCTATGTAGATTCTAGACAATGTGGAAAACTTCCAGTTGCTTTGTCCCAGTGTGGCAGAGGACCCCATTGCAAACCATTCTTCTATGTTTCCTTCTATCCAAGATAAATCTAATGTTGATAACAAGCCTTTGGTGGTTGGCTTTCTGATGCATGGCCGTTAATTTCCAACTCTTTGAATTCAGCCCATTTTCTCTATTCAGTTAATGAATATGTTCTGTCTAGATTCATCTCCTTCAGCATTATTCTCTTTTTTCGTTCACCCAGCATCCTCAGGTAGTCATCTCATCCATCAATCATTCACTGTCCATTTATTAAGAATAGAAATGTCTTATATTTGAAAAAATTTTGCATACATTATTCTGTTTAATCCACAAAACAGTCCTATGAGGCAGGCATTATTCTTATACCTATTTTTGGAAAGGAAAAAAAAAAGGAAACTAAGGAACAGAAAAGTATAACCATAGGCTAAAGTAGACACTAGGTTATACTCTGTATATCAGACTCTACTAGAACTCTTCACCCAGTTACAACAAAAATGGAGAGGGAGGGCAAAGATCTTTTCTTCTGAGGGAAAAAGAGAGTGGATTGGGCTTGTGGTGGGTTGAGGACATGTGCTACTAACAGACACAGATGTGGAATGGCCTTAATGGACTTGTGTAAACATCTAGAAGGGAGAAGTTAAAGCACAGTCTACGTCGGAGTCTGTGAAGTAGTAGATTATGTGCAGGTTGTTGGTAGAGTTTTAAGTTACATGAATGAAGCATGGACTGTCTTTTGAGTCTACATGCCAAGAACTGAAAAGGAGACTGGAGTGAACCAGGGCTGAAGGCTGTTATTAGCTATACCCTGCATGTTTCTGAAGGGTTTTCCATTCTTACCGGTACAGAGGCAATAGCGAAATCCTACCAGGTATGGCCTGGGGAGAACAATAAGGCAGACACTATGATATAATATGTAAGAACTTGAGCTCAAATCCTGGCTTTGCCACTTATGAGTGGTATGTCCTTAAATAGCTGAGTTAACTTATCTGGAGCTAAGCTTCTTCATCTATAAAATGGAGATAATACCTTCCTCACAGGAGTATAATGAAGACTTATTAAGGTAATCTACGTTAAGAGCTAAGCATAGTGATTGACATGGTATATTTAACTAATAGTTGTTGAAAACAGTTTTTAAAGGGTTACTAGACTTTTGTCACTAATATAGTCCTCCTTCATCCTGACCCGAGTTGGAGGGAGAGGCTTTGGAGACTTCACTTTGGCCTGTTCCTCTCCTACACGCAATAACATACTGACCTCCCACAATAACATACTGAAGCAAGGCGGGACTGATTGAGAGAAAAGTAGTCCTTTCCTTACAAGTCAGAAACTCCAAACAGCTTAAGCAAAAAAAAAAAAACAAAAAAACATTCAGTGGCTGATATACCTGGGAAGAATATGGGCACCTCACAGAAATGAAAGGGCACTGCTGGAACAAGGGTCTCAGGCCTAGAACCTGGAAACCTGGGAGGCCAGGAATCCTCCCATTTGGTCTCTTTCTCCTCTGTATTGGCCTCATTTTCTTCTGTTGTAAATGGGCTTCCTCTCTGGCGCAGGAAACGTGGTCGAGGGCAGTTTATGTTAGCAGCTCTAGCAGAAAAGAACCTTTTTTTTTACCTACAATAAATTGTTCAATGTCCCAAAAAGGAAATCCATGATTCATTTCAACCTGGATAATTGAAGGTGAATTTAATAAAGGTACTATTTATAAGGGAATGAGCAGGGTGTAAGGAGAGTGACCAACCATCCTTGGTTTCCTAGGATTGTCTCAGTTCCAGCAATGACAGTACCCCAGGAAACTCTTTTGTCCTAGGCAAATGGGGTTGGTTGACCCTACTAGGCAAAGGACATATAAGAGCTCCTGCATTAGCCCATAGCTAGTAACAGCAGAACTGTTACCACTAATGCTCTTAAACTGACAAGGAGAGGACACAGTGAATGAAACTCGGAAGGAGTGAGTTTTGTGGCAGGAGCCCCTTGAGAGGAGCAGTGACTTTTGGTCAAGCCATCCAGCCAGCTTGAAGCATCCTGCAAGGAGGAGCCAGTGGAATAAAATTCCTGAACTCACTTTCCTCCCTCCCTTCAATCTCCTGCGAAGAACCCCATTGGCTGAATCCAACTGGAAGCCAAAATTAAGCAATCTATGATATTGTATACAGAGGTCAATTTCCCTAAGCAAAGATTATGGAGAATGGTGGAGTGGATCTAGAGGGACAAATGGAAGATTCTGACACGTTCCCTCGAAACTTCAACTCAAGAAAGAAGAGGGATAGGATCACTTCCTACGACTAGAAATCTATCTTCATACATAAAGACCTCTTTAAGCCTTATCTGCTTTACAGGGCTCCCTAAGCATCATATTTATGGCATCTAGACCCTCTGCAAAATTCTTGTACAACCTACAATCTGTATTGTTGATTGGTACTTGTTAGATACAGCCATAGATCTGTGCATACATGTGACATACACTAGTAGGTCTTCCGCAGACTAGGACTGGGAACAGAAGAGAGTTGATACACTCAGCCTCAAACTGCAGAACATGATGAAGTGTTATTAAGAAAGAAGAGTCAGAATTGTCCATTTTGTTCATCCTTTTTACATCCGTCTAATAAACACAAATGAGATGAGTTCTAGGTAATGAACCAAAACATCCATATCAGGAGCTAAATTGAGGAACTTAGAGTCTAAGACAGAGTTGACTGTAGTGGAAGACAGGTGCAGAGCACAGTGGAAGAGGCCATGTGGATTAATTACCACTTGGGAAAGAATTTTGGGAGTCTATAGCTCTCTGGGTTCAGGGAATTGTTTTCAGGAATGATCTGCACATCTTGTACTTCTTTTGAAGGCCTATACTCTACATTGGGGGTCTCACTTCTTTCATCTCAAAGTGGCAGCAAATGGGGTTATTTGTTGTGTTTGTTGTTCTTTCTGTCAAAATATATGTGTGTGTGTGCACGTGTGTATATATATACCCACACACATACATATACAGTCATGTCTCACATAACGTCCTTTAGGGCAACATCCAACCAAATACACATTGGTCCCTTAAGTTCTTTTTTTTTTTGTGGGGGGGGAAAGCAGCTCTCCTTTTGTTTATTATTTCCCCCTAATGGTTTTAAAGACCCAAAACCCTCAACGCGAATGAGCAAAGGGGCTCCATGGTGTAGCCCAATCACCAAAGTAGCTCTTCTTCTGCCTCCTCCTCCTCCTTCCCCACCTCCTGGCTTCTTTCACCCACCCAGCAGCCATGCAGCTGCTCACTCCTGCCGCAGGGCAGTGCCTGTCACAACTCCTCCACTCCTGCCATGGGTGCTGGTGGGGGCACCAACTGGCCTGGGGCACTCGTGGGCTCCCAGTTCCGGGTGACAGCAGCTGCTGCACATGATTAGGAAGCAGCCACATCAACAGGATGGCAGCAGCCAGAGATGCCACCCCCCAGTCATGCTCCTGGCATTTGCACACTCACTCTCTGCCTGGTCCACATGATCACCTCTCCATGTCCCCCGTGGGACCAAGCCCCGTGAGCAAAGTCCTAATCTGGCTGCTGGTACAGCTCCCACCTGGACAGCAGCTATATATCTGGCAAGGCCACCTTCTGTATCCAGTTGATATAATTCTTAGGCTTTGAACAGAGTGCTCCCATAAGGTTTTGATATAATAGACATTAAGGGGGTTGGTTTATAGCTAAGGGTGGTACAGGGACTGCCTGTTTATAATACGGTGTTCACACAACGTTCAAGTTGTATAACGTTCTATTTCACATAACATATGGTGGACGTTAATCAACACATGACTGTACACATGTAACATGTATATATTTTTATATTCAGGCTCCTGCCTATTGAGTTACTCCCTCAGGACAGGTGCATTTTGTACAGTTTACCCCTTAATTCTCATGAAAAAGTCAAAAGCTCTATTTTCCTGGTTACTGGTTAATTTTAGCGAAGTTAGCATGTGAACAAAGGAACTGGAACCCGGGTCTCTCTATCCCCCAAATTTCTTCACTTTCCACTACACCAGTCCACCTCATTTAAATTGTGCAAGACTTAGATATATACAAAATGTGCTTACATGCCTGCTTGAATGTCTATGACAGAAAAAGACAGAAACTGCCACACTCCTATACATTTTCTTTAGTAATTGATCAGACAAGTATTGGTGAAAGGAGCTATACGAGATGGCAAGATGTCACACAGTCTGTGGCTAATCTCTGTGGCTAGAGCAACAGCAAGGGTATAATGGCTCTCCCCTCCTGCCTTCATCTTTGCCATGGCCGTGGTTCTCAGCAATTAATACAGGGTAGAGGGTTGGGTATGGAAAGCCACCTGAAGCCAGACCTGGGTTCTTGACTATGATCATCACTCTCCTGCTGTGTGACTTTCTCAAGATACTTTCCCTCTCTCTACCAGTGTTTCCTGATTTTGCTGGGGGCTTTCTCAGGTATTGTGCTCACCCTCATTAAGAAATGCATGGATGTACTTTTCTGCACCAACATTTAAGTACTTACACAGCCAACTGCAGGAATGTTTTCCTGGAAAGACTGTGCGTGGATTTTCCACTGCCTGCTGCCCTCACTAGAATTTGGGAAACTACTATTTTTTTTCTTCCTAGTTGCATTTGCCACTTACCCTACTGAAAACAGGAATTAAGACTTTAGACAGCTGCTTATTACATAAAAATTTCAAATAAAATATTCCTATTACATTTTCTTGGGGAAAAGTTCACTCGACCAGATTAGCAAACTAATATAAATATGAAGTAATGCCAGTGGCTGCCTGCAGAAGGTGTTTCTAACTTTCCGTTTGGCTTAAGAGCCTGTGGATTGAGGTGTCTGCGACACTCTGTTCTGTGTCAGATTTGTGAGCGGGGTGATGTTCTAATGCTCCTAAGATGGCTAATATTATGTTAATGCAGATTCATGCCAACCTGTACTAATATATATTTAGTCAGGTGGAGGCATTCTCAAACGGTAATGTAACTTGTGAGGTAAAAGAATTTATACATAGAAATGGAACAAAGTGGGTTCGGCTCCTATTCTAAGCTCTACCTCTGCCCTTGCGTGAATACCCATTGCCATCGAGTCAATTCCAACTTATAGCCACCCTATAGGACACAGTAGAACTGCCCCGTAGAGTGTCCAAGGAGAGCCTGGGGGATTCGAACTGCTGACCACTTAGTTAGCAGCCGTAGCTTTTAACCACTACACCACCAGGTTTCCCTTGCATGAATACTAGGTGCTATTCTCAAGCAAACAACTCTGTGGTCGCTCACATGAAGACCGCACAAAGACATCCTAATCAAATTATTCAACAAATGGAACTCTAGTTGGATCTTTCAAAAGGCCCAGGGTAGTACTGGGAAAGCTAAGGTAACTTGGATAAGGGGATGAGAAATCATATTTTCCTGTCCCACAAAAAGATACAGTCTCCTTGGTCACGTGATACTAAACCAAAAGGGTAAGCAGGACAATTGCCAAAACAATCTTGGGGGTTAAATTACTTCCCCTAATTCACTTGTATAGGCAAAAAAAGAAATATCAAGGATAAAAAGTAAAAAGTTTTGCCTCTACTAATTAATTCCTTATGAGTCTTTGGACATATCACTCAACCTCTCAGTTTGTTCATCTATCAAAAAAAACTTAAGAATGCTTGCCATTGCCTTCTTCCATGTGTTCAAATAAAGTGATTCTGTGGAAGTGCGTTGCAGCAATGAAACACTTTGCAAGACCAATGCAGACTGATGATAGTGACTAATCAGAGCTCTGGAAAGCATTCTTGAAGCTCAAGGCCAGATGTCAGTGTGTCCCACCCTGTGTCATTGTACATATACTACCCTTCCTCTGGAACTGGGATTACAAAACACTGTCTTAGTTGTCATAGTACCATCTATCTCAGCCATTCTTGGCATATCTGACATGTTTAAAGAGCAGATACCTCTTACTAGGGACTTTCTCATAATGTTGCTGGAAGTATAAGCTTAAATAACAAAAAAGAGAGTACAATAATCATTACAGTCAGTAAATCATACTTGGAAGCTAAAATGTGCCCTGATACATCAGAATGCTTCTCTGAAGGTCCATTTCCCCTTGCAGAGGGCTGACAGGGTAAGACGGTCTTTTTGGCTAGATTTCACCTCTTCCTATGGTGTGTCTTGTTTTCATAGTGACCCTGATATATGTCTTCCAAAGCTTCACATGGAAGCACCATCTCTAGAAATTCTGGGACCCCTGGACCTTGTTTACATTTCATGTATGTCATGGCAATGTTAGATTTTTAGTTGGCTGTGACTCTGTCATTCACATCCACATGGCTTGGTGGAGGCTGCCCAGTGTAGCCCTGTGCCACCCTCAGGAAAAGTCAGTGAGAGGGGATTTCACAAAGTGGAAAATAGGAAGAAACAGATATCTGCCACGAATTATGCAGATTCTGAGCTATGGAGGTACTTTGACCGGGAAAGCCATGCATCTGAGAAAAGAATCCGGAGTGATTTTTATCTGAACTACTAAGAATTTATCAACCTTCCATTTTACTTTGTTGTAAGTACATGCCATATATAAGTAAGAGTGCCCAGGAGGGGAGATACAATAGATGGAGTCAAGGAAAAGGTTTGACTGCAATATAAGAAAGAACTTCTAACAGTGAAAACTACGTGGAATTTTATAAGCTACTTTTAAGGTACCGATCAGTCTAATACTTGAAGTGTTCAATTAGAACTATACGACCATCTAGCAAAGATGTAGAGAAAATTCTCAGAGGTTGTTGGGGTAGAGGTTGGATTAGATATTTTAGAAAGTTGCTTGTAAGTCTTTATTTAAAAAAAAAAAAAATTGCATCAAGTCAATTGTGACTCATAGTGACCCTGTAGAGACAGAGTAGACCTGCCTCATAAAGTTTCCAAGGAGTGACTGGTGGGTTTGAACTGCTGACCTTTTGGTTAACAGCCAGGCTTTTAACTACTGCACCACCAGTACTCCAAATTCTTGTTAGGACTGTATATATAGGTGATCAAAGAAATATTTATTAGGAAGTGGTGCACGGGCACACACACACACACGCACGCACACACACACGCACACACACATGCACGCACACACACACCCAACAATCACACACGATGCATTTATAGGTGTTCTTAAAATCTAAACCTCCTTATAGAGAACAGGCCCATGCCTAGAAGAGTGCTGGACAATGGTAGGTACTAAAAATAATTTTGCTTATTGACAACTAGCTAACTTATTTGCTGGAAGAGCATAAATAACTGGAAGAAAGGAGACATCTCTGCAGTGGGAGGAAGGGCAGGAAAGAAGATAGGATAAAATATCCAGAAGACGAATCTTACCTTTTAGCCTAGTTCAAATACTGTGCAGCCAGCCCCAGCAATCAAGTTCTGGAGTCAGTCCATACGTAAGCCTTCAAAAAGTTTGCACGAAAGATTCTTAAGTAGGTTCATAAATGTGACAGCAAGCAAATACTTGGCAAAATGTAGCCAAGTCATAAAAGGAGTTGCTGGGGCCATGCCGCAGTGTTACCTGTGCTGGAAAAAGCTGGAGTACAGAGCTTCCCTATTCCTAATTAGGGATCAGGTAAGTGTCAGGGATTTAAAGTTTTATTGCATTTGGTTGTAGGCCAGTTTTCTGGTCTCTGGACTCTTGTCATAATGGGGAACCAATATAAAGTAGGACAAGCCCAAAGTAAACATCTGAGAATTATATTGTAGAATCAGGCTGGTCTCTTGAGCATACTTGGTGGGACCCCATCACTGCCATGGAAGTTGGGCACTGGGGAAAATGCTTCAAGTCATGGACTATTCTTGGTAGTATCTCAACTCCATTCTTCTCTCAATATTTTGTTTTTAATCATATAACTAGAATCTATTTAATCCTTGTTCAGAAATGTTCATGACCAGGGGATGCCGAATGGAGACTTCAGTGGTCTGGAGAATATAATGTCCTGCTTTCCAAAACCAGAAAAGGGAGATAATGTAATTTCAATTTTCTTTAATCCTCCCGCCCCCAATAAAAATCCACAAAGCCCTAGTTAAGATGTGATTACAGCAGTTCAAAAGAGCTGCTTTAAATAATGTCAATATGCTTGTTGTTCAATGTCCTCTTCATAGATTTCATTTGAGAAATTTATTTTATAGTTGTTAATTTCCAAGAAAGAAATTAAGGTTAATTTTCTTTTCTGATAATAAGAACCACGTAATTCAAATTCACCATGTTTCACTTTTTTGCTTAGTTGCCAGAAACCTCAGAACCAAATACGATGCTTATAGATGCTTGGTTTTGTCATTTATTTTTCCTGGACCTGGTTTTCTGCTTCTATTTCTTAGCTTTCAATACATGGCCATCTCGTTCCTTTGGCTAGTGGTTTCATAGCCTTTCCGAAGAGAGGTGGGATGCACTTACGTGTAGTGAAAAGAAGAATTCCCAATGTCATTGATGCCTCTTCTTCCCAAATTCCTGGAAAAATTCCCCTTCATAACCTTCTCAGTGAGGCTTGTCCCAAGCACTTCACAGGTTATTTCTTTAGCGTTCCCTTCAAGCTTCCATCTCTATGCTTTCTGGAGCTCTTGAAATCTGTTTGGTCAACCTGGCTTATAGCACAAAGCTGTTCAGCCCCCTTGAGTCAGATCTTTGTTTGAAAGGAAACGCAGCCTTAACAATTGATTACACAAAATGCCGAAGTAACTCCTTTGTGCAACAGAGAAGTGACAAATAGTCCTGTTTGTGCTGAAACTGTCTTTAGGAAAAACAGTTGACATTTCTCTGAAATAGAAGGGAATCAAATTAGGAAAAGCAAGCACACAAAGCAACAAGCTGCTAATTCTATCTCAATGCTCCTTTTTGGCCCCGTTGTATCCCACGAAGGGAATTTTAATATTTGACAAAAATATTTTATTTGTGAATACCTCACCAGGCATCTGAAGCTGATATCTACATCAAAAATTATACTTAGGTTGTGACATCCTTTGAGCCAGAGCACGAGGTTTTGACTTTTAATCAAAGTGGATTAAGACCCATATGACACTTTTACAAACAACAATAAAAAAAGGAGGACTGGCACGTTGAGTTAGAGATTTTAATTTTATGGGTTATTGCTTTGTGTTATAAGCTATTCTCCCACTGGTTCTTCCAGATCTAAATTGACACTCAGTTATACCTATAACCTTTTTCAGTTTATCTATTGATTATTAAAAATCATATATTTTCAGCCCCCAAAAGCCCTTCATGTCTCTAACTTACTTTATTTTTTATTTTTGTTGTGCTTTAAGTGAAAGTTTACAAATCAAGTCAGTCTCTCATACAAAAATTTATATACGCCTTGCTATATACTCCAGTTGCTCTCCCCATAATGAGACAGCACACTCCTTCTCTCCACCCTGTATTTCCGTGTCCATTCAGTCAGCTTCTGTCTCCCTCTGCCTTCTCATCTCCCCTCCAGACAGGAGCTGCCCAGATAGTCTCATGTGTCTACTTGAGCCAAGAAGCTCACTCCTCACCAGTAACATTTTCTGTCTTATAGTCCACTCCAATCCCTGTCTGAAGAATTGGCTTTGGGAATGGTTCCTGTCTGATTTACTTTTAAAGCACCATATTTTTATGAAAATAATGTGCTCCTTTTCGTCTGTTTGCCAACCACCACTATGCCAGGTTGTTTTTACATGTTGCTGTAGGAAAAAAATTAGCATAATGCGCTTATGAAAATACCTCTTGGGGGGAGGGCTCAGCTGGCAAACAAGTGTAGAAAGAAGGCACACATTATTTGAGTAAAAATACGGTGCTCACTGTTTTTAAGTTCTCTTGTAACTCTTCCATGCATTCAGTCTCAAAAGAAGTCACCTCATTCAGACACACAACCTCCTCCTTGACAACCCTTACGTGTGTTGTTATATTCTGCCTGATCGTGCTTTTCTGTATCCTCAGCAAAAATGAATGTCAGGCTAGACATCCAGTGGAACAGTGGAGAATCAGGGACGAATGGAAGGCATAAGAGCACCTTGTCCTGGGGAACAGCTGTGAGCATACTAGCAAACCTTACCCCGCTGCCGAGGCATTAAATGAAAGCCTCTCTGCTCCCAGCTTTAGCCCAATAGAGTCATTTCAGATTCTGCAGGGCCAGTCAGGCCTGCTTTCATCCCATTTTAAGCCATTTGTCCATCTTTTAGAGAGAATGATGAGAGAGAAAGGGAATTAGGGAAACATGGTTCTATTGCCATCATTTTTATCTCTGTCCAGATTTTGATGAGTTTCGGGAAGAAAAAGACAGAAGTGAATCAAAAGCATTTTGCACAATGTTGAGATAGGGTTCACAGAACACTCTATCAAAATCAGGAAATTTGACCAACAAATTGAAAGAGGAAATGCATATGATTATATATACATATGCTGAACAGAGATCTGATGAAATTTAGTAGCAGCAATTCCTAATAAGAACTCTAAGTAAAATAGGAATAAAGGAAATTACTAAGAATAAATGATAATCACTAGGTAAAATAGTTGTTAGGTGCCATGGAGTCAGTTCCAACGCAAAGCAACCCTACTTACAACAGAATGAAACACTGCCCGGGTCTGCGCCATTCTCACTATCTTTGTTATGCTTGAACCCATTGTCGCAGTCACTGCGTCAACCTAACTCCTTGAGGGTTTTCCTCTTCTTCACTGACCCTCTACTTTCCCAAGCATGACATACTTTTCCAGGGATTGGTTCCCCCATAACATGTCCAAAGTATGTAAGATGTAGTCTTACCATCCTTGCTTCTAAGGAGCATTCTGGCTGTACTTCTTCCAAGACAGATTTGTACAGTCTTCTGGCAGTCCATAATGTATTCAACATTCTTCATCAAACCATAATTCAAAGGCATCAATTCTTCTTCAGTCTTCCTTATTCATTGTCCAGCTTTTGCATGCACAGGAGGCAATTGGAAACACCACGGCTTGGATCAGGAGCACCGTAGTCCTCAAAGTGTCTTTTAATATTTTAAAGAAGTCTTTTGCAGGAGATTTGCCCAATGCAATAAGACATTTGCTTTCCTGACTGCTGCTGCTTCCATGGCTGTTGATTGTGGATCCAAGTAAAATGAAATCCTTGACAACTTCAATCTTTTCTCCTTTTATCATGATGTTGCTCATTGGTCCAGTTGTGAGAATTTTTGTTTTCTTTATGTTGAGGCGTAATCCATACTGAGGGCTGTGGTCTTTGATCTTCGTTAGTAAGTGCTTCAAGTCCTCTTCACTTTCAGCAAGAAAGGTTGTGTCGTCTGCATATTGCAGGTTGTTAATGAGTCTTCCTCCAGTCCTGATGCCTTGTTCTTCTTCATATAGTCTAGCATTTCAGATTATTTGCTCAGCATACAGACTAAATAAGTATGGTGAAAGAATCCAACCCTGACTCACAGCTTTCCTTATGACTACCATGTCCTTCTTTCTAGTTTGTCTTAGTCTGAAGGCCCTGCTGAAACCTAACATGGGTGACCCTGCTGGTATTTGAAATACCAGTGGCATAGCTTCTAGCATTACAGCAACACACAAGCTACCACAGTATGACAAACCGACAGATGTGTGGTGAAGATAAACTAAGAGAAAATACATTGAATGTTGAAATGCTAAAACCATTTCCAAGCAAAATTAAGAGCAAAACAGAGGTTTAAGCAATTTAAATATATCATCCCACTGCCTTCTAGTCTTCGTGGCTTCCTAAAAGAAACATGCACTTAATCTTACTGAGGATCCTTTATATGTAACATTTTGCTTTTCTTGCTGCTTTCAAGAATCTTTGTTTTTGACAGTTTTTTTTTTTTTTTTAAATAATATGTCACAGTGTAGATCTCTTTGGCTTCATCCCACTTAGAGTTCTTTGGGCATCTAGGTTGTGTAAATTTAAGTCTTTCATTAAATTTGGAAAGTTTTCAGCTGCTTTTTTTTTTTTTTTTTTTAAATATTCTTTATGTCCCTTTCTATCTTTCTTCTCCCTTTGTAGCTCCTGTAATGTGCATATTGGTCTGCTTGGTGTTGTCCCACAGGTCCCTTATACTCCATTAATTTTTCCTTCCCCACGTGTCTGTCAGTTTGTCATACTGTGGGAGCTTGCGTCTTGCTGTGATGCTGGAAGAGGTGCCATTGGTATTTAGACACCAGCAGGGTCACCCATGGAGGACAGGTTTCAGCTGAGCTTCTAGACTAAGACAGACTAGGAAGAAGGACCCGGCAGTCTACTTCTGAAAAGCATTAGCCAGTGAAAACCTTAACAATAGCAGCAGAACATTGTCGGATATAGTGTTGGAAGATGAGCCCACCAGGTTGGAAGACACTCAAAAGATGACTGGGGAAGAGCTGCTTCCTCAAAATAGAGTCGACCTTAATGATATGGATGGAGGAAAGCTTTTGGGACCTTCATTTGCTGATGTGGCATGACTCAAAATGAGAAGAAACAGCTGCAAACATCCATTAATAATTGGAACCTGGAATGTACAAAGTATGAATCTAGGAAAATTAGAAATCACCAAAAATGAAATGGAATGCATAAACATCAATATCCTAGGCATTAGTGAGCTGCAATGGACTGGTATTGGCCATTTTGAATCAGACAATCATATAGCCTACTATGCTGGGAACAACTTGAAGAGGAATGGTGTTGCATTCATCATCAAAAAGACCATTTCAAGATGTATCCTGAAGTAAAGCACTCTCATTGATAGGATAATACCCATACGCTTACAAGGAAGACCAGTTAATAAGACTACTATTCAAACTTACACACCAACCACTAGGGCCAAAGATGAAGAAATAGAAGATTTTTATCAGCTGCTGAAGTCTGAAATTGATTGAACATGCGATCAAGATGCACCTATAATTACTGACGATTGGAATGGGAAAGTTGGAAACAAAGAAGGATCAGTAGTTGGAAAATATGGCCTTGGTGATAGAAACAGTGCTGGAGATTGAATTTTGTAAGACCAACAACTTCTTCATTGCAAATAGCTTCTTTCACCAACATGAATGGCAACTATACACATGGACCTCTCCAGATGGAATACACAGAAATCAAATTGACTACATCTGTGGAAAGAGATGATGGAAAAGCTCAATATCATCAGTCAGAACAAGGCCAGGGGCCAACTGTGGAACAGACCATCAATTGCTCATATGCAAGTTCAAGGTGAAACTGAGGAAAATCAGAGCAAGTCCATGAGAGCCAAAATATGACCTTGAGTATATCCCACCTGAATTTAGAGACCATCTCAAGAATAGATTTGATGCATTGAATGCTAGTGACTGAAGACCAGTGGAAAGTGGAATGACATCAAGGACATCATCCATAAAGAAAGCAAGAGGTCATTGAAAAGACAGGAAAGAAAGAAAAGACCAAGAGGGATGTCAGAGGAGACTCTGAAACCTGCTCTCGAATGTTGAGCAGCTAAAGCAAAAGGAAGAACTGATGAAATAAAAGAGCTGAACAGAAGATTTCAAATGGCGTCTCGAGAAGACAAAGTATTACAATGACATGTTCAAAGAGCTGGAGATGGAAATCCAAAAAGGAAGAACACACTCGGTGTTTCTCAAGCTGAAAGAACTGAAGAAACAATTCAAGTCTCAAGTTACAACACTGAAGGATTCTATGGGAAAAATATTAAATAACGCAGGGAGCATCAAAAGAAAATGAAAGGAATACACAGAGTCATTATACCAAAAAGAATTAGTCAATATTCAAACATTTCAAGAGGTAGCATATGATCAGGAACCGATGGTACTGAAGGAAGAAGTCCAAGCTACTCTGAAGGCATTGGCGAAAAACTAGGCTCCAGGAATTGATGGAATATCACTTGAGATGTTTCAACAAACAGATGCAGCGCTGAAGGTGCTCATTCGTCTATGCCAAGAAATATGGAAGACAGCTTCCTGGCCAACTGACTGGAAGAGATCCATATTTATGCCTATTCCCAAGAAAGGTGATCCAACTAAATGTGAAAACTATAGAACAGTATTATACGCAAGCAAAATTTTGATGAAGATCATTCAAAAACAGCTGGAGCAGTATATTGACAGGGAACTGCCAGAAATTCAGGCTGGTTTCAGAAGAGGACGTGGAACCAAGGATATTGCTGATGTCAGATGGATCCTGGCTGAAAGCAGAGAATACCAGAAGGATGTTTACTTGTGTTTTATTGACTATGCAAAGGTGTTAGGCTATGTGGATAATAACTAATTATAGATAACATTGCAAAGAATGGGAATCCCAGAACACTTAATTGTGCTCATGAAGAACCTTTACATAGATCAAGAGGCAGTTTTTTGGACAGAACAGGGGGATACTGATTGGTTTAAAGTCAGGAAGGGTGTGTGTCAGGGTTGCATTCTTTCACTGTACCTATCCAATCTGTATGCTGAGCAAATAATACGAGAAGCAGGACTGTATGAAGAAGAACGGGCATCAGGATTGGAGGAAGACTCATTAACAACCTGTGTTATGGAGATGACACAACCTTGCTTGCTGAAAGTGAAGAGGACTTGAAGCACTTACTAACGCAGATCAAAGACCACAGCCCTCAGTATGGATTGCACCTCAACATAAAGAAAACGAAAATCCTCACAACTGGACCAATGAGCAACATCATGATAAATGGAGAAAAGATTGAAGTTGTCAAGGATTTCACTTTACTTGGATCCACAATCAACAGCTACTGAAGCAGCAGTCAAGAAATCAAAAGATGCATTGCTTTGGGTAAATCTGCTGCAAAGGACCTCTTCAAAGTGTTGAAGAACAAAGATGTCACCTTGAAGACTAAAGTGCGCCTGACCCAAGCCATGGTATTTTCAATTGCATCATATGCATGTGAAAGCTGGACAGTGAATAAGAAGAATTGACGCCTTTGAATTATGGTGTTGGCAAAGAATATTGAATATACCATGGACTGCCAAAAGAACGAACAAATCTTAGAAGAAGTACAACCAGAATGCTCCTTAGAAGCAAGGATGGTGAGGTTGCATCTTACATACTTTGGACATGTTATCAGGAGGGATCAGGTGTTGGAGAAGGACATCATGCTTGGCAAAGTACAAGGTCAGCGGAAAAGAGGAAGACCCTCAAAAAGGTGGATTGACACAGTGGCTGCAGCATTACAACAATTGTAAGGATGGCGCAGGACTGGGCAGTGTTTCATTCAGTTGTGCATGGGATCGCCATGAGTCGGAACCAACTCGAGGGCACCTAACAACAACAAGAACAATTTTTCCTTCTTCTTTCTTTCTTTCTTTCTTTCCATTCCTATGATGGGATCGTTACAAATGTCTTCCTGTTTGTTGTTTCTTCTGCCAGCTGAAGTTGAGCCCATCTAGGGAATTTTTTTTTTTTATTTCAGTTACTGTACATTTCAGTTACTGTACACTTCAGTTCCAGGATTTTTTTTGAACGATTTCTCTTTATTGATATTCTCATTTTGTTCATAGAGTATTTTCCTGATTTCCTTTAGTTCTTTCTTTGTTTTCCTTTAGCTCTTTGAGCATATTTAAGAAAATTATTTTGAAGTTTTTTCTGTTAAGTCCAGTGTTTAGTTTTCTCAACAATGATATGTATCTTTTTCTTTTGTTTCTTTGAATGAGTCATCCTTCCAGTTTCTCTGTATGCTTTGTGATTTGTTGGTGTTGTTGTTATTGAAAATTGGACATTAGTGTAACATAATGTAGTAGCTCTGAAAATCAACTTTTCACTCTTCCTCAGGATTTGCTAGTTCATTTCTTTTTTATTGTTGAAAGCTGTAGCAGTCCACTGGTTTAGCAATTTTTACAAACTACTTTTTCTTTGATAAAGTTCACCTCTTGCAGTATTTGCAGTTTGGCTCTTTGCTGGGACATTCCTTCCTTTCTTGGTCCAGGCAGCTACAAGGCTTTTGGTCCACTCTATACTTCTCCCCACTCCTCTGCCCTGTGCTGCCTCCGAGGTGGATGGAATAGGGACACATACTTTGTTTTAGTCCTTTAGGTAACAACCTAGCAGATTCAAACAGACAACACAATAATGTATAACTCTTTCATGACCAGAGGACATATAGCACCCACCTACATTTCCTGCCTCTTGGGTTTATTGGAAGCCTGCTTTCCCACTGACGGTATGTGCCGCTAGCAGGTGGTAACCTATATAACTGTTTGAAATGGAAGAAATGGGCGTTTGCAACAAATTACTATTTTACAGGGTATTGTATTAGGTGGTGCATCCTGGGTTTGTTGTTATGCAAGACTTTTTTATCTTTTGGCTTTTGTACAGCGAGATAAGCCTTTTGAGTATATTTCTGGGTTCTTTTGCATTATTTGGAAGTTACGTTCCTTGTGAGGATTCCATGTTCAAGTGAATACTGCATTTTCAGGGGCCACATATTGTACGCACCTGTCAAGGAATCTAGAAGGTTATGGAGAGTCCAGAGGGATATGTGTGTCCCACAGAACCCTACCTCAGAGTTCAGAGGGACAAATGTATCCCACATAATCATACTCCAGAGTCCAAAAGGACATGTGCCCCATGTAATCCTACCCCCAGAGTCTAGAGCAACATATGTGCCTCACATAATATGTATCAAAATCCATATTTCATAACAAAATTTCAGAAATGCTCCTTGATTTAGTATGCCTTCCATTAATGAAAACACATGATATCAACAAAAAATTCAAAGCAGAACATAATTGGGTCATGAAAGGGATAAGGTGTGGTATACTCCCTTTAGAACCCAAGACCAGGATCCCAACATGGAAATGTGAGCTGCTTCTTGAAGCCATCTGTTGAGGAAAGGCAGAGACAGGGTAAGGCTCAGTACAAAAGGCCACAGAGCTCTCTTACCATTATCTTGATGTTGACTGCTTCTTGTTTCGGCATTTGCTTCGTTATTGTGAACTGATTTTTTATCAGTGTTTTGACTAAGTTAGGTTTGACAGTTTCTGCTTGTTTTTTTTTTTTTTTGGTGTTTCTCTGGGGGACGGGTGCATGGAGTTTTTTACTCTATCACTGCTTTACTCTTTATTTTTAATGATATATATTTTATGGTTAATTTTATTTTCTTTATTCTGCTATTTTTAGTAAAATATTTTTCATTTCATCTAGATACTCGAGTTTATTTATTTTACATAAGGTATGCATTTAATGTTATATATCAACCTTCGATGCAATTCCAGATACATATTTTGTGAGAAACATTTTTCAAAAGGTTTGCTTCTAGTATTTCATTGCTTTCTCCTACAATCATTTTGGGTCTTCCTGAAATAAACTATAATAGGTGTGCCTTTCAGCCATGGTCCAGGAACAATATTTTGAAAATATCTTCATCTTTCATTCGTCAATGATGGTTTAACTGGTATAGACTTCTAGGTTGAGTGACATTCCTTCAGCATTTTAGGGTAATTTTTTTTTCTTTGTTTTTTGACAACCTTTGTTGCTGACATGAATCTGCTGTTACCGTGTCAGTTGGATTGTCATTCATTTGTAAGATATTTTTCCACCTGGTTGCTTTTAATTTTTTGTTTTGTTTTTAAATCTTTATAATTTGCTTACTTAAAATTATTTTTCAGTCCTGTTGGGACTCGGTATGTTTTTTTAATTCTGAGGACTCATTTCTTTCTTGATACGTGTGGCATGTAAAAACAGCAACAGCAACAGAAAACTTAGCATGAATAGCAAATAACATGATATGACAAATTTAGCAGTTTAAGCTAATCAATGATAAAGAGATGACTTTCAAAGTCCCATATGTCTGAAAAGCAGTTGGAAACCTCTCTTGGATTAAAGCAGAAATAATAAAGGAAATTATGAAATGTTAAAAGTTAAATCACTATCAAAGTGCAATATACTGACATTTTATCTCATATTTTTCTTGCTTTATCTCAATTTTCTTTCATCTGTATCTCCTAAACAGCTGTAAGACATATATTAGCATTTGCCTCTCTATTATTCAAATCTTTACTTTTCCTCATTTCTTTATCTTTCTGTGTTTCATTCTGGAAGATTTCCTCAGATCTAGATGCCATTTTTAAATTCAAAATTTCTCTTCAATTTTTTCTAATATTCATTAATTGATTTTTTCTTTTAAGTCAGTGACTATTATTTTCAAATCTAGAATTTGTATTAGTTCCTTTTCATTCTTCCTCGTCTTCTTCCTCACCCCCACCCCCATGCCCAGCTTTTTTCTCATGCATTCTAATTCTTGCTTTATCTCCTGCTGTTGTTGTTGTTAGGTGTCCTGAGTCAGTTCTGACTCATAGCGACCCTATGTGCAACAGAATGAAACACTCCTGCACCATCCGCACAATTGTTGCTGTGCTTGAGTCCATTGTTGCAGCCACTGTGTCAATCCATCTCGTTGAGGGTCTTCCTCTTTTTCCCTGACTCTCTATTTTACCAAGTATGATGTCCTTCTCCAGGGATTGATCCCTCCTAACAATATGTCCAAATTATGTGAGACATAGTCTCACCATCCTTGCTTCTAAGGAGCATTCTGGCTGCACTTCCTGCAAGACGGACTTGTTCTTTTGGCAGTCCATGGTATATTCAATATTCTTCACCAACACCACAGTTCAAAAGTGTCAATTCTTCAGTCTTCCTTATTCATTGTCCAGCTTTCGAATGCATATGAGGCAACTGAAAACACCATGGCTTCGGTCAGGGACACCTTAGTGCTTAAAGTGACATCTTTGCTTTTTAACACTTTAAAGAGATCTTTTGCTCCACATTTGCCCAATGCAATGTGTTGTTTGATTTCTTCACTACTGCTTCCATGGGCATTGATTGCAGATCCAAGTAAAATCCTTTACAACTTCAACCTTTTCTCCATTTATCATGATGTTGTTTATTGGTCCAGTTGTGAGGATTTTTGTTTTCTTTATTTTGAGATGTAACCCATACTAAAGGCTCTGATCTTTTATCTTCATCAGTAAGTGCTTCAAGTTCTCTTGACTTTCAGCAAGCAAGGTTGTGTCATCTACATACTTCAGGTTGTTAATGAGTCTTCCTCCAATTCTGATGCCACATTCTTCTTCATATAATCCAGATTCTCTGATTATTTGCTCAGCATACAGACTGAATAAGTTTGGTGAAAGGATACAACCCTGACACACACCTTTCTTGACTTTAAACCAATCATAGTATCCCCTTGTTCTGTTTGAATGACCACCTCTTGGTCTAAGTACGGTTTCCTCATGAACACAATTAAGTATTCTGGAATTCCCATTCTTTGCAATGTTATCCATAATTTGCAATGATCCATACAGTCAAATAAAACACAACTATACGTCTTTGCATAGTCAATATAACACAGGTAAACATCTTTCTGGTATTCTCTACTTTCAGCCAAGATCCTTCTGACATCAGCAATGATATCCCTTGTTCCACATCAGCTTCTGAATCCTGTTTAAATTTCTGACAATTCACTGTCAATGTACTGCTGCAACCACTTTTGAATGATCTTCAACAAAATTTTACCTGTGTGTGATATTAATGACATAGATTATTTCCCCATTCTGTGGGATCACCTTTCTTTGGAGTGGGTACAAATATGGATCTCTGCCAGTCAGTTGGCCAGGTAGCTGTCTTCCAAATTTCTTGGCATAGATGAGTGAGCACTTCCAGTACCACATCACTGGTTGCAACATCTCAGTTGGTATTCTGTCAGTTCCTGGAACCTTGTTTTTTGCCAATGCCTTCAGTGCAGCTTGGACTTCTTCCTTCAGTACCATTGGTTCCTGATCTTATGCTACCTCCTGAAATGGTTGAACATTGACCAGTTCTTTTTGGTATAGTGATTCTGCGTATTCCTTCCATTTTATTTTGATGCTTCCTGCATTGTTTAATATTTTCGCTGTAGAATCCTTCGATATTGCAACTTGAGGCTTGGATTTTTTCTTCAATTCTTTCAGCTTGAGAAATGTTGAGCATGTTCTTTCTTTTTGATCTTCTATCTCCAAGTCTTTGCACGTGTCGTTATAATATTTTGTCTTCTCAAGTCACCCTTTGAAATCTTCTATTCAGCTCTTTTACTTCATCCTTTCTTCCTTTTGCTTTAGCTACTGGACATCCAAGAGCAAGTTTCAGAGTCTCTTCTAACATTCATTTTGGTCTTTTCTTTCTTTCCTGTCTTCTTAATGACCTCTTGCTTTCTTCATATATGATATCCTTGATGTCATTCCACAATTCATCTGGTCTTTGGCCATTAGTGTTCAACACATCATATCTATTCTTGAGACAGTCTCTAAATTCAGGTGGGATATACTCAAGGTTGTACTTTGGCTTTTGTGGACTTGTTATAATTTTCTTCAGTTTCAGCTTGAACTTGCATATGAGCAATGGATGGTCTGTTCTGCAGTCAGCCCCTGGTCTTGTTGTAACTGATGATATTGAGCTTTTCTATTGTCTCTTTCCATAGATATTGTCAGTGTGAATCCTGTATATTCTATCTGGTGAGGTCTACATGTGGAGTCACTGTTTATGTCGTTGAAAAAGGTATTTGCAATGAAGAAGTCATTGGTCTTGCAAAATTCTGTCATGTGATCTCTGGCATCGTTTCTATCATCAAGGTCATATTTTCCAACTACCAATCCTTCTTCTTTGTTTCCTGACTTTTGTATTCCAATTGCCACTAATTATCAATGTGTCTTGATTGCATGTTTGATCAATTTCAGACTGCAGAAGATGGTAAAAATCTTCAATTTGTTTGTTTTTAGCCTTAGTGGTTGGTATGTAAATTTGAGTAATAGTCGTATTAACTGGTCTTTCTTGTAAGTATATGGATATTATCCTATTATATTATCACGGAGATTAGACACTCAATAAGTAGTGGTTCCTCTCTTCTCTGTTTTTCTAAATTCAAATTCATACATTGTCCTTTTCAGCCTCTTTTATCCGTATCTGTCATCATTCTTATTATTTACATCTCTTCCTGTTCCTCTGCATCTGAGACTGCTTTTCAGTTTATTATTCTATTTTATTAATTACAATGCAGTGTTGTTGTTTTTAACTTAGCCAACACATTATAAACCTCTGAGCCACCTCTTCTCATCTTGATCTGTTCTCTTATGTCAAACACTTCCCATCAGAGGGAATCAGAAGCATTGTCTCTTGCACCTTACTGAGAACACAAAAGAGAGTTTTCAGAACATTTTTATGTTTCTTTCAGTAAATTTGTTTCAGAAGGATGAGATTACTTCTTATCTGTATGGTATTTTCTTCAGTTCATAGCCCCCCCTGCCTTTTCACTTGGGATTCTAATCAATAGCTCTTGCTTTAATATAGTTTATAAAACATTGCTTCCAATGGCATAGACAGACTACCTGAAGGGCCTGAATATTGACCTTTTTGGAAAGAAGTTGGGAATTTGGTTTTGTAATTTGATTTTTCAACGTTTCTGTGCCTTTCTGTATAGAAGAAATTCAGAATTTCCTGATATAAAACATTATAAAGTATGGTTTGAGACTAATTCCTGTGTGGTGTGGTTTTTATGATAGTTGCCTTTGGGTAATTTGTATCAGGGGATAGCTTGTTACCACCAGAGATTTTCACTTTTGGAGTAAAATTCCAAGTATAACATCACTGGTGTGTTATTATTTAAATTACCTGCATAATCTTAAGAGGATGAAGAACTGTCATAGGCATACATTGCTTTAAAAAAACTATTATTACAAAACTCTAAAAGATATCTTAAGAATCAAATT
This sequence comes from Loxodonta africana, assembly GCF_030014295.1. Classification (NCBI taxonomy): domain Eukaryota; kingdom Metazoa; phylum Chordata; class Mammalia; order Proboscidea; family Elephantidae; genus Loxodonta; species Loxodonta africana. The sequence continues at coordinate 31,292,740 of NC_087353.1, read as the reverse complement.
TACATGATAAGAGTTTGGTCATCAGTTCATTAGATGTTGATGTTATTTACAGTAAAAAGACTACTTTTTTTTTTCTAGGTAATGAAATGAAGTTTCTGGGTTTAGAAATTGCTGTTTTTAAATTATGGAGACAATGGATAATAATGTGCTCCTGAGAAGAGTAGAAATTCATGAGTGTTTAATCTGAGAAAAGAAGTTGTTGTTGTTAGATACCATCGAATCGGTTCTGACTCATAGCGACCCTACATACAAAAGAACGAAACACCATTCTATCCTGTGCCATCCTCATAATCATTGCTGTGTTTGAGCCCATTGTTGCAACCTCCATATCAATCCATCTGGTTGAGGGTCTTCTGCTTTTTCACTGACCCTCACTTTACTAAACATGATGTCTTTCTCCAGTGACTGGCCCCTCTTGATAACACATTCAAAGTATGTGAGACCAAGAAAAGAAGAGGGAGCTGTAGTTTCAACTCTAGGCCTGTCCTACCTGGGTCATCCCTGATGTCTTGCAATACTGTTAATTCTTTGTCATGCCAAGAGATGAGTGCTGTGGTAGAAATTCATTTATGACATGCAAAATCATTCATCATCATACCAAGTTTTACATATGTGGGAACACTATATAGAATCAGCACTGAGCATGGAAAAGAATGGGCAATGATTAGAGATGTGGGCTCCAGGGGGTACTAACCAAAGCCCCAAGCTTGTTGCTGTTGAAGTTGATTCCTGTTCATGGTAAGCTCACATGTGTCAGAGTAGAACTGTGTTCCATAGGGTTTTTAAGGCCGTGAACTTCTGGAAACAGATCACCAGGCCTTTTTTACCGAGGTGCCTCTGGGTGGGTTTGAACTGCCAACCTTTCAAGTTAGTAGTCAAGTGCTTAACTGTTTGTGCTACCCAGAACTCCTAGGAGGGGTACTAACCTGGTAATTAAAAAAAAAAAAAAAATCAAATATTTCCTAGAGATCAGACTCTGTGCAAAGCACTTACACAGATGCTAACCCTTTTAGTCATTACAGGTATACTGCCAGGCATGTATTGTTATCTTTCTTTTATAAATGCGGGAATTGAGGAAATTTTGTGTGATAGAAAGATGCGTGGGCTGGAGACAGAAAGATTTCAGATCTGCCACTTACTGGTTAAGTGACCTTGGGAAAGTTGCTTATTCTTGGTTGTCATTGTGGACTTGGCCCATCTGTTGCCAAAGCCCATTCCAGCTCTGACACCAACAGCCCTTGTCTATTACACTACTCATTAGTCTATTCCACACATGGGCCAGAGACATTGCTGGCAGACACTGTGTTTTCCTTCACATTTATATGATCGTCGCTTACAAATATACTCCTTCTTTGAATATGCAAACTGTCCTTTTCAGAATAGACCAGAGCCCAATACCCCACCAGAAGCTGGCTCTGAAAAAGCCCCAAAGGCAGCTCGCAGCTGGCTTGGAAATCTATTCTCTGAAATAAGCCAAAGAAAGATGCCAATTTACTCTCCAGGGGAGAGAAGGCTTCATAGAGGGTGGGGCACAGGCATTCTGTGCTACTCATTCTTTAAGACCAAAAGTAATTATTTACATGTCACTTTTGGTGCCAGCCATGGGCACTGGGAGTTACTACACATTAATGCTATGAATGCAACCCTCAGAATCATGACCACCAGGGATCCAGGGGCTCTAATATATCCACAAGTACTGGCTGTGTGGTTGAGGCTGCAGAGAGTCTCAAGTTCTCTGGTGGAAAGACCAGACTACTACCTTCATGGAGGCACCTTGTGGCTAGGACATCTCCTACCAGTACTTTGTGGTATTCCCAGCATTCACATAAGATAATTTATTTCATTTACCAACAGAGCAGAATTTCTAAATAAGTAATCTTAATAGCCATCAGTGCCCTGAAGATTATTTTGTGGTTTTTTTTTTTTAATTAGTGCTCCTTATGTATATATTTACACTCTAAACCTTAAATATACTCATATGTAAACTCTTATAAAAGACACAGTTGTGTGACAGATCTCAGGAGATCTATAAACTATCTGATGAGACTGTTTATTTACTTACTTTAATAAAGAGAAGGAAAAGCATACCTCTTGGAAGAGTCTTAGGGAATAAAATGAGGGGGTAATCAGGATTTTTTATCAAAATATTCTTATGTAGTGGAGTTTATGAGTACCTTTCTATCATCAACAACCATGTAAGAATGACATGCAATATCTTCATTTGTAGCACATCTTCTGACTAAAGTAAGTCTGCAGGCCACTTGAAAAAAAATGTCATAAAAACCATAGTGAAAGTGGCACTATATGGAGCCCTGGTGGTGCAGGGGTTAAGAGCTACAGTGAGCTACAGCTGCTAACCAAAAGATCAACAGTTTGAATCCACCAACCACTCCTTGGAAACCCTATGGAGCAGTTTTACTCTGTCCTATGGGGTCGCTATGAGTCAGAACGGACTCAATGACAAGGAGTCTTTCTTTTTTAATCTGACCTAGGGGCTTCAGAGTGACAAGACCACTCATGCCTGGTTTAAGAAATAAGATGCTCTCCATGATGAATAACCAAAGTAGAGGTATTAATATTTCAAGATTGAAAAAAAAAAAAACACTTTCAACTTTAGACACATTACCTAACTCTTATTCTTTCCTTCTACTTAATCTACAGAAAGGCTGTTCAGGATTCCTGGTTCTGCTAATTAAGTAGCCTGATTAATTTCCCAAGTGTAAATATCAGCAGTAAATACATCAATTTCCCTTTAATGGGATAGAGGAGGTAAGAGGTCTGGTGGAATACTAAAATCTGGATAAAGGCATTATCTAAACTCTCTTCTATGTGCTAGTTAAGACAAAGTTTACTTTAAGAGGTGTGTGCATGTGTGTGGAAAATAGGAACGAACTGTGTTGTTTTTGCAATTTAATATCCATTCATAGCAGAAAGAACTATAAAGTTTCAAATAAAAAGCTTTCAGAAGCAAAACATATCCAGTCTCGACATCCCTCTATAAAAGTCTGGAATTCTTGTCAGGCATTCCGTAGAAATGCTATCTAGGTTTCAAAGTCTCCTTTCAATCCTCCCATTGAATGCTAACCCCAGCAGTAAGGCTTACCCTCATTTCCGATGTGACAGCAACCCTACACCTCTAGCTTGACAGGAAGACGTTCTCATTGCGAGACCCTGATTCCTCCTCCACCTCAGCTGTACTCTCCCCACCAGCTGGAACGACTTTATTGCCGTTCACAGCAATAGTCAGAACCCATAGTTGTGACATTTTTTTAATCCCACATGTGACTCTTCCACATTCACCAGAGCCTTTCAAAAGCTCTCCCTTCTCTACCTCTCTGTGATGGCTTTGACTTTGTGTTATCATTTCAGTAATTAAGAAAATCACACCCAAGCAAGATTACTTCACCCTATCTGCAGTCAACAAAGGCTTAAAGAGGAAATCCCATTCTCTATTTCAGAGAAGAAGAAGGAAAAAAAAAAAATGTTGGCCTTTCAGGATAAGGGGATAAGTGTGAGTGCATTGGCAGAGGAAAAGATTATGAAAGTGAAAAAAATCACAGTTTTTTGATCCATGTGGTTTTGGTGTTAAATCCTTGCCCTTGTACTTAGAAGTCGTGAGATTTTGGAGAGTTATTTAACTTTTCTCAGGCTCTGGCTCCTCATAAGAAAAACAAAATAAAAAGTCTCCTTTACAGGGTTCTGGTGAGGAGAAGGGATTATAAGCGTCAAGTGCCTGGCTTCCTGTGGGTGCTGCAATAATTACACGTAGTCAGAGAGGTGATGATGGTGGTGGAGTTAGTGGTGGTGGAGATAGAGATGGTGGTGATGGTGGTAGCAGTGTTGTAGTGCTTATGAGGTCTCCCAGTGACATAGAGAAACTCCAAATTTCCAGGGAGCTTCTGCCCAGAGATTTCAGTTAGCACAAGTTATACGGAAATGGCTACAAAAGACCTCTCTGAAGTGTTAAAAAGCAAAGACAATGGAGGTATGCCTGACCCAAGCCATGATATTTTCAATTGCCTCTTATGAAAGTGAAAGCTGGAAATGAAAAAAGAAGACGAGAGAACAATTGAGGCATTCGAACTGTGGTGTTGGTGAAGAATATTGAATATACCATGGACTGCCAGAATGCTCATTAGAAGCAAGATGGTGAGACTTCATCTGGCATACTTGAGACATGTCATCAGGAAGGACCAGTTGCTGGAGAAAGATACTATGCTTGGTCAGTGAAAAAGAGAAAGACCCTCAATGAGATGGATTGACAGTAACTGCAACAATGGTCTCAAACATAGCACCAATAGTGAGAATGGCGCAGGGCTGGACAATACTTTGTTCTGTTATATGTAAGGTTGCCATAAATCAGAGCAGACTAGAGGGCACCTAACAACAACAACAACAATAACATGGGCAAATGGAATGTCCTTAATTTACTAGGTAAGGCTGGAACAATGGTGCAAAGTTCACATGCAAAGTGAAAATGAACATGTTTTTGGATACAAGAGATTTCAGTGTCCATACAATCATGTGACATCAGCACAACAAAGGAAAAAGAAAAATTTAAGGACAGAAAAAACCTCCTGTGTTGAATGCTCAGTTCATATTTCTTGCTAAAGTTCGTGTTAGGAATATAGGCTGTCTTAGTTATCTAATGCTGCTGTAATAGAAATATCACAAGTGGGTAGTTTTAACAAAGAGGAGTTTATTCCGTCACTGTCCAGCAGGCTATAAGTCAGAATTCAGGGCACCAGCTCTAGGGGAAGACTTTCTCTCTCTGTTGGCGCTGGAAGAATGTCTTTCTCATCAATCTTCTCTTGGTCTAGGAGCTTTTCTGCACAGGACATCAGGTCCAAAGGATGTGCTGTGCTCCCAACACTGCTTTCTTGGTGGTAGGGGGTCTCGCATTCTCTGCTCACTTCTCTTTCCTTCTATCTCTTGTAAGAGAAAAGGAGACGCAGGCCACACCCCAGAAAAACTCCCTTTACATTGGATCAAGGGTGTGAACTGAGTAAGTGTGTTATATCCCACCCTAATCCTATTTAACATAACCCAGTCTTCCCTCATTAACCACAAGCAGACATTAGGATTTACAACACATAGGAAAATTACATCAATTACGAAATGGACTGCAACCACACAATACTGGGAATCATGGCCTAGCCAAGTTGATACATAATTTGGGGGGACACTATTCAACCCATAACAAGGCCAATGAATTAGAGAGAAATGTACCACACACACACATCACCCATTCCCCCACCACCACCAAACACACACACACAGAATATCTTTAATTGTTTAATTGACAACCTTGGGAAGTAATTATTATTATCTTCATTTTGTAGATGAAGACTAAGGCTTAGAGAACTCAGGAGGAACTGAAGGAGAAACACTGACTTCAGGATGAGACAGATCTCATACCAATACTAGGTTTTCCATGTACCAGTTGTTAGACTTTGACCGTCATCCTCTTCAAACCAATAATTTCCTCATCTGTGACAATAGCGGTAAATAACTATCTTACAGAATTGTTGTAAAGAGTAAACAAGATACGTTTTAGTCTACAAAAGTGGGAATTTCATATAAAGAATCTAACATAGTATTTGTTGTAAAGAAAGTGTTTGATAAAAATATATGCCATTTATGCATTCATTTCCTTATTTATTCATCCTTCCATCCACCTATGCTTTTGTCTAACTAGTCCTGATAGACTGTAAGACAAGTCAGCACAATTTTCGTCCATGTTAAACCTCCAAGAATTGTATCAGTTGGAAATTTTTGGCATCAAGGAATAGAAAGCCTGACCCAAAATTACAAATGGATTTATTACTTGATATAACTTGAAAGTCCAATTGTAGGTCTAGCTTCCTGCTTGGCTAGACCAAGAGCACAATTTATGTCTCTATGCCTCAGTTTCTTCCACCCTCTTTCAGTGTAACTCCCTATGCGCTAATTCTTTTATGGGTCAGATTCTCCCCTAGTGATTACAAGATCAGTAGCTTCTAAACAAAAATATTCTCACTTTTAAGTCTAGCAGAAGGAAAAAGTTTCTTTCCCCACAACTCATTCTAAGTTCTGGTCCAGGTAGAATCATGGATCCGCTTCCAAACTGATCATTTCTCTCAGTGAGACTGATTAGTGCCATCAGTACCAACCAAATATCTGACCCCAGAAAAGCTGAGGCATTCATACCCAAACCACATGCATTAGAGGGAGAGGGGAGGAGAATGTTGGTTCCCAAAAGAAAATGCAAGGTGTTGTTTTTTTAGGGGAAGGCTGAATTGGTTCTGGGTGACAAAGCAACAAGTTGCCACTACAGGGCCTCATACAAGTCTCCTAAAATCTAGTATTTTCTTTCCCTCTTTCCTCTGTTTGCTAATAGTTCTGTGACCCGTTTTTTCCACAAGCCTGGAACTCAGCAGTCATGCTTACATCTCCAATCTTCATTTCCTAGGGCTTCCATAACTAAGTACCACAAACAGGGTGGCTTAACAGAAATTTATTGTCTCACATTTCCGGAGGCTGGAAGTCCAAATTCAGGATGGCAGCAGGACCATGTTCTCTTCAAGTTTCTAGGGAAAGAGCCTTTCTTTTTCTCATCTCCCAGTTTCTGGTAACGCTAGATGTTCCGGCTTGAGGCTATAGCATAATACTTTCTTCACGTGGTCGTTTTCCCTCCGTCTGTCCCTCTGTGTTTCTTCTACTCTTTTATAGGAAATCATCCTACTCTGATAAGGTTAGAACCCACCCTACTCTGACATGACCTCGTGTTAACTGACAACATTCTCAAATATCCTATTTCTAAACAAGTCACATGCACAGATTCCAGGGATTAGGACTTCAACATAAATATTTGGGGGACACAATTCCATTCATAACATCTTCTTGTCCTTTCTCTTCTCATTGCTAATCTGCCAATTCCTGTCAATTGCGCATTTTCTAAGGCCTCCACATGTGCTTTTGTTCTTTCAAGGTGAAATGCTACTTTCCCAACCTTTTTCTTAGTTAATGTGAAATCTCAGCTCAAATGTTATGCCCTTGGAGAAGACTTTGCTGACCCATAGATCAAATTAGTTTCCCCCGATATATACTTTCGAAGCTTAGATCATAGTTTTTGGCCACAGTTTGTAATTATAAATAAAAATAGGTGATTAATTGAAGATGGAAGCTTACTAGATTATGCATTTCAAAAGGACAAGGCCAGTGTCTTTTTTTTTTTTTTCCTCACCCTTGTACTCCAGTGATGATCACAGTGCTGACACAGAGCCAATGCTGGATGAATAAATTTTAAATGAAAGAACAAATCCAGGTGTCTTGTCCTATATCGTGTACATAGCAAATGACAGAGCTCACTCTTAAGCCTAGGCCTTCTGATCACATATCACATGGCTCTCCCTTCCCCCTGGGAGGAAGCTCAGTGTAACAGAGCAATGTTAAAGAGATAACTTGTTAGAGCTCTTTGAGGTAACCATCAGGAACTGGGAGGCAGGAAACTGACTGAATAAGGTGGGAAATATTGATCCCAGTTGTGCACTGAAAATATGGTTCAGCAGAGCAGTAATGATGAACATCCTAGAAAAACTGATGAACCCATCTGTGAGAGATGCATAAGAGGTATGGAGTCTTAAGAAGTAAAGGATAATAACAATGTTAAGAAGGATGTACAAAATGGCCTCCTGAGTGAAGCTCTACTCCGTTTTCCTATGGCTAAATCCCTACACAGCTGCCAAGATGCGAATCAGCATCTGGGACTGGCTGCCTCAAGCCCTGTGATGCCAAGTAGTATTCAGGCCAAGGCCCATAAGAACCAGTCTTCTTTCCCAAGCCAATCCACAGAAGCCAGTCATGGTAAAAAAAAAAAAAAAAAAAAGCTCCATTGCCATTGAGTTGACTCTGACTTATCACAACCCCGTGTGTTAGAGTAGGCCTGTCTTGGCTGTAACCTTTATGGAAGGAGATCACCAGGCCTTTCTTCTGCAGTGCCACTGGGTGGGTTTGAATTGCCAACCTTTAGTTTAGTAGTTGAACACAAACTGTTTGTGCCACCTAAGGATCCTATCATTGTCTAGGAACCTAAAATGCTATCCATTTGCTTTGGGGTCCTCTGGGGGACAGAGACAACATCAACCTCCTTGTCTAATCTTTTGATCCTGACCCAAGTTAAAGAATTGTTTGAGGGAAAAACGTTTGCCTCTTTGGTGTACAAATAATGGGAACTGACAAGATCTCAAATAAAAAATTTGTCTCCCCTGCTGCCTACCATGTTTTGTAAAATTCTAATATTTGAGATTCATTCCTTGTGATCTATAAGCATTTTCACACTCAAAAGCCTGGTTAAAACTTAAAAACCTCTTGACGATCCTGTCTTTATTATCCCACACATTACTGGGAGATCTTTAAATGTTAGCTGTAATAAAACAATTAAAATTAAAAGAAGACTTACCTCAGAGGGTAGTTATAATCTGACCCATAGCAAACCTATAGGACAGAGTAGAACTGACCCATAGGGTTTCCAAGGAGCAACTGGTAGATTCGAACTGCTGATCTTTTGGTTAGCAGCTGAGCTCTTAGCCACTGCATCGCCAGGGCTCCCTGTAACCATTGTTTTTACATCATCATCATTATGTACAGAATTTTACATAATTATAACAAAAGCTGTATTGAACAGATAGTCCAATTTCACAGGTGAGAAAACAAAACAGATGCTTAGTGAGCCTGAGATAAATTTCCAAAGTCATGTATCTAGTTAGTGATGAAGACAGGAGTTCACTCCTAGTCTGTTTGAAGTCCTGGCCTTTGTTATTTTCTCTGTGTTAACACAGAGTGTTAACATTCTGACTTCTAGACAACCCTTGCTCTCCCTCACTCACCCCTAAGCAGTCCTTGCATTCCAGGAGGAAGGCCTGTTCTGACACTGCTGGTGTCCTCAGAACCTAGCACAGAGGCCACCACATGGCAGGTGGTCTATACATGCTTATGACATGAACAAGTGAAAATAGCTCACCCCATCAATGCACAATCTGCCCAGGCCAAAAGATAGATACCTGAGGGTGCTACTGCGATTCACAAAAGTGGAAGCCAGTCTGTTTGCTGAAGAGTCAAAGGATGCTAGAGTAAACATCACCCACAATTGTCTCCGATGTACCCACTCAGTGTAGATCTGACTCTCCCAAGCTCCTTGAGGCACAATGTGTAGCCCCAGCTCCTTGGGCTCTGGGGAAGGTAAGCAGATCGAGCCCAGCCTGCAAGATCAGGCCAGAAAGAGCCTTGAGACATCTTCCCTGGAGCTCTGGCCAAGGCAGGATCATGGAAGACTGCATTCTCTGGAGCCCCAAAGGGAATCACAAATTCTTGTTCCTTCTGGTGGGGGCAGGATCATGTGTTTGTCCTGAGGCTGAAATGTATACCACACATCTGGCCGCTGGGGACATGGGCAGGGCTTGTGCGGTGAGTGGGGGTGCAAGGCCATTTCAGGGCGTTTAAGCTGGAGTAACCCGAGCACAGCAGGGTCTGAGTCATCCTGGACTCTGGGAGCTCCCACTCGGGTGGAGACTGACACCTGAACCCATCTGTGGCTTTGCCCTGGCCGGCCCTGACCCGCCCTGCCTTGTCCAGCACAGCTTAGCCTGGCCAGGCCAGGCCCACTGGGCTCCAGCCTGAAGGAACTGAGCCCAGGCTGCAGAGCCAGGAGCGCAGAGTGAAGGCAGTGATGTCAGTGAGGGCGGGTGTGGTATGAGCACAGTCCCAGGCCGTGGCTGTTTCTGGGCCCCTCTGTTCCTATGTGAGTCCAGAACCCCTATGTGAGTTTTCTTGTACTAAACATACATTCTAGGTCTATGTCTAGGTATTTATCTGTGTTCATGTCTGGGTGTGTTGTTGGCTTGCATGCCTGGTATTTTCCTTGAAAAATGAAAATATAATTGACTTTGTAGTAAAGTTTGGTTGGTCAAAGAACACAACCATTAAGAGGTTTTCCATATTCCCTTTATGTGCAAGGCCTCATGCTAAGGGCTGAAGGGGATTTAGGAACCAGAAAAGATTCAGCCCTTCAACTCAGAGAGTGGGTAGTCAGACAGAGGGTTTGTGTGAACACTGACCTCTTACTGCCAGGAAGCGTTTGTGCAGGACCAAGGGTGGGCTCAGAGGGGCAGTGGTCACTGCTCAGAGGGTGGAGTTGAGTGATCAAAGTTTTGCCACCTTCTTAAGCTATTGACATCATTTGACAATTAAGGAAGTGTCATGCCTTCCTTTCATGATATGACAATTAAAAATATTTAAAAATTGTATCAAAACAATTGAGCAAAATGCTCTCCCCCACCAAACTACACAGACTACCAACACCAGAATTTGAAGTCCTGGCATACGGCCATCATCATCCACTCTACGGTATCTTTTACTCCATGTGGTAAGACTTGCTGGTATCTGATCATGCAGAGAGAAGGGTGAGATAGAGTCTGGCAAAACAGCCAAAACCTGAAACCAAACCTGTTGCTGTCAAGTTGATTCCAGCCTATAGCGACCCTGTAAGGACAGAGCAGAACTGCCCCCATACAGTTTCCAAGGCTGTAAATCCTCATGGAAGCAGACTGCCACATCTTTCTCCCGTAGAACTGCTGGTGGGTTCGAACCCCCAACCTTTTGGCTAGCAGCCAAGCAGTTTAATCACTGTGCCACCAGGGCTCTGTGGCAGAAGAGCAGTGGGAAGGAAGTCATTCCACTTAAGCTAAACTATCTCCAGACCCTGCTCAGAAAAAGTGGGAGGTGGGGGGATGGAGGATACAATTTAAGAAGAAACTAAAACCAAACCCCCTGCTGTCTAGTCAATTCTGACTCATAGTGAGAAGACACCTGCGAATGACACAACTGGGACTCTGAGGCTGGGAACATCTGAGGAATTAACAGAAAGTTTTGTGGATAAAACGAGATACCAGTGGGGATTGTTTGAAGGGAGGGAGTAAAGGAGAGATTGTGGAAGAGAGATGGGGGGAGGAAAACAAAGAGGAAGAGAAGGAGAGTAAGACAGGGAGAGGGGAGAGAGGGCAAGGGGTGAGGATGAGAAAGGGAGAGAAAATACCACCAGCTAACATTCTGATGACAAATCTGAAGACAATGCTTGGAGCCTCTTTCTGCATTCCAAGGAGCTCCTTGGACTCCTTAACAGGCTTGGCTCACAGGTCTGTGGTGTCTCATCACGAAATCCAGTAATAGCAGATGCCACAATGGAGCAGTCTCACTCCCATCCCCTCTGCACCCTTCCTTGTCCTCTGACAGACACAAAAAACAAGCAAATGTATATGTGGACTCTCCTCACCACTTGACAACCATTTGAGAAATTCCTTCTATGTCTACCACTTTGTATTTTGATGGCGTTTTCCTTGCTGCTAGAGAGTGAGCTTCTGGAGAGACATTTTTCAGGGTATCCTCCCCCCACAGACTCAGATACAGAGCCTTGGATTTTAAATGTACTCAATACATACTTACTGAGTAAGCAGCATCTAAGTCGTTCCACATGAAGAAGTCAGTTTAACCAGACAATGCTTATGGATTAAATGCAAGTACCTCAGACTGAACTCAGATACTCCTGCCATGAGGTCAACTCTGGCCCTGATGGTACTCATCCTGGCCTCTTTCCAGCCCTCACTAATGAACCTCATTTAAGCCTCAGACTATGTGCTTCATGAACGGGCACCTGAAGAAACAGCAGGGCTCAGGTCACCCTTTTATCTCCTTGTACCTCGTCATCTACCAATGACCATTCTACTCCTGGTTTGGTTTAGAAGGCACAAAAGTAATACAACTAGGCATAAGGTCCCACTCTATAGTACTCATCCCTACTTTGGGCTTGAGTACTGTAGGCAGTCCACTGAAAATTTCAGGAAGGCTGGATCACTTATGGACTCTATCAGTTTGGTAAGGAAAATTCTTTCATCTTCTACGAGGGAGAACATCCCGGAAAAACCTATCCTTCTTGTGGCATAACACAGCAACAAACTTCCTTGACAAATCTCACCCACTGGCTGCTGGGTAAGAAGCAGACAGTCTTGGGGCCCTCTGACCATCATACTTTAAGTGAGGAAATTCCTCATGACTTTGTGACCAACTTTCCAGCCACCTGACAGAACAGGTCTTTGCCAAGAACTTAGCAGAGACAGACTGCTGAAGCTCCTCAGCTTCTTAGAAAGCAAAAAGGTCCATCTCCATCTATCACCATAAATGGCCTGCCCGAACTGCTTGTGTCTTCGGTTTGTGCCATAATATTTCATTCAGCTACCCATTCGTTGCACACACATCCTGAAAGCAAATAACGTTAATGTAAATAATTTGGGAAGCATTGTTCCATCTGTTGAAAATGTGCAGTAGTTGCTTCGCCCCTTGTCTAAACTGGGGCAGCTACTTTCAGGCAAGTTTGGGAGGTAAATGAACTGTCTGGATGCTTTTTTTGGCAGTCTCTCTTATTAGTGGGAGGTGGCAGTAACGAGAACATGAGGAAGACAGAAAGTGTTTACTTAAAGTCATGGCCAAATGGCGAGGGAGAGTTAAGATAAATCATAAGCTGTCAATGATGACAACTTCAGACTGCTACTAGTTCACTCCTGTTTATGGAGTTTCAGATGCTACATTTAGAACGTGGAGAAGTTTATTAAAGTGTTATTGATAGAAAGTACTGATTGTTTAGATATCAATGTTTGAGGCAAGAGGTAACAGCCACCCAGGCTGGGAAATAGCGTGAAGCTCTTATCCAGCCATTCCATGGGAAGCTCTGCCCAGTGATAGGCATCATATTTCCCTTCAAGAACTCAAACTATGGATCACCTGAGGCTTGATACATTTTTGTTACCTGACAAGTAATAATGGAATATTTGTAATGCATGGCCAAGGGAATAAAAAAGCTGGGTTCTTTGCCCTTCTGATTTCCTTTCTTGACTAAGACAGCTTTGCTTCCGTGCTTGCTTAGACCTTGGTGTATGAAAACAAAGGCCAGAACCTTTGGAGGTTAGCCAGGGTCCTCAAAAAAATTTTTCCCTAATACCTCTCCAAAAGGATGTCCATTCAAAAAACTTAGCTCTTTTGAGCCTTTGGTGTTTCTTTTACTGCATGAAAATTCTTTCTCTAGAGCTCATCCATAGCAAGACAATGCAGATGGTAGCAACTTATGGATAATGAATGTGCTTTGTCCTTGTACCCAAAGGTTATGAAGAGCCGTATGCTATAATCAGGAAGGACTGTTAGGTCAACAAATCACAGTAAAATTGACAAAACTGTCATGATAGAAGTTTGTATCAATTATTGAGAAAGATGTAGATAAAGTTAAAATCCTTGAGGAATTTGGGAAAGATGACATTTAATCCAGGTGTTGGAAGTTGGATAGGCATTTTACAGATGAACAAGGAAGGCCAGGACTTTCCGGGAAAAGGAAGTAGCATGTGAAGAGAAAACCAGAGCAAGTCTGCTTGGAGAATTGCTTAGTCTCTTCATGTGGCTAGAACATGATTTTAGAGAGGCAGTGGCAGAAGGGATAAAAATAATAGATTATAATTTTTATAATAATAGAAATAGTTGGTAAAAGGAAAAACAAAACATCAAAACCAAAATGACTTTCCACTTTCTTTTCTCTGTGGCTTAACATTGCCTTTCTTTTAATATTTTGGAGGAGACAAAATTACCCAGAGTATTTAATGATATAGTCTTTGGAGACAGAAGATTGATTTCCTTTTCAGAGGAAGAACCAAGCTAAGATTATCTGGGGAGTTTCACCAACAGGGTTAACATTCTGGGTTTTGAAGTAGGAGGTATGGGGTTTGAGAAGGAAAGAGATATCTGAGACACAACCTAAGAAATTATTCTGGGAAATCATGTTGAGGGTGTTTGGAAAGCAGGAGAAGTTCCTTCAGGCATAACCTTCTGCTCTCTTTACCCCCAGCTGGCCGCAGACCAGCTTTGGAACAGCCTGGGACAGATGGGGAGAAAGAGAAGTGGGTGAAAATAGTGTGCCTGACTAATGTGGAGACAATTCAGGATAAATGGAAAGTTTACATGAAGCGGTCAACAAGAATAGAGTTGCAGAAACTAGTGATGGTTCTGAGTACAAATGGATGTATTAGAAGCAGCATTCCATGACTGTCTAGACCAGGGGCTGTCTGTCCAAGCCGGCTCATGGCTTTTTGATACCTTTATAATAAAAATTGATTATATAACAATGAAACTGAAAGGTTTTTAGATCTACTAGTGTAGAACTCAAATAAGTGCTTCATCAGGAATCAAAATATGTCCTTTCTTGACTGATAACAACATATATTTTTATTGTTTCTCTCCAAAGAAATCATGTTACATGGATTTTTGAAGAATGGGGCTTCAAAAGAGAAAAGAAGGATTATCCATTTTTTCCCTCTAACTATTGTGACTAATTAATACTGAGGGAGACTCTGTGGGGTGGATTTAAATGAATGTGCTTGTAAGTCATATGGCACTACTCACATAAAATATGGCTACAAAACAAAACAGCACTTTCTCAGAACCCGTGTTACCAAACAGGATCTCTATTTTATGGAATTTTACCCTTCTACTTAAAAAATATCTCAAGGTATTTCCCAGACTATCACCTTCTCCTGAACAATCAGCTGGTGTTCTGCTCTGATTCTCCTATCTTGCTGGCATATTCTTAGTCTCTGCTGTTAATAACCACCACATGAGAACTTTGTTCTGCTGGCATTGTTGTTGTCACTCATAAAAAAATATCCACCCTAAAATTCCCCCCTGCTTCAGGCTCAGAGAAGGAGCACTGCACTTTCTGGCTGTCCCAGCTCAATCATCAAAAAGGCCAAGTCTTTAGCAAGATTCTTCTAAAGGCATGAATGCAACAGCAGTTCAACCCAAAAGTAATTTACATGGCTAAACTCAAACTTGGTCCTGAGAGGCCTCCATGAGACAGGAATCTCCACACCTCAGAGTCTAAGACAAGCCCCTCCTGGCTCTATATACAAGCAGGACCCCTCTCTGAGTCCTGCTCCAAGGTGCTGACTATAGGAACATGTCTTCCTCTCAGGAGAATTCATGCTGTATACTCACAAGCGATCATCTGACTCCACTGGAATGGACATTTCAATGACCATAGTCTCCAATATTAAGCTTGTATTTCATCATCCAGTCATTCAGCAGATATTTATTGGATGTGGACAGATACAGGAGCCCAGCACGTGACAGAAAGAAGGCAGGAAAACAAAATGATGACATTACAAGGCACAATATCATGAGTATCACAAGAAAGGTGCCAATGGGAATATTATAAAGAAGGGAGAGTTTCTGAGTGCCGATTTATTTCACGGGTTATGAAGCTGTGATTCTACAAAACTAGCTCCTGCTGGACTTTCTCATTCTCATTGTATTTTGTGCTCATTTACAGATAGCGTTATGTTCCCTGAGCCAAAGTACCTGACTACCATGATAACTTAAAAAGCAAAGCTCCTTGAATTAAGGAATTTTCTAAAATTTGAAAACTGATCACAAATGGAAGCTGCTATTGAGACCAGATATTCTGAACTTCCTATTTTGTAGCACTCTCCCGTGATCCCTTTTGGCTCTCCAAAAATACAGCAGAGAAAGTGAAAGGAGTAAGATGGCGATCCACAGAGGTCAACACAATATGAACAAATATGAAATATCTCTCTACAGAGATTTGTTGAAAATGTGTACAAACTCATTCGTAGCCTACTGGAGGAAGCACTAACTTGAATAGGCTATTAAAAAGTCAGCTCTATCACTTACTATGGTCCTTTGACAAAACTTTTCAAACTCTCTGTGTCTAGTTTCTTTAAAGTAAAATGGGTTTAATAATGTGTATGCCACATATATATATAATATTTATAAACTTTATAAATTTTTGTTGAAAGATGAAAATACATAACACATGGAAAAATGCCTACAACAGTTCCTGGCAGTATTGGATGTTGGCAAAATTACTATTTCCTCATTTGATGATATAGATTCAATTTTTTATTTCCCTGAAAACTGGTTTATGGAATGAAAGGGTGGATGCCCCAAATCTATATATAAACTTAACTAAAAGAACAGGACAGGTGGTAACTAAGCAACAGGTTTAAGCTAGAGGACATGTTACAGTGTCTGCAGACAGTGAGGGTCTCTCATCTTCTACTCACCTCACGCAAGGTAACTATTTTATAAGAAGACTTCTGTGGGTCCAGGTGCACATTTCTAAGTGTGCAAATGATGCTGGAGAAGAATCTGTCCTACTGCACACAAGCAAACAGAACCAAGATGCATGAGCAGGTGGCCAAATGGTCAACAGTAGTCCTTCAGATGAGGTTAAGCAGGTGAACAGAGTTCTGATATAACTGTGAGACCCACCTTCCAAAACGGTTTGGAGTTTTGTGATCTAACATAATTCATTAAAAAGACTGGGTGGGTTCGAACTGTCACCTTTTAGTTAGCAGCTGAGCACTTAACCATTGTGCACCAGGGCTCCATATGTATATATATGTACATATACATACATATACACACAAAGCACAGTACTTCTCTTTGAGCACAGGCCTGGGATTGGTTCCTGCACATAATTAAAGTTCAGTAAATATGTGTGAAACGAATGGATAATTCTTGCAAGAACCGTGACAGAGTTTTTAGGAACTAACTTTATTTATTAAAAGACATCTTAGTCTGGCTTGGACTTTCCTGGTTTCACAGACTGCAGTATTCCATGTTGTTGTTTTTAGATGCCGTCACATCAGTTCAGGCTCATAGTACAACAGATCAAAACACTGCCTGGTCCTGCACTGTCCTCACGATATTCCAATATTCCATAAAATTCCATAGAAACATCAAAATTTGACAGCTTTGAAACCATCAATAGTGACCTCCAGCTGTTTCTTAAATTTCTTTTCATATAGTCCCAACATTTGTGACATATCTGAGTCTATTCCTGTTGATTGATTTGTCTCTTGGCACTATATTGTTTTTTTTCCCCCTTAGCTTTTAGTCCTTGGGTGGCTCAAGCGGTTTTCATTTGTCTACTAATCTAAAAGTTGGCTGTTCTAACCCACTCAATGGTATTACAGAAGAAAGGCCTGGCAATCTGCTTCCTTAAAGACTACTGTCAAGAATCCCCATGGAGCAGTTATACTCTGTAACACATGGGCTTGCAATGAGTCAGAATTGACTTGATGTAATGAGTTTAGTTTTGGGTGAGTTTTCATGTACTTTATAAGTTTGTGTTGAAAGCTGAACATCTTGTGTAGGACAGTAAAGACTGAGGTAAATAATTTTTATGCCTGGGAAAAGCATGCTTTTCTTTCTGCTAGGCCTTTACTGTAGGGGTTTTAGTTAATATTGTGAAGAGTATGGTGGTGTTTGAAGTTTATTGTTGTGGTGGTTACCCTCAATGCTCCAAGAAAAACAAAACCAAACTTGTTGCCATCGAGTCGATCCCAATTCATGGCAATCTCATGTGTTACAGAGTAGAACTGTTTCATAGGATTTTCTTGGCTGAAATCTTAGGAAAGCAGATCTCCAGGCCTTTCTTCCACAGTGCCACTGGGTGGGTTTGAACCACCAACTTTTAGGTTAATAGTCAAATGAAAGCCGTTTGTGCCACCCAGGGACCTTTCCTCAACACGCCACAGGCTTTACATTCTTCTAGTGGTGCTTTGTATTTAATGAAGGGCTGGTTTGTCAGAGTATTTTCTCATTGGCTACTCTAGCCTCAGCTTTAGATTTTCCCTTTACACTGCTCCTCAGACAAGGTCAGTCTCTGCAGTCTTGCAACCATTCCAGCAGTATCCCACTGTTACTTGTTACTCCACGCTTGATAGTCTGATAGTGTGGGTGGGAGGGAAGTTGGCCTTCATTGCTCTGAAATGCAGGCACTACGCCACTGGGTTTTGCAGGTGTGGCCTTCTCAGTGTTCCTGCTCCTCCCCATGCTATAGTTGTGAACCCTAAAAGTATTTCTTCATCTGTTCCAGGAGTAGAGAGAGGTTTTCTTTTTATTCCTTTCATCTACTTACAATAACGAAAGGTTTTCATCAGTGCCCTAAGGGTGGCAGTGTTTGTTGGACCTCTTTCATCCTCACTGCTACTGCTGCTCTGTAGATTAAGGTTTTGGTTCCTTTGTTAGCAAGAAAAAGAAGGGTCTAGGCCTACACCAGAAGGGATTCTCTATCAAGACATTGGCCAATGCTTTTTTTCAGTGCCTAAAAGGCCTGTGGAGAAAAGCTTGCAAAAAGGTGTAAAGCTCTCCCTATATCTGCAGACTTAAGGAGCTTCGCACTCTATTACCAGCTCATAATTGGCCACCACCAGTTCTTTTGCTATTATTCTAGCTGATGACTTCTAATCAGAGTCTGGCTGCTTCTGCCGTACATATGCCATTGTTTGTATTGCGTCTGTCCCTGCAGGTGCCCATCTCTTTGTATTTAGGTCTAGTTGTTTGCACTGTGACTTCAGCTCTCTGACAAATTCAAGAAAAGTTGTGACTTTGTAGTTTGCCTTGCTCTTCTTGCTGTTGTATGGGTAGAAGTGACTCCATTTCCAGCTCTTTATATCCCAGGCAGAAATCAAAGTCTATGTGTTTCTCAATGACAATGATAATAACATCCATATAGTATGTACTTATGTGAATGTGAAAGTATACGTCTGCATATGTATATGCATATATATATATATGTTTAGCTGGTGAAAGGTTATAAAAGCTAGAATATAAATTTGTATACCCTTACACAGAAATAGGAATCCTGGCGGCATAGTGATTAAGACCTACAGTTGCTAACCAAAAGGCTGGCAATTCAAATCCACCGTCCACTCCTTGGAAACCTTATGGGGTAGTTCTACTCTGTCCTGTTGGGTCAGTATGAGTCAGAATCGACTTAAAGGCAATGGGTTTTTTGAAACATGTAAATAAGGAAGTCCTCATTTTTCTGAAACTGTGAATGAGGTCAGCTATTCTTCCCTTAAAGGGAAATAAATTCATTGTAGATTTAATGTAAGATATGTGTACATACTTCTACATTTGTTTCACCTTTATAGTTGTTTTGACTCAGGTCCCTTGCTACTTAGGGTGAATAAGTGTATGAGTAAGGTGATTATAAATACTTACAAGAAAAAATGTTTTCTTTGGAAGGATGTAGAAGAACTTCTCAGCATGAAGAAGCTTCTGTTCTTGACAGTGTCAAGAAGACTTTTAGACAACGGTACAAAAACATGGACAACAATGCCTGCTTTGTATTACTTGGATACAGAAAACTTAACTCAGTATCTACTTTAAGTATTTCCATTCAGACCAAATTCCAATGGCTAACAAGAAAAAATAAATAAAAACCTGTTCCAAAAGCTCTTCTAATTCAGATTACAATTTCAGTATAACTTTAGATTTTTTTTTTTTAATTGAGAATACTGTAGACCCTGAAATCAGATAATCCAAGATCACATTTAATACCTTTGAGATTTTTGTCAAAATAACCTCTCTGATGCTCATTTTTCTCATCTACGTAGTAGAAGTGTTGGCGAAGAGTATTGAATACACCACGGACTGCCAAAAGAACGAACAAATCTGCCTTGGAAGAAGTGCGGCCAGAATGCTCTTAGGGGCAAGGATGGCGAGACTGCATCTTACATACTTTGGACATGTCAGGGGGGATCAGTCCCTGGAGAAGGACATCATGCTTGGCAGAGTACAGGGTCAGTGGAAAAGAGGAAGACCCTGAACAAGGTGGATTGACACAGTGGCTGCAACAGTGAACTGAAGCATAACAACGATTGTAAGGATGGTGCAGGACCAGGCAGTGTTTCGTTCTGTTGTGCACAGGGTCGCTATGAGTTGGAACAGACTCGACGGCACCTAACAACAACAACAACACGTAGTAGGATTGGAACATGCAGCTCAATGGTAATTTTAATAATTGCAAGAGTGCTCACATATATTTCCCTGAAAAGTACAAGGGGCTCACAATAATAATATCAACAACGACAAGAAAAAAATAACATCGAAATAAGTAACACCATTTAGTGACTTCCCAACCAATCCCTGACTTATAAGGGAAAGCAGTCGATTCATCCTCTTCCCCCATTCCTCACTTCTTTCCAAGAGAAGAAGGTACTAAACTGGCTACCCAATTCCCTGTTACTCGTTGAGCCATATTCACTAGTGGACAGTTCCCCGTATGTTATAATTTTCTCTCTCCTCCAATTACATTGGCAAATCAGTGAAAGGACCTGAGGTCACCAATGTCTTCACCCCTCCTTACACTCAAGGTTAGTGTTGTAACTATCATCCTTCTACAAATTATGTCCCAGATACTACCCACCTGATGACTGGATCTCATAGATGGGAGATTATTTTTTATGATAGAGCTTTTTTATGACTGAATATTTTTCATTTATTTGCTTTGTTTTGCTTGTTTATTTTAATAAGATTCTGTCCCTGAAATCTGTCCAAGTTAGTTTTATATCTTTTTCCATTAGTGCATTTCTTATTTATTGCTTCTGTCTGCTGTTTCGTGGGTTCAGCCCAAGGATGCTCAGATTCCAAGATAAGATTTCCAATTTAGAGTTTAGGGGTCCTGATTGGGATCTGAGAATATGTCCTGTGTCCTAGCCACATTATCAGAGAGTCCTGCATTTGTTTATTTGGCATTGGCCAGGCTAATCATAAAACCTACTTTAATTTCCCATTTTTTTAATAGTCCCTGTGGTTTTTATATTTCCTTCAGGGACTTTATATGAAGGGGCTATGAGACTCAAAGAAAGGTTCAAATATTCCTGATACCCTGTCTCTAGGAGAATGGCATCTAACATTACCAAAATCTCACCTCTCTTTCTAAACACCCCTTTCCCTTTGGGGCTATCTCAATGTTTTCTAGATTTGAAGGATATACAAAATTCTCTTCCCACTCTTTTCTTTATTGACTTTCTAATAGAGGTTAAATTTGAATTAAAAAAAAAAAAAGCTAAAGGTACAACTGTGAAATGCTCGGTTGTGGTATGAGATACCATGGCAACAAGGTGCAAACTGCAGAAGGAGACCTCAAGTTTGGACTTTCCAGGTAATGACATGGTCAGGGATGTGTCCCTCATGGCCCATTTTGGATTGGCAAAAGCAGAGTCTGGTCCCACATGCTTGGAACTACTCAGAAAGGTGGTTTCTACCATATGGAAAAGAGAAGAGACAGTCCCAAGAGACGTGGAAAGATTATTGCTAGATCTCTGCTCTTTACTCAAGTTCAACAGTAAACATGGCTACACTTAATCTAGCAGGTGGCCTGGAAATGAATCTCTCTATGACGTAGCACAGAGAAAATATATTTTAGTGCTGTCTCTCTCACAAAATGGCGAGCTGCTTTAGGGCTTTCCTTGGTTGCCTTTGCCTCCCACACTATTAGCCTGACTCAGTTGCTCACTGGGACACAAGGAAGAAAGTCAAACAGTAAACAACCTGGAGCTTCCGAGATTAAAATTCTAACTTCCTTCTAAACTCTAAAGTCTGTTCTAATTAAATACAAGCAGCCAAGACAAGTCAAACAGGCCTGTGTATTTTCTGAACATTGTTTTATCTGGACTCTTAAATTTCCCAAATTTTCCCAACCCCTTTAATCAGTTTTACTGCTCTTAGAATTTTTTTGCAAGTTAGAGATTAAAAAAAAAAAAAAAAAACCAACTGTTCAAGGCAAATCCGTTTTGAATCTCAGTAGTTTATCAGGTAAAGAAAAAGTAAAAGCCCAATTGGCTTTAATGAAATGTGAGAATATCAAACATCTTCATTTAACCATCCCTTCTCCCTTTTTCTCCCTAGAAGTTCTATGTAGAAAGCAGCTATTTTTATTGACAGAGTTTTAACGAAGCTGACCTTCCGCCTCCCAATCCAACAAAGCCATCACTGTCCCTGGGAGAAGGGACCACATCTTTGTCTTCATTATATCCTTGTTACCTATCTCATGGTCTAACACATCACAGGCAATTAATAGATGCAAGAATGAAATGACTAATTGACAGTCTAACCTTGATTTCTTGATCCTTGGCTGGTTATTTAAAGTATTATTGGACCTTAGGTACACAGAGATGGGTCAAATACTCATCACAGGTTCGTCCACAGCCCTTTCTTCTTAACTTTATTGTTTTCTCCTTCACTCTCCATCCCTTCATTCCCAGTTGCATTCCCCTCTCTCTCAGCTGCCTTATCTAGAATAATTGTATTAGTTAAGCTATTGCTATGGCCAAAGGACACCTGGTGGTGTAGTGGTTAAGAGCTACGGCTGCTAACCAAAAAGTCGTCAGTTCAAATCCACCAGGTGCTCCTTGGAACTCCATGGTGCAGATCTACTTTGTCCTATACAGTCACTATGGGTCAGAATCAACTCGACGGCAATGGGTTTGGCAACAGGTATTACAAATAAACCTGAAATCTCAGTGGTTTCACAAAACAGAAGTTTTTGTTTTCCTCGTGTAAAGTCCAGCGTGTGTGTGTGTGTGTGTGTGTGTGTGTGTTAGAGGGATGGAGGTAGGGCAGTTTCAGAGACCTAGGCCAATGGAGATTGTACATCAAAACACAGCTTCCAAAGTTGAGGGGGAGTGAGGGAGAAAGAGAGTGAGTGGAGACTTGCATGGGAGGTTTTTATGAGTGAGGTTTTGAACTGGTTTACATTATCCTGCCTATGTTCATTAGCCAAAACTCAGCCCCATGGCCACACCTAACTGTGAGGCAGCCTAGGAAATGGATTTGATGAACAGGGAGCTAATCTCAGCGTCTAATGCTTCCAAAACATGGCCTATATGTTCATCCTAATAAGCGTACAAACTGAATAACATATCACCTTGTTGTTTTGGTGGTAGTGATAGCGTATGTGTAGTAGTCTGAAGGCTGGGAAAAGTGGTCATTTAAAAAGTGACACTGGACTCTAGATCTCATTTTTCTTTTATTACTTTTACCACTTAACATTCTTTTTTTCTGTGATAATGTTTAGCACTTACACAGAGCTTATTATGGGCCTTACACTGTTATAAACCCTTTACGCAGGTAGGTAAATTTATTTAATCATTATAACAACCCTGTAAGGTAACTTGCATTTTCATCATCCCTATTTTACCGAGGAGAACACTGAGACACAGAGTTTGTCAGTGGTGTGGTCAGATTTTGAACACAAGGAATCAGAGTCCAGAACAGTTTCATAGTATTAGCTCATAATTTATAAAAGACTCATCTGTAATCTCTCTCTTCCATTTTGAGTTTTTGCTTAGTTTTCTTTTGGTAGGAGTTTGTCTATTTGATTATTTCTTTCTGAGAAGCAGCTTTAGACTTGATTATTCATGGCCATTGCTTTTTGTTGTGGTCCATTATTTCATTTATTTCTCCTTTTTCTCTGCAATTTTATTTCATCTTGTTTCTTTGGATTTACTCTGTTGCTCTTTTTGTACTTTTTGATTTAAACTCAGCACATTTACAGCAAGTTATCTTTTACTCCCGAATAAATGTGATCGGAGGTGCAGATTTTTCTCTATGTTCTGCTTTAACTGCATCCCAGAAACTGTGACGTGAGATATTTTCAGCGTTATACCGTCTGGTTGGTGTTGTTTTAGTGCTGTAGAGTCGGCTCTGACTTGTGTATAACGGAACAAAACATTGCCTGGTCCTGAGCCATCTTCACACTCTTTACTATGTTTGATTCCATTGTCATAGCCATTGGGTCAATCCATCTCATTGAGGGTTTCCTCCCTTTTCACCGATCCTCCACTTTACCGAATATGATGTCCTTTTCTAGCGATTGGTCTTTCCTGATGATGTATCCAAAATAAGTGAGCTGAGTGTCACCATCCTCACTTCTGAGGAGCATTCTTGTTTTATTTCTTCTGAGACTGATTTGTTCCTTTCTCTGACAGTTCACAGTATCTTTAATATTCTTCATGATATAGCTCTTAGCACTTAATGATTTTCTTTACAGTGTCTGCTGTAATTCAGGTTTTTTTTTTTTTTAGTTAGTTAGTTACAAAAAACACGGGATTTTGAAAGTCAGCTGTTTCATATTGATTTATTATTATTATTATCGTGATGTTGGTGAAGAAAATTAAATGCACCATGGACTACCAGAAGAACAATCAAATCTGCCTTGGAAGAAGTACAGCCAGAATGCTCCTTAAAATAGAGGGTCAGCATAAATGAAGAAGACCCTCAACGAGATGGATTGACACAGTGGCTGCAATCCTGGGCTCGAGCATAGCAATGATTGTGAGGATGGCGCAGGACTGACTCAACAGCACCTAACGACAACGACATACACGTATCACAAAACATTTGCCATTTCAACATTTTTCCATGTACGGTTCAGTGATAACAAAAAGGATCATAAGCCTAAAAGTTAGAGCTAAAGCTATAAAACCTTTAGAAGGAAACATAGGAGTAAAGCTTTGTGATCTTGGATTAGGCAATGGTTTCTTAGTTATGTTTCTTCAAAAGCAAAAACATGAGTGATACAAGAATAAATAAATAAAGTAGGCTTCACAAAATTAAAAACTCTATACTTCAAAGGACATTATCAAGAAAGTGAAATACAACATATAGAATAGAAGAAAATATTGCAAATCATATGTTGGGTAAGGGATTTATATCCAGAACACATGAAGAACTCTCGTTGTTAGGTGCTGTAGAGTTGGCTCCAATTCATAGTGATCTTATGTGTAACAGAATAAAATGCTGCCCAGTCCTCTGCCATTGTACCAATCGTTGCTATGTTTAAGCCCGCTGTTGCAGCCACTGTGTCAATCAAATAGAGCACAATTCAATAATAAAAAGACAAATGACTCAATTTTGAAAGAGGCAAAGTATTTGAATAGACATCTTTTCATAAAAGGTATATAAATGATCAATAAGCACAGGTAAAGATACTCAACATCATTAGATATCAGAAAATAGAAATCAAAACCTCAGTGAGATATTACTTCACACCTACTTCTTGCTGTTGTTAGTCACAGTCGAGTCAGCTCTGACTCATGGCAACCCCATGTACCAAAAAAAAAAAAAAAAAAAAGCAAACCTTGTGCCATAGAGTCAATTCCGGCTCATAGCGACCCTATAGGACACAGTAGAACTGCCCCATGGAGTTTCCAAAGGGCACCTGGCAGATTTGAACTGCCGACCTCTTGGTTAGCAGCTGTAACACTTAACCACTATGCCACCAGGGTTTTCACCCCATGTACAGCAGAACAATATGTTGCTCAGTCCTGAGCCATTTCATGACCATTGGTATACTCAATTCCATTGTTACAGCCACTATATATTTTGAGTGCCTTCCAATCTAGAGGCCCCAGCACTATATTGGGTAATACTCTGTTGTGATCCATGTTTTCATTGGCTAATTTTAGGAAATAGATCATCAAGCCTTTCTTCCTAGTCTGTTTTACTCTGAAAGCTCTGCTGAAACCAGTTCACCAGGAGTTGCCCTGCTCGTGTTTGAAATACCAGCGGCATAGCTTCCAGCATCAAAGCAACATACAAACCGACACAGTAAGACAAACTGAAAGATAGGTGGTTATCACATGTACTAGGACGGCTAAAATAAAACGATAGACAATAGAAAGTGTTGGTGATGTATCCAAAGATAGTTTTTGCATGCATTTTACGTCCTTACTCACCTATTCCACTGATATTGCTTTCCTCTGATAGAGGTTGTTCCATCGCTTATCTTTCACAGTGTTTGACATTCTCATATATCTCATGAATGTTCCTTCTTTCATTTCCTTGCTACTTACAGGTATGGTGGCTAGTAATATCTAACCAGAGGAATAGTCAAAAGAGTAGGTCCTAGATTGTGCTGCAGGAGAATTTAGTGGCTGAGAGGTATGCCTTCGAACAGAGGGCCTCTAGTGTTGTAACTGGAGTCCTTGGGTGGTGTAAATGCTTAATGCATTCAGCTGCTAACTAAAAGGTTGACAGATTGAATTCACCCGGAGGAAAGGCCTGGTGACCTCCTGAAATGTAATTGTTGGTGAAGTGGGAAGATGCTTGAGAGTGAGCAAATATCCTGTTCCCCAACAGGCTCACCCACAGGTTTTAGAGTCCATATTGATGCTTATCTGAAAGAAGCAATACTGTTATGGCTGCAAAATAAGGATTAGTTCTAACCTTAGAATTCCTGTTACATTTATTATTTGCCCCTTTACTGTATTTTTATCAGATATGTTATAATCCACTACAGTGATTCTTCATTTTGAGAGTCAAATTGTCACTGGTTTGTATAATGGAAGCTTTTTGAGGCTTGATTCTAAGTTCTTTTGACATATCCTCACATAACATATTGTTTTTTGTTTTTTCCAGCTCTTCATTATGTTCTGAGGGAAAAACAATCCAGGGTTCTTCTTATAGTTACCTTGCCCTCATTAACTGAAATTAGGCTAATTATAAAAGAATAAAGCTACCTTTATAGGAGAGAAACAAGACAGACATTATCGTTATGAATTAAATTGTGACTTTCCAAAATTTGTATTGGAATTCTAACCCCTTTACCCATGGATGTAATACTCTTTGGAAATAGGGTTTTCCTTGTTATGTTAACTAGACCATACCCCTGTAAGTCAGGTTATCAAACCTTATCACTTCCGAGTATTAAAAAGAGGAGAATGGATACAGAGGCAAACACAGGGAGAAAGGGAAGACAGATGACCGAGACAGATGATTCAACAAGGATTTCTGGCAGCTGCTAGAAGTTGAAGTAGAAAAGGAAGGACCTCCCCCTATAGCTACACCTTGAACTCAGACTTCTGGACTCTTGAACTGTGAGAAAATACATTTCTGTTTTTCAATGCCACCCACTTGAGGTACTTGTGTTATAGCAGGACTGGGAAACTAAGATGATAGATAACCTTAACCAAGTGATCAAAGTTATCATCAAAAATAAGACTTACTGACATCTTGTGTCTCCCGATATAGCACACTTTTATCCATGCTGTAAAATGCTGATGTCGTGTGCCATCAAATGAATCCCAATTCATAACAACCTTATATGATGGAGTAGAAATGTTCCATAGAGTTTCTTAAGCTGTAATCTTTCTGCGAGCAGATTACCGGGTCTTTTCTCCTGTGGAGTGGCTTGTGGGCTTGAACCTCCAACCTTTCAGTTTAGCACCCAAGCATTTAATCATTGTACCATCAGGCCTCCTTGTGTTGGAAAATACCCATGTTATATTATATGTGTAAAGAAGAAGTCAAATACCAAATTATATATAATTATGATCTCAATTATGTGTAAAATAAATTTCTCATAATAAAAAAATGACATTCAGCAAAACATGAATAGTAGTTTTACATGGCAGTAGATTATGAGTTACCATTATCATTTTCTTTATATATTTTTTTGCTTTCCTTTGTTTTCCACAATGAAAAAGAAAATCTCTGGGCTCAAGTCCAAGGTGCCTCCCACTAGCATAAGGATCATTGGCCAGCCCCTTACTCTCACTCTATCTCAGTCTTCCTAATCTATGCCATGAGGGACTCCAGGCGTGTGCTTCTCCTACTTTCATTTCTGCAGAGAAAACAGATCACATAACCCCAGGGGCTCCGGGGTGAAAAGGTGAAGTAGGCAGCTATATATAGAAAATGTCTTTGTAATCTTGGTCTATCTGAGAAATGCGTATGAATGTATTTCTCATTCTATTCTATAACACAGATACTGACTTTAATATAAAAATTAACATTTGTGTGTGAACCCTGGGGATGTACCATTTTAGGAAACAAAGTTCTCAAGAGATTTCAAAGTTAATATTTTAAATGTCCCTAAGCCTAGTATTCAAAGAAAGTCCTAGTGAACCACTTCCAAAATATCAGCCAATGAAAACCCTATGAAGTGCGGCTGCACTCTGACACATTTGGGGTTCCCATGAGTCAGAGCAGACTTGAAGGCAACTGGTTTTTAACCCAAGGGATAACAACATGAAGTAATTTTCAAATAAATAATGATCGGATTGGTCTTTGCATAATTTCCTACTTCGAAAAAGGACTTACTAAAAAATTCCCAAAATTTCAAAGCAAATGAAAGAATAAGTGAGGCATTTACACTCTCAGCAGAAAGGGGCTGTCCAGAAGAAGCAAGCTCATGGGGCTACTATTTAAAAAGGAACATGCTACTGGGCACAATCAAGAAAGGGATGCATAGTCTTTCACAACAGAAAAGAACCCTGTTTTGGCATCCAATGGCGGGATGTTCACAGAGGTCACATGACAAATTGAGTCATGTGTAATAAGCTATATTGATCCTCAGCAGATGTTAAAAAAAAAAAATCCTACTGTGAACTTCATAGGAGAAGAAGTTTTGCTAGTATCTAGTAGTGCATGGGAGGAGATGATGGACTGGTGAAAAAACAAAGCCCAGAGGAGTGTCTTTAATCCTGTGCTGTGAGATTTACTGGGGCCCGACAGGGGTCAGACTTGAGTTCCCCTCTGTTCACAATCTATAAAAAGTGATATAGACTGGTTAATTCTGCTGACAAGACAAAGCAGAGGAAGACATAAGCCCTTCAACAAAAAGTCAGCAAAATTCAGAAGTGTTTGGGGCTATTCCCTTGGCCTGAAAATTCTCAGAAATTAGTCTGCGTTAGTTCATCAATGCTCACATTTTGGCGGGTGGGGTGGGGAGAGCAGTGGAATGTATGACCTACAAAGTAAGTGTAGAAGAACCAATCAAAGTTGTTTTTGGCACTGGAAAGAAGATTACATTAGTGTGACTTAAATTCCTGGATTGCTTTGGACAATGCCAAGATCTGGGACTCAATTCTAGATAAGGCAGCGGCAAGTTTCCCAGCCTCCTATTTTAGTCATGTCAAAAGAAAGTGCAGTAAACTGAAATGGTGTGCAAACATTTTTAGTGGGATGGAGCACTTCGCATTAGGCTTGCTTTTGGTGGGCTGGCCATGGAGATAAACTGGGCCACACTCATCTCTGGCACTCTGGCACACTGTGGGAAATCATGATGTGTAAAAAATCTAGTTTTACCCTTCCTTCCAACTTCATGGAGGCTTAGCAGTAATGCTATCTTCTTGGAAAGATATGAAATGCATTCAAATTATTTGCTATTAAGTATTGAATCTATTTCCCAATACAGAAGGTGTCACGGATTGAATTGTGCCCCCCAAATTATGTGTCAACTTGGTTAGGCCGTTATCCTCAGTAGTGTGGTTGTTCTCCATTTTGTGATTTTCCTGTGTGTTATAAATCATAATCTCTGCCTAAGGTTAAAGAGGATTAGGGTGGATGTAACACCCTGGCTCAAGTCACATCCCTCAACCAATGTAAAGGAAGTTTCCCTGGGGTGTGGCCTGTACCACCTTTTATCTTACACGAGATAAAAGGAAAGGAAAGCAAGCAGAGAGTGGGGACCTCAAATCACCAAAAAAGCAGTCCCAGGAGTACAGGACGTCCTTTGGACTCTGGGCTCCTGCACGGAGAAGCTCCCAGACCAAGGGAAGATGACAAGGACCTTTCTCCAGAGCTGACAGAGAAAGCATTCCCCTGAAGCTGATGCCCTGAATATGGGCTTATAGCCTACCAGACTGTGAGAGAATATATTTCTCTTTGTTAAAGCTATCTGCTTGTGGTATTTCTGTTATAGCAGCCCTAGATGAGTAAGACAGAAGGTATTTCCATATCAGAGGATAGACCACAGACAGTCATACCAAAAACCAAACCAAACCCAATGCCGTGGAGTCAATTCCAACTCATAGTGACCCTATAGGACAGAGTAGAACTGCCCCCATAGAGTTTCCAAGGAGTGCCTGGGGGATTTGAACTGCCGACCCTTTGGTTAACAGCCATAGCACTTAACCACTACACCACCAGGGTTTCCACAGACATACTTTTTTTTTTTTTCTCTTCTTCGCACTGCTTTTGGTCCTTTCCAAACAAAGCACTTTGTTTGGGATTAATTACAATGTGTGTTTTCATTTTGATGTCAGAAGAAGGGAACTCTAGACATTACACCTGAATTTGGAAGATCTCATTTCTTACTGAACTACATTGCTGCACTGTTTGAACAAAGCTAAAAGGATGGGTTTTTCCAAAGGTGGTCCTTCTGTGGTAGAGAGTGGAGTTCTAAGAGATGAAATATCCATGATGTGTCTTTGGAGTGAATTGTTTAGATGAGAAGAACAGTCTGAAGCCATGTGAATATGGAAGGTTTCAGGACTGTGGATGGTGAAGTCACCCGAAGCAGTTTTAGGGTTTAATGTGAAGCATAGGACTTTCTGCCAGGTGACAAATGGGCAGTACATATGAAAAAATGACCTATATAAAGGTTGGCAGATAGCAGAAACACAGATAAGAATAATATATACTTCTGGTCAGAGACTCAATGGAAGACAGTTTTCTCAAGTAGGGTGGGAAAGAAATGGCCTAGTGTCATGTGGAGCTATAAAAATGTGTTTCAAATCTGCTAGAGCCAGTATCTAGGGGTCACTTCAAAACAAGCAGTGCAGTCACCAGAGTTTTTCAGAGTTTCAGAGCGCATGGGTGGTAGAAAGAACGTTTTCTGAGGGGATTGAGGATAAATGAGGAGGAAAGTTTGAAACGGAGTGGCCATTTCTAGGAACCCCATGGGAAGCATAGGGAGCTCAGTTAGTGAAAGAATGGATTTAAAGGTCTAGGAGAAAGGACTTATACATTTAGATAAGAATTCAGAAGAGAAACTGAGGAATAGAACCTCAACCTGGAGGGAAGCCATGGAGCTAACAGAAATGTAGTAAAAAGTTTTAGAAAATCACAATTTTCTTAGTGCCCTATAGCCCTGAGAAATGGCCTTTCCATTTCTGTGAAGTGATAATCCTAAAATTCTCCTTATTTAGATCATCCAATCCTTGTGTGAATTGATCCTGCCATCTAAACTTGTTTTTTTCCTGAAAGCAAAGTGGAAGATGTTCACTCTGGCAACTTGAGCACACACCTTCACGTAGTTTAGAAACCGTGCACCATTTTGTAAAAACGCTCTCCCTTTTCCAGCCATTCTGAGTTCTGACAACACACTAGGGATGATGGCAAGGATGTTGTAGCACTTGGAAGGCCTCAGAGTGGGGGGAGAGAGCTGACTCCAAGAGTAAAAGTTTGAATGATTGTCAGGCGGGGGGCCAAGGAAAAGGGGAGCCACTCTGCCAATTCTGCACTCCCCTCCCAGCACTCCAACTTCCTACCCGCCGCCAAGACACATTTTATTTTTCTGACATGAAATATGTATATAATTCTAGTCTGATCTTTTAAAGCACAAGAGGGTTGATTCTGTTTATGCCTCCTTCTTACTCCCACCCAGTACAAACATTGGCCCCCAGCCTGGTGGTGACGACAGGATCTAACAAAACAGAATCCAAGAGCTAGGAAGTAGATGGCTAAGTAAATATGCCCCCAAACACTGACGTTTTTAACTGGGTAGGTACAGTGGCAAAGGACTTGGACTGGGAGGCACAGGCCAGGAAACTGGGGTGGGAAAACAGCAACAGCCAGTGAATGACTGACTTTTTGTTTGGAGTTCGATGCTGTCTGCCTGCTTCATACATTTGGATCCCAGGCGTCACTACTGGACTTAGGTCCTGCTGGCTGAAGGTGGAATGTGTAGCCTCACTGAAACAGGATCTGCTTTACTATGTTTCATGTAGGTACCCAAAATACATGTCTCATCATCTTCAGTGGCAAATATGACTCATGTGAAGAATGGGGACTTCATGAAAATTAAAGGAATTAGGCAATTGGAAATACACAAGTCCATGAACTAACATTACAGAGCACTTGTGGTGCATCCAGGTGCATCCATACTGCTATCAAAGGCCAGGCACTGTGCCTTGCATTTTGTAGCTATTACTTCATTTTATTTATTCGTCATATGGGGATGTGTCAGCTATGGGAAGAACATTAAAAAATAACATCTCGACTGCAATAGGTAGGAATTCATGGTATCAAAGACCTTGTATCATTTCTCATTTATTTAAAAATTTTTCTTAAAAGTCATTAAATTTCTTTCTTTGTCCCAATACTTCTATAAGAAAAGTAGTTCTGTTTTCTAATGTGGTGTTTATTTATACCCAGCACCTATCTCATAATGGAGCCCTGGTAGTGCATGGTTATGAACTCAACTGCTAACCAAAACTTGGGCAATTCAAATCCACCGGAAACTACATGGGGTTGTTGTACTCTGTCCTAATTGGCTTGATGGCAAAGGATTTGGTTTGGTTTTATCTCATGATATATGCATTTTTATTACATACACATTTGAATGAGTAAACAATTGATAAGGAATAAAGGATTCTGGGAAAGATAGACAAAGAATTTATGAATTCAGCTTAACTTTTGATAATTATCCTGAAGTCTCAGTCAAAGAGTCATGGAAAGGATGTTTACTCAAAACCAAAAGGAGGATTTCCTTCTTATATATGTCTCACTAGCTGTATATCTCCTTTACTTCCAGCTACCACAGTGCAAAAGGGGGCCATTTTTATTGTTGTGATCAGTAGCTTTAGTGTGGGAAACGGCACCTGCCCCTTCAGTAGCCCAGGATGGACATTGTCTAGGTAGATATACAACATCAGTGAAGCTCTCAGGAATGAGATATGTGGATTGTCTTGAGTGTGAGTCAAGCTGAGTCTAACTTCCTGACTTTAAAATCTCCTACTTGATTATTTCTTAGAAAAACAGGACATGTTAATAAAATAAAATCTGCAAGTGATTCTTAAAAGTCTACTCTGCTACTCTGGATCTCTCTTCATTTTTCTCCCTCTTTCTCTTTCTCAATCGCTATTTCTTTTAATGTCTCTGCCTATCTTGGAATGGAAGTCTCAGATATCTGCCACCAACATATTGATTGGCCTAGGTAAGCTCAGAATCTGAAAAGAATCTGTCTTATAAATTATAACTCAAAACAGTGTTAGTCGTTCCAAGAACAAGCATTGAAGAACATGTGGGGATATGCCTTAACCCAAGTTATTTTGAGTTAGAAAATATTATTTTTCATAAAATTGGCTGGATTAATTGTGAGTATTTTTAATTCTCATTTTTTGTCACCATGCCTACAGGATATACAGCCTTTCCACTGGACTGCTCTCCATGTAATCTCCTCCTCAATCGTTGGCTCCTCTTTTATCTATGTTTAGACATCTAAGCTCATCACTATACTTGCCTTTCTCCAACTGTTGTTGGCCTCATTCCCATGCCCTTGATGGCAATATGAACAGCCACCCAACAGAATTAAGGTGAATGAAAGTGGTATCTTAATGGCAAAGTGGGCTTTTCTTATCGAGGATGGAAGATAATCTTCCATTTTTTATCAGCCAACAGGAGAGCTTTCTGGAGAATCACAGTCACATGTGAGGTGTTGGTATATTGGGCTGACTTGCTTGATACTACATTCTATATCATAGTATTCTCTCTCGTGATGCATTTTTCGTTAGAGCAGAACCACCATATATAACACCACAGATTTCATACTGCAACTCTCTAGGGGCTCTGGGGAGGGCCATCACATAGACTGCAATTAGAATGACACTTCTGGAAGTGTGCCATGCACAACCTAACAACCATACATGTTAGCACCTATATTCTTAGACTCATAGCATATTACAGCTACAAAGAGAGTATGCATAATCTACTCAAACGTCTAAATTTCCCAGATGAAGAACTGAGGCCCACCAAATGGAAGATCTTGCTTATATTTCATAGAACCAGTTCTTTATAGCGTGAAACTGGACCCCATATTGCCTCACAGTTTTTCACATTTCATGAGTAAATAACATTGATGGGGGATATATTTTTATTTACCACATAAAATTATATAAAAATATTTTATGTTTAATAAAATTGTAAGACCTCCCTTCACCAGCTCAGAAACCTTCATAATTTAAAAGTCATGGATAGTTGAAGTGGAAACATAATTTTATTCCAAAATTCTTGTCATAAAAAAATAAATATTGTTCTTCAGGAAGAGTGGAGGGTGGCATAGTTCATAGAAACATAGGCATTAAAAAAAAAATCCTAAAATAAAGACCCCAAATGATTTTTAAACAGTGTTCAATCCTGGGCAAAACCTACTTTTCAGTTGCTGTTTACCCAGTAACATAAGCTTTATCTTTGCTGGCTAGCTTACCCATTAACAGAGCACCACAGGCCCCTGCTCTAGAAAGAGCATGAGGCTGGTAATTATAAGGCTGATGTCTTAGTCTTGACTGTTCTTGTGGTTCAATGTTTGGCTCAGAACATGTTTCTTTTTTCTCTGATCATTGGTTTACCAATTTGTCAAAAGAGGTTAGACTAGATGACCACTAAGAGTTCCTACCATTATTAATATTTTACAATGCAATCTCTTAGAATTAGGTAGAAGGTAAAGACATATGGTTATAATAACGTAGAATTCTCTTTGAACATTAAAGGGCAACCCGTGTAGGGTATTTAATTTTCAGCCTTGTTGTCTATATTTTCTTTTAATGGAATCATTTTGTTGTATGAACAATAGGTATGTATGATTCTTTAGCATCTACTAGATTGATCTACAATGAAATGTCCTAGTTCCACCCTACTGCCACCACCCCCATCTTCTAAATCTTGGAACTTCTCAGTGTTAAAGCAGCTTCTTGGCTCTGAGCTGGGTATTTGTTTACTTGGTGTTTTCCATCATCTGGGAATTCTCATTCAGGACTCTCTGTTCTCTGTTCACTGTCTCTCTGGTCTCCGTGCTCTCTGCCTCCTCACTGATTATTCATCTGCACGGTTTCCCTTCATGGTTAGTCTTTTTCATTTGTTTCATGTTTTTCATGTCAGTATATTTAAGTTCAAGCCTGATATTCCTGGATCCCTTCTAAGAAAACTTTGTTTTTTTTTTCCTGTCTTCTTTCTCTCCTTGTTTGATCATCTATGCTTTTCCTGAAGTTTCATTCCAGCAGCAATTGCAGGGAATTTATCAGTGCAGTTTATAATTGTCCCATTTGTTTACTGCAAACTTCCTTCTCACTTGAGGTCTTCTTATTCTCAGGAGGTGTCATCATCTGGGCGATATCTCTTAGTTTCTGACACTTCCAAAAAGGCAAGCTTCCTAAAATTCTTCCTCCAAGATGTCATGACTTGATCCCCAAAACCTCTGATTATGATAGATAACACTCCTGTGACAGTGTTAGGTCATATGGCACAGATATGACTTTAAGATAGGGAGATTATCCAGGGGGCTGATCTAATTCTATGGGCTCCTTAAAGCCCAGAGCTTTCTCCAGCTGCAGTCAAAAGTAAGAAAGATTTTATGTGTGGGGAGTCTGCACATCATTGCTTCTTTGTAGATGGGAAGGGATGTATGGAAAGCATGAGAAGCAAAGTGTGCAACCTCTAAGACCAGAAAGCATCTAGGCTGGTTGATGGCCAGCAAGGAAATAAGGACCTTAGCCCAACTACCACAAGAAGCTGAATCTGGCCAACAATCTGAATAACGCTGGAAGCACATTCTTCCCCTGTGTCTCCAGGTAAGAGCTTAGCCTGGCTGACGCATTGACTTTGGCTTCCTCCAACCTAACCCAGTTGCACCATGCCCAGACTTCTGACCTACAGAAACTGTGAGATAATAAATGTGTGCTTTTTTTAAGCTGCTAAATTTGTAGTAATTTGTTACACAACAATAGAAAACTAGTATCCCCAGCTATTGCACTGTGTTGGTGTGCCTGTCCTCCTGCCTCTGAATTCTGTACCTACAGGATTGGGATCTATGAGTTCATTGAGTTAAAGGTCTTTCAAACCACAAGATCTCCCAAGCACTGAGATTAGGAGAAACTTCTAAATAATCCCTAAAATAATTCTAATTTAGAGTTGCAATATTATTATTTCTCATTGTTGTAAAAATATAGATAATACAACAATTCAACATTCTTCATGTATACAATTAAGTGACATCAGTTACATCAGTCACATTGTACAACCTTCACTGACATCCATGGCTAAATTTTCCATCGCCATAAATAGAATTGCTACATTATTTTATTTGAGCTGAATTGGGAAGGGCATGGCATAGACTTTCCTCTATCAGGCACCACTAGCCGAAATCTTCCAATTAGCAAATTATGCCCTATACTCACTCAGTGACACAGTAGAGGGGTGACAGGGGTATAGAAAGTGGAGGTAGGTTGTACTGGGGGTATTGGACCAATCACGTGAAAAACTAGACTCTTTAAGTACAATTTTGAAAGTAAATAAAAAAGTTTAGGAACAATTAATTTGCAAAGGTAAAAAGAGACTAAAAAGGAATCAGAAATCATGTAGATAGATTGATGTTTAGACTCTGAGAATTTGATTCAAACTACTCATAGAATAGTCATTGCCTTTAGAGTTCAGGAGAGAGAGAGAGAGAGAAAGCCTACTTAGTCATGCTGCAGGCATCATCCTATGTTATTTATGCCTTATCTTCTTTTTGCATGACTACAAAATGAAGAATAAACTAGGAAACTGTAGAGATAAATTATATTTTTTGTAATAATTTGAATCTGTGCATACTGAACACAAGTTAACAGAAAAATAAGATTTAAGGTAAAAGTTAGCTGTAAGAGGCTTCCATATCAAATTGTTCTGAAACTTTATTCTTCAAAGTTTTCAGGCCTTAAAAAGATAATAAAACATAGGTTTAAATGCCTGGTTGGTGAATAAAGATGGATGTATTCAATTAAAAAATCGTTGGTAGTGAAAACAGAGTTTTAAAGATGTCAGAAATCAAGATTTTAATTTGACAACTTTGAGAATTTTACCTAAGTGTTTTCATTCCTATAGATCCATCTCAAAATTACATACATAGATAGATCTACAGGAATGAAAACATTTAGTCAAATTCTCCAAATTGTCAAATTTTGAGATCTATCTCAAAATTGGAGCCCTGGCGGCACAGTGGTTAAGACCGTGGCTGCCAACCAAAAGTTCAGCATTTCAAATCCACCAGCCACTCCTTTGAAACCATATGGGGCAGTTACACTCTGTCCTATAGGTTTGCTATAGGGTCACTATGAGTCGTAATTGACTTGAAGGCAACAGGTCGTCTGTTCTCATCTCAAAATTGCGTATCACTTGTACTAATTTTCTGGGGCTGCCTTAACAAAATACCCAAAGATGGCGTTAGTACAGAAATTTGTCATTTCATGGTTCTGGAGGCTGAAAGTCCAAATTAGGGTATCAGCCATGTTGATTCCTTCTGAAAATTCTGAGAAAAAAACTGTTCTATGCCTCTCTCCTAGACTGTGGTAATGCCAGGGATTCCTTGGTTTGCAGCTATAGTGTCACATAGAGAACTTACTTTGTCTCTCTGTCTCTGTAAATCTCCTCTTCTTTTGAAAAGATATCAGTCATGTAGGATTAGAACACACCCTACTCTATTATAACCTCATATTAACCTAACTGATAACAACTTCAAAGGCCCTCTTTCCAAACAGGATCACATTCACAGGTACAGGTATTAGGACTTCACTATACCCTTGTGGAAAACAATTAAATCCATAATATCATGTAAGTATCAAACATGGTCTTTATATATGAAATGTATTTTTATAGAAATAAAGACAGACTATAATAATGTAGTTACCTAACCGCATATGTGACCCATGTCTAACAGATACAAAGGATAGTAGAAAATATTTATGAAAACTTCCAAATATCAGACTGTGAGAGATGTAAATGAGTGTGTTCAGAAATTTTGCAAATTTCCTTGCAATTGGGCAAAGTCAAGTTGTATCTGCTCCTAAACTCGGCCTAAAATAAATCTGTGGCTGGGTCTCCCCAGGTGGGGGCTATGGCAGTTCCCACACCCATTTCCTGGGGTATGCAATGAATGAGAGCATGCATTGACCCAAGCTGGTAGGTCAGAGAGAGGATGAGAAGACTAACTGGAAGAACCTGAAATGTGAATGCTAGTGACTCAGGTGAGGTGGGGGAGAGGGGAGAAGGAGAGCATTCCAGGTAAAGAAAACACAGAGGAAATGTAACTAGCTCACTTTACTTCCTTTAGGGATGGTGATGTTGCCAACTAAAATGAAAATAATACTTTATATTTTCACACATTTCATAGCTAAAATATCCATAGATCTTCTTTTATGGTATCTTCAAAACAGCTTATTGAGATAACCAAGGCAGAGATTTATTACCACAGTTTTAAAAATGAGGAAATTGAGATCCCAAGGGTATCAAGTGGCTCTCCCACAGCCGATCACAACTGAAAATCGGACACAGGCTGCAGTCAGAAATGCTGCTATAAAAAGATTACAAGTGTCATTTGCGTGCATTTTACAATATGTCAAGCATTTTTTACATATGTTTTAACTGACATTATTAGATATTATCATTAGAATCATCTCCATTTGGAGGTAAGGAAACTGAATATCAAAGAGGTTACATAATCTATCCAAAATCACGTGCGCTGGTAACTATGAGAGCTAACTTCCAGGTAATGTTTATTGCCTAGCCTGATCTTTACCTGAAATTATGGAAGACCTATTAGGGTGATAGATCAAGTCCCAAATAATTCTTATCTTTCTTGGGTTAGTCAGTCACATGGACAAATCAAGACAACTTAATTCTGTTCCATTGTAGGCTTCCTTCCTGCAACACCATGCCCAACATTGGAAGTTGCCTATGTTTTTCACTGTGGCAGAGATCAAAGTGTTCTGACATCTGTCCTGTATATATTTTAATGTATATACAGCTGTTGGTCCACATTTGTTAATAGAACATTAAATATAAGTCTGCTTATTGTGTCAAAGAATAGTTTCTTCAATATTTGGGAGGGAAGGTGGGTTATGGAAGATAAAGGAAATGGGGGAAGGCTTGATAAATGATGGGGGAGATAAGGAGGAGGAGGGTGGGGGTGATGGTTCCAGTAATATGGAGAAAGTTGGAGGAATGCCCAGAATTTGGAGTGGGAGCTAGGGAGTGAGACACAGGGAAAATAAGGGAGGTGATAAAGACAGAAGTGAAAGGAGGCCTTGAATGTCGGGACAGGAAGTTTAAAATTGATGATGGAGGTACAGAGAAGACAGTAGAGACATATAGGGAATTGGGGAGTCATGCTGTCATGGAAGCCCTGG
Source organism: Loxodonta africana (assembly GCF_030014295.1). NCBI lineage: Eukaryota > Metazoa > Chordata > Mammalia > Proboscidea > Elephantidae > Loxodonta > Loxodonta africana. The sequence continues at coordinate 31,253,693 of NC_087353.1, read as the reverse complement.
AGGCCTGTCATGGGCATAGGGAGTCTGGGCTGGCTGAGGTTTAGGGAAGGAAAGAAACATTTCCAACTCTCATGTGCCTCACAGATATATAAATAAAGCACAATAAGGACTATAATGAGGAAATAAATGTCATAAAAATGTTTGATAGCAGATGGGATATACAAACATGAAGAGATGCCAATAGCCTCCAGCCAAGAGCAATAAGGGAAAGAGTTTGGTCTAGATGACCTCAAAGCTCTGTTCCAACTTGCAGAGCCTGTAATTCTATTCTTTGGTTCAATTTATTTAATTCCACTAGCATTTCCCAGCTACTGCTTATATAGAAAACACTATGCTGGGTTCTGTTGTGGAAGGTGGGAGATTTGAAGGGGATACAGGGTTAAATATAATTCAGTTCCTTACCTTCAAGAAGATTCATGTATATTGGGGAGAAGATCTTATAAACAGGCATTCCAGAGTGACTAAATGTTCTTCGAAAATTATACATCTAATAGAAGTCTGAAAGGAAGAGTAGGAGAATTAAAGAAGTCATCTCTAAAGGTGATGGTTTTTAGAAATGGGCAGAGAAGAAGGAAGGTGCTTACAAGGCAGGATAAAACTCATGTCTAAAGAGGGTAGGAAAAATGCTCTAGGAATGACAAGTATGGGAGGCAGGATTCTAAGATGGCCTCCATTGAATATAATCTTCTCCCTTTGTGTTGTGGATTGAACTGTGTCCCCACAAAAGATATGATGAAGTCCTAAACCCTATAGATATGAATGTGACTTTTTTTTTCAGGGGGGAAGGGAAGGAATAGGGTCTTTCTCTGAAGACATTATTAATGAAGTTAACAGGTCATACTAGATTAGGGTAGGTCCTAATCTTACATGACAAGGGTCTTATAAAAGAGGACAGAGTCACACTAAAGGCGAAGGAATCATGTGAAGTGAAGATACATTCACAAGCAGCAAAGAAAAGCAAAGGATTGCTGGCAGAAAACAAAATTGAAAAGAGAGGCATAAAACAATTCCTCTCTCAGAGCCTTCAGGAGGAATCAATATGGCCAACACCCTGATTTGGACTTCTAGCCTCCAGAATTATGAGACAATACATTTCTATTATTTAAAGCCATCTGCTTTGTGGTATTTTGATATGACACCCCCAGGAAATGAAGACAACTTGAGTTCTACCTGTGACTTCCTTCTAGCTGGTAGACTAGGGCAGTAATCATAGATGTCAATCCCGTGATTAGGTTATATTATACAGCAAAGGTGATGGGATAGTCACTCCTGTAATTATGTTATCTTATATAAAACTCTCGAAGAAATACCTGGTGATCTACTTCTAAAGAATCAACCAATGAAAACTCTATGGATCATAAAAGTTTTATCCTATTGTGCCTGGGGTTGTTATGAGTCAGAACCCATGTGGAAGGCAGCTAACAACAGCAATAACATATAAGACTATCTCAGCAAACTGGAGAGACAGATTCTCCTAATGGCTTTCAAGAAGTAAGTTGTGGAGGCGGGGCCAAGATGGTGGAGTAGTCAGACATTTCCGGTGATCCCTCTTACAACAAGTGAAGTGATTATATTTATGACAAGCTGCCCAGACCCCAGTGCTGTGGAGTCGATTCTGACTCATAGCGACCCTATAGGCTAGAAGCCCTGAATATCAAAGGCAAAGTTAGAAAATGGACTGAGCAGCAAGGAGAGGGACAGACTGTTCAGAAGCAGGGAGGAGTTGCTGGACCCGAATTCCCGGTAACCCTCAGGCACCATTCCTTGGAGTGACTGCGACAGGGCTGGCGGTAGCATTCTGGATGCAGTTTTCTCAGGGAAAAACCGTGAGCTGCACAGCCTACTTACACCTCTGAAACCAGAGAACATCACTCTTGGCAAAAGCTAAGTACTTGCATTTATTTTACCTTGCCCTCAGCCTCCAAGCCGACTTCAGTGACTGTCATTTCCCTGGCCTGAGACAGGCCCTGCTGCACACTGTAAACCATTCTCCCAGCCTTGGAGAGGGAATAAAATCACAACTGGGGTAAAAGATAACCTGCCAGCTCCACTAAGCTGGGGAGGTCAGGACAGAAGCAGCTCCTGTCCAGGCACAAATTGTCTGTGGACTTTATATATCTTTCACCCCTGCATGGACCTATATGGACCCATTTTAGGAAAATAGGCTCTTGTTAGCAGACTGCAACTGTTTCAGATGTGTGGTGGAGAGGTGGGTGTTTGATGTTTGACACCACTTTGCCTATTAAGCAGGGTCCTCACCTACCCACATCAGGGGTCTAAAGACTGGTGGCTCCACTCACATCACCCAGCCACCTGCAACAGGGGTCCAAGGATAAGTGGTACCTCCCAGTCCTTACAACCAAAAACATTGGGTGCCCATGGTCTGGCTGCAGAACCCACCCACCTGTGTGCACTAAGGAACAGGGATGCGCTTTTCTCACAGACACTCAGGGGATGGTTGTCAGCCCCCTGCCTTGTTCAGATCATGACCCCCTTGCTGCAGCCAGATACCTATACCTACACTAATCACTCCTGCCTCTCTAAGACTGTAGGTCAGAGCCTGTACCACACACTTGATGACCAATTACCTGGACACCTGAGGTGAATCCATCCAAGAAAAGTGAATGGATTCCTAGGTTCATATACCTGGTAACAACTCTAGCCAGCTGGTGACAGGATATTAGAGCTTCGAAGGCAAAAATAATCAAGCTAGCTTGCTCAAGCAGCCTATTTGGGCATATCAAAAAAAAAAAAAAAAAAAAAAGCAAGAAGCTAGGATATAGTAATCAAACATAAAATAAGCAAATGCAATAACTTATAGATGGCTCAGAGAAAAAAAGTCAATATCAAATCACATAAAGAAGCAGACCATGATCACGTCAACAAGCTCTCAAAATAAAGAATCAAGGAATCTTCCAGATGAAGGTGTATTCCTGGAATTACCAGATACCAAATACAAAGATTAATATACAGAACTCTTCAAGACATCAGGAACAAGATCAGGAAGGAGATCAGGCAAAATGCAGAACAAGCCAAGGAACACACAGATAATGCAGTTGAAGAAATTTAAGAGGTTATTCAAGAACATAATGAAAAATTTAATAAGCTGCAAAAATCCATAGACAGAAAGCAATCAGAAATCCAGAAGATTAACAATAAAGTTTCAGAAGTAGACAACTCAATAGAAAGCCAGAGGAGCAGAATTGAGCAAGTAGAAGGCACAATTAGTGAGACTGAAGATGAAACACTTGGCACCAATATATTCAAAGAAAAGTACAAAAATCAGTTGGATTCTTCTACACCAACAAAAAGAACTTTGAAGGGGAAATCACCAAATCAATACCATTTACACTAGCCCCCAAGGAGATAAAATACTTAAGAATAAATCTTACCAGGGACATAAAAGACCTATGCAAAGAAAACTACAAGACACTACTGCAAGAAACCAAAAGAGACCTACATAAGGAAAAACATATCTTGCTCATGGATAGGAAGACTTAACATTGTAAAAATGTCTATTCTACAAAAGAGATCTATAGATACAATGCAATTCCAATCCAAATTCCAATGACATTTTTCTTAATGTGATGGAGAAACAAATCACCAACTTCATATGGAAGGGAAAGGCCCAGGATAAGTAAAACATTACTGAAAAAGAAGAACAACGTGGGAGGTCTCACAGTACCTGATTTTAGAATCTATTATACAGCCAAAGTAGTCAAATAGCCTGGTACTGGTACAACAACAGATACATAGACCAACGGGACAGAATTGAAAATCCATCCACATATGAGTAGCTGATATTTGACAAAGGCCCAAAGGCAGTTAAATGGGGAAAAGGCAGTCTCTTTAACAAATGGTGTTGGCATAAGTGGATATCTATCTGCAAAAAATGAATTAAGACCCATAACTTACACCATGCACAAAAACTAACTCAAAATGGATCAAAGATCTATACATAAAATCTAAAACAAAAAATATCATGAAAGAAAAAATGGGGACAATGCTAGGAGCCCTAATTCACGGCATAAACAGTATACAAAACATTACTAACAATGTACAAATACCAGAAGAAAAATTAGATAATCGAGAGCTCCTAAAAATCAAACATCCAAAGACTTCACCAAAAGAATAAAAAGATTACCTACAGACTGGGAAAAAGTTTTTAGCTATGATATTTCCAATCAGCATCTGATTTCTAAAATATACATGATACTGCAAAAACTCAACAACAAAAAGACAAATAACCCAATTAAAAAATGAGCAAAGGATTTGAACAGGCACTTCAATAAGATGACATTCACATAGCTAACAGATACATGAGGAAAGGCTCACGATCATTAACCATTAGAGAAATGCAAATTAAAATTACAATGAGGTTCCTTCTCAGTCCAACAAGGCTGGCACTAATCCAAAAGACACAAAGTAATAAATGTTGGAGAGGTTGTGAAGAGACCGGAACACGTATAAGCTGCTGATGGGAATGTCAAATGGTACAACCACTTTGGAAATCAATTTGGCGCTTCCTTAAAAAGCTAGAAATGGAACTACCATATAACCCAGCAATCTCACTCCTTGCAATACATCCTAGAGAAATAAGAGCCTTTACAAGAACAGATATATGCACACCCATGTTCATTGCAGCACTGTTTACAATAGCAAAAAGTTGAAGCAACCACGGTGCCCATCAATGGATGAATGGATAAATAAGTTATGGTATATTCGCACAATGGAATACTACACATCGATAAAGAACAGTGATGAATCCGTGAACATTTCACAACATGGAGGAATCTGGAAGGCATTATGCTGAGTGAAGTTAGTCATTTGCAAAAGGACAAATATTGTATAAGACCACAATTATAAGGACTAGAGAAATAGTTTAAACAGAGAAGAAAATATTCTTCCATGGTTAAGAGACTGGGGAGGGAAGGAGGAAAAGGGGTATTCACTAATTAGATAGTAGACAAGACCTATTTTAGGTGAAGGGAAAGACAACACTCAATACAGGAGAGGTCAGCACAACTGGACTAAACCAAAAGCAAAGAAGTTTCCTAAATAAACTGAACTCTTTGAAGGCCAGTGTAGCAGTGGTGCGGGTTTGGGGACCATGGTTTCAGGGGACATCTAGATCAATTGGCATATTAAGAAAACATTCTGCATCCCACTTTGGTGAGTGGCGTCTGGGGTCTTAAACACTAGCAAGTGGCCATTTAAGATGCATCAATTGGTCTCAACCCACCTGGAGCAAAGGAGAATGAAGAACACCAAAGATACAAGGTAATTATGAGCCCAAGAGACAGAAAGAGCCACATAAATCAGAGACTATATTAGCCAGAGACCGGAAGAACTAAGGTGGTGCCCAGCTACAACTGATGACTACCCTGATAGGGAACAAAACAGAGAATCCCTGATGGAGCAGGAGAGCAGTGGGATGCAGACCTCAAATTCTTGTAAAAAGACCAGACTTAATGGTCTGACTGAGACTAGAAGGACCCCAGATGTCATGGTCTCCAGACCTCCTGTTAGTCCAAGACAGGAACCATTCCCAAAGACAACTCTTCAGATAGGGATTGGACTGGACTATAAGATTAGAAAATGATACTGGTGAGGAGTGAGCTTCTTGGATCCAGAAGACACGTGAGACTGTGTGGGCAGCTCCTGTCTGGAGGGGAGATGAGAAGGCAGAGGGGGACAGAAGCTGGCTGAATGGACACGAAAATAGAGGGTAGAGAGAAGGGGTGTGCTGTCTCATTAGGGGGAGAGAAACTAGGAGCATATAGCAAGGTGTATGTAAATTTTTGTAGGAGAGACTGACTTGATTTGTAAACTTTCACTTAAAGCACAGTAAATAATAAAAAAAGAAGTACGTTGCCATATTGTGACAGCTCTGCTTGGCAGTGAACAATGGGGAGATCTAAGCGCTGAGAATATTACCCAGCTGAATGTCAACAAAAAAGCAGCACCTCAGTCCTACAAACGCAAGGAAAGGAATTCTATCAACAACCACATGATCTTGGAAAAGGATCCTGTGCTCCAGAAAGCATTGCAACCTAGAAGACACCTTGAGGTCAGTCTTGTGACAGTCCAAATAGAGGACCCATGTAAGCCATGTCTAAATTCCTGACCCACAGAAACTTTAAGATAATAAATAGGTGTTTCTTTTAATCCACTAAGTTTGTGTTAATTTGTTACACCACAATATAAAACTAATATGACAAACTATCATGTTTGGCTGGAGCTCTGTGCATGTTTGCCTGGATGGTGCCTGACTACCATTACTGGGGACCGGTGGGAAATAAGTCTGAAAAGTCTGTTTGATAAGAGACAATTTTAACTAGTCCAAATTAGAATCTATTTTACGAATACACTCTGGTTCAAATTGGAGCTGAATGAAATTCCAGTAGGCGGCACAATGTTGGGGTTGAGGTTTTAGGAGATTGGAGACACCATACAAGATGCCATGCTCAGTGGTAATTGTGGTAGCATGGCTTACAGAGTAAACACAGGTGTAAGGACAGAAGATGTCAGCCCCATACTATATTTCTAGCACTTGCCTGGCATGGTGGAAACCGGTGTACAGCCATTGATATGATTTCTTGTAGGACTAATCAGCTTATTAGTTTAAAATGAAAAATAAGTACACTAGAAGAGCTTTAAAGTTTCTAAAGTTTGGGCAAATGTTATTAGAAGGCACAAACATGAGTGAATTATTGCTAGACAGAACTTCCATGGAATCCTAAAAGTTTGAGTTGGGCGTAATCCTTAAAGACATGTATCCTAGCCCTTTGTTTGATGCATAAATCTTCTACACAAAATTTCTAATAAATGTGCGTCTACTAGAGTGACTGTACTAATAGATCCCTCACTACTGTTTCAAGACTAGATTGTTAGACCACTTTGATAATGAGAAAACTTTCTTAATCTGAGCTGTAATCTCATGGACTAGTCCTAGTTAGAGCTGAGACATTTAAGAATATCAATTTATTTTATTTTGAGATTATTTGGAGATATGACACACTTAACCCTCAGATAATGGATTATTTTAGGTTTGAGTGAATTACACAGCTTATTTTATATATTTTAATCATTTTTTAAATGTTTTGTTGTTGCTGAAAATATACACAGCAAACATACACCAATTCAACAATTTCTACGTGTACAATTCCATGACATTGATTATATTTTTTTGAGTTGTGCAACCATTTTCACCTTCCTTTTATGACTTATTCCTCCACCGTTAATATAAGCTTATTGCCTCCTAAGCTTCCTATTTAACCTTTGAGATCAATTTGATCCCATATAGACAGTTTTTTTTAAGAGAGCATAATGCTCAAGGCAGACATCCTTTACTAATTAAGCTAAACTATTGCATGGCTTAAAGAAGTCTTTAGGGGATATTTTGGTTTAAGATCTTCAATTTTAGAGTCGTAGTTTCACAGGACATCCCAGTTAATTGGACAAATACCATTTCTAGTACTTATGTTTTACATCTTAGTTCATTGTGTAGCATCTGGGGTCTTAAAAGCTTGCAAGTGGCCATCCAAGTTTCCACAACTGGTCTTTCTTTGTCTGTAGCAACAGAGGAAAAAGGAGAGTCAGGAAATAGGAGGAGGAAATGGAATTCCTGGTCTCCATGAATACCTGCCTCATTCGCCATGAGACCAGAAGAACTGGATGGTGCCTGACTTCTATTACTGAATGCTTTGATCAAATATTCTATAGAAGAATCCTGATCAAAAGGGGTAAAATGTGGAACAGAATTTCACATTTTCATGGAATCTAGACTTTCTGGAGCCACGGAGGCTGGATGAATCCCCAAAACTATTGCCCTGAGATGATCTTTAAACCTTAAAGATTCTTAATTTTAAGGATGAGAAAACTATGACCCAGAAAGGGGAAGATGACTGTATAAGCTCTCACAGTCACTTCATGGCAGAAGCAGATACGACTCTGCACCCCTTCTACCACCAGCTTCTCAGGTATAACTAGGACTAAAAAATGAAGGAGGAAGAATTTGTTTGAATTTGCTGGCTAATTTGACTGAAGAGTGATTGACTTTGTCTTTTGAAATTTATATCCAAACCCAATAATTTCCCAAGCATTGGCATGACTACTAGAGAGAGCACTTTCTCGTTGGTTATGAACACACCTATCTTGCTGCCATGCATTCTTCTTGGCTACTTTCACTTCCATTCATTTATTTAATACGTATTTGTCCTAGAAAATGCAAATGGTTAACTTATGCCTACTATTCCAAAGACTGGAGGTTCTAGTGCATTTGGGGTGTCTTGGAGGAAAGATCTGATGAACTATTTCCAAAAAACTGGCTATTGAAATCCCTATGACACACAGGTCTACTCTAATGTGCGTCATGAATCGGAACTGATCCAATGGCAACTTTTTTTTTTTTTTAATTGCATAACTTGTACCTTTTCCTGTAGAAAAGAATTGCTAGCACTAAGGCTAAAGTTTCCTTCCAAGGATAGACTCTGTTAAAATTGCCAGATGCTGTCCCTCCTTTGGAAACCCTGGTGGCATAGTAGTTAAGAGTTTGGCAGCTAACCAAAAGGTCAGCAGTTCGAATCCACCAGCCACTCCTTGGAAACCCTATGGGGCAGTTCTACTCTGTCCTATATGGTTGCTATGAGTCAGAATTGATGCTACTACAATGGGGTTTGGTTGGTTTGGTCCTTCCTTTCCTATCACATCCATGCTTTTCTCTCTGGGCATAGCCCCTATACTCTTACTCTCAGTTTCAAGTAGACTTTGAAAATAATAATTTTCCAGAACTTGTAATAGCTCTCTGAATCCAGAGGTGCAGACTATACCAGTAGAGTGACAAATAGTCAAGTTGGTAGTTGAGGAAATGATACAGCTCAGAATCACACCACATAGACATTGTTGTCGTTAGTTGTCATCAAGTCAGCTCGAACTAACTCATGGAAACCTTATGTAATAACAGAGAGAGACATTGCCTGGTCCTGCAACATCTTCTCATCTTCCAGCACTATATTGGATAATATTCTGATGTAATCCATAGGGTTTTCATTGGATAAAGCTTGAAAATAGATTTCCAGGCCTTTCTTCCTAGTCTGTTTTAGTGTGGAAGTGCCACTGAAACTTGTCCACCATGAGTGACCCTGCTGGTGTACGCAATACCTGTGGTATAGCTTGCAGCATCATAGCAAACCATAGCCTCCACAGTAAGACAAACTGAAAGACAGGTGGTAGGCATAGGTATTAAAAGCTCTAAAAGAAAACACTCTGTATCTATTGACATTCTTCCATAAAGAAGATAGTGAGGAAGGGACAAGAGAAAGAGAAGAAAGAAGAAGTAGCCTGGTGGAAAGAAAGGGGAAAATTGAGAAAGAGTGTAATGAAAAGTATTGGGAGAAGAGAAAAGAAAAGGAACATATAACATAAGGGGAAGATTTTTCCTGGACTCAGAACTTTAAAGGTGGTTTATCACCAAGCTGTGTGTGCGCTCAGGCATATTTTCCTGGATTGGAATGCTCTGTCCAGTCCAGCCCTACAACCACCCACCCGAAACTTGGGTGGAGGTCAGTGGCTATCTCAAAATGAAGTGACGTCCTTCAATATAGGATGGCTGGGCAAAACCCCTTGCATTCTACTGAAGGGTCTGTCCAAGGCCTCATCTGATAGGAAATGACAAACAGTCACTCTACAATAGCAGAAGTGCCCATGAAAACATTCCTTGGAAAGAGCATAAAACCACAATGAAATGACCGTGCTGCTTCCCACATTCAGCACACAGTGAATGGTTCATGTGTGGGCTTTGGACAGAAGTCTAAATCTCCAGATAGGCGACTGGACTGCAAGTGCTCCTAATGACTTCACTGGCCTTGACATGTGAGGGAGCAGGGCACGTACCCATTAGAGGAAAATTTTTATTAGAGTGACCATTCCAGGGATTACTAGCAACTTGTAAAGAATCCAGTTACCACTTAAACTGTATTCTGTTGATTACATTTTAGCTCTAATTAAAAACAAATGTATGCTTCACTGTACGCTTGGTTAAGCCTCATGACTGCGACTGTTATCTTATTATTTTCCATTAATTAAAACAGCATGTGCTGGGATTTGTTTGCAATCATGGAGTTGCAGTGCAATGGAGGCTCAAAGCAGAGTTCTTTATTTAGTTCTTGCACTGTAACACCAGCTCATCGTTGCCCACTGTGCTGTTTGCCACTAACTCTTCTAGGCCCCTGAAATGATGAGAACAGGTATGGATGCATTTTTGGGTTTAGTCTTTTTAGAGAACTCTTCAACCTCTTCCCCTTAGTGTAACAACACGAAGGTCATCAATGGCTATGGCCACCTGACCAATGAAATCTTGATGACTCCCAGAAAAAATCAGTTTCCAGCTTCTGCTGATCATTCCGAGGAGTGTTTAGGGCTTTGAGCTGCTGTGAGTGCTGTTTATGTTTTTAACCACATGCAATCACCAAGGATCTCATACCATTTTTGCATCAGATTGGATGTGTCACTCCAATGTGTTAGGTAAAATTGATTTTATGCTCTTTCCAAGGAATGCTTCTTATGGACAATTCTGCTATTACAGAGTGGCTGTTTGTTTAGTGGTATTTACTGTAACTACATAATTTGCCTTCTGAGAACACATTTCAAAACTTACATTTGGAAATAAGAGACATGGCTCAAGCTCCCTAGTTAGATGCAATATTGAGACGTGACTTCATCTTTCTGGACCTGAATTTTGTCATCTGCAAAACTGGGAAGATAACTCTGATCTTATGTACCTATCAGGGATATTTTGAGAACCACAGGAGATGACAGCTGTGGAAAGGCTTTGGAATCTGTGATGAATATTCCAGAGATTAGGATCATGATAACAACAAGAGTCCTCTCCTCACCACAGACCCATGAGGTTGGTCTCCGTTTAATGTAATAAGTTCCTCGCACTGATCAGACGTCCCATAAATGCTTTCTTGAATGGAGCCATGGCAGTGTGGTCATGGCAATGCATTTAAGAAGGGAGTGCAGAAAAGGATCTCAACCTCAGATGGGGGATTTTTGTCATTTGAGGCGATCAGCTGCTGGAATAATACCTGTACAGTGCTCTCGGAGTGTCTTTCCCACTTGCCCTTTCACTGACTTTCCTTGATACTCTTGTCTGTGACCAGCTAAGGTTTTCTCTTTGGCCACTCTGCCATTTCATCTCGCCTGTGGTGATCATCCTCACTGTCAATTTAAGGCTCATCTCTGAGCTTCCAGATGCCTCACTAATTACATATACCATACATTGTTTCTTCCAGGAGTCATACAACATAACAAGGGGAGCTATTAGCCCAAGGAGAAGTGCCTGGAAGAAGGACAAGTGAAGACGCTGAAAGGATGTGAATTCGAGATTCTGAATTCTGTAATAAGGCTCTATGGTAAGATTCTGATTGATATGGGACATAGTGGTATTTGATTTCAAGAAAAAAACATTGAGAGCATCAAGCTCTTTTAAGGTCAAGTTGTGGAAGAAATATATCCTTTATAAAAATTCCCAAGCATCGTAAAAGATGCCATCAAAATCTAGTTCTATACTTTTTGCCTCTATGCCTTTGTGCATACCATTTCTTTGCTTGAAATACTTCCCTTTCATCTCTACATCAAAAGCTGAGAGTACTGTGATGATGATTCCATGCTTACTCCTCTTCAGAACAGAGTTTGGTCTTATTAAATTATATTTTAAAACTCAGCCTAGCACTGGCACAGAGCCTGTATTCACTGAATATATGAATAGATCATTGCTGTCCTACAGAATTTCTGTGATGATGGAAATACTCTTATCTGTGCTATCCAATCTGATAGCCAATAGAGCACTTAAAATGCAACTGAGTTGCTAGTGCAACTGAGTAACTGAATTTTAATTTGATTATAACTAATTTAAACTTAAATTTAGTCACATGTGTCTACTGGCTACTACATTGGACAGCACAGATAGATGATGAGGGGAGAACGACCAAAAGTGATTCTGAGAAGTGGTATTCAGATACCAGGAAAAGAGGAATACTGTCAACCCAAAAGAGTGAGACTTGGGATAAGAAAGGACACCCTGCCCAGCCCCTGCATTTCTACCTTATATAATGGTGGTCATATAGTCCCATGGCCAGCTTGATAGGGATTGTTTTCTCTCTCTGACTTGCTTCCATTCCTGAGTGGTTGATATTTTCTCTACGATTGGTGCCTGGAAAAAGAATCCTTTCCCAGTGTATGAAGAGGCTTTTGGAAAGGGAATCAAACCAAGGAGAAAGTGAACTGATTAGAGGTGGCTGAAGGAGCAGTCTGAATATGAGGCAATGCTAAAAGGCCCCTCTCCAGGGTGGAGTCATCTTGCCTTTGGCACAATCATTCCTACAAGGCCAGGGAAGGTACAGGGCAGCCAGGGAGACAGAGCATGTCTGGGTCGGGAAGAAAGGAGCACTGCAGGGTCACCAGTTGGAACAAACTGAAACTGAACACAGCTGGAGGTCATGCTACATGCTTTCCAGATGCCTCCTTGGAACTGGTTCCTATTATATCCCTTTAAAGGAGGTGCTTGAAATAAAAGTGAAACACCACAGCTCTATGGCCATATAACCTTGACTTCCTAAACCAGTGTTTGTGCTTAGGAGTACCCCAGTGGTACTTATCTAGGGGGTTTCTTACCCTAGCTTCAGAAGATCCATGAGTCTTCTTCATGGTAGGTCAGTTTCGAACATATAAGTATTTTCCAGAAAGATGGTTCATAGCATTCATAAAATTTCAATAATATTCATGTTTGAAGATATTCAAAACTGTTGTCCTGTTTCATACCCCATCTGTCTTGTCTCATATGAAGAGCCTGAGGCTCAGAGAGCAAAAAGAGACGTTTCCCAGTTCACACACTGACTCAGTGACAGGTCAAGCGTGGAAGGATAGAGTTTATAGCACCTCATTAGGGATCTTATCCTAATTGCTCCAATTATCATCAGCACCTTTAAAAGCAGTTGTTAAAGCTAATATTTATCCATCATGTCTTGACGTCATTCTTTATTTCTCTAGCCTTCGCAATACATCATGAGAAATCTTGCTGTGCCTAGCTGAAGTCTGGAGCCACAGTCAGGTCTTCACAGCTCCCATTGGCCTCTGGGAGCTGCAGGATTATCACAAATTATCCATGTCTTCTCAAACTAAATATTATCTGTAGACTGAATAAATTATATGTTTTCCACATATGTATGAGTATCTTAAGAGTAGATGCTCTTGGGATAAACAAAATGCTAATTTATTTAAACATAAATTCATTTGCAACAACATACTGAAAGTAAAATAACTGAGATTGGGGTTATGTGCTTTAGAATATTTTGATGCCATAAAGGAGTCACCACGCTCACAAAAGTATCAACCATTGAAATATGTCTACTGTATCTCCCCAGTTTGGCAATCCTAATCAAATCGATTTATTATTAATAAAACTATTGCTTCAAATGCTTCCTCTCTTCCCCAAATCAAAGGAATCTATTGACATTTCTAACCAGCGAAGGTTTCTAACCAGTGGCCCTGCTTCTGCCAAGTATCTTCCACTTAAATTAGGTTGCTGACACTTAGAAGAAGCACATGGGTTTCTGACCTGTCAGATAGCATGGTGTAGGCACAATCATTTCTAAGGATATTGTTCTCATCTTTATGCAGATGAGTTCAGGTTAGGGTTAGAGAATCTTCAGTGAAATATGGGATAATTAAGACAGCTATTGCACTTCAAGGGAAGGTGGTCCTTGGGTTGACTAGATCACGTGCTGCCAACTGAGTGGCAGACAAACTGTCTCATCAAGGGTCGCAGCAGATAATAGATAATACAGTCAAATTATGTAACCTGAGTAGAGTTTATAAATGGACTATTTGCAAAGTTGTGGGCAAGGTGAAAGAAAAACAAGAGGATTGTGTAGAGTACTAGGGCTAGTAATAGCAGATTGTTGGTGCTTTTAGGCCTGCAGAAGTGAGGGCAGAGAGTTTTTACTGGGACTCAGAGAGAGAGAGCTGCAGGGTCATCTAGAAGGCCTTTGGTTAAGGGAAGTAGCCAACCTTCCATGGAAGGTACTTGCTACTAAATACTACATCCTACACCCTACAATCTCCTCCTACATCCTACGTCCTCCTGCTTCCCTCAGAAGCTCTGTATTGGCCAATCCCATCCAAAACCCAGAAGGAGCCTTTTTATTCTTCCCGTAGGAGTTGAGCTCCCAGGACAGCAAAAGGTGGAGAGTTTATATGAGGGGCAAATGGAAGAAATCCAGCACAGAAATTTAGACCATTCACTGATGGTATCTTCTGCTGCTCAAGCCCACCAGGTGAGTTTAGGCTCTCCCAGGTTAGCTTGTTAAACTGAATCAGTGTTCCTTCCACTCAACCTACACCATTGCCCGCCTCATTAAGGATCTGTGACATCACAGTTCAATAGTTGGGATCATGATCACCTGCTATTGCATCCAAGAAGATGGCTGTAATCACCTGAAAGATCAGAATGTTGCCACATCATCTTTTGAAGGATCCTACATAAATTATAATGAGAATTGTGATAATCATAATGATGATAATATCATGACATTATAAAATTATCATTTTTATTATAAAAACAACTAATGTTTATTGAGAAAAATTATCTTACTTATAACGTATCTATGGCTATCGTGATGCTTTATAACCAAGAGGGGTATACTAAAAAAGTGTGTTCATTGTCAACACTCTTGTATGGCTGTGAATTGAGCTACTTAGGTGGGGGAATGATGAGACTGGGAGGTGTTATTGAAAAATAGATGGAAAACCAGATGTTTCTCCTTCACCTTTCACACTACTGCCTCCCTGACTCCCACCTCCAATCATAGGATGATGAACACAACTATAATGATAGGTTATGGCACAGACTGACCGCATGGTATGTAAAAACCCTATTAAGCAACCTTCCCCCCCTACACACAGAAATTGTTGAGGTTGCTATGGTTATTAGTTGCCACGGAGTTGGCTATGACTCATGATGACCCCTGTACAACAAAATGAAACATTGCCTGGTCCTGTGCCATCCTCACAATTATTGATATGCTCAAGTCCATTGTTACAGCCACTGTGTATTTTGAGTGCTTTCCAACCTAGGGAGCTCATCTTTCAGCACTATATTGAGCCATACTCAGCTGGGATCCATAGAATTTTCAGAAATAGATTGCCAGGCCTTTCTTCCTAGTTTGTCTTAGTCTGGAAGCATCACTGAAACCTGTTCACTAGGGGTGGCCCTGCTGGATTTGAAATACTGATGGCGTAGCTTCCAGCATTACAGCAACATACGAGTCACCACAGCAATACGAACTGACAGGTCTTTGAGGTAGATCCTCTTTTATAGATCAGGACACTGAGTTTTAGAAAGATTAAGCGATTTTACCAAGGTCACCCTAACAGAAGTGATACAGCTGGAACCTGAACTCGTGCCTGTTATTTCAGAGTTCATGGTCTTAACCATTATCTTATACTGTCTTTGTAAACATTAAAGGATTAACTCACTAAAGGATATCCTCTTACTTAATACTCAAGCTACTGGTAAATTCTCTCTCTTTTCCTCTTCTACTCTTTCCCTCTCTCACACAATTCATTTACATTCTCTGTACTTTCAAAGGGTTCATGATCTATGCCAAGTGGCCCTTGGCTTAAAAAAGAAAAAGAAGTCATTTCAGAGTATTTTCATACCATTTTCCATGTACATGTGGGAGACAGTCTTCCGGATAGTGTATAATACTCCTTTGGCTGGAGGAAACTAATTGTCACAGAAATATGAAAGTTACTATTTGTAATGTGACCTTTAACTCTTTATAGATTGTGCTGTGCAAATATGATTTGTTGGCTTCTGTACATACCTGATCCGGATGCTAAAAAATGCTTCTCAAAGAGCCTAATTTGATACTTCTGATATTCCCAATATCTTATTCACTTGCACCCAGCTCATATTTTTTTTTAAAGGAAAATAACCAAATAGGGAATAAATGCATAGAGACAAATGTTTATCTTCTTGAGAAGTTAAGGCTATTTCATGCACAGCTGTAGTGGGTGCCTACTGGGAAGAGCACTGAGTTTCCAGACATGACCTTGAGTTCAGTCCTGGTTCTGACACTCCCGGTCTTTGAGACTCTGAGTTATGCAATTTTTATATACCACACTTTCTTTCCTGTAAAATAGTGAGATGGATTAGGAAAACCTATCAGAGTCCTCCTGGATCTAACTATTTATCATTGTTTGATTCCATAAATGACTTTTAATTCCTGGGTTTCAGGGCCCATTCAGGGATATTCTGTTTCTAGGGCTAGATGAACCACAAAGCTGGCAAACGGAAACTTGGTGTCCAGTGCAGTCTGTCTGGCTTACTTATAATGAAGAAGCCATTTATTATACCCTCTGTTTACTCCCTTTGAGTCTTTCAAAAATAAAAATAATCTTGTGGATTGTACAGTTACAAAAACACAGAAAATGCACATTTTGGGATACACGAGTTGTTTCATATCTTAGCTTTCCCCTAAAGATCTTAATTGAATTCTAGGCCAACAAAGGCCCAAGGGAGTAGGACCACACACTATACTTTACAGTGTGTTTTAGAAGATGATGGATTTTGCCCTCACAGTAGCCAGATTCTTAAAGACCTCCCCTCCTGAGACATGTCCACTCAGTACTGTTTGTTTAGACATCTACAGACAGGCTCACAGTCAGCAAGGAGAACACACAGGGCCTCCAAAGTTGGTGAACAAGCAGCCCTGGTCGTTCTCTAGGAAGTGAACACCACATTTCTCCATGAAGACTGTGGGGTTCCTTGCATAAGAGATATGTCCTCAAGACGGGAGCACCAGAAGGGACTTCAGGGACGGCAGAGAGATTTTTCAATCAGTCTCCATTTCAAGGAAGCAGGGATACTAGGGAAACACATTCAGATCTTGCTGAGGGCTTATTAGTAGAACCGAGTGAACAGGGCTACTTCTCACCGAGCTTGGCCAAAACCGACTATCCCTGATTCGGCATCTTGCCAGAGTGAGTTTAGGCTACACTGCTCTTTGTCCTCCCCCCTAGCCAATGGCCAACTTCAACTTTCCTCTAGTTTAAACCTTTTTCTCTGATATAATGTCACCTAACCCTGTATCTCATTGAGTCATCCAGTACTTATCACAAATGTGTTTTCAATTTTTTTTCCAGAAAGTAGTTTTTACTTGTGTTGGGCATAATCATGGGTATTTGGATTGCTGATGGGAAGGGGAAGAACCACTAAGATGAATGAAGGCAATAAGCAATGAAGAAGAGAACTCAGCCTACTTTAAAATTTAGAGGGAGAAAACTCTATTTTTTGTGTTGGGAGTTGAAATCTAGATGTGAGAAGTTACTGGGGGCACACATGATTAGAGTTAGGAACGAATCCTGGGAGCCTATAGCACTTCTCACCACGGGCTTTTCTTTTAGGGTTTCTTGAGCTCTTTGCCTGCTAATCAAAGGTTTTGTTGGTATTGTGCTTGTTAGCTGCTGATTCGACTTTATGTAAAATTGAAAGAAACCCTGTCCGGTCCTGTGCCATCGTCATAATCAGTTGTAGGTTGGATTGTTGTGATCCATGGGGTTACATTGGCAGATTTTCAGAAGTGGATCTCCAGCCCTTTTTTCCTAGTTCATCTTAGTCTCGAAGCTCTGGTGAAACCTGTTCAGCATCATAGCAACACACAGGCTTCCAATGACAGATGGTAGTGGTGACTGCACATGAGGTACATTGGCTGGGATTCAAACCTGAATCTCCTGAATGGAAAGTGATAGCTCTACCATTGAATCACCGTTCACCTCCATTAAAGGCATTAGAAATAGACAATTGCTGACTTCATCCCCAACCTAGGCAGAATTTTACAATACCTTGCTTTCAAGTATACTCAGTATTTGATGCACCTCTGGGTATGTTGCACTTACGAATAGAAAGAAGACACAATGTCCGCTCAGTTTACTAAGGAACTAGTGTTGGAGGTCTGTAAGATGTAGTTTGGAAGAAAACAGATGATTGAAAGATGTCATAAATGCCAGGTAAATTTGGAAGATGAAGTACATATTTAGTGTACTTTGGTGCCCTAAAGAATCCCCAAGCCCAAAGGAGCCGGTTGATAACTATTACTCCCTATTAACAGAGGAGATCTTCCTGAAATTATCTCAGACAACAGTCCCACAGTGGACCTATTACTCTCAAACACAGGGTACTGAAGGTTTTTCAGTACAGACTGAACTTTTCAAAAGAACATTTCTCCATGTTGTTGGTTTTATAAGATGGTGATTACTTTATAAGATGGTGATTATTTTAGTTAGCAAGCATTTAATGAGCATCTACTCTAAACGGATCAGTAAGCCAACCAAGAAAACAGAGTTAACTTTGAGTGCAAGGCCCAACCTATTTCAGACAACTTCTGGAGAGCAAGACTGATCACTGGATTGAAAAGTAACCCATCGCAAAATTGTCTCTCTGAACAAAATTTCTGGAAAGAAATAAGAGAAAATAGAATAACAGCAGTGGAAACATAAATTTTAGGTTCTTTAACAAAATCGTTTTGGGAAAGTTCATTGAAGGTAAGAAAACAAGCAAAAATAAAACAAACGAACAACAACAACAAATCCTGGAATTGTGGTCATTTTTTTTCTCTTTTTATAATTAAGAAAACTTCGACCCAGAGAAGGTAAGAGACTTTTTTGAAGCTGCAGAGTAAAAAAATGCATGAGATCCCAATTTCTTAATTCCAAGTCTAGCGTTGCTTTGCTTCCCTCCCTGACCTTCACTTCCTTCCTCTTGCCTTCCTGAGCCACCCTTAAAAGTCTTTAGTTTATTGTGCAGAAGCACCGAAGGGGCCAGGATAAGGTGTACAGGAAGTCGTTGTTTGGTTGCACATGAGCAACTGGGCTTTTTACTTCCCCTTTTCGTACCATGTGCTATTTTCTGACTGAGCAGCTTACTCAATAGCAAGTAGAGAAAGTTTCTAGGGGGCTAAAAAATTGTGGCCAAATCTTGTCACCTCCTGAAAGGGTTATATTCTCAATATATATTTTTCCATAAAAAATGTGATATACTGTGGTTTAATCCTTTCCTTCTCCCACTTCAGGTGACTGTGCGTCTCCCCACAGATATTAAAGAGCAGGACAGCCCCTACAAATACAATGGTATTTGACCATCATGAGACCCTGTGGAGACAGAGGCAATGCCACTTCAAGGAGCCCTGAGAGAGGAGTTCAGCAGGAGAGAATAGGATCTCTGGGGTGAGGGGTGGTGATAAGGGAGCAAGTTAGGGCTGTGACAAGGCTTTTTGTGTCAGGATAAGAAACTGTGAGAAACTCCTCTTGGAAACTCTATTTTCTGAGTTGATGCAGTCATGGGGTTTTATTACTATATCTAGCTCTTTGATACAATTCTTTTACTAGGGGGAGAAGGATTGACAATTCTGTCATTAATTTGGGTGAATACTTTTGAGTGTTTATTCCAAAAAACTGAATGGAAAAACAGCTGGTAAATAGGCCATATTTTTCATCAGCAAACTCTTGTATGCCTGTCAGTTCAGCTTAACTTTCTGTCCTGCATGAAAATAGAATTTATGCTGGGTTCTGCAAAAGACATACATACCCCTCAAGGCTTTGGTCTCGATGGGGTTCAACAGAGTTATAAACTACCAATCCAAGGCAAAGGCTGGATACATGGGAGCATGGGGGTGCTGATAGGGGCAATCAATTGGATAACTTGGTTGCTGATGGGTCTTGGATTGGACATCCTCCAGGACCTCCTGCAGCAACTGGTCCTTAACACCCTTAGCTACTTCCACAGTGACTTGTACCTCTGACATTCACACCATGGTCTCAGCGATGAGGCTTAGTTGCTTTTTCTAGGCTTCTCTTTGCTGAAAAAGAAAGACAATCTGTCCTGCTTTCATTTGCATGCTCCTTCTTATTTTTACCCCTTGCCTTACCCCTTGCCAGGACCCCAAGAGGCAGATCTCAGGTAATTCTGGCTGTTGCTGGCTACTTCAGAATGTGACTGTTTTCTGTTTGTTGTGTGGGTCAGGGCCAGGTCAGTTTTACGGAGAACTTTTTAAATTCTCCTGTTGGGTGTTGATGGCTAATTTTATGTGTCAATTTGGCTAGTCTATGGTGCCCATAGTGTTTTTGGTCAAACACTAGTCTAGTTGCTGTTATGTCTAGTTGCTGTTATGAAATGATTACATGTGATTAAATCAGTTGGCCTTAAATAAAGCAGATTACCTCCCATAATGTAGGTGGGCCACAGCCAATCATTTGAAGACTTTAAGAGCAAAAGGAAGTTTCTCTAGGGTATATTTTGTGTCCTGTCTATACCAAAAAAAAAAAAAAAAAGGCCTGTTGCTATCTATCGAGTTGGTTCCGACTCATAGAGGCCCTATAGGACAGAGTAGAACTGCCCCATAGGGTTTCCAAGGAGCAAAGGGTGGATTCGAACTGCCAGCCTTTTGATTAGCAGTCTGAGCTCTGTTAACCACTGCTCCAGACTATAAATAGATGTTTTCCCAGAACTCCCTCATTCTTCGCTCTTCCTGTCACCTGACCTATGAGTTTTTTTCCCCATGAATTTTGGGACAGTAGTCTGGGGAAATCTCCAGCCAGTTGCCTGACCTACAGATTTTGGATTTCTTTGCATTTAAGAAAATAGCATGAGCCAGTTTCTTAAAATCTATAACCAATAATGCATATTTATCCAGCTATCTATTTTGTTGACTCTGTTTATCTGGAGAATCAGAACGAAGACCTCGGCTGTCATGGGTTTACAGGTTGGAAATACTTGGGACCTAACAAAATCGTGTCAAGAAAGGGAAAACCAGTACTAGTATTCATTTGCCAAACATGTATTTATTATAAGTTGTGCATAAGGCTAGGTGTTGGAAATAGAAACAATTCCTGCTGTGGAGAGGCCCAGAGATTGGTAGGAAAACAGGCATGTAAACAGATAATCCCAAAACAGGTACAGTGCTAATAGGCAGCATAAGAAATAAAGTCATCTCCTGTACGAGAAGGAGTCATGTAGAGATGAGAGATGAGTTGAGCTATAAAGGATGATTCGGGGTCTACCAAGTTGGGAAAGGGGTGAAAAATATACAGCATATGCAATACTGCAAAAATGAATATTATGGTTAATCTACTCTACCAACTCAAGTGGAATAAGATGTAGACTATATTTACTATTAAAATCTTTGTAATTTTCCATTAACTTATCATATTTTTTTGCTTTTGTTATACGTACATACATATATATATATACATGTATATGCATATAGAAGGAGAAAGAGAGAGAGATACTAAAGATAAATTAGATTAGCCAGGATATTCCTTGCATTATTATCGTATAGAAAGAAAGATGGGAAGAATTTCCTTCAAAGCCACTGTTCTATTTGGACAAACAGTAACTTCTATTCCTGAAATTGAGAAACTGAGTCTGGAGCAGACATTCTATATCAAGCCTTAGCTATTGAGCCAACTGAATAAGATGAAAAATGTTTCATGAAATCCAGGGGTCTACCTAGCTCAGGATCCATTCTTTCACTTTCCTTCAGTCCAAGAAGCACCTTCAAGTGGAACTGTCTTATCTGAATAACATATGAGCATGATATTCTCCCATGAGTTACAAGTGCATGAACTACAGGAAAGGTGCTCACACAGGGGTGGATGCCATTGACTCCAGGACACTCCCAAGGGAGGCAAACTTCTTGGCCTATCAAGTTTGGGAAAGGGCCCTGATCCTTCAGGAACTGTCTGCAAAAGAACTCTTCCCGAAGAATAGGTCCTGGGTCAAACAAAATTTAAAGAAAGTGAAGAAGTACCAAGTAAGAATCTGGCCTCTTTCTTGATCCTCAGCTCTAAGTAACACTCCTGGGAAGACTGGACTGAATATGGCTCTCAGAGGTTGTGTCCAAGTTCTGTCTTTGAAGGGACCAGCAGCAAGAGAGCCGTGTGCAGGTGTGGGCATGCCCCCTCTCTCACCCTGAGACCTGCTGGAGGAGGCTGTACTTTCTGAAAAAGGCCCAATGAACAGGATAAAGCTCATGGAGAGGCCCTGCTGTGCAGGACGATTGCTTCCAAGAAGCGATTCATTTTTAGTTTAACAACTGTGCTTTTGGTCCCCACACAATTTATCTTCACGCAGAATCACATACCTGTGTGCCAGATGTGCACAGCTGTATGTGAGCAACTGCTGATCTATCGGTATCACATGCCAAGTGCCTGTTTCTTTAAATTAGGAGGGGTTGGGATTTGGGCTGTGTGAAAATTTCGTTTTGAAACCAGAAACCAAGCAAGCCCTGGTTATATGGGAGTTTTGAGCATAACATGATGATGAACCAAGGTTGAGTTAGTCTTTCCAGGACCCCCCAGAACCTCCCCCCTGAAATAGCCTCTGAAATTCAGCTGCATTTTGGGTCTGCAGAGGCCAGGCTATCTGGAGACTTGGTCCTGCCAAAGTGTGCAGCCCTCGTAAATGTTTGTGGTGAAACTGCAAAACCTCTGCCCAGCCCTTGGGAGCTCTTGGAGCTGAATGGAACTTGACATTTTTAGTTTGTGTTTCAATTTTTACCCTCTGGGCTCAGAAGAAGAAAGACCACAAAATACTAAATGAGGCCTATTACCCCAGCTGCAGTGGCGCAGCCATCTGCGAAAGAGGAGGGGACTGAGCTGATGAGAGGATCCTTTCCTGGGAAACCCACCCTTCTGAGTGTACCGGGGAGCCCCAGCACTATGGCCCATGGGCCTTTCCCTCCTGGTCTTGGCTGTCTCTCCTTCCGTTGTCAAAGAAAGTCAATGTTAAAAGAGGCTCAGCCATCATTCTGTCATTCTACGACTTATTTATTGAATACGCACTAACACTAGTGCTGTGCTAGGTACCGATACAAGGTAAAGTAATAGCAAAGTGCATGACATATAATAAGTGCTCAATATTGTTTAGCTGTTGCTGATGGAGTTATTGGAGGTTTACCATTTTTCGATGTTTCGAGGACCTACCAGGTGCCGGGTACTATTCATATCCCATTAATTCTTACAACTCCATGAGGCAGGTATTGGAATTCTTATTTTACCAATAGGAAAACTGAGGCTCAGAGATGTTAACAAACTGACTCAAATATTTTATGTCCCCTAAATGGCAGAGCCAGAGTTAAGATTCAACAATGTCTAATTACCGGGGTCCCTCAGTGGAGCAATTGATGAACACACTCAGCTGCTAACTGAATGGTTGGAGGTTGGAGTCCACCAGAATTGCCTTAGAAGAAAGGTTTGGTGATCTGTTTCCAAAAACTAAGCCATCAAAAATCTTTTGGAGCACGGTTCTTCTCTGACACACATGGGGTCACCATGAGTCAATTCTGACTTGATAACTACTGGTACTTGTTACCAATATGATTACCAATTCCATCTTCTTTCCACTATCCTGCTGTCATTCCTTCTCTTTCTTGGCTGTTATCAAAGTGCCAACCAAAGTCTTCTCTCTGCCCCTGCACTTGCCCCTCTGGGCCCATGGAACATGCCATTCTAATACTTGCCTGGATGGAAGCCTGCAGAGCAACCTCCTAGTAGTCACACCTTCCAGGTCCATTCTGGTTCTCATATGGGAAGGCACTGATTATCAGCCCACAATATACAGGCTTAGTTTGAATTTCAGCAAAATGCTTTAAAAACGATATCCAGATGCAATTCAACTCACACTGTGTCCACATAAGGAATCCATTCCAAGAAGTTAGAGGATGCACTGTGATTCTCAGTCAGGTGAATGGTTTTCAACATCTCACAGGCTATTTTTAGAGCTTAAAGAAGAAATAATATCTAGATTAATTCTAGAGTCCAGTCTTTGGATCCCATCTCGGAAAGAATACTTATGTAATTTAGTGGTATAATAATAATGATCCCTTAGATTGCAGATGATCATGGGTAGTGGCTCCTTCTGGACACCTGTCACACTCAAGGCAATTTCCTCTTTTCAGTTTCAAGAAGTATTTCAGACTTTGCTTTCTTACAAGTTTCTTAGAAGAACCAGGCCACCTTCCTGGGAGCAAAACAGGATCCTCCAGGTATTACATCATTTATTTTCCACAAAGATTAATTTAATTTGGTTTAGTTTAACAGAGTGCATGTTCATGTATTAGATAACCAAATAGATGCCTTGATATAAATTTCAGTTCTGGTTTAACTCTCTTCCAGTGAGCAAAGCAAAGACTCTCAAAGGTAATTGTTATATCACCCCTTCGGGGGGGGAAAAGGGGTAGGTTTTCAATTTTCTTAAACATAAAACTTAAAATCCACATATAATAATAAACAAATGGTTTAAGGCAGTTTATGTCATAAATGTGCTGCCATTATTTAGTTATGAATTTTCAGGTTCAGGAATTATGTTAAAACCCAAGGGTCATTATGGAATGTCTGTATATTTGATTTCCAAAGCTCCAGATAGGTCTTAATGTGTCCAGTGTTATATACCACTGTGCTCCCCAAGCTATTTTTATGTCCTCAGAGACGTATCCTAATAACAGGCCTCCGTGTCTTCTGCTTGGTGAAAAGTGTGAATAACAGCTCCAAAAAAAAGTGTATGTGCATGCATTTATATACATATATATACTTATACATATATGTGCAGACATATATAGATGTATATGTGTATAAATTTGTTATTTTTTTCCTTTGACACATGTTCCCACATAGCCAAGTGATTTAACCCAATCCGGTTAACGACTTAGGAAGGGATTCATTGAATTTTCCAGGTCTCTTGCTGGCCAGAGGTACTTTGTAAGGAGACCCTAAAAGTGGAATAATCAACATGTTAAAGTAATCTGGATGTTTATGATTTGATAACTCTTTGGTGCATTGTTTAACAACATGTTTTCAATTACTTTCCTTCAAATAGCTCCAAATAACCCCGTGATTTTGGATGATTGATTATGGGAATGCTGCTTTTACTGTACATCCAAGGTAATTTTAAAATTACATCTTCTTTTCATTGTTAAGGAGGAAAATCATTTTCAGGTCTTGACATGATTTATCAGAGAAAGAGGGACAACGGGTCAGCCTTGGCCTCACGCTATTAGAACATTATTATGTGAGCCCAGAAGTAAAGTATTAGGCTTTGTGGAAGCTGGGTTCTAGTCCCTGCATGTTAAACACTCAGTTCTGTGGCCTTAGAAAAGTCATTAACCTTTTAGGAACTCACTGTGTGTAAAAAAAAAAAAAATATATATATATATATAAACAAATCCAACAAAACAATTGGGATAAAAATCTCTCCCCTAGAGATTCTGATTCATTATGAATGGAGCAGGGCCTAGAAATCTGGATATAGTCAGGCAAGATTGGAAAACACTTGATTAAAGGACTTCTAAGCCCAGGTCAGGAATCCCTGGGCAGCACAAATGGTAAAGCGCTTGGCTATGGTTGAAAAGCTGGCAGTTCGAACTCAAACCTACCCAAAGTCGGTTCAGAAGAAGGCTTGGTGATCTGCTTCTGAAAGGTCACAGCCATGAAAACTCTACGGAGTGCAGTTCTACTCCACACACATGCAATCGCCGTGAGACAAAATTGACCTGATGGCAACAGGTTTTGTTTTGTATGTGTGTGTGTTTATTTAATTCCAGGTCTAAAGTTCTACAATTCCAGAGCCAAGTTTCCCTGTCCTCTAGTCATTTCTCTCTCAATATGAGCATGTCATTTTATAAAACACTTTATCTATGCAAAGTAGTGGTAACCTCACCTCACCATATGGCTGACGCACATATCTTTCAGACGCTGTGCTCATGCTGGTGTGTAAATGTTTAATCCTCCTAAGAACCGTGTAACGTAGTTATGTTAGTCATGGTTGTTAATACTAGCTGATGCCCAGGCGAACTCCCCAATCTCAGTGTTTAACACATTAAAGCTCTATTTCTCACTCATGTAAAATTCATCTCCGTCTCGTAGCTGTGTTGTCTGGAACTTGTGTAATTCACGGAAAGAGAAAGATAGAGTAGGCATTTCTTTCTTTGGCTCTTGCCTTTCTTTTTTTTTTTTTAATTGTTATTGGGCTTTAAGTGAAAGTTTACAAATCAAGCCAGTCTCTCACACGAAAACTTATATACACCTTGCTAAAAATACTCCCAATTGTTCTCCCCCTAATGAGACAGCCCACTCCCTCCCTCCACTCTCTCTTTTCGTGTCCATTTCACCAGCTTCTAACCCCCTCTGCCTTCTCATCTCCTCCCAGACAGAAGATGCCAACATAGTCTCAAGTGTCCATCTGATCCAAGAACCTCATTGCTTACCAGCATCTCTCTCCACCTCATTGTCCTGTCCGATCCCTGTCCGAAAAGTTGGCTTTGGGAAGGGTTCTTGTCCTGGGCCAACAGAAGGTCTGGGGGCCATGACCACCGGGGTCCTTCTAGTGTCAGTCAGACCATTAAATCTGCTTATTGTAAGAGAATTTGGGGTCTGCATCCCACAGCTCTCCTGCTCTCTCAGGGATTCTCTGTTGTGCTCCCTGTCAGGGCAGTCATCGGTTGTAGCTGGAGACCATCTAGTTCTTCTGGTCTTGAGCTGATGTAGCCTCCAGTTCATGCGGCCCCTTCTGTCTCTTGGGCTCGTAATTCCCTTGTGTCGTTGGTGTTCTTCATTCTCCTTTGATCCAGGTGGGTTGAGACCCATTGATGCATCTTAGATGGCCACTTGCTAGTGTTTAAGACCCCAGACGCCACTCTCCAAAGTGGGATGCAGAATGTTCTCATAATAGATTTTCTTATGCCAGTTGACTTAGGTATCCCCTGAAACCATGGTTCCCAAACCCCTGCCCTTGCTACACTGGCCTTCGAAGCATTCAGTTTATTCAGGAAACTTCTTTGCTTTTGCTTTAGTCCAGTTGTGCTGACCTCGCCTGTATTGTGTGTTGTCTTTCCTGTCACCTAAAGTAGTTCTTATCTACTATCTAATTAGTGAATACCCCTTCCCACCCTTTCTCCCTCCTCCTTCTTGTAACCATCAAAGAATATTTTCTTATCTGTTTAAACTTTTTCTCGAGTTCTTATAACAGTGGTCTTATACAATATTTGTCCTTTTGCAACCAACTAATTTCACTCAGCATAATGCCTTCCAGATTCCTCCATGTTATGAAATGTTTCACAGATTCATCACTGTTCTTTATCGATGCGTGGTATTCCATTGTGTGAATATACCATAATTTATTTATCCATTCATCTGTTGATGGGCACCTTGGTTGCTTCCACCTTCCTGTTATTGAAAACAGTGCTGCAATAAACATGGGTGTGCATATGTCTGTTCGTGTAAAGGCTCTTATTTCTCTCGGATATATTCCAAGGAGCGGGATTGCTGGATCGTATGGTAATTCCATTTTTAGCTTTTTAAGGAAGCACCAAATCGATTTCCAAAATGGTTGTGCCATTCTACATTCCCACCAGCAGTGTATAAGTGTTACAATCTCTCCACAGCCTCTCCAACATTTACTGTTTTGTGTTTTTGGGATTAATGCCAGCCTTTTTGGGGAGTGAGATGAAATCTCATTGTAGTTTTGATTTACATTTCTCTACAAGGTCGCTATGAGTTGGAATCAACTTGAAGGCACTGGGTTTGGTTTCGTTTGAATGGCTAATGATCGTGAGCGTTTCCTCATGTATCTGTTGGCTACCTGGATGTCTTCTTTAGTGAAGTGTCTGTTCATATCCTTTGCCCATTTTTGAATTGGGTTATTTGTCTTTTTGTAGTTGAGTTTTTGCAGTATCATGTAGACTTTAGAGATCAAGCGATGATCGGAAATGTCGTAAAACGTTTTTCCCAGTCTGTAGGTAATCTTTTTACTCTTTTGGTGAAATCTTTGGATGAGCATAGGTGTTTGGTTTTTAGGAGCTCCCAGTTATCTAGTTTTTTTTCTGCATTGTTAGTAGTGTTTTGTATACTGTTTATGCCATGTATTAGAGCTCCTAACACTGTCCCTATTTTTTCTTCCATGATCTTTATCGTTTTAGATTTTATATTTAGGTCTTTGATCCATTTTAAGCTCCTTTTTGTGCATGGAGTGAGGTATGGGTCTTGTTTCACTTTTTTTGCACATGGATATCCAGTTATGCCAGCACCCTTTGTTGAAAAGGCTGTCTATTCCCAATTTAACTGCTTTAGGGCCTTTGTCAAATATCAGCTGCTCATATATGGATGGATTTATGTCTGGATTCTCAAATCTGTTCCATTGGTCTATGTATCTGTTGTTGTACCAGTACCAGGCTGTTTTGACTACTGTGGTGGTATTATAGGTTCTAAAATCAGATAGAGTAAGGCCTCCCACTTTGTTCTTCCTCAGTAATGCTTTACTTATCTGGGGCCTCTTTCCCTTCCAAAGGAAGTTGGTGAATTTTTTCTCTGTCTCATTAAAAAATGTTGGGATTTGGATCGGAATTGCATTAAATCTGTAGATCGCTTTTGGTAGAACAGACAATTTTATAGTGTTAAGTCTTCCTATCCACGAGCAAGGTGTGTTTTTCCACTTATGTAGGTCTCTTTTGGTTTCTTACAGAAGTGTTTTGTAGTTTTCTCTGTATAAGTCTCTTACGTCTCTGGTAACATCTATTCCTAAGTATTTTATCTTCTAGGGGGCTGCTGTAAATCGTTATTGATTTGATGATTTCTTCTTCGATGTTCTTTTTGTTGGTATAGAGGAATCCAACTGATTTTTGTATGTTTATCTTGTATCCTGATATTCTGCTGAACTCTTCTGTTAGTTTCAGTAGTTTTCTTGAGGATTCCTTAGGGTTTTCTCTCTATAAGATCATATCACCTGAAAATAGAGATACTTTTACTTCTTCCTTGACAATCTGGATGCTCTTTAATTCTTCATCTTGCCTGATCGCTCTGGCTAGGACCTCCAGCACAATGCTGAATAAGAGTGGTGATGAAAGGCATCCTTGTCTTGTTCCCGATCTCAAGGGGAATGATTTCAGGCTCTCTCCATTTTGGTTATTGGCTTTGTATAAATGCCCTTTATTATGTTAAGGAGTTTTCCTTCTATTACTATTTTGCTGAGAGTTTTTTTCATGAACGGGTGTTGAACTTTGTCAAATGCCTTTTCCGCATCCATTGATAAAATCATGTGATTCTTGTCTTTTGTTTTATTTATATGATGGATTACATTAATTGTTTTTCTAATGTTGAACCATCCCTTCATAAACAAAAAATTCATACCTGGTATGAATCCCACTTGGTCATGGTGAATTATTTTTTTGATATGTTGTTGAATTCTATTGGCTAGGATTTT
This sequence comes from Loxodonta africana, assembly GCF_030014295.1. NCBI lineage: Eukaryota > Metazoa > Chordata > Mammalia > Proboscidea > Elephantidae > Loxodonta > Loxodonta africana. Next base: position 31,224,379 of record NC_087353.1, on the reverse strand, counting down.
GTTGAGGATTTTTGCATCTGTGTTCATGGGGTGTATAGGTCTGTATATTCCTTTTTTTGTGGTGTTTTTACCTGGTTTTGGTATCGGGGAAATGGTGGCCCCATAGAATGAGTTTGGGAGTATTCCGTCCTTTTCTATGCTCTGAAATACCATTAGTAGCAGTGGTGTTATCTCTTCTCTGAAAGTTTGGTAGGACTCTGCAGTGAAGCCATCCAGGCCAGGGCTTTTTTTTGTTGGGAGTTTTTTGATTACCTTTTCAATCTCTTCTTTTGTTATGGGTCCATTTATTTGTTCTAGCTCTGTTTGTGTTAGTTTAGGTAGGTAGTGTGTTTCTAGGAATTCATCCATTTCTTCTAGGTTTTCAAATTTGTTAGAGTACAATTTTTCATGGTAATCTGATATGATTCTTTTAATTTCAGTTGAGTCTGTTGTAATGTCGCCCATCTCATTTCTTATTCGGGTTATTTGCTTCCTCTCCTGTTTTTCTTTTGTCAGTTTTGCCAATGGTTTATCAATTTTGTTGATTTTTTCAAAGAACCATCTTTTGGTCTTGTTAATTCTTTCAATTGTTTTTCTGTTTTCTATTTCATTTAGTTCTGTTCTAATTTTTATTATTTGTTTTCTTCTGGTGCCTGAGGGTTCCTTTTGCTGTTCTCTATTTGTTCCAGTTGTAGGGACAATTCTTTGATTTTGGCCCTTTCTTCTTTTTGTATGTGTGCATTTATTGATATAAACTGACCTCTGAGCTCTGCTTTTGCTGTGTCCCAAAGGTTCTGATAGGAAGTGTTTTCATTCTCATTGGATTCTATGAATTTCCTTTTTCCATCCTTAATGTCTTCTATAATTCAGTCTTTTTGGAGCAGTGTATTTTTCAGTTTCCAAGTGTTCTATTTCTTTTCCCTGCTTTTTCTGCTATTGATTCCACTTTAATGGCCTTATGGTCAGAGAAGATGCTTTGTAATATTTCAATGTTTTGGATTCTGCTAAGGCTTGCTTTATGACCTAATATGTGATCTATTCTAGAGAATGTTCCATGTGCACTAGAAAGAAAGTATACTTGATTGCTGTTGGGTGAAGTGTTCTGTGTATGTCTATGAGGTCAAGTTGGTTGATTGTGGCATTTAGATCTTCCATGTCTTTATTGAGCTTCTTTCTGGGTGTCCTGTCCTTCACCGAAAGTGGTGTGTTGAATTCTCCTACTATTGTTGTGGAGCTGTCTATCTCGCTTTTCAATGCTGATAAAGTTTGTTTTATGTTTCTTGCAGCCCTGTCATTGGGTGCATAATATTTAATATGGTTATATCTTCTTGGTATATTGTCCCTTTAATCATTATATAGTGTCCTTCCTTATCCTTTCTGATAGATTTAACTTTAAAGTCTATTTTGTCAGAAATTAATATTGGCACTCCTGGTCTTTTTTGATTGTTTTTTGCTTGATATATTTTTTTCCATCCTTTGAGTTTTAGATTGTGTCTCTAAGTCTAAGGTGTGTCTCTTGTAGGCAGCACATAGACAGATCATTTTTTTAATCCATTCTGCCACTCTCTGTCTCTTTACTGGTGCATTTAGTCCATTTACAGTGTAATTATGGATAGGTATGAATTTAGTGCTTTCATTTCATTCTTCTGTTGTGAGTTGTTGACAGTTTCTTTTTCCCACTTAATTTTATGTGCTAAGTAGATTATCCTTGTCCTTTCCTCATATGCATTGTTTTTTATTTTGTTACTGCTGAGTCTCTATTTTTGTCTTGTATTTTATTTTGATGAGTAGGATAGTTTTTCTCCTTTGTGGTTACCTTATTATTTACCCCTATTTTTCTAAATTTTAACCTAATTTTTATTTAACCACATTATCTTCCTCTCCATATGGAAGATTTATGACTGCATTTCTTAATCCCTCTTTATTGTTTTAATGTTGTCTCCTTTTACATAATAACATTGCTGTTACCCTGTTTTGAGCTTTTTTTTTTTTTTAATCTTCATATATCTTTTTGATTTCCCTGTCTAGGTTGACTTCTGATTGCTCTGTCCAGTGTTCTAATCTTGGGTTGATACCTGATATTATTGATTTTCTAATCAAAGAACTCCCTTTAGAATTTCTTGTAGTTTTGGTTTGGTTTTCATGAATTCCCTAAACTTACATTTATCTGAAAAAGTCCTAATTTCACCTTCATATCTGAGAGACAGTTTTGCTGGATGTATGATTCTTGGCTGGAAATTTTTTTCCTTCAATTTTTTATAGAAGTCATCCCATTGCCTTCTTGTGTGCATGGTTTTTGCTGAGTAGTCTGAGCTTATTCTTATTGATTCTCCTTTGTAGGTGACTTTTCGTTTATCCCTGGATGCTCTTAATATTCTCCCTTTATCTCTGGTTTTGGCAAGTTTGATTATATGTCTTGGTGACTTTCTTTTAACATCTACCTTATGTGGAGTTTGATGAACATCTTGGATAGATATCCTCCCATCTTTCACAATATCAGGGATGTTTACTGCCAACAAATTTTCAACAATTCTCTCTGTATTTTCTGTTATCCCTCCCTGTACTGGTACTCCAATCACTCTTAGGTTATTTCTCTTGATAGAGTCTCACATGATTCTTAAGGTTTCTTTGTTTTTTTTGTTTTTTTAATTCTTCTATCTGACTTTTCTTCAAATATATTAGTGCCACAAGTTCAGAAATTCTACCTTCCACTTGCTCAAATCTGCTTCTCTGACTTTCTATTGAGTTGTCTACTTCTGTAATTTTATTGTTAATCTTCTGAATTTCTGATTGCTGTCTAACTATGCATTTTGAAAACTTATTAAATTTTTCATTATGTTCCTGAATGATCTTTTTGATTTCTTCAAGTGCTTTATCTCTGTGTTCCTTGGCTTGCTCTGCATATTGCCTCATTTCCTTCCTGATGTTTTAAAGTGTTCTGTATATTAATCTTTTGTATTCTGCCTCTGGTAATTCCAGGAAGATACTTTCATCTAAAAGCTCCTGGATTCTTTGTTCTGAGAGCTCGTTGAGGCGATCATGGTCTGTTTCTTTATGTGACTTGATATTGACTGTTGTCTCTGAGCCATCTATAAGTTATTGTATTAGTTTATTTTATGTTTGCTTACTGTGTCATAGCTCCTTGCTTTGTTTTGTTTTGATATGCTCAAATGGGTTGCTTGAGTGAGTTAGCTTGATTATTTTCACCTTTGAATCTCTGACGTCCTGTGCATAGATGGTTAGAGCTGTTATCAGGTTTACCAGCCTAGACGTCCATTCACTTTTCTTGTATGAATTCAGCTCAGGTGTCCAGGTAGCTTATCATCTAGTGTGTGGTACAGGCTCTGTCTTACAGTCTTAGAGGGGCAAGGTGATTGGTGTAGGTACTGGTATCTGGTTACACCAGGGGATCACACCCTGAACAAGGCAGGGGGCTGAGAATCATCCCCCACATGTCTCTGAGGAAAGCGTTTCCCTGTTCCCTAGAGCGTACAGGTGGGTGGGTTTTGCAGGCAGTCCACGGACACCCAATGTTTTTGGTCATAAGGACTGGGAGGTACCAGTTATCCCTGGACCCCTGTCACGGGTGGCTGGGTGACCTGAGTGGAGCTACCAGTCCTTAGGCCCCAGATATGGGTAGGTGAGGACCCTGTTTAATAGGCAAAGCAATGTCAAACATCAAACACCCACCTCTCTGCCATGTAGCTGAAGTGGTTGGAGTTTGCCAACAACAGCCTATTCTCCTGAAATAGGCCCACACAGGTTTCTGCAGAGGCGAAAAGTAGTCAAAGTCCACAGACTTTATTCCTGGACAGGAGCCACTTCTGTCCTGAGTTCCCCTGGTTAGTGGAGCTGGCAAATTATCTTTTCCTCCAGTTGCATATTTATTCCTTCTGCACGGCCAGGAGGGTGGCTCTAGGTGCTCAACCGGGGCTATCTCAGGCCCAGGGGAATCAACAGCCACTGAAGCCAGCTTGGGGGTAGGCAAAATAAACATAAGTACTTAGCTTTTGCAGAGAGCGCCATTCTTCTCTGGTTCCAGAGGTGAGAATAGGCTGTGTGGCTGGCTGCTTCTCCCTGAAGAACCTGCAGCCTAACACTAGTACCAGCCCACCACCACTGCTCCCGGGAATGGTGACTGAAAACTTCCTGCAATTCAGTTCTGATAACTCCTCTCTGCTTCTGAAACGTCTCTTCTTCTCCCTGCCCCTCAGTTCATTTTCTAACCCTGTTTCAATGTTCAGTGCTCCTGTAAAAAGCTCCTAGCTTATCATAAATATACTTGTTTCATTTGTTTTTTGGGGGGTCTTGTTGTAAAGAGGGCTTGCCGGAAGCGTCTGTCTATTCCTCCATCTTGGCTCCTCCTTCAGTTCTTGCCTAGGTTGACAGGAACTTGACATACCACTTCTTTTCACATTCTATGGGCTAAAATAAGTGAAATGGTCTCAACCCAATGGAAATCTATAGAATACAGTGAAAACAAAAGCAAAAACTCCTTGCCTTTGAGTTGGTTCCGACTTGTAGCAATACATGGGACAGAACAGAACTGCCCCCATAGGGTTTCCAAGGTTGTAAATCTTTACAGAAGGAGTCTGTCACATCTTTCTCCCATGGAGCAGCTGGTGGGTTCAAACCACCAACCTTTCAGTTAGCAGCCAGATGCTTAACCATTGCACCACCACAGCTCCTAGAATATAGAGGACCATGTAAATATTTGATGAATAAACTGTCTGTGCCATAGTAGGAGGAGTTCCTGGTGGTACAAATGGTTAACACTTGGCTGCTAACCCAAATGCTGAAGGTTAGAGTCCACCCAGAGGCATCTTGGAAATAAGTCCTGGCAATCTACTTCGGAATAATCAGCCATTGAAAACCCTCTAGTCACAGTTCTACTCTGACACGCATGGGGTCGCCATGAGTTGGAATAAACTTGACAGCAATTGGTACTGATACTACCACAGAACGAGAACTAGATTTTACAGCTTAAGAAACTGAGGTCTCAAAAAAGCCAATTAACAGTGGGTCTAGGATTAAATATTTTTGAATGATGAATGTCACTTTTCTGTTCCTCTGACTTTCTATTGAGTTGTCTAATTCTGTAATTTTATTGTTAATCTCCTGAATTTCTGATTGCTGTCTGTCTATGCATTTTTCCAGCTTATTAAACTTTTCATTATGTTCCTGAATAATCTTTCTAATTTCTTCAGTTGCTTTATCTGTGTGTTCCTTGGCTTGTTCTGTGTATTGCCTCATTTCCTCCCTGATGTCTTGAAGGGTTCTGTATATTAAACTTTTGTATTCTGCATTTGGTAATTCCAGGAATGCACTTTCATCTAGAAGATCCCTGGATTCTTTGTTTTGAGAGACTGTTGAGGTGATTATGGCCTGTTTCTTTATGTGACTTGATATTGACTGTTGTCTCTGAGCCATCTATAAGTTATTGTATTAGTTTATGCTTGCTTACTGTGTCATAGCTGCTTGCTTTGTTTTGTTTTGTTATACCCCTATGGGTTGCTTGAGTGAGCTAGCTTGATTATTTTCGCCTTTGGAGCTCTGGCGTCCTGTCCCCAGCTGGCTAGAGCTGTTAACAGGTATATCAGTCTAGGAGTCCATTCAATTTTCTTGTATGAATTCAGCTCAGGTTTCCAGGTAGCTAATCATCAAGTGTGTGGTACAGGCTCTGTCCTACAGTCTTAGAGGGGCAAGGGTGATTGGCGTATATACTGGTATTTGATTGCAGCAAGAGGTCATGCTCTGAACAAGGCAGGGGGCTGAGAACTGACCCCCAAGTGTCTCTGAGGAAAATGTGTCTCTGTTCCCCAGAGCGTGCTGGTGAGTGAGTGCTGCAGAGGGACCATGGGCACCCAAAGTTTTTGGTTGTAAGGACTGGCAGGTACCAGTTATCTTTGGACCCCTGTCGTGGGTGGCTGGGTGACCTGAGTGGAGCTACCAGTCCTTAGGTCCCTGATGTGGGTAGGTGAGGACCTTGTTTAATAGGCAAAGCAATGTCAAATGCCAAACACCCAGCTCTCCACTGAAATGGTTGGAGTTTGCCAACAAGGACCTATTCTCCCGAAATAGGCCCACACAGGTCCATGCAGAAGGGAAAGGTGCTCAAGGTCCACGGACGGTTTATGCCTGGACAGGAGACGCTTCTCTCCTGAGCTCCGCCTGTTAATGGAGATAGCAAATTATGTTTTCCCCCCAATTGCAAATTTTTTCCTTCCCCAAGGCTAGGAGGATGGCTCTAGGTGCTCAAAAGGGTCTATCTCAGGCCCAGGGGTTCAGCTGCTGAAGCCGACTTGGGGGTGGGGAGGGCGCGGTAAAATATACGCAAGTACATAGCTTTTGCCGAGAGCGCCGTTCTCCTCAGGTTCAGGAGGTGTGAGTAGGCTGTGTGGCTGCTGCTTCTCCCTGAGGAAACTGCGGCGGAATGCTAGTACCAGCCCACCGCCACCACTCTGGAAATGGTGCCTGAGGGCTCCCCGTGATTCAGGTCTGGTAACTCTTCTCCACTTCTGAACAGTCTCTTCCTTCCCCTGCCCCTCAGTTCATTGTCTAAGCTTGCTTTTGATGCTCAGGGCTCCCAGCTTGTCACAAATATACTCGTTTCACTTGCTTTTTTCGGGTCTTTGTTGTAAAGAGGGCTCACCAGAAGCTTCTGTCTATTCCGCCATCTTGGCTCTGCCTCTCCATGAATGTCATTTTTCCTGGCATTTAATTCAAAAAAGAAGGCATGAGTTCAAAAAGAATTTTTTTTTCTTCCTTATGGGAAGATTTTCTTCCAAATACATAACTAGATAAATGATATTTCTTTTTTTTTTTTATTGTACTTTAGATGAAGGTTTGCTGAACAAACTAGTTTCTCCATTAAACAGTTAGTATGCGTATTGTTTTATGACATTGGTTAACAACCCCATGACATGTCAACACTGTCTCTTCTCAACCTTGGGTTCCCTGTTACCAGCTTTCCTGTCCCCTCCTGCCTCCTAGTCCTTGCCCAAGGGCTGGTGTGCCGCTTTGGTGTCGTTTTGTTTTATGGGCTTGTCCAATCTTTGTCTAAAGGGTGAACCTCAGGAGTGACTTCATTACTGAGCTGAAAGGTTGTGCAGGGGCCATACTCTCAGGGTTTCTCCAGTCTCTGTCAGGCCAGAAAGTCTGGTCTTTCTTTTTGAGTTAGAATTTTGTTCTACATTTTTCTCCAGCTCTGTTTGGGATGCTTATTGTGATCTCTGTCAGAGCACTCAGTGGTGGTAGCCGGGCACAATCTCGTTGTACTGGACTCAGTCTGGCGGAGGCTGTGGTAGATTGGTCCACTAGTCTTTTGGACTAATCTTTCCCTTTTACCTTTAGTTTTTTTCATTCTCCCTTCCTCTCGAAGGGGGAGACCAGTGGAGTATCTTAAATGGCCGCTCACAGGCTTTTAAGACCCCAAACGCTACTCATCGAATGTTATGCCAGTTGAGCTAGATGTTCCCTGAGAACATGGTCCCCAGAGCCTTCAGCCCAGCAATTCTGTCCCTGAGAAAGTTTGGATGTGCCTATGAAGCTTCCACGACGTTGCCTTGTACAAGTTGTGCTGGCTTTCCCAGTTCTGTGTACTGTCTTACCCTTCACCAAAGTTACCACTTATCTATTGTCTGTTTAGTGTTTTTCCATATCCACTCCTTCCCTCCCTTCTAACTATCAAAGACTGTTTCCTTTCATAAGTTTTTACAGTAGTAGTCTCATACAATATTTCATTGACTTATTTCCCTCAGCATAATATCCTCCAGATTCATCCATGTTATGAGGTGCTTCACAGATTCATTGTTCTTTATCATTGTGTAATGCTCCATTGCATGTATGGACTACACTTTGTTTATCCATTCATCTATCGATGGGCATCAAGATTGTTTCCATCTTTTTGCTATTGTGAACAATGCTGCCATGAACATGGATGTGCATATGTCTATTCATGCAATGGCTCTTATTTCTCCAGGATATATTCCTAGAAGTATGATTTCTATTTCTAGCTTTCTAAGAAAGTGCCATATCGTTTTCCAAAATGGTTGTATCATTTTGAATTCCCTCCAGCAGTGCATAAGAGTTCTGATCTCCCCACAGCCTCTCCAACATTTGTTATTTTCTGTTGTTTTGATTTGTGCCAGTAATGCCAGGGTGAGATGGTATCCCATTGTGGTTTTGATTTTCATTTTTTTAATGGCTAGTGATCTCAAGCATTTCCTCATGTGTCTGTTGGCCACTTGAATGTTTCTTTGGTGAAGTGTCTGTCCATTTCCTTAGTCCATTTTTAAATTGGGTTATTTGTCTTTTTGTTGTAGAGATGTTGAATTTTCTTATAGATTTTAGAGATTAGACCTTTGCCTGATTTGTAATAGCCAAAATTTTTTTCCCAGTCTGTAGGTTCTCTTTTAACTCTTTTGGTGAAGTCTTTTGATGAGGATAAGTGTTTAATTTTTAGAAGATCCCAGTTTTCTAGCTTATCTTCTGGAAGTTGTGTGTTGTTGGTTGTGGTTTCTATCCTGTTAATGCTATGTATTAGGGCCCCTAGCATTGATCCTATTTTTTCTCCTATGAACTTCATAGTTTTTGGTTTTATATTTAGGCCTTTGATCAATTTTGAATTAGTTTTTGTATATGGTGTGAGGTATGGGTCCTGTCTCACTTTTTGCAGATGGACATCCAGTTTTGCAAGCACCCGTTTGTTAAAAAGGCTGTCTTTTCCCCATTCGATGGACTTTGAGCTCTCGTTGAAGATCAGGTGAGCATGGGTGGATGGATTTACATCCTGGTTCTCAATTTTGTTCCATTGGTCAATGTATCTGTCGTTGTACCAGTACCTGGCTGTTCTGACTACCTTAACTGTGTAGTAGATCCTGAGGTCAGGTAGTGCTAGTCCTCCTACTTTATTCTTCTTCTTGAATAGTGCTTTGCTTGTCCAGGGCTTCTTCCCTTTCCATATAAAGTTAATGATAAGTTTTCTCATCTCTTTAAAGAATGTTGTTGGTATTTGGATTGGGATTGCATTGCATTTGTAAATTGCTTTGGGTAGAATGGTCATTTTCACAATGTTGAGTCTACCTGTCTACGAGCATGGTATGTTTTTCCATTTATGTAGATCTCTTTTGGTTTCTTGCAGTGGTGTTTTGTAGTTTTCTTTGTATAGGTCCTTTATATCCCTGCTTAGATTTATTCCTAAGTATTTTATTCTTTTAGGGGCTATTATAAAGGGTATTTTTTTCCTGATTTCCTTTTCACCTTTTTCTTTATTTGTGTATAAGAATCTGACTGATTTTTGTATGTTTATCTTGTATCCTGCAACTCTGCTAAATCTTTTTATTAGTTCCAGTAGTTTTGTCATGGAGTCTTTTGGGTTTTCTACGTATAGTATCATATTATCCACGAATAGAAAGAGTTTAACTTCTTTATTACCAGCATGGATGCCCTTTATTTCTTTTTCTTGCCTTATTGCTGTAGCTAGAACTCCCAGAACAAAGTTAAACAGGAGTGGTGTTAAAGTGCATTCTCATCTTGTTCCTGTTCTCATGGGGAATGTTTTCAGCCTCTCTCCGTTAAGAATGATGTTGGCCGTTGGTTTTGCACATATGCCCTTTGTTACATTGAGAAATTTCCCTTCTATACCTATTATATTGATGGTTTTTTTTTAATCAGGAAAGGGTGTTGGACTTTGTTGAATGTGTTTTCTGTGTCAGTTGAGATTATCATGTGGTTCTTTTCTCTCCTTTTATTTATGTGGTGCATTACACTGATTGATTTTCTAATGTTGAACCATCCTTGCATACCTGGTATGAATCCTACTTGGTCATGGTGCATTATTTTTTTGATTGAGGCAGAATTCTATTGGCCAGAATTTTGTTGTGAATTTTTGCATCTATATTTATGAAAGACATTGATCTGTAATTTTCTTTTTTCATGGTGTCTTAGCCTAGTTTTGGTATCAGGGTTATGCTGGCTTCATAGAATGAATTTGGAAGTATTGTTTCCTTTTCTATGTTCTGCAATAGTTTTAGTACTGGTGTAAGTTCTTCTCTGAATGTTTGGTAGAATTCTCCAGTGAAGCTGTCTGGGCCAGGGCATTTTTTTTGTGGAGAGTTTTTTTTTTTTTTTTTTAATTACCTTTTCAATCTCTCATTATGGGTCCGTTTAGATTTTCAAAATCTTGTGTTAGTTTGGGTATGTAGTGTATTTCTAGAAATTTACCATTTCCTCTAGGTTTTCAAATGTGTTGGAGTATAGTTTTTCACAGTACTCTCTTATGATCCTTTTTATTTCATTTGGGTCTGCTGTAACGTCCCCCATTTTGTTTCTCATTTGGGTTATTTGCATCTTCTGTTTTTCTTTTGTCAGTTTGATCAGTGGATTGTTGATTTTCTTGATCCTTTCAAAGAACCAGTTTTGGTTTTATTGATTCTATTACTTTCTATTCTCTATTTCATTTATTTCTGCTCTGATCTTTATTATTTGCTTTCTTCTGGTGGCAATGGGCTTCTTTTGCTGTTCTCTTTCTATTTGTTCAAGTTGTGTAGCCAGTGTTTTGATTTTGTCCCTTTCTTCTTTTTTGATGTGTGCATCTATTGCTATTGACCTCTGAGGACTGCCTTTGCTGTGTCCCAAAGGTTTTGGTATGATGTGTTTTCATTCTTGTTTGATTCTAGGAATTTTTTTATTTCATCTCTGATTTCTTCTATTACCCAGGGGTTTTTAAACAGGGTGTTATTCAGTTTCCATGTAATTGATTTTTTTCCCTTGATCTTCCTGTTGTTAATTTCTACTTTGATAGAATTGTGGTCAGAGAAGATACTTTGTATTATCTCAGTGATTTGGATTTTGTTGAGGGCTACTCTGTGGCCTAAGATGTGGTCTCTTCTGGAGAATGTTCCATATGCATTGGAAAAAAAATGTGTACTTTGCAGCTGTTGGGTGGAGTGTTCCATATACGTCTATGAGGCCAAGTTGGCTGATTGTTCCCTTTAGCTCTTCTGTATCTTTGTTGAGTTTCTTTCTAGATGTTCTGTCCTTTACCGAGAGTAGTATGTTGAACTCTCCTACTATTACCGTGGAACTGTCAATTTCTCTTTTCAGTGCTGTTAGTTTGTTTTATGTATTTTGGAGCCCTGTCATTGGGTGCGAAGATATTTATTATGGTTAGGTCTTCATGATGGATCATACCTTTAATTGTTATATAGTGCCCTTCTTTGTCTTTTATTGTGGATTTTGTTTTAAAGCCTATTTTATCTGAGATTAGTATTGGCACTTCTGCTTTTTTTCAGTAGTTATTTGCTTGATACTTTTTTTTTCCATCCTTTGATTTTTTATAAGTTTTTGTCTTTGTTTCTAAGGTGTATCTCTTGTAGACAGCACATTGATAGATACTTTTATATATATATATATATATCCATTCTGTCACTCTGTCTCTTTATGGTGCATTTAGGCAATTTATATTCAGTGTAATTATCAATAGGTGTGAGTTTATTTCTGTCATTTTGTAGTGCTTTTCTTTTGTGTGATGCTGACATTTTCTTTGTTCCTCTTACTCTCCTGTGCTGAATTCCTTTTGTTTGTGGATTTCTTTTTTTATTTTGTTTTTGTAGATTTTGTTTTCATTGAGACTTTATGTTTTTCTTCTTTATTTTGATGAGTAGGTTTGTTAACTTACTTTGTGGCTACCTTGAAATTTACCCTTATCTTCCTAGGTTTGAACCAGTCTATTATTACTTGGTATCTCCTTGACTTCCTCTCTATTAGAAAGTTCTATGCCTACACAGCTTATTCCCTCTGTTATTGTCCTGATGTTGCTGCCTTTTACAGATTAACCATTCCGATTCCCTTTTGTCATTCTTTTGGTTTTGAATAGTCCTTGAGAGTTCATTTCCTAGGTTGGTATCTGGCTGGTACAATCTTGCGTCCTAGATTCAGGCTGTGGTCTGACGTTGTTTCAGGCTGAGAGACGTATTCCCTTAATTTCTGTTACATAAACAATATTCTGATGTTTCTACTGTATCTCTACATCAGAAGAAATCTCCCTCCCTCAAGTAGGCAGATGCTTTCCATTAAAGGGCCGTGAATTCTAAGAAGATTTATTTCCCCATGATCTACTTCGAACCTTACTTGTTTACTACAGTGAATAGGAAGCTCAAGAAGTCAAAGAATCGTCCTTTTCCCCTTAGATTTTTCAACAATTCTAAGCATAGATTATGTTTACACAACCAAACCTTTGAAATAACAGCTTTGTCTATTCAACACACACCTATTGGTAATAGATACTTTTCCTTTCTTTCAACTTTTTAACCTGAGTTATTTATCAATACTTCAACAAATAAATTTCAAGGGTGTGCTAAGCCCTGTAGATATTGAATTTGGGAAGACAGGGCCTGTATCCGAGAAGTATCTAATCTCCATCAAAGCGAAACAAAGTAAAACAAAACAGTAATAACAAAAACAAGTAAATTAGTGACTGTAAGACATGCGTTAAGTGCCATAATCAGCATATATACAGATGAATGGGGTTTGAGGAGACAGGAAGGGCATGAAAGAGAGATGATGATAATTGGTCCGATTCTGCAAGGATCAGGCAAATTGATGGGGTGGGTGTGAAAGAGCATTCCATGGGTGGGAAAGAGCTTGAGCAAGAGCATTTAGAAAAATGTTAGCATTTGGGAAAATGCAGTGGGCAGGGGAATGCCTGGAAGTGTGGGCTTAGGCCAGATGTTCAAGAACCTGAACATCTTATTAAGGAGTTTGGAGTTTACGCTATATGTGTGAAGGAGGTATCTACAGTTTTTAACACAGGATCAAATATGTGTTTTAGAAAGTACGTTTTGGTGACTGGGGAGAGCTAGAATTCTACAATTGCAATAGCATCTCTGGGTAAATCTGAACAACTGTGCAGCACAGAAAAGGGGTTAGTTGTCCCCCAATACACATCTTTCTCTACTTACCTATCATAATAGAAATCTTAACTGAGCATACAGCTTCTCAGCATGAAGACCACATTTCTCAGGCTCCCTTACAGGTGGCGTGGTCATGTGACTACGTCCCAGCCAATGGGATGTAACCTAAAGACCGTATGGTAACTCTGGGATATTTTGAGAGACAACTGGTACACATAATGCTTTGTCTACTTCCTGCTCTTTAGAATGGAGAGAAGATGATACACTTGGACCATTTTTTTTAGAGTCTGTTTTTTCCCTGTTGAGTTGCTTTTCTACTTTTGTCACAAATCTGTTGGGTTTATTTGTGGGAGTCTATTTCTGTGTTTTTTATTCTATTCCAATGATCTCTGTGCCTCTCTCTTAGCAAATACCAGGCTATATTGATTATTCTAGCTACTTCGTAAGCCTTAAAATCAGTTAGCATGGTCCCTCCCATTTTATTCTTCTTTTTTAAGATTCACAGCCTATTTTAAGAAACACATTTTATTTCATAACCTAGAATACACACACCATGTAAATACTGAAAACTGTGAAAGCCAGAACTCAATGGAATTGCCTTGTTTTTCTGGGTTTTGCAAGTTTTCTGGCTTTGACAAAGTGCAGCCTAACCACTTTATTTATTAATTTCTATTAGTGGAAAATATTTGAGTTTTTCTTCTCTGACAGGTTTCGGCCTCACAGGTTCCAAGTTTCACAGGCTTTACTGTCTATGAAACATGTTTCATGAAAAAAAATGTATTGGTTATTCTAGCCTATTCTTTTATTCTATTCTTTCATTAAAAAATAGAGAAGAAAGCATAGGGGTAATTCTTCAGGACCTAATCTTTAATAACAGATTCTTAGACATGACACCAAAAGAACAATCAACAGAAGACAAATTAGATAAATGGAGCCTCATAAAAATTAAATACATTTGTTCATCAAAGGATTTTATCAACACAGTGAAGAGATACCCTACTGAGTAGGAGAAATTCTGGGGGAGTTATTTATCTGACAAGGCTTTAATACCTAAATATATATATATTAAAAACCTCACACAACTTAAAAACAGAAAAGCAAACAACTCAATCAAAAAATGAGCAAAAGACTTGAATAGACACTTTACCAAAGAAGAAATACAAATGGCCAACCAGCACATTAAAAGATGCTCAACATTATTGTTGTTGTTAGTTGCATCTAGTTGATTCCAACTCATGGTGACCCATATGTGCAGAGTAGAACTGCTCCATAAGGTTTTCTTGACTATAATCTTTACAGAAGCAGGTCATCAGGACTTTCTTCCATCGAACTACCAACCTTTAGGTTAGTAGTTGAACACATTGTTTTACGAAACCAAGAGAACTTTTTAAGCCATTGTTGTTGTCGTTGCTGTTTGTTGCCATCTAGTTGATTCCGACTCATGGTGACTCCATATGTACAGAGTAGAACTTGCTCTATAAGGTTTTCAAGACTGTGACCTTTCAGAAACAGATCTCCAAGCTTGTCTTCTGAGGTGCCTCTGGGTGAGTTCAAACTATCAACCTTTCAGTTAGTAGTTGAGCGTGTAACCAGTTATGCCATCCAGGGGCTTCTTCATTAGCTATTAAAAAAAAAAAAAAGACCCATTGCGGTTGAATCAATTCCAACTCACAGCTACCCTGTAGGCAGAATAAAACTGACCCATAGGGCTTCCAAAACTGTAATTTTTATGGAAACAGACTGCCGCGTCTTTCTCCTAAGGAGTGACTGGCAGCATGTAAATCAAAACTACAGTGAGATATCACTTCACACCCACTAAAATGGCTATGAATTTAAAAACACACACACACACAGAGAAGACAACAGGTGTTAGCAAAGATGTGGAGCAACTGGAATCTTCATCACTGCTGGTGGGATTGTAAAATGTACAACTGTGGTGGAAAGGAGCTGAGTGGTCCCTCAAAAAGATAAACATAGAACTACCATATGATCCAGTAATTTCAATCCTAGGCATCTACCCAAAAGAATTGAAAGCAGGAATGCAAGCAGACACAGGTACATGAGTGTGCACAGTAGAACTATTCACGATAGCCAAAAGATAGAAATTCGAACAGCCTAAATGTCCATCAACAGATGAATGGGGGTGCATACTTACAATGGAATATTACTTAGCCATAAAGGAAATGAAGTCCTGATACATGCTACAACATGAATGAACCTTGAAAAAATTATGCTGAGTAAAATAATTTCCCATTATGTGGGGTCATGTGTCTTCACGAAAGGACAAATATTGTGTAATTCCAATTATACGAAATACCTAGGATAGGCAAGGGTATAGAGACCAAAATATATTAGTGGTTACCAAGGACAGATGTGAGGGAGGAAAAAACGGGGAACTCATTGCTTAAGAGACATTTAGCTTTTGTTAAACATGGTGGGAAAATTTAGAAATAGATAATGATCATGGTAAAAAAAATATGATATCCATAACTATCGTCATTGAATTTTACACATAAAGAATGTTGAAATGATTTGTTACATAATTTTAAAAGTTTTACCACAATTAAAAACATAAAAAAAAACACTGGTCATGACCCACTAAATGGGTTTCACAACTTACCAGTGTGTTTCTCAATTTGCAGTTTAAAAAGCACTGTACTAAGGGACTCAAACAGACACTTGTACAGCAGTGCTTACACCAGCATTACCCACCATAGCCAGAAGGTGGACACAACCCAAGTGTCCACCTATAGGTGAATAGGTATTCTAAAAGTGCTATCTATATACATACAATGGAATATTATTCAATCATGAAAAGCAATGAAATTCTTATATACACCTTGACATAGATGAGCCTTGAAAACATGTTGAGTGAAATAAACCAGACACAAACGGAAAAATATCGTATGATTCCCCTGACATGAACTATCTGGAATAGGGCAATGCATAGAGAGAAACTAGATTAGAAGTTACCAGAGGTAGGGGAGGGGGTCAGAAATGGGGGGTTATTGCTTAATAGATACAGAGTTCCTGTTTGGAGTGATGAAAAAACTTTGGAAGTAGATACTGGTGAAGGTTGTAAACAATGTGAATGTGATTAATGTCACTGGATTGTGTGCTTAAAAATGGTTAAAATGACAACTTTTATGTTATATATGTTTTATCACAATACTTTATTTTTTTTTAAATAGAATAAAAGTCAAACTGCATCAGATGGAAGGGGCATCCCTACAGATGGAAACTGTAGCATCCCATTGAAGCCTGTTTCACTGGAGGTGGCATAACCAGTAAAGTTGCTCCCCTTTGCATCAGGCTTCTTTTCTAAGTGGGAGAGGACTTGTAAAGAACATGAGGCCCGTTGGCAGAAAGCCTCCAGTTCCTCAACGTGGTCTTGGTTTTCTTTGAAAAAGGAGGAACTCTTCAGCAAGAAATGTAAAAACCCCATACAATGATATTTGTTCTGCTTATCACTGGGCCAATTGTTATACATATGTTATTTTCTTTTACTCTTACGCTTCTCTAAGAGTTAGATATTAGCGTTTTCATTCTACACATGAGAAAAAAATAAACCCAGGGATGTTAAGGGATTTGTTCAAATTTGCTCATCAAGTAGGCAGCAAAGTTCAGGCTTAAGTTTGTGTCAGTGTCACTCCGCAGGCCTGAATGTCATGAAGGAGGTTAAACTGAGGTACTCTATTATGGTCAAAAGTCACGTAACTATAATAGAAAGAGACGAATTCTTTTGGGTGGTTTTTCAGATGATTCTGAAAATGATCATATGACCTCCTCCTTTGACCATGAAGTTGAGGGTCACACCCTGAACTCTATGGTACCTGGGTCACCAATGAAGAATTCATGGAGCAGAGCCCCCATACTAGCACTAGACTGCTATGTCTAGTCTTTTACATGAGAGAGGAAAAGCTCTTATCAGGTTTAAGTCACTGTTATTTTGGGTTTATGTTACCCACAGTTGAACCTAATCCTAACCGGTACAACCACTATCCTGCAAGAACAGTGGCAGACAAATATATATCACGTATCCATCACATAAATCCACTTTTATAAGGAAATGAAGTCAAATTATTACCCCCAATAAAAAGGTGTTTCACAACATGACCCAGGAATTTAGAAGTACTGTTCATCCACTGTTTTGCCTGCTTCACATACACAGTTCCCCCTGGTCTCAGTGGACATAGGTGGGAGTACAGTTTTCATGGTGTCAAGATACAGAGGTCCAGGGAAGGAAGACTCTCAAAGGACAAGGCCTGTGGTACCAAGGATGGCAAGTGGTGCACCCTCCATCTTTGTAGACATAAGGGAGATGAAGAGTTTTTTTTTTTTTTTTCCTTTATTGGGTAAATTTTCTAGAAAAAGGAAGGAAAAGACAATGGTGATGAGTGGAATAGAAGAAAAATGAAATAAACAAGCTAAACTCTTCACTGAACAGAAAAGTTCAATTAAAAAAAAAAAAGAAGAAAAAGAGAAATGTAGGATGTTAATTTGAACCACAGCTCCATGTCTAATGCTTTTAGACAAGGAAAAGAGAGAAAAGCAAAAGAAATCTGAGTCAGAGAGAAGATGTCATGGTGAGTTTCAATGGGATGAATTCCTTATTAATTCTAAAGAACACGATGTAACATGGATTTAATTATACAAGTCAACCCACCCACATTCTTCTGTTGCTTTTCACACACATGGGCTCCTGAGAATGATGAAAGGTGGGTGGGGAAAAATGGTAAAGGAGGAGGAGCACAGGGTGGCTGAGGCCATGGAGAAGGAGCCTCTCCCCCAGGGTGCTCCTTCTCTCAGCTTCTCCTTTTCTAAACATCACTGTGACATTGACCAGCTCCAGTCACTTCAAACAGGGCAAGACCAAGCCAGTTCCGACTGATCCATTTACCTTGGCTGTAAGAACACTTTCACTTTGTTCTATTTACTGTGAAGAGGAGTTTCTTAAAATTTTGAGTCTGGAGGGAAGGGATATCACAGGAGGGATAGATAGAAACTTAAAAGTATCTCTCAGCTGCTTTTAATTTCCTGTGGGATGCACAACACAATCTCGCCAAGATTTTCACTAAGAGAAAATCTCTACTAAAACTCCAAAGAGTTCAAATGTATTAGATATTTGAAATAATATTCAGGTTTTCTTAAGGTCTCCCTGGGGCTTTGAACTTGTGTCTATAGTCAATATTACACCAATCTCTGCACAGACAAAAACATAAAAAATATCCCACAAACAAGACCCTGCTCTTTCCTCTTGCTTTTCCTTTTTACTTTCAGACAACACCATAGAGGGTGATAGCTGTTGGAGATGTCCCTTGAAAGTTCCATATCTTTAGCTAACCATCTCTGTACATTTCAGGCTTTTAGACTGAGGACATCCCAACTGGGAGGGAATCCAGTGGTCGATGTGATGGGCCTATAAAGTCTCAAGGCAACAGAATTCAGGGTTCAGTTTCAGATAGCTAACACCACTCTAGCTCCTCTAAGCAAAAAGGATATAATCCAGGGAATTACGTGCTTAGAAAAAACTTTGAAAGGCTTTGGGAAGGCCTACAAAAATGACTTCCAGTACAACACAACAGAACTAGCCTTTCAGGATAGGTGCACCCTCTGCCATAAACAGGAAAATAAAGAATTGGGAAAACACCACTGAAACAGCTGGATCTAAGAAAGCATAGTCTTAACCATGATCCCAGGATTAGGAAACTATTTTCAGAACTGTGGAATCCACAGCTACACCACGTCTGTTAGATTTACACTGACAGAAATTCCAGGCCCATCACTGCCTCTTGAGACCCACAAAGCTAGTGATTAGACACTGGGTATCTGCTAAAACCCAGGGCAGAGTGGGATGGGAGGGAGGAACCCAAAGCCTCCATGACCATATTCACCCTTCTCTATGTCCTGGGAGTGCATCTGAAATAAACCACATTTGGAACCCTATCCTCAAGGGACTATGCCTTTAACTAGCTAGCTTTTGTAGTACAAGACAGCATGATAGAAAGGTGGCTTTCAAACATTTTTAAATCATGACTCATTTTTTCAATAACATTTTTATTTTGAGCCAGTTGTAGATTTATATGCCGTTCTAAGAAATAAAAATTCCAGGCACTCTTTGTCCAGTTCCCCCCAATGGCAATAGCAAACTTTCGCAAGACTATAGTACAATATCGCAACCAGGGTATTGACCTTGGTAAAATTCATTTGGATTTGTCCATTCTGCTTGCACTCATACATACAAGTGACTGTGTGTGTCTGTGTGCATATGTGTGCATATGTGTCTTCAGTTTTATGAAATTTTATTATATGCATAGATTTGTGTATCTATCACTGCAGTTAAGACACAGAACAGATACTGTTGTGCCCAAAAGCCAGGGGATGACCTTAAAGGAAGGGGAAGGCCTCTCTTGGGTGGTTTATAAGATGGTTCTGAAGATGATTTCTAGAGGAATTTCAAAAGAATTTTTGCTTTGACCACTTTCTTGTGATAAGTGTACAGCCCCCTTAGCGGCAGCTTAGACTAATCTTCTGCCACTATTTTGGTGTCTCTCTGTTGAAGATAAAGCTAATATTTAGTTATTAATCATGGTTTTCATTCATTTTGGGGTTAATATTATTGAGCAGCTACACTGTTCTGGTGCTTGTGCTTAGGGTCACAGGGACACTTGTGATAAATCAGATGGGGCCCCTGCTCTCAAGGCCCTCACAGTATGGAGTATCAGGGTTGTAGAACCCACTTTCCCTTTCTTTCCACTTCCATGCAGGGATCAAATCTTGGTCAGATTATTCTCGTGTCTTGCTCCCTTTCTTCAGCGGCCTCTGAGTTGAGGCCTCATTGCCTCAGCGTCAGGGCTACACTGAATCCTGTGGGCTGGTCCCCTGCCCGGTAACTTCTCCACTCCCATCTATCCTCATAGAGCCTCAGAGTTAATTTTCTTTCCCATAATAATGTCTTCCCAGCCCCAATCACTCACTGTTACCATCATTCTCTAAGAAGCAGGTATGAAAACTGGGAACTCAGCACACAGAGTGTTTACTTCCATGCCCTAGTCTTGCACTTGGCATGCATAGTGACTGCAGAGTGCTGGCACAGAATAGGGACTTAAAAATGATACCTAGCTATATATAATTCTTATTCCTTCCACAACAAGATTTCCCTTCCCCCAACCCAACCCTCACTTGAATTCAAAGTTATAACTTACTTCAGGAGGAAACTCAAAGTGCCATTGTCTAAGTTTTCTTCTATTTGTTCCACCCAATTTGCTCTCTCCTTTAATCCTTGACAACCCTTGTTATCATCTACATAGTGCTATTGTTGTTGTGTGTTGCTGAATCAATTCTGACTCATAGTGAGGACAGACTATATACCTTTACAGAAGCAGATTGCCAAGTCTTTTCTCCTGGGACCGCTGAGTGGGTTTGACCCACCAACTTTTCGGTTAGTAGCTGAGCACTCAGCCATTGCATCACCAGGGCGCTTCATCATCTATATACTGCTCTTCTAAATCATACATCCCGTATGTCACCGTCTTGCTCAAAACTTAATAAGTCCTTAGTGCTTATAAGAAAAAGACTCTACTCATTATCCTAGTGTTCAGAGACATTCAGTCTGTCTTCAACCATTGTTTATAGGCTCATTCCAATTATTTCTCTGCAAACATTCTATATTCTTTCATTGCTGGACCACTTGCAATGTCCTAGAATATATCATGAAATTTCACATCACAGCTGTGCACATGTTGATCTCTAAAACTGGAATTATATTTGCACCCCTTTGGCCTATCAAAATCTCATCCCAACGTAATTCAAAAGTTTCCTTTTTCATGAGGTCTTTCCTGATCTACCAATTTGCTCTTCTCTCCTTGGTACCTCTTGGCCCCCTATCATGACGTGTACTCTGACACATGCCATTAGTCAATTGTAATGTAGTTTGGGGAGTATTGGATGCTCCCATTGAATAGTGAGTAGAAGGATGGGGATTGAGTATGACTTGAATTTCTTTCTCTAGAACCTCAAAGAGGTACTGAAGGCACAATGGCAAGAAATAGGGAATATTCTATGTTTAAACCAGAGAGACACTGGGACATCCTGCATGCCAATAAAGTCTCTGTGAATATTTGAGTCCTCTGGAAAAATGATTTACAGAGGCCTGAGGATTGAAGGTTGGATGCCTAGGCCACTGAGTTTACAGCCTTGAAACAAACAAAAGAAGAATGGTGCTCTAGTGTCCATTGAAATCCTGGGTAAGCAGTAAACTCACTTTTAACTACAAGAGAATTGAGGTTAAGGGAACCCATCTTGAAACATTGGTTTGACAGACAGGAAATATGCTTGAGATAAAGCAATTTCACTTGTCTAGCTCTCTGGTAATTCATTTCAAGCTTTTCTATTATAGGATGGCAACAACGAAAGGTCCAGATTACCTTTAAAGTCTTTTGAACAACTATAATTGCCAGGGAAACTATTCCCAGAATTTGGGAGACTTTGGGTGGTGGCAAAAACAAGAAGAATAATGACAGTATCGATGACAAGAGCAATCTTAGAGGCAGTAAGAGCAACGGAGCAGCAGCAGTTGCTGAGCTAGGGAAATAAGCATTAATAATAAACTCAAAACCAAACCCATTGCTATTGAGTTGATTCTGACTCATAGCGACCCTATAGGACAGAGTAGAACTGTCCCATAGGATTTCCAACACTGTAAATCTTTGCAGAAGCAGGCTGCCACATCTTTCTCCTACAAAGTGGCTGGTGAGTTCAAAAAGCTGACATTTTGGTTAGCAGCCCAGTGCTTTAAACAGTGCACCACCAGGGCTCCATCAATAATAATAGCTGCTATAGATTGAGCACTTAACTCTGAGTCAAGTAAGTTGGCAGGTGCTTTATATATAATTAACCTTCACAACTATTATCTAAAATACATACATAATCCAATTTTCTGAATGAGAACACTTAGTCTCATAATATTGAAGTGGCTTGCTGATTATTGTACTGCTAAGTAGTAGAGGAAACCTGGTGGAGTAGTGGTTAAGTGCTACGGCTGCTGACCAAAGGGTCAGCAGTTCGAATCTGCCAGACACTCCTTGGAGACTCTATAGGACAGTTCTACTCTGTCCTATGGGGTTGCTATGAGTCGGAATCAACTCGATGGCACTGGGTTTGGCTTCGGTTTAAGTAGTAGAAGAGTTTGGATTTGCCTCCAAAGCCCTTGGTCTTCCCGTCATACTATGATGCTTCTCAAAAGACAGAATGCTTAGAAGGACAGCCCTCCTGGGAATTTTGGAGCATGGCGGTGCTAATGGAAAGAGTTTTGTCTTGCTCTTGTTATTCATGTCAGGATCATCTTATGGTCGGTATGGTCTGAGCAGATAAATGGAGTTGAAGAGCTCTTTGTTGGGACTGATACAAACACAGTGAATATTGGTTGAATGAGATTTAAAGGAGTTTTTACCAGTGCTGTAGTCTCATCCACAATGTGTATAAGAACCATCTCTGTCTCCTCTAAAATTTATTTCCAGCATCCTCCAGCTGGAGGATGAAGTACTCAGAATCACTTCCAATGAAGAAAGGCACCCATTCAGTGTATCCCTGCTTTTTTGAAGGGTGAAGTGAGGCTGTCAATACTGTAAAATCAGCTTCAACAAGAAAAGATAGGAGTAATTGCAGTTAGCAATGTGGTTTACGGAACGCTGGCTCAGCAAACTGTGGGAATCTGAAGCTAAGAACAATAACAATAAACACATGTCTACCTACTACTGCCATTTTTTCTCCCTTTTTTCTGGAATCGCTCATAAATCATCTATAAAACTGTATGCACTTCCCCTGTGTTTGTATCAGTCCCAACAAAGAGCTTTTCAACTCCATTTATCTGCTCCACTCTGCCATGGCCACTCTACCATGGTCTCTTCTTGTCCACCTCTCAGCCCTTCCATGAGCATCTGTGTTCACTTGGCTTCCTGCCCCTCTCCTGGAGTTGAAGACTTTCCTCAAGTGAAGATGCATTATACTCCACTGTCTAACAGTTAGATATTCCCTAGGGGCCATTCTCTAAAAGCAACTTAGAATTCTCTAAAAGCTTACAATTCACTTCTTATTCTAGAGGTTACAAAACTTTTAAAAATATCTAAGCCTTTGCTAATAATAAATGCTTGTGATCAAAATGCAGAATGAAATAAAGTTTTGGAGTCTTTATCACGAGTTGGTGATGGGTGATGGGAGCTAATAACCCAGATGGCTCAAAAATCTGCTGCTGTCACATCGATTCTGACTCATAGTGACCCTATAGGACAGAGTAGAACTGTCCCATAGGGTTTTCAAGGTTTTGGTTAGCAGCCAAGCTCTTAACCACTGTGCCACCAGAGTTCCAAAACAAAACCCTGGCTAGCAGGTGGTATATCTTCTCCAGCCACCATGCCAAACCTATTCAGGGATGGCATTCAGCCAAAAAAAAGAAAAATCAGCTGTAAATCCTAAGACATTTTAATATTTTAAACACGAACAAATCAAGAGACCACAAAGTTTCCTTGTAAATATACCATATTGTGGGGCTGGACGTTTCTAGGATTTGAAACAAACAAACAAACAAACAAAATCTGAATTTCAGAAACCTTGGTTGGTTTGTGGATCATTGGAAGCAACTGTTACCCTTTTCTTGATTCTAACAGTATTAGGATGCATAGTACACAGAGATGATGCACAAGGGGAGTCCTCAGGGGGCCAACAATCATGCCATGTATCTTCTACCTTGTCTTTACCACTCCTGTCTTCCTCAGCCTCTCCAACCCTCATCCCCCTACCCCCACCATATAATCTGCTATTTAACCCATTCTCTGAGCTTTAACTTTCAATGGTTTAATTTTATTTCCAAAAATTAGCTCTCTGTTAAAACAGTTCCCTAATAGTCACTTTCTACTATGTGAAATGGGACTTCTTTGCCTTTAATCTTAGGCAGTTTGAAGGAATTTCTGGTTCTAGCATGTTGTTTTCCCCAATCCAGCCTTAGTGAATTAGCAGGTGATCACCCCCTCTGTTCTCCATAGTTTCTCCTGGATGTCAATCCTGGTTCCTCTTAAGCTTTGGCTCACTAGATAAAAGATACCTCCTTGTTCTGGTATATCCCTCTGGATCTTTGTGGGAAGGGATGTTTTAGGCAAGAAATAAGGTTTAATGAGTATCATTAATAGGAAAAAGACTCCTAAGACTCTGCAGGGGGACTTTCCTTCTGCTGGAAGCATCTACCTGGCTGTCCATGTGAAGTAGCCTTGGCTGCTATGCAAAATCTGATTCCTCTTGTACCCACCACACTTTGCTCCTTCATGTATTTATAGTCAACACACATTCCTCACCTAATCCTCCTGTTTTAGATCACTACCCTCAGTCATTGCTTCCACTCTTAGACTGAAAGACTTTGTGTTTAGTCTTACCAAATCACATGATGTGAGATAAATGTCCAAATTCTTATTTATGGGCATTTAAAGATTGCAACACTGCTTTTACAAGGCAGCTATTTGATCCCAGAGTGGATAAGCTACAAAACTACAGTTGGCCCCCATCATGGCTGCAAAGGGACAGAGCCCTGAAGTCAGTTTTGCTCATAAAAAAGGTAAACAACAAGGAATAGCTCTGAAACAAACAGAACCAGAGTGTATTTTGCAGAGTGCCTGTAGGGTCCTTTGGTACCACATCAATGTAGAAACACTCTGACTCTCAGAGACCCAGTATAGACTCACAAGCTCTGAGAGTTGGGCAGCCACTTATACTGCCTAACCCAACCTCTCTATACTAACCGTACCTGTAACAAGAGCTCATATCTATTGAATGCTCAGTAGCTGTTCAGGACAGTTCTAAGTTCTATACCTGCCTCATTAACCTAATTCTCAAGACAATGATTAGGAATGATTATTCCCATTTTACAGGTAAGGACACTAAAGCACAGAGAGGTTAAAACCCTTGCCCTAGATCACACAACCAGAAAGTGGCAGAGCTGGGGTTAAAACCCATACTTCTGAGTCCAAAGCCCCTCCTTTTAGCCACTTAACCAGCAGTCCAAGATTGGTGCTCCTCCTACTCCACAGCATCAAGGTATTCAGCAAACCAAGGCTCCCTCTTTCTCAAGGAAGCCATTTCTGTTGCCTGCAGAACTGACTTTCATGTCAATTCTGCTCACACTGAGCTGACATCTGCCTGTCTGTATCGCCTCACTTTGGCCTTGGTTCTACCACCCACGCCTCCAGAACAGGTCTGTTTTCTTTTTCTCCTAACATCCATCAGAGATTTGCAGACCAATTGATCTTCCCAGTTAATACCTGAATATTTTCTTTGTGATTAGTGGAAGCTATTCTGTTTTATTCTATTCTCATAGCAAAACTGTAGCCTATTTGGCAGCAATAATCTAAAGTTGGGTATAAAATGTTTTAGGGACAGTCTCAAGGAAATAATAAGATATGCTGATATTTATATAGTTATTTACAGTGACATTTATATTAGCCACAAATTAGAAATAACCTAAGCGTACAAAATAAGAGAATCAATAAACTATAACCATATGACATAATGTTACATATTAATTGTAAATTGTGTTTTCAAATAATAACTAAGGATGGAAAGTTCTCATAATAATGTTAATTTTAAAAGTATGATTTAAAGCAATATCTAGAGTATTGTCCCAATTTTGAAAACTGTGCAAAAAGAAAAAAAAAGTCTTTATACATATAAACCAAACCAAACCCACTGCCATAGACTCAATTCCAACTCATAGCTACCCTATAGGACAGAGTAGAACTGCCCCATAGAGTTTTCGGGGAGTGCCTGGTGGATTCAAACTGCTGATCCTTTGATTATCAGCTGTAGCGCTTAACCACTACGCCACCATGGTTTCCTTTATACATATATATGGTAGAATAAGACCAGAAAGAAATGTACCAATCAAGTGATAACAGGTTATTATCTTTATTTTATTTTATTTTTCTGTATATTCTTCTCGTAAATCCTCTCTACAGTTTCCAAATTTTTAAAATGGGTGTGAATTACTTTTGAAGTCAAGGAGATTATATTGTTAGGCTTTTTTAAAAAATCAATGTGTAGAAGGACTGAAATTAGACTTGAAGATTGGGGAGAGGGGCAAATATTTTTGAAAGTGGATGCTTCTGTCAGCCATTTTGACCCTCTTGCTTTAGCTCCCAGTTGCTTTGAACTCTTGGATGCATTTAAGAACTTCACGGATAAGTGTGAGAGCAGCTCTCGGGCTTCTCCCCCCTCCATACTCCAGCTCCTCCTGGAGTGGACAGTGTCAGTACTCCACCCAGATACGGCGGCCAGATGAAATATGGGAGACTCAGTTAACTGTGAAGTTCACATCAACAAGGAAGATTTCATTGGTGTATACTTACTAAAAAAATTATTCAGTATTTACGTGAAATTCAAATTTAAATGGGCATTCAGCATTTTATCTGCTAAATCTGGCAACCCTACATGAGATCCCCTCCTACTTATCATTTCTGTACTTCCTCTTCTCCTTTTCTGTTCTCCCCAGAGAGCACTTCCTTATAAAATCACTCCTGCAGGAATCTCACCTCAGGGTATGTCTTAGTTATCTAGTGCTGCTATAAGAGAAATGCCACAAGCGAATGGCTTTAACAAAGAAAATTTTATTTCTTCACAGTCAAGTAGGCCAAAAGTCCAAATTCAGGGCATCAGCTCCAGGGAAAGGTTTTCTCTCTCTGTTGGCTTTCTCATCAATCTTCCCCAAGACTAGGAGCTTCTCTGCACAGGGACCCTGGGTCCAAAGGATGTGCTCTGCTCCCAGCACTGTTCTTGGTAGTATGAGGTCCTCAACTCCCTGCTTGCTTCCCTTTTCTTTTACCTCTTGTAAGATAAAAGGTGGTTCAGGCCACACCCCAGGGAAGCTCCCTTTACATTGGCTCAGGAATGTGATCTTAGTAAGGGTGTTATAATCCCACCTTAACCCTCTTTAACATAAAATTACAATCACAAAATAGAGGACAATCACACAATACTGGGAATAATAGCCTAACCAAGTTGACAGATATTTTGGGGGGACACAATTCAATCCATGACAGAGTATGTGTCTTAGTGTCTTAGTGCTGCTATAACAGAGAAACCACAGGTGAATGGCTTTAATGAACAGAAATTTATTGTCTCACAGTTAAGAGGTTAGAAGTTTAAATCCAGGGCACTGGCTCCAGGGAAAGGCTCTCTGTGGGCTCAGGGGAAAGATCTTTGTCTCTTTCCGGCTTTTGTTCCTCAGTTCCTTGGTGTTCTCTGCATGGCATCAGTCTACACCATTTTGCACTTGCTTGCTTCTTTGCCTCAGCTGCTCCTTTTATCCTTAAGTCAGATGTGATTGGCTTAAGACACACCCTACACTGAGATAGCCTCATTAACATAACAAAAGAAACCATATCCCCAGATGTGATTAGATCTACATGTATAGGGATTAGGATTTACAACACATATTTGGGGGGGGGGACATAGTTCAATCCATAACATTTCACCTTTTGGCCCCCCAAAATTCATGTCCTTCCCACATGCAAAACACATTTACCCCATCACATCATCTCGAAAGTATACATTTCTGTGGAACCTGAACTCAGGAGAACCTTCCACCTCCCATAAACCCTTTTAACTCTCCAATCCAAATTTCTGGGTCCATGGAGTTGGGGTGGCCCACCCAGGCCATTTGCCTTGGGTGTCCTTTCGAACCTTGAATTTTTAAGGATCTAGTTTTCCTTTGTTAGTTTTCCTTCAGCTCAGACAACAGCCTAGTAAGCAGCTTAGCTGAAACCATTTTGCCTTAGGCATTGGGCTCTTTTCAGGAATCGTCTATGTTCCGTCAGTTTCGAGAAACTAAAGCTCCAGAGTCTGACTGGAAGCTAAGTTTTAGGATATATGGTACTTTCTTGGAGCCCAGGTGGCACAGTGGTTAAGAGCTCAGCTGCTAACCAAAAAGTTGACTTTTGGAACCCACCAGCTGTTCCTTGGAAACCCTGTGGGGTAGTTCCACCCTGTCGTAATAGCGTTGCTGTGAGTCAGAACCAATTCGAAGGCAACAGTTTTTTTTTGTGTGTGTCGCGGGGGTGGGGGGTGGGTATGTCCTTAATGATCCTGTTATTACAACAGACTGACCCTGAAGCCCTGCATGTGCTTCAGCTCCCTCTCCTGAGAAACCAATATGAAAGGAATTTACAGGAGACAGCCCTGCCTGGCCCCCACCTATACAACTTGTTTTCCTCTATCTCCCTTTCCTACCACCTTCACTCTGGGTTTGATGCTTCCCTATTAGAATCATACCTACTCACAATAAATATATTCTCTTACACTAATTTCTGGTTTTCTCTGGTGTTTAGGTTTGTAACACCCCTTTCCTTGTCCCCATATCTCTTTCCCTGTCTCTTTGCTTCTTTCTTAGTATCTCTCTGACTCTCTTCCTCCCTCTCTCTAATTCTCAACAATTATTCTCATTTAGTGTGTCATGGTTTAACCAAAAAATAAATACTCTCAGGATGTTCTCCCATGATGAGTATTATTAATAAAAATAAAAATCACACAGGCTAAAGCTAGAGTAGGTAAAGTTTGTTAATAAGAATCAAATATTCTTGAAAAAATTAAGAACCACAAAATTCAACCCAGTAAAATTGACCTGGCCGTAGTAGAAATGGAGACTGCAAAAGAAAATTCACGATGGCAGAAACTATAATAAATGACACTTCTTGTTGCCAAAAAAATGATGGATAAATTAAATCCTCATTATATAATTGAAAATAAAATAACTGATCAGCTGAAAATAATTTTTGATTGCAGATAAAATCAGAATGTGCTTAACTGTAATGAACAAGAATTTAATTGGCTTAATAGAATTCACTCAAGAAAATATTTCTTCAATGAAAATTCAACAAATTTGACAAAATTCTGAGGAGGAAAATTAATTTATTCAAAGGTCTTCAGGGCCAAAATCAATAAGTAAAAATACCTGCGGTCAATGTGTTCTGTGTTGATGGATTTTCTTGGCAAAGTTGTGAGCAAAAGCATAGAGAAACACATTGTGATCTACTTCTGCTACCATGTAAGGTGTACATGGTGCAGTGAGGCCATGAAGGTAGTCTAGGCCATGTTATGAGTTAATAATAATGGCTTCTGTTTGTTGGCCAAGCATGGAGTAGTCATAACAAGGTGTTTATAACTGCCGCATTGGCCCTAAATGAGTATTTCTGTGCAGAAACTAGCGTTGAGCACGTACTAGGTATCAGGCACTATACTAAGCATTTCATCTCCATCATCTCATTTTACTACATGAACTGTTTTTCCCACTTTATCTATGTATATTGTGATTTTTTTTTTTTTTTAGAGAGGTTAAATAATTCACGCCAATTCCCATAGACAGATATGTCCAGCTCCAAAGCATGTGTTCCCAATATCTGTGCATCGTGGCAGCCATGCCTTCTCCACTATAAATATTCACTCACTTTGAGTGGGCTTGAATAGCAGATTGAGGAGTTTAAAATTAACTCAGTAGACACTGGGGAGTATAAGGCAGGGTCCTGGAATCATATTATTATGCCAGCAAGTGCAGGTGGGTGGGGGACTAGCCAAACTCATTGCTGTTGAGTTGATTCTGACTCATAGTGACCCTATAGGACAGAGTAGAACCGCCCCATAGGGTTTCCAATGAGCAGCTGGTGGATTTGAACTGCCGACCATTTGGTTAGCAACCATAGCGCTTAACCACTACACCAACAAGCCCGTTGCCGTTGAGTCGATTCCAGTTCAACTACACCACCAGAGCTCTTAAAAATGCTTTAATATTAAGAGATGATGAAGTCTTGACCTGAATGAGTGAAAGCAGGGACAGAGAAGAGCAACACTACAGACAAGATACTGTGTGGATAGAATTACCAGAATATGGTGATTAACTAAACATAGTGGATGATGGAGAAAATGGGTAAAAGTGAATCCCATTTGAAATCTGAGTGACTGGAAGTTTATGATGTTAAGAAAGGAGTTGAGAAAGGTTGCTGTAGGTGTTTTGTAGGAATTTCAGTTCCACACTGCTGCTCCACCAAAACTTTCATTTATCTGCAAAAGGTAGCAACTTCCATAATTATATCTTCAGGTGTGCAAATACAGCCATTCTTATTTTCCTTTAAGCAATATATTTTTGAAGTCTGTGTCCCCAATTTGCCTTGTCCCTCATGCCTGTGTGGCACATTACAATACAAATCTCTCCATTGCAGAGTAATCTCAGTCAAGTCCAGGGTTTTTTTTTTTTTTTTTTAATGGGAAGGGAGGGCACATCAGGTTGAAAACTCCATCCTAGTCAAGACTATTGCCCCATCATCCCTTTTGTCTTCCCTGGTGTTGATGTTTCTCAGGGGGTAGGGTGGAGAGCAGGGGGCTGAGGATGGGAGGGGCTGGGATTGAGTGGGAATGCCAGGGTCTCATGCAAATTAAAGAATATTTTTGGTAGTAGGAAGGGTAGCCCCCTTTCCATCTTGATCTGAGTCCTAAGGTTCCGTCTTTGTGAAATTATTGCCTTATCTTCCCTCAGACACATCCACTGAGATGTGACATGGGCCCTAATCTGCCTCTTGCCACATGGCCTGCCCACACCTTCTATTGTGCGACCTTTCTACCTAGGACACTCGACCCTGTGGCTCCCCTGCTTTCACCCCCTCAGCAAACACACACTCTCTCGGAGGACAAGAGAATTCAGCACCTACCTCCTCTCCCCACACCACCCTGGGGTAGGAAGGGCTCTGCGAGGCTGTCCTCTGACCTGTCTGCAGTGAGCCTCATAGGGTCACTGTGCCCCTTCCTCCAGCACCACATGCCACCCACAACTTCTCTCTGAGCCTTGCTTTCTTCTCAGCTACACTCTGCAAAGAAGGAAAAGATACCTTTACTGCTCAGATTTATGTGGGGGCATTCTAGGGCCCCTCCCCCTTAGGAGCTAACCCAAAGCAGAGAGTGGGTAGGATCCAGTCACAGACCAGAGCCTCCACTGGTCACTTCCCACCATCTCGCCTCTCCTTTCCCAGTTTGTAGGTTCCTAGTTCTTGCCTGTGGTTAGCTGGGGTGGGAAAGAGAGCCCAATTCTTACAAACGCATTTGTTTTCTAAATCTTTCTGTGCTACTCCTGACCTTACCTGGTAAGTACCAGTTAAGAATGTTTTCCTTTTTTCTCTGATCCCATGACAAATACTCCCTGAGGTAAATGGCCTTAACTGGGGTGAGCCAAATCCATTGCCATCGAGTAGATTCTGACTCACAGCGACCCTATAGGACAGAGAAGAACTATCCCCATAGAGTTTCCAAGGAGCGCCTGGTGGATTTGAACTCCCGGCCTTTTGGTTAGCAGCCATAGCACTTAACCAGTATGCCACCAGGGTTTCCTGGGGTGAGCCAGCAACAGGAAAAATAAATAAATAAATAACATTGATTAATATCTTACATTGTGGTACTAACTTCACAGTAGGACAGCAAGTGTACCAGGATCAACATGAAAGAATCCAAATAGAACAAAAACCAAATCCAATTCGAGTTTTTTTTTTTTAATCTCAGTGTACCTTCCGAAATTTGCTGTAGGCGAGGACCAAAAATATTGGATGACCTCTCAAGCTGACTCTAAATATCAATGAAGGATAAGAGAACTCCAGCTAGCAAACCAAACCCACTGCAGTCCAGCCGACTCCAACTCATAGTGGCCCTATAGGACAGAGTAGAACTGCCTCATAGGGTTTTCAAGGCTGTAAATCTTTACAGAAGCCTACTGCTACACTTTCTCCTGCAGAGAGGCTGGTGGGTTTTTGCTGTGCAGTTGAGTGCTTTAACCACAGAGTCACCGGGGCTCCTTAGCAAACAGACAGCACCTACTAATGATGAATTAGGTAACATGGAGAAAAGGAACTATCCTGAACCAGAAGGGAAAAGACCTGAAGTGAAGACCCCTTCCTTGTCACCAATTTTTAGGTTTGCAGTCGGGATAGAAAGGGCAGGGGCAGCAAACCCACTCAGACATGACATGTTGGGGAGATGAAGCTCAGTGGAGAGGTGAGACTCTATTCAAAATTTTCCCTTTCTCCATGTTATTCATGTCTGCATGGGACCGTTTGCCCTAAATAAAAGAGTCTCTCTAGTTAGACATAAATGATAAAATGCTGATGTACTTGGCTGGGTGACTATGAAAGATATCATGGCCAAGCATTTGGGCACAAGCCTAGAGAATCATGAGATAGTGCAAAGGCACGTGATACAACCACTCAATTATTCATTTCACTAATTCACTAATTCAACAAATACTTCTTGACCACTTCCTGTATTCCAGGCTCCTGCTGAGCAGAATAGCACTGCCTCACATGAGACCATGGCCGAGGAGATGGCTCACGAAGGAGATGCTTCAGCCAAGCCATCAGGAAACAAGAGATAACCAAAAGCACCATTTGAAAGGAGAAGCATCCCAGGGAGTAAAGACAGAATTTGATAAGGATCAGAGGTCAGAGCAGGCTCAGTATATTTAAGGAAATGAGCAGAATTTAGTGCGAATGGATCTCAAAGGACTACGGGGTAGTTAATGGAAGTGACTGCCTGATCATGGGGATGAAGCAGGACCGGGCACCATTTCATTCTGCTGTGCATAGCGTCCCAAAGAGTTGGGGGCCAAGTCAATGCCAGCCAAAAACAGCAAAGTGGAAATTAATCTGGAAAATACGTAGAGGTCAGATTGCCAAGGGCTTTTTAGTGCATGACGTAAAATTTGGACATTTTCCTTTGATGATGGAGAACCACTGATGTTTTTTAGCAGTGAAAGAATGATCAAACACATAATGTTTTAGAAGGATCGCTCTAGTGGTATTGTGTTGAGTTAATGACAAGGAGAGCAGCACGGAAGCTGAGAGGCTGTTACAACTCTAAGGGAATTAGAACGAGGTCAAATCTAAGCCAGTAGGAATGAGGGTAAATGGAGGTTGTAAGGTTTAGAACTAGGGAGTTAACATATGTACAAAGGAAAAAGGGAATAAAGATGACTTCCAAGCTTTTGATTTGGATGGAGAATAGAACATACAGGATAGACAGGAGGTTTCCAGGGGGATTAGGGGGAAGTTCAGTTTTCCCATCCAAATGGAGATGTCTTATAGACTGTTTGATGTACAAGTCTGGAACTCAGTGCAGAGGTCTGGGAAGATTTATATTTAAGAGTCGTGTCTCTGAGGCTGTGAATCAAACCTGTCCGGAAAACTGATATTTAAGGGGTAGGAAGAAGATCAGCCAGTGCAAGAGACTGAGAAGTATCAGATGGAGATAAAGGAGAAGAAACGGGAGCCTGATTATACGGAAATGAAGGAGTGAAAACCAAGAAGGGAGCAGTTACCACTGTTAGAAATGTCACACTGGGCAGTTGTAGTCAAGTCTGACTGCAAGATGACTGCCAGCCACTGGGAGGCAGGTTTTGCTCCAATATTTGGGAGAACTTTTTAAACAATCAATACATCTAGTCCCAAGAACACAGTAGGTGCTTGGTAACTATTAGTTGAAGTCAGAGCTGTTTAGCGAGGAAATTACTTGTCTGATGAGGCCTGCACCAGAAGTGACTGAACGGAAGTAAGTTGCCCACCTTACAGGTGTGTTATAAAGGGATTCCTACAACAAATAAGAGGTTTCAGCCAGGACGGTCCTTCTAACAGTTTGGATGGAAAATACCGCTGTGAGTGTAGTTGTTTTTTTGTTTTGTTTCTTTTAAGTTTAAAATGAAACGACTTTGGGCAAATGAATAATGAGATACAAGGCGACCATCTACTCCTTGTGCCATTTAAGGCAGTTATTGTAATCCTTGTGTCACAATTTCCTCATCCATAAACTTGGAGCATATCATTTGTCCTATCTACTTCACAGGAAGAAACACTGTGTTTATTAAGTGTTTGGGAACATGGAGAGAAGAAGAAGGGTAAAGAGTACAAGCCTGCGAGATCTAAGTCTGGCTGTTTCACCACGTCAACAGGCACACTAGCTTTTACATGTACAAAATGAAGGCATTAGAGAAGATGATGTCTAAGATCGCTTCCATCTCCAATTCTCTCTTTCTGTGATGATCGTTTTCTTCATCATAGTCACGACCATCATCTGGGCCAGGTGCAGGATATGTGCAGCGTATAAACAAAAGCAGACCAGTGGCCATTGAGTTGATTTCGACTCATGACAATCCCATGCGAGTCAGAGTAGAACTGTGCTCCACAAGGTTTTCATGGCTGTGGCCTTTCAGGGGCAGATCCCCAGGCCTTTATTCCTAGGTGCCTCAGGGTGGGTTCCAACAGTCAACCCTTTGATTAGTAGCCCAGCACTTAACCATTTGTGCCAAGGCCTCCTGTGTAGTGCAAAAGAGCTTTTTAAAATACACAGTGACTCAACTGATCGGCAGTGCCACCTAGCGATGGGGTGCTGAAGGAGGGTTCCATTATTGCCTACTTACCAGAAGAAATTGCCGCTCAATAAGGCTTTTTTTTTTTTTTTTAAGGCAGCCTGAGATAGGTCCAGGGTCACATATTTGACAATGGGTGCAGCAGAATCTTGAACTTAAGTCTTTTGTCTCCAAAAAATATACTTTCTCCACCTTCCACGGCACTGTGTGCACATGCGGGACATTATCATTATTAAGGAGTCCCTGTGTGGGGCAAACAATTAATGCCCTTGGCTGTTAATCAAAAGGTCAGAGATGGGAGTTCACCCAGAGGTTCTTTGGAAGAAAAACCTGGTGATCTATTTAGGAGAAAGCAGCCATTGAAAACCCTGTGGAGCACAGTTCTACTGTGACACACATGGGTCGTTAGGGGTCGGAATCCATTCAGTGGCAATCGTTCATTATTATAGAGGAAGCCACATGGAAAAGGAAGGAGATAGAATCTGCCTTCAGAAGGCCTGGGTTTAGCGTCCAGCTTCAGGCCCTTCTCCAATGTGCAACACCGAGAGTCATTTCCGTTTTGGGGGGTGCTCACTTTCTGCTACCGCGGAGATTCAGGAGGTTGTCATGAGGCTGAAGCGCAGTGAGGCAGGCAGGTTGTAAAGTGCTGTGCACATTGTGGGATGTTCTTTCTGCCAGGAGTGCAAGCATGCTGTCCAGCTGATTGCACAGAAATTTTGTGGCTTTCCAATGCCTTAGGGCTCAGCATGCCTGTGCTGGGGGCTGGTCCTCTCCTGACAGCCAGGGCAAAATACCCCTCAAAGGGACTACTTTCTCCCTCCCATGCAATCCAAATATTTAGCTTCAAGCCTGCCTCGGCAGTGCTCTGGCAAGAAGTGTTCAGGAGGAGGAGGCGGCTCTGAGGGGCCCTCCTTTGAAGCCCTAGGTATCCTGCAGTGACATGGGGCCTGGGCCAAGCTAGTTGAGCTTTGAGGCCAGCAGCAGGTTTGGTACACTATGGGGGCTGCTGACTTCAGCTGACGGGGGCAGATCTCAGCAGAGCCCTGGGCTATCAAGGAGTTCTGTCTACTGGGGGGAAGGGGGTTAGACAAGGCATTCAGCAGTGCTTCCCCAAGCCTTCTGTGGTGCCCAAGAAATCACTGGATTGAGGTGGCCAGGTGGGATCTAGGATCTCTTAAGAGAGAAAAGAACTATCATTATTGAACTCAACAGTGAACACTTTTGCTGCCCTTCACACTATCATTCCAAGTTAATCACTTGGGATGGGTGTTGTCTCTGACACTTGTGACTCTAAACACTGTTTCCACCAGGAGACATAGGGCGTAAATGGACTTTCTTACAAAATTTAAGGCTATGACTGTTGCCTGGTCACTTGGAGCCTACTGTAGCATTAAACAAGCAGGCAAAGAAAGGGATTACATAGTGGCAGGTGTAATATCCTTTGTCTTCATAAGGAGGAAGAAATGCTGTTTCACAAAGAGGGAAGAGAGGGTTATGTCTGGCCCTCCTGTGGCCCATGGATGGGGCCACTTTTGGTATTGCCGTGTCCAGTGCTACCTAAGCGTACAAGTTTAACAACCATGACTGGATTAGGGGCTCAGGCCCTCAGAGATGAGGATCTGGTTTAACGCCCCAGTTGAGCCAGCTAGAACAGTGAAACTGCTAACTAGGAGGATGGAGGATAGATCTGAAAGGATGATGGAAGAGATAAATGATGAGTCTCAATTACTTGCCAGCCCAAATGAAGAGGCAAGAAATATAGTTTGTCCCACTAACCCTTCTCTGGTATGATTCCCAAAGAATTATGATCATCTAAAATCTTGGGAAAATCTGTACGTGGATGAACTGACCTTAATGTGAGAAGCCTGTGGACCTGAGCAGCATAGGGGGTGAGTGACTGTAGATGCTGTTAGTGCCCGCCAAGACCCCCTTCTCTAGACTAGTGTACTTATTTCCCCCAGTGGCTGCCTTCTCTGGATATTTGTGCCCTGGTGATTGGGAGCCCCCTCACCAAGGATGTTCTGCACCCCCTTCAAACCCTTTTGTCTCCCACCAACTCTCATGCTCCAGCCAATGACTCACTGATACAGATGTACAAATAGCCCCCGCCATTGCCTTAGGTGAGATCCGCTCTGTAGTGCATTTCAAGCTCCAGAGTTTCTTGTGGGGTCAGGCCGAAGATAGACACCAACTAAGACCACATCCTTGCTTATTTTTGCTCTTATAAAAACTGCTTTTCTCATTCTCTTTCTCCTGAAAACACTCCCTCAATAAACAATGTGTTTGTTGCACTTCAGGTTTCAAGCTCTGTTTCTAGGCATCAGCCTTAAGTCAAGCCCTCGCTTGCTGTGCTGGGCATCATGCCAAGCCCTTCATGTGCAGCATCTCATAGGATCTTCAGATTAAGCCTGTGAGATCAATATTTCCATTTGCCTTTATTTTAAGCTGAGGAAACCAAGGCTCAGAGAAGTTAAGTAACTTGCTCAAGATTGCAAGTTCATGTCCATCTATCTCCAAAGCCCCCTAGATTTCACCCTATTTACTCTTGCTTCTGTAGTAGTCAACTCTCACTGGAAGAATGGCCTGGATAAGGAAATTGAGAAGACATAGAGAAGTCTCCAGAGAGTCAAGGCCACAGTCTGTAAACCTCTGATGGATGATCGATTAAGAGAACATCTTAATTAGGTGATCTTCCAATCTCCGAAAGTGTCCAAATCAAGGTTGAGACATAAATAGCAGGATATGGAACAGAAGAGATTCCTCCAGTGAAAGGCAAGGAAGACAAAATGACCCCTAATGTCCCCTCCAATCCTGGAGCTTAAAGATCATGGGAGGGACTCTATGGCTGCACCCATATTGCTCACTCCCACATGGACCAGCATGACAACCTTGAGCCCTCATAACCTACCACAGCACCACTGGCCCCTGAATCAGGCTAGCACTTACTACTGGAAGGTTCTGAGGACCTGTGAGCTCTGTCTCCCATGAAAATTATACAGGAGGGAGAACAAGGAATGCTCACTCCACCCAAGCTGCAATCAGGTAAATGTTGGGTTCTCCTTCATCTGGGCTCAGAAGACAATCACTCAGGCAATGGTTTAGCAGAGTAAGTGCTAATAATAATGATGTTCATAATGACAATAATAGTTCTTAGTGTATGCCAGATAATGTTTCAAAATGTTAAATTACAAACTCATTTAATTCTTTTAACAACCAGATAAGTAGATACTATTATTATATCCTTTTTAACAATAAAGAAATCAATGCACAGGTAGGCACAGATAATGTACAGTCTTTCATGAATGAACAGCAGAATTTTCCAGAGGTTACATGATATGTGACATCACAATAGATTGAATGCAGAAGCAGGTATGAGAATCTACATTCTTCTAGTAGGCCAAATGTTAAAGAAACTTGTCTTCTCACTGACTGTTTTTTTTAATTATATTTATTTTAATAAAAATATGTCATTCATGTCAACATATGATGAGCGTTATTTTTATTTTAAAATGAATTAATAAATGCATTTTTTAAAATTTCTCAGTCTTATTTTCTAATATGGTAAAAATATTGATAGATATATTCTACATAAAAGCTCTTTTGGGGTCCCCTATAAATTTTAAGAATTACAATTGAAACCAATTATATTAAAACCAGTAAGTCTGAGAAACTGAACTAATACCACTCTTTGATCTCCAATACCTTCCACGTCCTCAGCTTGCCAAAGTCAAACTTAATGAATAAATTCTGTGATATTTTGATTAGTGCTTGATGCAATGTAATCACAATTTTATTGTTATTTTGTCCTTAACTCATTTGTCATTGGTCCTTCAGGAAGAATATTTCCTTCTTTCTGAAGATGCCCTAATGCCCTTCTCCATAACTAATGAAATACTACTTATTGACAGTATCAAGAAAAGTAGGCACTTACCCATTGAGAATGTGTACCAATTGTATTGGGACTAACAGATAAGGACAAAAGAAGTGAGAGTATTAGAGATTCAAGAATGGTATCAACTGGGTACATATGGAAG
The DNA here is from genome assembly GCF_030014295.1 of Loxodonta africana. Classification (NCBI taxonomy): domain Eukaryota; kingdom Metazoa; phylum Chordata; class Mammalia; order Proboscidea; family Elephantidae; genus Loxodonta; species Loxodonta africana. The sequence continues at coordinate 31,186,025 of NC_087353.1, read as the reverse complement.
AGGAGGACCTCTCCTCTAGGCCCAGGTACAACCTCAGCCACTGTGGAAAGATGAGCAGTGACAGGTTGGTTGTTCTTTTCTTGAGTTGCCCTGGCCTCTCTCAGACTTGATTGTGAGGGGAAAAAAAAAATACCATCACTTCACCACAAAATTTTCTCATCTGGAGTAATCAGGATTTAGGTAAAGCTCAATTTAAGAGCACAACTGAGAGAAAATAAAGAATCATTTCAGGAGGGAAAAAACAACTAAAAAACAGACAAGTGAGTTGACTTGATAATTATTAGAAAGAACAGTTATTTTATTTTCAATAGCTTAAACCTGTCTCAAATCTTTTCTTCTAGATGGATGATTTGATTTGATTTTTGGAGGTAAGTTGCACACTTCTAAGAATAATTAAATGGTTAAATATGGGATCACATGCTGAATGTTTTCTGGTTCATGTCTCCCACTCTATTTATAAGGCCTAGAACAATTCCTGGAACAAGTAGGCACTCAGAAAGTGAGGTACTTTTTTAGTAAAAAGAAGGGCGAAAAGAAAGATGGAAAGAAGGAAGGTAGAAGATGGAAAGAAGGGGAGAAGAGAGGGAAAGAAAAAGAACAGAAGAAAGAAGGAAGGGGTTTCTTCTTTCTGGCTGATCAGATTTAGAGGTTATTTTTGTGATACTCTTCCTTGATGAAGCTTCTGGCATGAATGGAGATAGGGAAATATAGGAAAAAGGTTTTTTTCCCTGCTATTTATATGCTTATATACATCCCAAAGCATGTCACCTTAAGGGAATAAATGTGTTTATGGAATGATAATGCAATATGCAGATGATACAACCTTGCTTGCTGAATGGGAAGAGGACTTGAAGCACTTACTGTTGAAGATCAAAGACTACAGCCTTCCATATGGATGATACCACAACATAAAGAAAACCAAAATATTCACAACTGAACCAATTAACAACATCATGATAAAAATGGAGAAAATATTGAAGTTGTCAAGGATTTCATTTTACTTGGATCCACCATCAACACCCATGGAAGCAGCAGTCAAGAAATCAAACAACACATTGTATTGGACAAATCTGCTTCAAAAAACTTCTTTAAGGTGTTAAAAAACAAAGATGTCACTTCAAAGACTAAGGTGCGCCTGACTCAAGCCATGGTATTTTCAATCACCTCATATGCATACGAAAGCTGAACAGTGAATAAGGAAGACAGAAAAAGAATTAATGCATTTGAATTATGGTGCTGGCAAAGAATACTGAGTACACTTTGGACTGCCAGAAGAGTGAACAAACCTATTTTGGAAGAAGTACAGCCAGAACGGTCCTGAGAAGTGAGGATGGCAAGACTTTGTCTCATATACTTTGGACACGTTATCAGGAGGGCCCAGACCTTGGAGAAGGACATCATGCCTGGTAAAGTAGAGAGTCAGGGAAAAGGAGGATGACTCCCAATGAGATGGATTGTTGCAGTGACTGCAACCATGGGCTCAAATACAGCAATGGTTGTGAGGATGGCACAGAACAGTGTAGTGTTTTTTTCTATAGTACATAGGGTTGCTATGAGTTGGAACCAACTGGACAGCATCTAACAACAACAACAAAGCATTTAAAAACAAACAAACAAAAGTGATCCTGGGAAAAAACCAGGCAACCACTTTGTTGACCAAGGGGTCATCAGATTTTTACTATATCAAATTCAGAAACATGAAGTTCTTTGACTGGCTTTCTTGGTCTGTATATGCTTCCTTCTGCCATTCCTGTATCATAACTAAGCCACTTTGAGTTTTGGCTCCTCCTCTACTAAAACACTCTACTTCTGCCTGCTCCTAACCAGCAAGAGTTGAAAGGAAATGTGTGGATTTAGAAAAAATAGATTTATACCCCAGAGCCACCTTTAAATGCATTTTTTCCAAAGCATATCAAAATGCCCTTGGAATTTGTTGTGAAAATTCGACCACATCCTAGTTAGCATGAGGTTAAAATTAACAGTAACATGTGTTTTAGGGATCTCAATTTGCAAAATATTAATAGAGTTCATGGGCAGTTAACTGCAATAAGGGGAGGAAATAAAGTTTATAGTGCAAGGCCCTGGGGATTACGACCTTCCCTACCCCTGAGCACATTCATATCCCAGAACTCGATGTGAGATGAGAGAGGCCATAAAGGGAACAAGAGGAAATCTCAATGTTAACTTCAATCAATCTCTTTCTCTTCCCTACTAGGAGAAATTGCAGTGCCTCAGAAATAGCCTCATCCAAACTTGGCTTCTTCTTGCCCTTTCAGAGACCTTATGACTCAACCAGAGCTGCAAAAACAGAGACTTTCACCAAGACACATGGATGCTGAAGCATGAGGAGAGAGCCCTGATTCATCCATTGTAATTTCTCTGCAAGTATGATCCTTGCTAGGTAAGGGTTTGTGTGTCCAGTTGAACTTAAGCAGGAAGAAATCTTGGAAAAAGTCCTGGGTTGAAAGTCAGAGGACTTTGCTTTTCCATCCACGCTATTGATTCCCATGTGGCCTTGAAATCACTTTTCTTTCCTGGGTCTGTGCATGCCCACTTAAACATAGAGATGGTGGGTCTAGGCAATCTGCAGGGGACTTTCCTGCTTTTTCATTGTTTAATGTGAGTGGGCTTTCTAGGAATCCCTACTAACTAATGATTACTTAATACTTGATTCAGATTTTAGAATCAGGAAAAGTCGTTACAACTTGAAGTGGTTGAGAAAAACCCATGGGTAAGGAAAAAAACGAGCTTTAGTTGGAAGACCTGGTAGAAGTAGCATTGCTAGAGTGGAAAGAGGGCATTTTAGGCAAAAAGAAGGCTTTGGGTAAAGGCTTGAGGCATGGAGATACAAGGCCGGTTTTGGGAGTCAGGGGGCATACCAAAGTAGTTGGGTTTCAGGCCACTAGGACCATAGCTTTGCCAAGAATTTGGCCCATTTATCTGGAGTACTGATATCCTGCCTTGTGCTTGCCAGAGGTTGGATTCTTTGCTTGACAAATGGATTCTATAGCACTGATCACCTTCTGAACTATGACCAAGCCTGATACAGGCTCTTTCACCTGTGTTCTTATGTCCACTTGGGTTGCATGCTCTCATCCCCCACACATTCTTCATACATTCTTCTTTCTGCTTTCTGGCCCTGGGTTTGTGAGCAGTTGGAGCAATAGTGGACCTCAAAAGAAATATCAGAAACAACTTGTTATTATTGAAACCTCATTTCTCTCTCATTAAAGATCTTCCTAAGAAAGAATTTCATGGTGTTAGCTCATATTCTTTTTGGGAATTATTTGATAACTACCTGGTAACATTTTTTAGGCCTGTAATCAGTTGCTGTGGATCTTTGGAACACTGAGAAATAGAAGGAAATATGTAAGGTTTGTTTGTTCCTGTATTTTCTTGTCTTAATTAAAGTCAGCAATTGCACAAATGCTGTAGTCTTTTTAATAGTGCACATTTTGTGCCTTAGTTTATCTATGAACAGTTCATGGCCACATTTAATTTGTTTTCTTATGAGAAAGTACACGTGTCTGAGGCATCAGAGTTCTACAGGCACTGACCCTTCTCCCCGAATACACTAAATGTCAGACTTTTGTTTGCTCAGGCCAGGGCAAAGGGACTATCCGCTGGCTCAGATTCATAAGCGGAATCTCTAATTGATCCTGGGCCCCAAGGAACTTGGGGTAAATAAGTACCCAGGAGTCTGCTGGCTGGCAGGTATCTCAGCCCCTGCATGTGTGTCATCACAGGCAGAAAAGGCCCATTGTCATGCCTGACCAAGAAGATTGGATACTCCTGATATCAAGGAATTAGGCTATGGAACCCCTTTGAAGCCTATTAATTGGACCCCCTGACCATGCCCATCAAGGGCCTTCATGTTTTTTCACTTGACGCACCCAGCTTTTGTTCCCTCAATGGGCTCATGAAATCATTGTCCCGGAATGCTTCAATGCCTGAAATATAGCAGATTGATCTTAGCATTTTGGATCTGTTTAGTTTGTTATGATGAAGGCAATGTTCTTATCCTTCCCATTCATTCGTAGTCCAAAGGGAGGGGTCATCTGTGAGAGCTGATATATCTAAAGGAGGTCACCTGCAACCCAAAATAATTCAGGTCTAGTCTCCTCAGCACAAGTGAGAATGTGGATAAAATCCCTTCCCAGTTCCAATCGCTGACTCCTCTACAATTTCTGTTCTTCCCAGCAGATTTCCTCAATCAAGGCAAATTTCTCTGAAGGGTTCCCCACGTACAGAGACTCAGAAGGCTATGGGGAAAAACAACCTTGGAGCTGCAGGGGATGTTTGCAAGCTGAGCAGGCCCAGCAGAGGCTATCAAATCAAAGAGCATTTTCAGAATAAATTGTGTGTTAAGGAAGGAGAACTCTTTTCATTTGGGACCAGGAAGAGGAATTGCTGGTCTAACACAGATGATGACAGTAATAGAGACTTTGGGATGATGAGATAAAGAAGAAATCACATTGGTTTGCAGTAGGCAGCTCTGGGTTTTAATCCTTGCTCAACCGCTTATCAACTCTGGGACCACACACCACCTAATTTCTCTTAGCCTTGATAACGTCATCAATTCAATGAGGATAATAATTTGAACCTTGAGGAATTACCATGAGAATTAAATGTGGCCATGATTACAAAATATCTAGACAAAGTTTGGTACACAGTAATTGCTCAATATATTAGAAGCAATTTACTAGACAAAAAGAGAGTTAAGGCAGGTTTTGGGTTTCCTTCACTATTCTTTATGGAGTTGAAAGATTCCAAGGGAGCTAAGTTAACCAGGTATATGGCCTATGTAGCTTTAGGAAAAGCTTTAACAAAACCCACTTTTCTTATAAGCTTCAGCAGAGCTAAGGGAAATAACTGTCCCAAAGTTTGGACACAAACAGAAGGCTGAATTCAGACAAGTAGAATCTCCCTACCACATTGGGCACACCTAAACACACCTGCATGTACACATGTGCGCATGCTCACACACACACATGCACACACAAGTACACGGTCATACGCAAATCTCCTACTCTAAGCCTGAGCTACCTAGTGTGATCCCTTTGCCACTGCTGTTAAACTCCTGTGCTGTGTCAGGGAAAAGAAACTGATGTTTCAAGCTTGTTGAATTTTAACTCATCAAAATAGTTTGGTTACCCCCGTGTTACTTTACAAGGCATTTTAGGCATTTTTTCATAGGGTTAGGAAATCTTGCTTTACCAAGTAGGAAACAGAATTGAACCCCCAAAAGACTGGAGCTCAGTTTCAAACTCAGGACCCAGAAGGTCACAGTAGGTTCTATCATGGAAAATCAAAAAGTCCCTTTCTCCAGCAAAGCAACACAGATACTCTGGGAGAAAGAAAGCAGGCTAGACATCAAGCACAGCAGTTTCTAATATTTTTCCCCTTGACTTTTCTTAATTAGTGTTGACTAACTTAACGAAGCAATTGAAGGGCTTATTTGCTTTTTAAATCACATGTGAAATTTAAGAAACCTTGAAATAGAAGAAATATTTGTCCCCAAGATCTTACCCCACAAGGGATATCAGTTGGAATATTCTCTAACCACTAGAAAGTGAGAACAACTGGCCCTGCTCTCCAAAGGAGGCCCAAGTAAAACAGAAACTGCAGTAGCCAGTTCTGTGCAAGAAATCCCCAGTAGGTAGGTGGCTGCTTCTTGGATATATTTCTAAAATTTCCATTGTAAACAACAGCAATGATAATTATTTTTTGTAACCATTAACTATAATAATAATGATCTGAATAATGACATATACCATTTACTGCATTTATCGATTACTTGTTGCTGTTGTTAGGTGCCATTGAGTTGGTTCTCACCCATAGTGACCCCATGTACAACAGAATGAAACACTGCCAGGTCCTGTGCCATCCTCACAATTGTTGTTATGCTTAAGCCCATTGTTACAGCCACTATGTCAATCCACTTCATTGAGGGTCTTCCTCTTTTTCCCTGACCCTCTGCTTTACCAAGCATGATGTCCTTCTCTGGGGACTGATCCCTCCTGACAACATGTCCAAAGTATGTGAGACGTAGTTTTGCCATCCTTGCTTCTAAGGAGCATTCTGGTTGTAATTCTTCCAAGACACATTTGTTCTGTCTTTTGGCAGTCCATGGTATATTCAATATTCTTCTCCCACACCACAATTCAAAAGTGTCAACTCTTCGGTCTTCCTTACACACCCTCCAGCTTTTACATGCATAGGAGGTGACTGAAAACACCATGGCTTGGGTCAGGCGCACCTTAGTCTTCAAGGTGACATCCTGATTTCTTATGTTCTAGCAATTGTGTTGTACTCTTTCCTTATATTATTTCCATTTAAATCTGTGAGTCTTTTCCCTTTCTACTAAAGAAATAGGGATTCAAAGAGACTAAGCAGCACATCCAGGTTCACACGCCTGGCAGTGCCTGGATTTAAACTTTTCTCAGTCTAAGACACGTGGTTTATTCATGATATTTTACCACCTCCTTTTGTGATGATGGAAGCCCTGGTGGTGTAGTGATTAAGAGCTATGGCTGCTAACCAAAATTTTGGCAGTTCGAATCTACCAGGTGCTCCTTGGTAAACTATGGGGCAGTTCTACTCTCTCCTGTGGGGTTGCTATGAGACGGAATTGACTCGACCACAAGGGGTTCGGTTTTTTTTTTTTTTTAATATGTGTGATAATTCTTAATGACGAGCATTGTGGCCTAAGTATACTGCAGATTATTAACTAATTGAATTTCTGTATACATGCTACCCCCATGTGTCTGTCAGTTTGTTGTAGGGGCTTGTGTGTTGCTGTGATGCTCGAAGCTATGCCACCGGAATTCAGATACCAGCAGGTTCACCCAAGGAGGACAGGTTTCAGCTGAGCTTCTAGACTAAGACAGACTAGGAAGAAGGACCCGGCAGTCTACTTCTGAAAAGCATTAACCAGTGAAAACCTTATGAAGAGCAGCAGAATATTGTCTGATATAGTGCTGGGAGATGAGCCCCCCAGGTTGGAAGGCACTCAAAAGGTGACTGGGGAAGAGTTGCCTCCTCAAAGTAGATGTGACCTTAATGACATGGATGGAGTAAAGCTTTTGGGACCTTCATTTGCTGGTGTGGCAGGACTCAAAATGAGAAGAAACAGCTGCAAACATCCATTAATAATCAGAACCTGGAATGTACAAAGTATGAATCTAGGAAAATTGGAAATCATCAAAAATGAAATGGAATGCATAAACATCGATATCCTAGGCATTAGTGAGCTGAAATGGACTGGTATTGGCCATTTTGAATCGGACAATCATATAGTCTACTATGCTGGGAATGACAACTCGAAGAGGAATGGTGTTGCATTCATCGTCAAAAAGAATGTTTCAAGATCTATCCTGAAGTACAATGCTGTCAGTGATAGGATACTATCCATACGCCTACGAGGAAGACCAGTTAATATGACTATTATTCAAATTTATGCACCAACCACTAGGGCCAAAGATGAAGAAATAGAAGATTTTTACCAGCTGCTGCAGTCTGAAATTGATTGAACATGCAATCAAGATGCATTGATAATTACTGGTGATTGGAATGTGAAAGTTGGAAACGAAGAAGGATCAGTAGTTGGGAAATATGGCCTTGGTGATGGAAACAATGCCAGAGATAGAATGATAGAATTTTCCAAGACCAACGACTTCTTCATTGCAAATACCTTCTTTCACCAACATAAACTGCAACTATACACATGGACCTTGCCAGATGGAACACACAGAAATCAAACTGACTACATGTGTGGAAAGAGACGATGGAAAACCTCAGTATCATCAGTCAGAACAAGGCCAGGGGCCGACTGTGGAACAGACCATCAATTGCTCATATGCAAGTTCAAGCTGAAACTGAAGAAAATCAGAGCACATCCACGAGAGCCAAAATATGACCTTGAGTATATCCCACCTGAATTTAGAGGCCATCTCAAGAATAGATTTGATGCATTGAACACTAGTGACCAAAGACCAGACGAGTTGTGGAATGACATCAAGGACATCATCCATGAAGAAAGCAAGAGGTCACTGAAAAGACGGGAAAGAAAGAAAAGACCAAGATGGATGTCAGAGGAGGCTCTGAAACTTGCTCTTGAGCGTCGAGCAGCTAAAGCAAAAGGAAGAATTGATGAAGTAAAAGAACTGAACAGAAGATTTCAAAGGGCCTCTCGAGAAGACATAGTAAAGTATTATAATGACATGTGCAAAGAGCTGGAGATGGAAAACCAAAAGGGAAGAATATGCTCGGCGTTTCTCAAGCTGAAAGAACTGAAGAAAAAATTCAAGCCTCGAGTTGCAATACTGAAGGATTTCATAGGGAAAATATTAAACAACACAGGAAGCATCAAAAGAAGATGGAAGGAATACACAGAGTCATTATACCAAAAAGAATTAGTCGATATTTAACCATTTCAAGAGGTGGCATATGATCAGGAACCGATGGTACTGAAGGAAGAAGTCCAAGCTGCTCTGAAGGCATTGGCGAAAAACAAGACTCCAGGAATTGATGGAATATCAATTGAGATGTTTCAACAAACAGATGCAGCACTGGAGGTGCTCACTCATCTATGCCAAGAAATATGGAAGACAGCTTCCTGGCCAACTGACTGGAAAAGAGATCCATATTTATGCCTATTCCCAAGAAAGGTGATCCAACCGAATGTGGAAATTATGGAACAATATCATTAATATGACACGCAAGCAAAATTTTGCTGAAGATCATTCAAAAATGTCTTCAGCAGTATATCGACAGGGAACTGCCAGAAATTCAGGCTGGTTTCAGAAGAGGACGTGGAACCAGGGATATCATTGCTGGTCAGATGGATCCTGGCTGAAAGCAGAGGATACCAGAAGGATGTTTACCTGTTTTATTGACTATGCAAAGGCATTCGACTGTGTGGATCATAACAAGCTATGGATAACACTGCGAAGAATGGGAATTCCCGAACACTTAATTGTGCTCATGAGGAACCTTTACACAGATCGAGGGGCAGTTGTTCGGACAGAACAAGGGGATACTGATTAGTTTAAAGTCAGGAAAGGTGTGCGTCAGGGTTGTATTCTTTCACCATACCTATTTAATCTGTATGTTAAACAAATAATCCGAGAAGCTGGACTATATGAAGAAGAATGAGGCAACAGGATTGGAGGAAGACTCATTAACAACCTGCGTTACGCAGATGACACAACCTTGCTTGGTGAAAGTGAAGAGGACTTGAAGCACTTACTAATGAAGATCAAAGACCGCAGACATCAGTATGGATTATACCTCAACATAAAGAATACACAAATCCTCACAACTGGACCAATGAGCAACATCATGATAAACGGAGAAAAGATTGAAGTTGTCAAGGATTTCATTTTACTTGGATCCACAATCAACAGCCATGGAAGCAGCAGTCAAGAAATCAAAAGACACATTGCATTGGGCAAATCTGCTGTAAAGGACCTCTTTAAAGTGTTGAAGAGCAAAGATGTCACCCTGAAGACTAAGGTGCACCTGACCCAGGCCATGGTATTTTCAATCCCATCATATGCATGTGAAAGCTGGACAATCAATAAAGAAGACTGAAGAAGAGTTGATGCCTTTGAATTGTGGTGTTGGCGAAGAATATTGAATATACCATGGACTGCCAAAAGAAGGAACAAATCAGTCTTGGAGGAAGTGCATCCAGAGTGCTCCTTTAGAGGCAAGGATGGCGAGACTGTGTCTTACATACTTTGGACATGTTGTCAGAAGGGATCAGTCCCTGGAGAAGGACATCATGTTTGGCAGAGTACAGGGTCAGCGGAATAGAGGAAGACCCTCAACGAGGTGGATTGACACAGTGGCTGCAACAATGAGATCAAGCATAACAACGATTGTAAGGATGGCGCAGGACAGGGCAGTGTTTCGTTCCGTTGTGCATAGGGTCGCTATGAGTCGGAACCGACTCGATGGCACCTAACAACAACAACAACATACATGCTTACATTTATATTTAGATAAACGTGTATACATAGTTATTTATAATGATTATATAATCTAACTGTGTTTAATTGCCTTTATTATAATCTGATATGCCTTAATTGTTTTTGTTGTTAGGTACGCTTTAGAACCACCAACGTTTTGGTTTTTGCAGTCTAGAACTATAATCACCGCACCAGCAGTGCTCTTTGGCTACTACATACTCTTCGCTGTTGAGTAGATTCCGACTCATAGTGATCCTATAGGACGGAGTAGAACTGCCCCATCGGGTTTCCAGGGAGTGGCTGATGGATTTGAACTGCTGACCTTTTGGTTAGCAGCCAAGCTCTTAACCACTATGCTACATGGGCTACATGCCTTAATTACAGATATGATATTAAGCACTCGGTTCCACTAATCAAAAGGCTGGTAGTTTGAATCACCCAGAGGTGCATTGGAAGAAAGGTCTGGCAGTCTATTTCCAAAAGGTCACAGCCATTGAAAATCAAATGGATTCCTCCATGAGTTGGAAGCCATTCGACAGCAACTGGTCGGTTGGTCGGTTATAAATACAATATACTAATCATATTGTTATATCATTTTATATCTTAAATTACTGATTTAAATTGAAAGGATAAAATTATAAATAAGTGTGTATAATTTTTATAAACTGAATTTAATAGTTAATATTTACTAATGTATAAAACATGACATATATCGTATGGTAAAAACAAACAAAAAACCTATTGCAGGATAGAACTGTCCCATAGGGTTTTCAAGAAGCAGCTGACCTTTTGAACTGTTAACCTTTTGGCTAGCAGCCATAGCTCTTAACCGCTGCGCCACCAGGGCTCCATTGTATGGTATATGTGATACCAGTTCATAATATATAATTTAAAAAATGGCACATTATCTGCTAAATATAATATATAACATATAATACATAATTATATATATGCAATTATATGAATGGCATATGCAAGATAATTATATCTTAAATGATTATACATAATTATTTATAATTATATAATTTGACAACCAGAGGGTTAATTAATAAAAAAAAAATTTTTTTTAGATTAGTTATTTTAATGTAATAAGTAAATTTCATTATTAAGTAATAAGATTAATAAATAATTAATATATAATTCCATCTGAAGTGGTGAAGTTCTAGACCTTAATTAGCTTATCCACAATCAAAAAAAAAAAAAAATGTAGTACCTCTAAAAAAAACCTCTAGCTGTGCCAAATTCACGTTTATGGCCTAGCAGATGCTAGAAACAATGGTAAGCAGTTTACATATCAGCTTCTGTAAATGTCACAACAAACCAGCAATGTAGGTGCCCTCCTTGGAAAAGAAGCCGAGGCTTAAAATCATTTCAATGTTTTGTTTTGTTTTTCTTCCATAGATACACAGGTAGTAAAAAAGCCAGGATTTAACCCTGATTTTGTCCAATTCTAAATCAAACAGTTTTGTTCTATTCTAGGTTAGAAAAGCATGAGGAAAGAAAGTGGCAAAACAAAGGAAAAGAAATGCTGTGTGGATGCTGGCCTGGTCCTTGTAGCAGAGGACAGTGTGGTATAAGCCAAGTTTTCACTGACATAATGGGGAAGGGTTGGGCCAATCCAACCATTCTTTCAGTCTCTAGTTTATTCAACAGGCTGCTTCTTGGGCTACTGGGAAGAGATGATGATTTGGGGTGGCAGTCCATGTACATGTCCAGATGCTGCCACTTGCAGGCTGGTTGCCAGGCCCCTCCCAGCATGACACTCCTGTGTCCAGAGTTGGTATGCTGCGGGTACTTCCTTGGACTGGGTCTATTTTCCCGTCACCTCTGGGGCTGCAGTCCACACGCCTGGCATTGGAAAGGCTGTCAGCTCCAAGACAGATTGGGTGGAAACCCCAGATGGACACTGAATCAACAGTGCCAGCAGGATGGGGAGGGGTTAAATATAAATGTGAGTCCAGAGAGACTGCTTAGCTATTTACCAAGTGGAGAGGGGTTGTTTATTTTCTACATATCTCCAAAGAGTCCGTTTATGAGCTCCATTTACAACTTCAAACAGCCAAGTTGGCAGAGATATGGCAGTGAAGATAAGATGATGATTAATTAATGGTCTTGCAATAGGTTTCAACACCCAGAGCTACAACTACTAATATTTTTTCCTTAACCGCTAACATTTATTTTCAAATAAGAGCATGCATTTAAGTATTTTTCTTAATACGGCTAAGAGTTTTATCTTGTTCCTGGCACTATTCCCTCCTCTTGATCAGGTTATAAATAGGGTATTCCATCGGCAAAGGTCTTGCTCATGGCACTGGGGAGACGGTTCTATAGTTACAGTAACAAAACAGCACATACTTGGCATATTTCTCCTCAAGCTCTCCTAACATTTACACTGCCATCTGCATACTTCTCACTTGACTTCACTCTGAAAATTGCCTGCTCCTCTGATGCATAGCAGAGGCTCGACTACTTGGGCATTTGGGGAAAAAGAAAAAAAAAAGAGCAGAACATGAACATGCATTCTCCCCATTTCTGATCCCAGGCATCTAATACTTGCAATTATACAATCGTGTGTAAGAATGGTTTAAAGGGCTTCCTTTAGGATTCAAACTGCTGACATTTTGACTAGCAGCCGAGCTCACAACCACTGCACCACCAGGGCTCCAATTTTCATTTTAAGATCCTGAAATTCTATGAATGAAGGAACAATTCCAGAATTAACAAACACCAGATTGCAGATAACATACATGCAGATTGCTGCATTCTTTTACATAAGACCAAAAAACCAAACCCATAGCTATTGAGTCGATTCCAACTCATAGCAACCCTATTGGGCAGAGTAGAGCTGCCCCATAGGGTTTCCAAGGAGCACCTGGTGGATTCGAACTGCCAACCTTTTGTTTAGCAGCCGTAGCTCTTAACCACTACACCACCAGGATTTCCTTCTTTCGCTTAGGTTTATATATTAGCTGTTGCCCTTGAGTCAGTTCTGACTCATAGCTAGCCTATAGGACAGAGTAGAACTGCACTATGAAGTTTCCAAGGCAGTAATCTTTATGGGAGAAGATTGGTTGGTGGGTTTGAATCGCAGACCTTTTTGGTTAGCAGCCAAGTGCTTAGCTGCTATGCCACCAGGACTCCTTCATTTGTATGTTAACTGCCTGTATTAAGAAAATGTATAGACACAGATATTGATTCCACATCTTTTTTTTTTTTTTTGGTAAGAAAAATCAAACATGAGGTGTAAAAACACAAACTATGCAGTTATGGGAGAGCTAAAACGCTTGCTGCCAACACTTCAAAGAAATGTTAGAAAATTTGGATGAGTTTTTAAGTGGATTAAGGCAAAGTAATATCTCTAGAAGTACAAGGATTTTTGTTGTGAAGGAAAGGAGGCACGGAGGAGCAATTTTTCAGAGTTCAGTCTCTAAGATCAATTCAGGGGCCCCCACAATCTGATCTCCACCTTCCCTTTACGTCTTAAAAAAGAAAGAAAGAAAGTGTGTGTGTGTGGGAGCGGACTTGGCAATAGCTGCAGGGGTTATCAATGAATTACAAAGAATTTCTCCTAAATAAGACTTTAATGGAGGAATCACACCAAGAGCCTTTGCCTAGAGAACTAGATGAATTAATGCCATACATTCATACACACATCGTCTGTGATAGCCAAGGCATCATTTGAATGAATGTTAAGGAAGAACTAACTACCCTCCCTAAGCTTCTTTCTGAAATTCTGCACGTTTTTCTATTTGCCCAGAAACCACCACTCATATTGTGTAGAAGAGGGACTAGGTGAATGGTTTGAACATTTCCATAATTCTATGCATAGACAGCTATTTTCTGTCAATTCTTCCTTGAAATATCCCCTCGAGAAGATTCACTAGCACTGAAATCTTTAAGACTTACTTGAGACAGAAGACAGATGATGAGTCCTTTGGCAAAGGTTAAGCACTTGGCTGCTAAACAAAAGGTTGGCAGTTCGAAATCATCCAGCAGCGCTGGATTTGGTCCAGTAAAGATTAAAGCCTAGGAAACCCTATGGGGAAGTTCTACTCTGTCACATTGGGTCCCTAAGAGTCGAAAGTCTACTGAAGGCACCTAATAAAAACAGCGACAACAAGATAGCAGTAGGTTAGTAGTGTTGAAGGTACGGTGTTGCCATTAATGTTATTCTCTCTCTCTCACATACACACGCTTTTTTCAAAATGTTGTAGGAAGTTTAGCACCAGATTTTAGCATCAAGTTTAGCACAAGATTTTGCTTGTGGTTTTGATATTTTCATCTTAAATCTGGGAATCAACTCCTTATAGTCTGGGGAAACCTGATTTTCTATTTTTATTTTAATCATTCTTTCAGCTCATAGAATGAAGAAGTGGACAATGGCTAGTCTTACAGAATACCTTATCTATAATTTAAGAAACTAACGAAGCTGAGACACCATTGTTTCTTTGGATTAAACATACACACAAACATAGATAATGTGTTTGATAAACCACCTTGAGTTTTTTTTTTTTTAATTCCAAGTGCTTAAAAGATAGGAAAATATAATAATACTGCCACATCCAGGAAAAGCGTATGCCTGCATTCGCACTTAGCAGTTATGAATATTTTATCTCACAAGAGTTAGAGTCCTAAGGCAGTTTTTAATATTCGGTCTGTGATTCAAGGAGGGGGAAGCTGGGGTTGGATTTCAGGAAGTATCCATGCCTTCTGTATTTGTGTGCAAACTTTTTTGTCATTATGGACTTTGAGGGAAGAACCCACAGCTTTTATCAGATTCATAAAACAGAAAGTGATTTAAAATGATTAACAAGTATATGAGGGAGACATTGAGATCTTATTTTTTGTATTTGTTATTGCTCTGTAGGATTGGTCTACTCACAAAACTTTTATTTCAGCAGGGACATGGTATGATATTTATGAAGGCCCAGAAGGGCTGTGCTTAGTGATACATTTCTGGAAGCGCCAGAAATACACCTCTCACCTTCAATCAGCAAATGCCTGCTTCCCCTGCTTATGTGACAGCCTTACTCTGTCACTCAAGGCTCTCTAGAACTGTAGCTTCTAGACACATGTGCCTTTTAAATCAAAATTAATTAAATTAAACTTTCAGTTGTACCAGTTACCTTTCACATACTCAGTAGCTGCATGTGGTCAGTGCCTACGATATTGGACAGGTTATAAAACATTTCCATCATCTCAGAAAGTTCCTTTGGACAGTTGTGCTCTAGAACACGATTGAAAGCACATTGGCCAGCCTCTTCTCCCTATGGTCCTCACCAGGCAAGCATTCTTCTAATAAATTGAATGTTTATTGTTTCCAGCACGAAATTTGCTGACTGTGCCTTTGCTGTTTCCAAAGCTAGGAGTGTTCTTTTAAGCCCTAAAAGAAAGGCGCTCTTTCCAAGAAGCCTTTTCTTATCTTCCCAACCATAGTTCCATATGACCACATATTGTACCCTAGACCACATATTGTACCTCAGTTGTACCTCACTCTGACTGTACTTTGCTGTGCTGATTTGTTCTAGTTCTACTTCCAGATTATACTATTTTTGATGGCAGGGAACATGTCTGGCTCATCTTTTTATATTTTGTGGCTTATGATTTTTATTACTTCTTTATATGTTATATTTTTAAGATTTGAAGTCATCAAAGAGGAAATAAAGGAATGAAGAAGGGAAAATGACATTTGTGGTGACAAAATATGAAGGAGGAAGAGAAGAAATAGGGTTATGGTCACAGCATAAAAGGAGAATAAGGCGGTTGCTCCACATATTGGGAAAAATAAAAGTCCTACAAGTCTGATGCTGCCCCTTAGTTTTATGCATCTGAGTGAGTTAATTACAGTCACCAAACCTCCTTTTTTTTTTTTTTTTTTTAGTTTATAAAATAGGAATAATAATCCTTACCACACAGGTTGTTGTAAACTTCACTTGAAATAATATATGTAAAAACACTTAGTTAAAAAAAGAGAGAAATCTCATGAAAACATGAAGGGTTATGATTATAGCATGCTCCCAGGAGGGAAAGGTACAGGAAACACATGTTCTCCTGCCCCCTCCACAAACTCACTTTATTCTGACAAAGCCCAGCCAACTGATAAAGGTCCAGTAGGTTCTTTGTGAGTTATCCACAGGGTTCTCTTTTTATCTCACAGAAATATTTATATATCTATAAGTATATATAATATTTTTTATTCCACCCTCCTTGGGACACAGTTATGGCTGTTGAATGTTTACTTTTCAAGCATTCCTTCTCCCTTTGAAGGGATCCACAAAAGAAAGAGGAAAACGCTGACAAGTTTTCAAAGCCATGTTTTACAAGAATAATTTCTGGAAAACAAGTCGACAACATCCGAGTTCATCATCAAATGATATTTCTAAAGCACCCTCTAGTGCTTGGCTCCAAGCCAGAGGACGCAATGGTGGGAGAACCTACAAACTTTTTTGGAGTAAAATGGACTCTCATGTCAATTACTGAGAAAAAAGTCTGCACCATTTAAGATGCCTTTGGAGAGTCTCTGCAAATAAGTATTAAGGTTGGTTTTCTGTAGCAAAATTAATGCAACCGGGAACACTGGTCCTATGAAATACAATTCAAATCCCATTTTGAAATAGTTATTAACACTAATGTACATCCAAGTCAAGAATCATACTGGAATCTACCAAGATTTGAAATTTAAGTAAATTTCGGGGCAGGAAAATCTGCTCTGTATGTGAAAGTTTTGAGCCTGAGGAAAGGTAAGAATAGATAACTACTGTCTTGTAGGAGTGCTAATCTCATCTGCTATCTATTATGCTGTGACTGGTACTGACTTTTTATACTCACCCAGAAGGTTCCGAAGTGGGTGTAGGGTGTAGTGGAGAATGTGGGTGTAGTATCTGAAGACTTATAGTCTAGGGCCAACTCCACCACTTACTTGGCTACGTGACTTGGAACACATCATGTAAGATTTAGGAGCCTTAGCTTCCTCACATGTAAGATAGTGGTAATTCTGCCAACTTTATGGGGTTGTTTAGACTGTAACAGATTAAATGAGATACCAGGGGCTAGTTCCCTGAACATAGTACTTGCCCAAAAGAAAATGTTATTATTTTCCCTAATTTTGTGGCTGATTTGGCAATCACAGTGTTGTAATATGCATTCCACATGACTCCTGCACGTATCTTGTCAAAGGCAGATTCAGTCTTCTCCCTCATCTTTCCAATCTTGGATCTTTGAGAATGGGGTCATATTTTATATCATGATAATGGGATAGTAGAGTCAATTCCTATATGGGCTAGTTAACTTTCAAAATAAGTGCCCATTCATTCATTCTTTTAGTTTCCAACACCTACATCCAGGATGGCCCCTTCACTAACTGGAGACCTTATTAATTAGATGGATCAGATATTTTTATCACATACAAAAGATACTTGCAGATGGGGAATAAAAATTACTGCATCATTTTAAGAAATCACTTTGAAAATGACTTTTGAACACAGAAGAAACTGGGCTTATTCAAGCAAATTATATTTCAAAGTTGTACTTGCAAGATTATTTATGACTGCATGAAATCTCACTCCTGTGGCCAAGGTCAAGGAAAATGGGGACACAGGTGTCTGCCTATTTGCACAGGCCTTAAAGAGTGTTGTAAAATGAGCTTCGGCCTTTTAAGTGACTGTCTTTTCCTTTATAATAATAATCTCCTCAATTTTACAAGGTTCATATTATTTTTAGGTAAGAAAACACTGTAGAGTTCATGTTTTATTGTTCCTTGCAGTTATATAAATTATATTTGGCCAAAACAAATGTAATTCCTACTGTGTGAACTGTGAACCCAAAATGTTGATTTTCCTCAAGTTATAAACAATGTGAAGATATGTTAAACTGGGTCACAATTTTCCAGAGCAGAGCAAAATATATAACTCAGTTTTAATAACAAAAGTGCATATATCATTAAAGTTTCCTATTCCACACAGAAAGTATTATATTACTTTGCCCAGCAAGAGACATCCTTTGTGTAGACCACAATTTCTAAAATACCATTTGATTGAATGGAAAACATTTTAGCCATTCGTTAGTATAAAAAAAAAAAAAAAAACTGTAATGGTTAAAATCTCATGGAAACCCTGTTTTGTCTTGCGAATATTAAGTTTCTTCTCACTAGATTTGCATGCCATAGATTTTGTAAGACACCGAGGTCTTGGGACAACTACTATGACCCTTTTCCAACCATTAGATCAGTTTTCACACTTTTTGCATCTTAGAACAGATGGTCCCTCCTTTGAATCACCAGTGGAGCTTATTTATACATTTATTACATCAATTTCAAGTTCCATTTTTTTTTACTCACAAGTCTGCCTCTTCAAATAAACGTGTCACCCCACATGGAAGGGTCCAGATTGCATTACCTTTGTATCCTCAGCCCCCATCCAATGCCAACCATAGACTGGAGCTCTAGAAATGTTAAATGAATGTAAGAATGTGGAAGACACTACAAACAAATCAGCAATTTATCAACTATCTGCTCTTCTCAGAGTAATTCCAAAACGAAGGCCCTTCATAAATACTACCTTTATGATAGTGAAGGAGATGAGGATAGATTATTTCCTTTATTAAAAATCAGATCATAGATGGGATTAGATAGCCTGTTCTGATTTCACAGATGGAGATTTGGAAAATCTGGAGAAAGAAAGCTACTTAGCTCTTGCTAATGTCACAAAACCGAAGGCAAAAGTAATCCTAGCTAAATTGCTGTGTTCTGTGTGTTTGAAACAAAAGTAATACATGCTAATTTTACACTTTTTGAAAGGTTAAAAGAAAAAGCATAAAGGAAAAGAATTTTTAAATAGAGATAGTAACATCAGAATAGGCAATAAGGTTAACGCATTTAGTTGCTTTTTATATAGTGTTTATACCTTTGAAATTATGTAGCATATTGCATCGCATTTTTATAACAAAAATATGACATCAGCATTTACAAAACTCTGAATACCATTTAAAAGGCTGAATATCCCCTCATATGAATAAACCATAATTTACCTAACAATATCATGTTTGAATTGTTTTCAATTTTATAAATAATACTTTATTTTCCACTTTGGTGCACTTGTGGTTACCCACATTTTTGGTCATTTCCTTAGGCCAGAGTTTCAGAAGTAAATAGAGTAGAGTGAATATTTTAAATATTTGCTATGCATTGTTAAATTTACCATTTCTCCAACATCCATTCATGATATGAGCATCTCTGTGTTATCATTGGAAACCCTGGTGGTGTAATGGTTAAGTGCTATAGCTGCTAACCAAGAGGTTGGCAGTTCGAATCCACCAGATGCTGTTTGGAAACTCTATGGGGCAGTTCTGCTCTGTCCTATAGGGTCGCTATGAGTAGGAATCGACTCGACGGCAGTGGGTTTGGTTTTTGGGGGGAGGGGTTTTATCATACCCTCATCCACACTGAGGCTTTTTCTTTTTATTTGGTAAGAAGAAAGCAGTATTTTTGTTTTGTATTTGTATTTCCTTGTTCTATTAGTAGGAAACCCTGGTGGCATAGTAGTTACGGGCTATGGCTGCTAATCAAAAGGTTGGCAGTTCGAATCCATCAGGCACTCCTTGGAAACTCTATGGGACAGTTCTACTCTGTCCTGTAGGTTCGCTATGGGTCGGAATAGACTCAACGGGAATGGGTTTTGGCTTGTCTATTAGTAAAGCTGAGAAAACAGTATTTTTGTCGATTTGCATTTCTTTGTCTATATAGTAAACGGAATTAATTAAACATATTTTCAGTCATATGTATTTTTGCTTGTGGACATTTTTTTTTTTTACCACCCAGGATGAATTATAAATTGACATATAATTGATTGACTTTTTGTTCATAAACAAAATTTCGTCGAGTTGATTATCAGGTTGTAAATGCTTTTTCTACTTATACATTTATTTTAAATTTTGAATTTTAAATATATAGGAAAACCTATTTAAATCAACTTTCATTTACATTTTTATTATTGTATTATTTACTCTGCCTTGGAAACCCTGGTGGCATAGTGATTAAGTGCTCTGTCTGCTAATCAAAATATCTGGAGTTCAAATCCACCAGGCACTCCTTGGAAACTATGGGGCAATTCTACTCTGTCCTATAGGGTCGCTATGAGTTGGAATTGACTTGATGATTTTTTTGGCCAATTAACTATAGAGTAGTCAATTATTTCTGGATTTAAGTAGGTTTTTTTTGATGAAAGTTTTACTAAATTTCAAGTACAATTCCTTGAAAAATCCTGCTGGAATTTTGCATAGGATTACATAAATGACACTTGGAATAACTGATCTAACTACATCACTGGCAATCATAATGATAAACAAAACTATAGCTTCTGATCTTTGAGTGCATGCTGTCCGCCAGACCCTTTGTTTTCTGATAGATCACATTAGTTTAGCCCATGTTTTTGTTTTTGTTAGTTGCCATCTAGTTGGCTCTGAATCATGACGACCTTATGTATAACAGAAAGAAATATTGCCCAGTCCTGTGCCAGCTTCATGATTGTTGCTGTGTCTGAGTCCACTGTTGTGGCTATGGTGTCAATCCATCTTATGGAGGGTTTCCCTTGTTCTTGCTGGCCTGCTAATTTACCAAACATGATGTCCTTTTTTAGCAGTTGGTCTTTCCTGATGTTGTGTCCAAAAGTAAGCAAGCCAAGGTCTCTCTATCCTCACTTCTAAGAAGCATTCTGGCTGTATTTCTTCTAAGACTGATTTGTTCATTCTTTTGGCAGTCTATAGTATATTCAATATTCTTCGCCTAATGTAGCAGATACAGTCATTATCACCAGTTTACAGAAAATCCAATTAAAATATGGAATAGTTATGTATGTTGTCCGTAATCATTCAGCAGTAAATTGGTGGAACCAAGCTTTGAACCCAGTCCATATACCTCCAGAACTCTGGGGCTCCCTAACCACTGAATGTTGCCATGGAGCTGTGCAAAAATCTTTACAAGGTTCATTATGTCCTGTCTACAGATTAAAATTGTCTTTATGTTTCTAAGACATTTTAAAATCTTCCAAATATTTTAGGTTTTTCATTGTTTTGCTGTTTTTGAAATGTTTCTAATTTTTCTCATAATATTTTCTGACGGAATATTTCTGGTGTTCAAACACTTTATTGAACTATTGCAAATGTTAAGAAGTGTCAGTTAATTTTCTTGAATATTTTAGTTGTAAAATTATGTCTTCCAAATGATAATTTTATTTATACCTTCTTAATATTTGTATATATTACTTCAGTTCTGATTTAGGAAATACTGTTGGGGTCGTGGAAACCCTGGTGGTGTAGTAGTTAAGTGCTACAGCTGCTAACCAAGAGGTCGGCAGTTCGAATCCACCAGGCGCTCCTTGGAAACTCTATTGGGCAATTCTGCTCTGTCCTACAGGATCGCTATGATTTGAAATCAACTCGACGGCAGTGGGTTTGGTTTTTCTTGGTTTTTTATTGGAGTTGTTATTCCCTATCCTTGAGCATAGAGAATGTGATCCAGCCGGAGCTGGGCTCACATGGACTCACAAACACACATCAACTGAGCCCTGAGATAAAGACAATAGATAGAATTATCTTGGAAAATAAAACTTTCTTTTTGCTTCACTAAACTGTGATTTTTTTCCCCTACAACAATTCCATGTCTTATAGTAATAGCCACAAGTTCTATAATCATTAAGCTAATAAGGAACAGGGAATGTATGTGTTTTTTGTTTCTAAATATAGCAGGAATTATCTGGGTTCTCACTATTACAGATAGTGATGGCTGTCAGGTTAGTATAATATTATCGTGATTTATGTATTTATTATGTTTAAGGTTTTCTTTAAATTAAAAATAAGAATTTAATTTTGTTGAAAGTGATTTTGGCATTTTTCGAGATGATGGTATATGATTTTTCCCTATTTGTCTTATATAGAAAATATTTAAAAGTTGGTTACTACATTTCTTGGACAATTATTATATTCTAGTCACTGTTTTAAGCAATTTACATTCATTTTCGTACTTCATTCTCAGCAAAAGCCTATGCGGTAAGCACTGGTATTATTTCTAATTAACAGATGAGAAAACTGAAGCATGTGTTGACTAGTCACTTGCACGAAGTACTGTAACTAAAACTAGTAAGTGGTAATTCTGAGATTGAAGTCCAAAATGGTCTTCCTCTAAAGTCAATGCTCTTAATCATACAGAGACATGAGGGCATCAGTAAAAAGGTTTTGGGAAGTCTTCCAGAACTGAAACTTTAACTTAGTGAGAGGGAGACAGGAAGAGAAAGTTATTATATACTTAGGTTACAAGAGCTGGATTTAGCTTGACTTCTAAAAGGAAGAAAAAAATAATTAGTCCATTCAGTAAGAGTACAATGTTTAAGAAAACACCTTGAGACACACCTTTATATAAACCAAACCAAACCTGTTACCGTTGAGTCAATTTTGACTCATAGAGACACAATAGGACAGAGTAGAACTGCCCCACAGGGTTTCCAAGTAGCAGCTGGTGGATTCAAACTGCCAGCCTTTTGGTTAACAGCCATAGCTCTTAACCACTGCACCACCAGGGCTCTGTACACTTTTATATATAAAAGCTGAATTCCTCTCTCACCCACCCCCTTTCCCATACCTTCATAATGGGATAAAAACACAAAAAGGGCGAAGTCCGGGAGGAATCTCCACATGGCATTCATGTCCCCAGAGACACATGGTCCTTCCACAAGCGTCCTCAATCCTGAAGCTATTAAGAAGCACCAAGGTCCAAAAAAACCAAAAAAAATAGTCATTGAGACTTTAATGCATAGTCATAATTGGTGCTTCATTGCATATTCATGATTGATAGAACCGTTTAATGTGCATGCTTGATTTCTTCATGCAGGATCCCTTCTGGAGTTATTTGTCAGGTGTGGTCTTTGGGGCTCCCACTACATTTGCACTTGTTTAAGTGTTACCTAGCTATTTTACATGATAAACCTACCTCAATTGCTAGCAAATTCCAAGGGTTATTTTTGAATTACCAGAGACAAAGGCCAACCCAAGTTCTTTGTCCTGCAGGAAGATACCCCTTTAAATTAAGCATAATTATCATCCACATCAGAGTAGGTTGGTATAATCTAAGAGTGAAATAAGAATATTTCAAGAATGTTACAAAAAAATTAAGACATCCATCAATATATTACCAATATCATTTGAAATTTAAAAAGCTTCAAATAAAAAATAAAGAGCAAATTAATGACCTAGAAGTTAAAACCAAGAAATAACCTCATAATGCAATATGAAAGGAAAATAAAGAAACAATGTATGAAATAAATATTTAAAGATATGGAAGATAGACCCTGATTTAGGAAATAATATTGGAGTTATTATTCCCTGTCCTCGAGCATAGAGAATGTGACCCAGCTGGACTCACAAGGACACAGCAACTGGGCTCTGAGGTATAAAGACGATAGATAGAATAATCTTGGAAAATATCTTTTAGGGGAATTTTCACATAAGCTAGAACACGAAAGACTTTCCACTCTTATCGTTTTCTATTAACATTCAGTGAATAGAAATTTGTTGGACCAATGAAGACCATCCTGACTGTCATTACTGAAACTTGTACCAATGATTGTTAAGAAAGACAATTAAAAATGTAGGATGACAGTTTCTAGCCAATCTGTGAAAAGGGAAAACTTTCAATGGTTTTGCCCATTTGTAATGTTAATACATACTGATGACTCTGTAATCTTCCTTGGACTCGGACAGGCATGGCTGTGGCAGCATGCTTGTCCATTTTCCCACTTCTGTCTATTCCGTTACTATTTCTTTGGACTTGGGCAAACATGGCTGTAGCAACATGCTTGTCCACTTCCCACTTTTGTCTTTTTGAATATATGCCAAATAAAACTTTCTTTTTGTTTTACTAAGCTTTGTGATTTTTTCCCCTACAACAACCCTAAAGTCTCAAAAACTA
This sequence comes from Loxodonta africana, assembly GCF_030014295.1. Classification (NCBI taxonomy): domain Eukaryota; kingdom Metazoa; phylum Chordata; class Mammalia; order Proboscidea; family Elephantidae; genus Loxodonta; species Loxodonta africana. Next base: position 31,162,097 of record NC_087353.1, on the reverse strand, counting down.
ATAAAATAGCACATTCAGAAAGAGAAACAGAGGATAGAAAATTACTGTTACAAAGCTGAAGAAAAATATGAACCTTTGAGTTAAAAGATTCACTTAATACCAAGCAAGAAGTATTATAAAAAAAAAAAAAAATCAAGCCTACACATAGCCCAATGTGATGAAATTCTAGAAAGCCAAAGGTAAGTATAAAAAAAAAAAAAAGAGTCTTAATTATTACAGGTAAAAATGGGAAGAAACAGATTACCTACAAAGTTTTAGTCAGTTTGATATCTTTGGCAGCATTAAACGCAAGAAATCAGTGGAGAATTATCTTTGAAATTTGAGAGAAAGTTTTGAACCCAGAAGTCTATAACTAGCTAAGTTGTCATTTTTTGGGGAAGACAAAATCAAGACTTTCAGATATGTAACGATTCGAAAGTTTATAACCCAAGGACCCTAACTAATAGCCCTACAGAGCAATTCACCTTGACTCTGGGTTGGCATCAAAGAGCCCGTTTCCACATAGGAAAAAGAAGCTAGGAGCTACATAAGACAGTAAATCAGCTTTGGTGGTTGTTATGGATTGAATTGTGTTCCCCCCAAAATATGTGTTTGAATCCTTACCCCTGTACTTGTAGATGTAATCTAATGTAATGCAACGCAATCACTTTCCATAATGTAATTCGATGTAATGTAATCAATCCTTTGAGGCTATTCCAGTGTAGGGCAGATCCTTAACCTAATCATTTCTAAGTTATATAAAGAGTAGCACAGACACAGGCACATTGGGAAATACTGACAACCTATCTGACAATCTAAGCAGGCGAACCTACAAACCCAGGAACTCCATGGATTGTCTACTACTAGAAGCTGAAATAAAGAAGGACCTCCCCCTAGAGCTACACCCTGAATTCAGGCTTCTAGCCTCCTGAACTGTGATAAAATAAATTTCTATTCTTGAAAGCTACTCTCTTGTGGTATTTGTGTTACAGCAGCACCAGGAAACTGAGACAGTGGGATGGTAGGTACGTTTCATCTGATTATTTTTGGCAACTCAGTGTTGTATCTTGTATTTCCATGGTAAAAAGGCATTTTCCTTCATTTACGTATTTTCTGCAAAGAGTATCATTATAGGTAAATTTTGTTTCTCATACTTTTTATATATATATGCTTTTTTTTTTTTCAAATCAGTTACACTAACAATGGTTTTGGAGAATTAAAGAGAGACGGTGGTGGCTCTCTCTGTTAAAGCCTGGCGTGGTTGAGGAAGAGCATAGAGTCCAGGCCTTGTGGCCGCAGCAGAGTAGAGGATAAGAGAAAGAATAGAAAATGAGATCAGAGAGGTTATGTACGGTTGTACAGGTAATATACAGGTTTTGAGAAAAGGGGGGCCACGATTTGACTTTTGTTTTAGCAGATCATTCTGGCTTCTGTGTTGAGAAACGACGAAAGCAGAATAGTGGGTGGGAAGCTAAGGGATAGTGCAATACTCCCATTGAATCAGTAAGCTAGCTCCACAAGAATGCTATGTAATAAATATCCCAAACGCTCGGCGGCTTAAAATAACAGCATTTATTTTCAAGGATCTGAGGGTCATCTAGTGGCTAGCTGACATAGGGTGGGTTGTGGATTTCACTGTACTTAGGGCCTCCCTTAGGTCTGCCCCATGTACACTTGTCCTGGACCCCAGAGTGAAGGGGCAGCTGCAAGCTGGCGGAAGCTCTTCTCCCAGCTGTGGCAGAGGCCAGAGAGAAAGCCCCACCGTGCAAGCACATTTGAAGCCTCTGCTTGCATTCTTGGGGAGCACTCCATCAAGCTCACAGTTAAGTGGTGGTGACGTAGAATATAGACTTAGTCCACCAAACAGCCATTCAAGGGTGTAAACACAGGAAGAGGAGATGATCTGGGGCCAGTAACTCCAACTACAATACCAGCTGTAATGTGATGGTGGCGGCTTGGACTGTGGAAAAAGCAGTGAAGGGGTGGGAAGTGGTCAGATTGTGGGTATATTTGCGGTTACACTTGATAGGATTTATAGATATATCAGACATGGGGTGAGAGATAAAGAGAAGTTAAGGATGACTTTTCTTATCCATGCATTCAGAAATATCCCTTTCTAAAGCTCTATTTTAGATGGTTATTTAGCTCACTGACCCCATTTTTACTATTTTGGCGCTTCCCTTGGCTTCCTCAATCTCCTCAAAGATCAGGTATAGAATTTCAGAGACCCTATTATTATACTGTCTTATTGCTTGCTGTTGTTAGCTGCCATCAAGTCGGTCCCTGACTCATGGTGACCCAAGCACAACAGGATCAGACCATTGTGATTTATAGGGTTTTCATTGACTGATTTTCAGAAGTGGATTGCTAGGCCTTTCTGGAAACTCCACTGAAACCTGTTCGGCATCATAGCAACACACAAGCCTCAACTGAAGCCTAGTAGTTGGGCATGAAGTGCATTGGCTGGGAATCGAACCTAGGTCTCCTAGATGGAAGATGAGAATTCTACCACTGAAACATCACAGTTTTCACCATCTTATTACTAAAAGATGTAATCGATCTGATCAGATGAGATCTATGTATAATCAACAGTATCAACATTCTTGTATTGTCTCCTCAACAATAAGGCTTAAGTTTCCTCTCAGCAATGTCCAAATTATCCCTTTCAGTCCATCAATAATTCTTCTAGAATTAAAAAGGAGAAGTAGAATAAGACTAGTAGCACTTAGTTTTTCCCGGGTACTCATCAGCATTAAAACATCAAATCTAGTCATGTGCCTATCCTTTACTTGTTCACATTTTTTTTTTTTCCTTTTTTCCTCCAAACATAAGGTCAAACTGTGTATTGTATTTAAGGCACTCGGGAAAGTTTAAAAGGATTGTCATCACACTTGGTTAACATTTTTTAAAGTTTTGGCACTTAAAGCCACAGACTTTAGTTATTTGGAATATTTATCTATAAAAAAGAGTCATTTCCCTAGTGATAGTAAATGAGATATCACTTCATTACACTTTTCTTGATTTATGCTTCAGTAGGGCGATTGTGCTGCATTTAACAATACAAAAAGTATACACATTAAGTGTGTTTTGTTGCTATGTATACTGTTTAGTCCCAGGACACATTGAACTGGAAAGAAGCCCTGTTGAGTGACAGTGTTTCATAATTCTATTTTTTTGATAAACTGCTTTGGGCCTTAGTGTCCCCAGCTCAGATATCTGTATATAGTGAGACATGTGGGTCTTAAATTGTTCATTCTGGTTTGAACCTAAACCAAAAAATTTTACAGAAGTCTGCAACTTAGCAACTACCAATGTCACAGAAGTAGCCAATCCTTGCTCATGACTGTAGCTCCTGTTGACAGGAAATAGGGTTCTGACCCTTTACAAAAGAAAGGCAATGAAAAACCATTCCCTTGCAGGTGGAGTTTTCTGGCTCATGTAAGGATTAGAAATGAAATTAGCTGTTGGAAATTTCATTCAGGTCAGTCCAAACATTGCAAACTACAAAAAATGCAGACCTTTCCACATTGGGTAATCAAGTTCAATTTCTCTCCACGTCTTTCTTCCAAAGCTGACAGCTGAAAGCCTTGTTAATTGTCTTCCATGTAACCAGTTACTGCCAGACTCAACAGAGAAGGACCATCCCAGAATCAGGTCTGACCCGTGGTCTTGTGGGGCTTGTGATCTAGTCTGAGAGACCACAGTCACCCACACAAACCTCTCAGTGAACATGGCAGCCAATGATTGAGTGGCCAGACATGTGGTTCAGACAATAGGAGTCAGAGCCAACAACAACTGCTGAAGTGCACCGTAAAGCCAACTTCAGGAGAAATGGGAATGTGACAAAATGGTCTCAATAAGATGACTGAATTGGACATTTCAACCTCTGCTGCCTCCTTTCTTCCAACTTCAATTTCCTTGTAACAGACCAAAACCACTTTGCAGCAGTAATCACTTTAAAATGAATTTTAAAGTAATATGCACCCACTCTAACACAATGTTCTTATTTTGAATGGACCCACCATCTATCCATCACCCTGACCACTGCAGCAAAATGATGTATTATCCATCTTAAAGCTTTCTGCACATTGTTCCCCTGTTCAAACACATAAATGGCTCCCTATGGCCAGCATCAATCAACCTCTACTTGGAGTCCCAGAGTCTTCTCAGCAGGGCCCTACCTCACCCACCCAAATCTGATGTGTATTGCAAGGGTTTGTCCTTTAGGACGTTTCCATTAGTGTCCCCCATTCCTACCATATTGTATCCACCATGTGACCATAATATTTTATACGATTGACTATATATATGAATTGATTATTTCCCGTGTGTGTCTTATTTTCCAATTGTGTTGCACTTTTCTCCAGTGTATGTAACTCTTGGACTATGTAACATAATTGGAAATGGTTTCATTTTCCCTATAACATATACCACATGTTGTTGTTAGGTGACATTGAGTAGGCTCCAACTCATAACGACCCTATGTACAACAGAATGAAACACCACCTGGTCCTGTGCCATCCTCACAGTGGTTGTTATGCTTGAACCCATTGTTGCAGCCACTGGGTCAATCCATCTCATTGAGGATCTTCCTCTTTTTCTCTGACCCTCTACCTAGCATGATGTTGTTCTCCAGGGAATGATCCCTCCTGATAACATGTCCAAAGCATGTGAGACGTAGTCTTGCCATATTTACTTGTAAAGAGCATTCAGCGAGAATATACCACATAGAAAAACAAAAAGATGTTTAATAAATCACAAATTAATTGGTTTTAATTTCTGTGGAATCAGAGCAAGATGATGAACATAAGGAACTTATCCGATGCAGGGCCAGGACTACTGTGAGGCAAGTGAGATGCCTGGGATGCAAAATTTAAGGAGGCACTTACTTTCCTTTATACAGTGCAGTGTATTGTGTAAAGACAGATCTTGCAAAAATGCCTCATATACCACCCAATTGGGGCTTGTTCTAGGGTGAGGCAAACTAACCATCTAGGCACAGATTTTGAGGCACACACTCTCATGTGGGTACCTTACACTTACATTATCCTTAAATTTAGTTTTGGAGTTCTCTCTTTGTTTCTTTGTTTTCTCTCTTATATGTTCATAAACAGGCCTTATGTGTATATGCATGGGTTAATTCTGTGAGACTGGCTTCCCTACAATGGTGGCAAAATCATTTGGGTTGAGATGCTATTTCCTGCCTTATCCTCGTCCAGATCATTTGGAAAGAGAGGTATTACTTTAGTGGAAAAAGCTGGGCTCTGAGTCTGCTGTACCTGGCAGCAGGTCCTAAATTCACTTTTTACTACCTAAGTAATCTTAATTTAACCTCTTTGAATATTATTTGGCAAAGCTGTAAAATATCAAGAAGGAGGGGAAGGAGAAGAAGAAAAAGGAAGAAGAGGAAGAGAAGGGGAGGATAAAGAAAAGAAGAAAACTACAGGGCTTTTATGAGTTCTGAAATTATGTATGTGAAAAAGCAAGGCCCTAAATAAAATTTACTGTTTATTTATTTATGTTGATGATGGTAATGATTATGATCTTGCTTTGCTTTCTTGAGTACACTAATACCTCACAACGATTGCTAATGTACAGAACGCTACAAACATATATTTCTGAATGCACATATACGATCATATATTAAAGTACCTGTACATGCAGTGCTTACTTAATAATGGTAATGAGCGGGTCAATAAGAACTCCCCCTGAGTTGTTCTAGCCAGTGGAGAAAGAAGAATGTCGAATGGAGCCATCTAGAGATCATGTTTGAATTTAAGTTTCTATGCAAGAGGGGCCCTTTCTTTTTTACTTGTCCCCAAATTGGGAGACTTGGAAGGTGACGGTATCATCGATGCCATTTACAAAAGCTGAGAACTCAGGAGGAGTAGCAGATAAGATGACAAATTCAAATTTGAATTGCTAGTGGCACCCATAGTAGACTGTAGATTCCTTTAGAAAAAAATGAAAGTGCCCCATAACTAAGGGATCCTTTCCTAAGAATTCATACCAAAGTAGTAAAACATATGCCATATATACCATGATCCAGGTCCCTGGGGGGCACAAAGAGTTTGTGCTTGATTATTATCCTGAAGATTGGCAGTTTGAAACCACCCAAGAGCACTGTGGAAGAAAGGCCTGGTAATCTGCAAAGATTACAGCCAAGAAAACCCTACAGAGCAGTTCTACTCTGTAATACATGGGGTCACTAGGAGTTGGAATCAACTCAACTGTAACAGGTTCGGATTTTTTGGTTTTTATGCCGTGATGCAAGGTATTTATAAACTTTCTTATGTGTTTAGATACCATGGGCATTTGGGAGGGAATGGATCTCAAAAATTCAGTAAAATAGTCTACCAGCTGAGACCACTTCTATCATTGGGCATGATGTTTCCACGACTTATTCTGGTAAGAGTAGACTGGCATTAAATCAATGAACATGTCTATGTCCAGCTTTGTGTACAAATGATACTACCTAAATTAATTAGGCATCTGTGACTATATTGACCTAGTTTAAAAAACATTCACGAGACCAAAATGAATAAAAATGTCAAATATTTATTTCTGGGCAGCATATTCAAGTACATATGCTACTAGATCACGTAACTTCCAAGGGTCTTACGAACTATTAGCAATAATACTAGCATTTGGATATAAATTTTTTTTTTACATATGCAATTTGTTTTTCCCAACCTCACTGAGAGAAAGAATGAGAGAGAAAAAGAAAGAAAGAGAGCAAGAGAGAAAGGAAAAGAAAAGAGAAGAAAGGCTTGTTAGTTTTACTTGTTTCTTTAGTAATTCTTTTGGTTGAGGCCCCTAAAGATACGTATGTATGCCAAATTTAAAGGCAGTGACACTAACAGAGGCTTAAGCCATATTTTAAGGAAACTGGTCTTTAAATAAGATTTTAAGGAGAGAAAGAACGAACCAATGAAATTGTCTAATATTAATAACCCATTAATAATTTAATATTTAGGACAAGTAAGCAAAGCCAGATGTTAACCGAAATGCCTCCCGGTTGGTTCAGAGTCTGAACATTCTCCTCCAGTGTAAACACTCCAGCCTTGTGTCCAGGAGTCAGCGTGTGGGCCACGGACCAAGTCACTCAGCTCTCACTGCCCAGTTTGAGTGCAGTTAAAACAAATAAAATAACATAAATTAAAGACATGTTAACACACACACATATACACAGAAAAAAAAAAAAAAGAAGAAAATGAAAATGAAAGAAAGAAAAACCCGGTATTAACAGGCCCAAATTCTACTCTGTTAACAACTCCGTTCTATTGGTAGTCCACCACACTGATGGTTTGAAACCTTCCAGAACTCATTTAAGAGTCTCAGGGAGTCTGATTTACTTTTCAATGGCCCATTCATCCTTTGAACATTTACTCTGTAGCCTGTGTCGTTATAACCTAAGCTTGATTTCATACATGAAAACTGACCTCCAGCACCCAATACTTTTGCCAAGTCCCTGTAAAGGCTCTCGGAATAATTTAGAGTTTGCCATAATGACAAGTTTAAGATTCAATTATTAAGTGTAGTAATTTATTTTTACTATGTTTGTGAAATGGCTTTCACCCAACTAATTTCACTCCCCTTCACAGCCAAAAGGCCCAAGATAGCAACGAGGATCCTCACAGCAACACAGGCAGTTTGCTCTCCGTTGTTTAATGCCACGTCAAACAGAAGGATTTCTATGCGACTCAGATGGAGACATTTCTCTTTTGCCTTAGTTTGGGCAAAAAATTGATTTCCTTCAGATAGCTGTAATGGATGGTGAGGACGGCAGAGAGTAATCAGGCCCAGTTCGAGGCAAATGCCAAAAGTTTCCCAGAAGGATAAATCTTGTTTCCTGCCTTACTTCACAGAATTAAGCCTTAAACAAGTCATGTTCTGTGGCTTGGATGCTGTGTTTATATCAGCTTTGGCTCCCTGGCTCAAGGTTGGGAACATTGTATTGGTCTGTAACTCAGGAAGGTTTTCCTGAAGCAAGAAATCACTATCCCCGGTATCTTTATCTCCCCGCTCCATTTTATTTGTTCTATTAATACTAGCAAACGAGCTCTGAATGGTAAGTAGATCCACAGGAGACAGTGACATTTACCAGGTGCAGCCTGCAAAGCCAATGATTTAGCGTTCTGCTTTGGTAACTGTCTTTCCCAGGAGTTGTATGAAAGATGCCTCTTCATAAAGGATTTTGTTTTGGAAAATAATAGCCGCACCTCATCTGTGCACAGCCCGGTCTCAGTTGGGTTCAGGAGAAACTCTTTTCTGTAGCGTTTAGAGTCAGCTGAGACCTTGTGGTCTCTCAGTGTCTTAACTGAAACCAAATCCCCTGGGGATTGCATTCGTTTATGGTTAGTAACAGGCGACTTCCTGTTTCGAAGCAAAATGGGCTTGAAGAGGCTTATAAAATAGACTCAAAAGGTTTCTTGGACATCAAATGACTCTAGTAAAACATTTTGATGAGTTAAGTGTAAATGCATCAGCAGCATACGGATTAAATTCCCTTCTAAATAAACATTAACAGAGAACATGTTTGGCAAAATGCATTCTGAGTTTTTGCAAAACTGAAAACATTTGAAAAAAGGAGTGTGAGATACTTGGTGAACTCAGAATACAGCCGGACTGCCCATCCCATACTTGAATATTTTCTTTGGATGTTCAGCAGATGTCAAATAAATTATGATGCAGATATTAAAATCAATGTCTGCTGCAGAAAAGATCAGCTGCCTGTCAGCTAAGAGGGTGTATCTGTGCATACCTCATTCATGTATGTGTGACTGAGCAGAGGCCCGGGGGAGACCTGTAACCCTTTCCTCATAAGCATCTTATCTTTCCTGGATTAAGCCCTGTATGACCGTCTGTTATTCACAGCTCTACGTCTGTGTTTTTTCTTTTTCTTTTTGGTTTGGTTTTGTTTTTCTCCTGTGGCCTGCGAGATATTCTGGCTCTTAAATGGGATTCCTGCTTCGCTACATATCAGCAATGAAGACTTGGTGCCACTAGGCAGATGACAGCTTTGGCATTGCTTGGGCCAAGGCCTTTTATCCAGAAGCCACTGCCCTTGTCAAGATCCTCATTATCTCTCTTCATTTTTTTTCCCCCCACCTACTCTCAAAACAAAATTTATTAATCCCTTGGGTTGATGGAAATGACAGTGGAAAGATAAAATCTGAGATATGTTTTGAATGGAACACCAACTGGACTTGGCAACTAGATGTAGAAAGAGAAGGGTGAAATGTTATCCAAGGGTGAGTTTTGGTGATCCAGTCCATGGTGAAGCCATTGACTAAGAGAATTGTCTAAGAAATCTTTTGGATTGTAAATTTTTAGAATAAGTACGTTATTAGTATCCCTTTTGTAAAGTCGCTATGAGTCACAGTCAATTCGGCGGCAATGAGTTTTGGGATTTTTTGTGGTTGCTGTTTGTAAATTACTTGGCTGGGAGTCGCAATGCAGCATGTCGTAGAAGATAACCTCATACATGTGGATGCCACTATTCGTAGATTTGTAATCACATTGACTTATTATTTCGCTCTTGATCTATACATATAAAAAAAGCAGGTTCTAAGAAAATTAACAGATAAACAAATAGCAGGTAATTTGTTCGCATAGTTTAAAAGTTTAAGGGTTTAGCCCTGTGTGTTTTACCAAATGATGGCTTTATTTATAGTTAAGTAACGATCCACTACCAGATCAAAAATTATACATAGATATACTATTCATGAAAAATATTTAAAGCATGTGCAGGCAGAACCCACCTCTCACTTTGGATTTATTCAATGGCCTAACAACTGCCATCATATTCCTTTTGCCATGTTCATGCAGTCATTAAATGGTTTCCCACCAAGGCCATGTGGAGGCTGAGTCTATTGACCTTGATTCTCTCTACCTTCCATTTACTCTACATATGGTTGCCAGAGTTTTCTTTCAAAAGGACTAGTCTTGTCATTCACCTGTTCAATAATCTTTGATGTCTACCAGGTGTCTCCAAAATAAAGCCCAAATTCCTTAACTTGGTGTTCAAATCCCTCTGGTCTGGCCCTAATTCACCTCTCAGTTCATGTCCCACCACCTCATAACCCAGCCATACCAGACAAGTTCCCTGTTTGCAGATCCCACATGTTCATATGCTCTCATAGTACTTGGTGCCTCTCAGCATTTTGCACACTTGTAGATATTTACTAAGTTACTTGTTTAAAACAGACTTTCCTCACTAGACTATAAGTTATATGATAGTGAGAGTTGTGTCTGTTCTGTGTATTGTGTCTCCCCAGCATCTAGCAGTGTCTAGAACATGGTAGGTGCTGTGAAATATCTTTGAACTGACAGATTCACCTCTTTATGTTTTTGTGACACTGGTAATATATCTCTATCTTAGCACTTAATGAGTTCCATGATTATCTACCTGATTGTCCTATCACTTGAACTTGAGGGCAAAGAATATGCCTTAATTTATTTCTGCATTCTTAGTGCCCGGAACAATGCTTAACATGCCCTGAGTATTCAATAAACATTTTCTAAATTCACATGGAGTCCCTGGGTGGTGAAATCGATTAACTGGTCCACTATTAGCCAGAAGTATGGTGTTCAAACACACTCAGATGCACCTGGGAAGACAGGTTTGGCAATATGTTTTCAAAAGTTCACGGCTTTAAAAACCACGTGGCGTAGTTCTACTCTGCACACATGGGGTCACCATGAGTTGGAAACAACTCAATGGCAGCTAACAACAACAACAATTTTAAATGAAGGGCAGTTGATGCAGTAAGAGGTTCTACAAAATCTTGTCAATCATTAAGGTACTTGCTAATAGAAAGGTTGTGGTTTGAACCCATCAGCCACTCTTCAGGAGAAAGATGTGGCAATCTGTTCCCATAAAGATTGCAGCCTTGTAAACCCTATGGGGTAGTTCTACTCTACCCTATAGGGTGGCTAAGAGTTGAAATCAACTCAACAACAATGGGTTTCATTTTGAGTTATTGACAGGATGGCAATTTTTGAGATGTGACTCTCACTCCTGAAATATTTACTATCTGTCCTTTTACGGATAAATTTTGCCAACTTCTGTTCTAGGGGACAGACAGAAAAGTGTTTTGTTCTGGTTACACTGTATGCTAATGACACTTTCTGATCCAGGCTGGGAGAGGAGGCAGAGACAGTCATGGAGATGATGTGGTTTGAGATTCCAGAAGAGACATTCTTGTTTAATATTAACACTCTCTAAAATTCCTGGCATGAAATCCCAAAATCCTACAATATTTACAACTTGAAGCAGAGATCCCAAAGGTGAAGTTAAAATGCAGACATTTTCTAATCCATTTACTACCATTCATTAGTACCTTTGCTCCAGTGAGTGACTCTTTTCTACCATCTTTAAGTTGCGGTCAGACCATATTAGTTCCTCATGCAGAAGTTGCTACACCTATGAAATAAAGTTGAGACTCCTTAGCTTGGAACTCCAAATCCTCTCCACCCTAGACTCAACTTAATTTTCTAGCCCCACCTCCCACTATAGACTCTTATGCCTTCTGAAAATTATGAAGTATCCGCAGGTTACCTTGAATCTCTCTCCTTACACATGCAGGGAATTTAGTTTGTAACTTGGAAAACTCACTCCGTCTTGTCTTGTGAAAGTGCAGCCTGACCTGCACATGTGTCTACTTACCATGTTGTGAATGTGGTAAGAGCAGAGACTTCATCTCCTCCTTCTCATTATTCTTCCTTTCTATACTATGACTGGGGAAGAGCTGCCTTCTCAAAGTGGAATCAACCTTAATGACATGGACGGAGTCATGCTTTCAAGCCTTCGTTTGCTGATGTGGCATGATTTAAAATGAGAAGAAAGAGCTGCAAACATCCATTAATAATCAAACATGGAATGTACGAAGTACAAACCTAGGAAAATTGGAAATCATCAAAAATGAAATGGAATACACGAACATCAACATCCTAGGCATTAGTGAGCTGAAATGAACTGGTATTGGCCATTTTGAATTGGACAATCATATAGACTACTATGCTGGGAATGACATGTTGAAGAGGAATGGCATTGCATTCATCAACATAAAGAACATTTCAAGCTATATCCTAAAGTTCAACACTGTCGGTGATAGAATGATATCGTACATGTACAAGGAAGACCAGTTAATATGACTATTATTCAAATTTATACACCAAACACCAAGGCCAAAGATGAAGAAATTGAGGATTTTTTTCTAACTTCTGCAACCTGAAATTCATCGAACATGCAATCGGTATACATTGATAATTACTGGTAATTGAAATGCACAACTTAAAAACAAAGAAGAAGGATAAATTGTTAGAAAATATGATCTTGGTGATAGAAACAATTCTGGAGATCACATGACAGAATTTTTCAAGACCAACGATGTTTTCATTGCAAATACCTTTTTCCACCAACGTAAATGGCTACTATACACATAGATCGCACTGGATGGATAATACAGGAATCAAATCGACTACATCTGTGGAAAGAGATGATTGAAAAGCTCAATATCATCAGTCAGAACAAGGTCAGGGGCCGAATGGGAACAGGCCATCAATTGCTCATATACAAGTTCAAGTTGAATCTGAAGAAAATTAGAACAAGCCCACCAGAGCCAAAGTACAAGCTTGAGTGTATCTCACCTGAATTTAGAGATCATTTCAAGAACAGATTTGACACACTGAACACTAATGACTGAAGACCAGGCAAACTGTGGAATGACATCAAGGACATCATAAATGACGAAAGCAAAAGATCACTAAAAAGACGGTAAAGAAAGAAAAGACCAAAATGGATGTCAGAAGAGACTTGGAAAGTTGTTCATGAAAGTCAAGTAGCTAAAGCAAAAGGAAGAAATGATGAAGCAAAAAAGCTGAACAAAAGATATCAAAGGGTGGCTCGAGAAAACAAAGTATTATGACATGTGCAAAGAACTGGAGATAGAATACCAAAACGGGAGAACACGCTTGACATTTCTCAAGCTGAAAGAACTGAAGAAAAAAATCAAGTTTCAAGTTGCAGTAGTGAAGGACTCTAAGGGAAAAAATATTAAATGACCCAGGAAGCATCAAAGAAAGATGGAAGATACACACAGAGTCACGACACCAAAAAGCATTGGTTGATGTACAGTTATTTCAGGACATAGCATATGATCAAGAACAGATGGTATTGAAGGAAGAAGTCATAAGCTGCACTGAAGACATTGGCAAAAAAGAAGGCTCCAGGAATTGACAGAATATCAACTGACATGTTTCAACAAATGGATGCAGCATTGGAAGTACTCACTCATCTATGCCAAGAAATTTGGAAGACAGCTACCTGGTCAAATGATTGGAAGAGATCCATATTTGTGCCCATTCCAAAAAAGGTGATCCAACAGAATGTGGAAATGATCGAACAATATCACTTATATCACACACAAGTGAAATTTTGCTGAAGATCATTCAAAAGGGGCTCTGGCAGGGAACTGCCAGAAATTCAAGCCAGATTGAGAAGAGGATGTGGAACGAGGGATATCATAGCTCACGTCAGATGGATCCTGGCTGAAAGCAGAGAATAACAGAAAGATGTTTACCTGTGTTTTATTGACTGTGCAAAGGCATTCAACTGTGTGAATCATAACAAATTATGGATAACATTTCGAAGAAAGGGAATTCCAGAACACTTAATTGTGCTCATCGGGAACCTATACATAGATCAAGAGGCAATTGTTCGAACAGAACAAGGGTATAGGTGTGCACCAGGGATTTATCTTTTCACCATACTTATTCAGCTTTGATGCTGAACAAATAATCCAAGAAGCTAGATTATATGAAGAAGAACACAGATAACACAATCTTCCTTGCAGAAAGCGAAGAGGACTTGAAGGACTTACTGATGAAGATCAAAGACAACCATCTTCAGTATGGATTACATCTCAACATAAAGAAAACAAAAATCCTCACAACTAGACCAATAAGCAACATCATAAGAAATGGAGAAAAGATTGACGTTGTCAAAGATTTCATTTTATTCTGATCCACAATCAACATCCATGCAGACAGTAGTCAAGAAATCAAATGATGCATTGCATTGGGCAAATCTGCTGTAAAAGGCCCCTGTAAAGTGTTAAAAAGCAAAGTTGTCAGTTTAAAGACTAAGGTGCACCTGACACAAGCCATGGTGTTTTCAATCGCCTCCTATGCATTCAAAGCTGGGCAATGAATAAGGAAGACCAAAGAAGAATTGATAACTTTGAATTACGGTGTTGGTGAAGAATATTGAATATAAAATGGACTCCCAAAACAATGAACAATTCTGTTTTGAAAGATGTACAACCAGATGCGCCTTAGAAGCAAAGATGGAGAGACTTTATCTCACATACTTTAGACATGTTATCAGGAAGGATCAGTGCCTGCAGAAAGACATCATTCTTGGTAAGTAGAGGGTCACCGAAAAAGAGGAAGGTCCTCAGTGAGATGAATTAACACGGTGGCTACAACAGTGGGTTCAAGCTCAACAATAATTGTGAGGATGGCACAGGACCAGGCAGTGTTTCATTCCATTCTGTATAGGGTCACTATGAGTCAGAAGCAACTGGATGGCACCTAACAGTAACAACATACTATAACAGGTAGGGGCACAAAGCAAATAATTGTATTGTTTATTCAATGTAATCATTCTGAAATGGGAGAACTTTTGCAAGGTGCGATCAGGGTAGGTAGGGCTTGGTTGGTCAAGTCTGTCAGAAGGGATGGAAGAAGAGAAGAAGGATATGAGAAAACTTATAGGTTGGGAAGGAGTTCCTTGCCACCAGGACAGTTTATGTGCCCTTGGGTGCCCCTGGGAAAGAGCAAGGTAAAGAGAATAATGGAAAAGAAGGCAGCTGAATTAACTCTCAGGCAGCCTTGGGAAAGTGGTGCAGCCTCTTACAGACCCAGTTTGTTTTTTTAATCTGTAAAATAGGAATGATAGTAGTATCTACTACACAGGATGGCTATGAGGATTAAATGAGGTAACATCCGTAAAGAGCTTAGCACAGGCTTTGGCACATATTAATTGCCCAGTAGTTGTTAGATGTTATTATCATTATAATAATGCTATAATTATTTTCTATTTTTTTAATTTTTTAATTGAATTTTCGATGAAGGTTTATAGAACAAACTAGTTTCTCGTCAAATAGTACACACGTTATTGTATGACATTAACAACCCCATGACACGTCAACACTCTTCCTCCTCAACCCTGGGTTCCCTATTACCAGCTTTCCTGTTCGCTCCTGCCTTCCAGTCCCTGCCTCAGGGCTGGTGTGCCTTTTTAGTCTTGTTTTTTTCCATGGGCCTGTTCAATCTTCGCTGAAATATGAACCTCGGGAGTGATCCAATTACTGAGCTGAAAGAAAGGGTGTCCGGGGCCATACTTTCAGAGTTTCTCCAGTCTCCATCAGGCCAGCAAGCCTGGTCTTTCTTTTTGAGTTAGAATTTTGTTCTACGTTTTCCTCCATCTCTGTCTGGGACCCTCTATTGTGATCCCTGTCAGAGCAGTCAATGGTGGTAGCTGGGCACCATCTAGTTGTGCTTGACTCAGTCTGGTGGAGGTCGTGATAGATGTGGTCTGTTATTCCTCTGGACTAATCTTTCCCTTGTGTCTCTAGTTTTCTTCATTATTCCTTGTTCCTAGATGGCTGCTCACAGGCTTTTAAGACCCCGGACGCTACTCACCGAAGTGGAATGTAGAACATTTTTTGTATAAACTATGATATACCAATTGAGCTATATGTTCCCCAAGACCACGGTCTTCACAGCCCTCAGCCAAGCGATTCAGTCCCTCAGGGAGTTTGGATGTGTCTATAATTATTTTCTAACACAAAATAATTCTAGTCACAAAAATACGAAATAGCAAAATAGCAAGAACGTGCGGATACAGACCCTGTTAGAAGCAGGCACAGAGATAAGAGATGAAAAATCTAAGAGCATGACATGAAGGGAGATGAAAACTGCAGTGCACAAAGTGCTTATAGAAACTTCATCCAATATGTACCCTGATTGTTTCACTATCATTCCCGTTTTACAGATGAGAAATGTAAGGCACAAGATGATTGCCTTATATTTGTCTTAGAATATATAGCTAATGGTATATAAGGGCTGGAACTAGAAATACAACCTGATTCAAAGCCTGGTTCTTGGTGAGTTTCTATAGTAATCTCATCCAGAATTAAAGTAGCTCAAGTTTATCCATTTTCTAACAGATTCATTGAGCTACAGCATAGAGCTCACCATGAGACTGAATCCTTTTATACTGTTTGTGTGCCATCATTTAATCCTGAAGAAATTTAGAGGTGGTGCCATGGAAATACAGGATTTTAGGGAGCTTGGCCTGGAGAAAGGAAAGGATCTTAAATTAGGAGAATAGGTCCTGGAATTCAGGACCCCCAGACCTCTGCTTGTTCTCTATTAAGTGTGAGGTGAGGGCCATATTGGTCTCCATACACTTCATTACAAATACATATCACATGCTTAGCTCCCAACTTGCTGCCCTGGAATAAGCTGTTAGTCCAAGATGTGGAACTAACAATTTAACTGAAGAGATCAACCTTTCAAAGGGAAACTCTAGTCTGTGGTTTGTAGTATTAGATTTGATATAATATAGTCCCAGTAAATATATGGAAAACACACATGGAAATCACCACATGCTTTACCTTCAGAAAATATTGAAGTTGTCAAGGATTTCATTTTACTTGGATCAACAATCATTGGCCATGGAATCAGCAGTCCAGAAATCAAATGACATATCAGATTGGGAAAATCTGCTGCAAAAGGCCTCTTTAAAGTGTTGAAAAGCAAAGATGTTGCTTTGAGGGCTAAGGTGTGCCTGAGTCAAGCCATGCTATTTCAGCCACTTCATATGCATACAAAAACTGGACAGTGAATAAGGAAGACAGAAGAAGAATTGAAACATTTGAATTATGGTGTTGGCAAAGAATACTGAATATATCATGGACTGCCAGAATGAACAAATCTGTCTTGGAGGAAGTACAGCCAGAATGCTCCTTAGGAGCATTCATTTTGCTTATTTTGGACATGTTATCAGCAGGGACCAGCCCCTGGAGAAGAACATCATGCTTGGTAAAGTAGAAGGTCAGCAAAAGAGGAAGACTCTCAAAGAGATATATTGACACAGTGGCTGCAACGATGGGCTCAAACATACATACTATTGCTAGTATGGCGTCCTGGTGGCGTGGCCATTAAAAGCTTGGCTGCTAACCCAAAGGTTGGCAGTTCGAATCTACCAGCCACTCCTTGGAAACCCTAGGGGACAGTTCTACTCTGACTTACAGGATCACTATGAGTCGAAACCAACTCAACAACATCTAACAACAACAACAACATTGTAAGGATGGTACAGGACCAGGCAATGTTTTGTGTGTTACATATGGTGTAGCTATGAGTTGGAACTGACTCAACAGCACCTAACTACAACAACAATTCCCTTCTTTGAGCTTACATTCTAATGGGAGAAGAGTTCTTGGGAAGACCAGAATTTGAAAGACATTTCCATGTTCATGGAACCCCTGGTGGCACAAACAATGAACATGCTAGGCTGCAAACTGAAAGGTAGGAAGTTCAAGTTCACCAAGAAGTGCCTCAGAAGAAAGGCCGGGCAATCTACTTCCAAAAAAATCAGCTCTGTGGAGTACAGTTCTGCTCTGATACACATGCGGTCTCAGTGAGTCTAATTTAACTCAATGGCAACTGGTTGTTCCAACCTAATTAGAACAATGGCATTCCCCCGGACATGGAAAGGAAGGGCCTTCCAGAGTTTCTTCCTATGGATTAGCAACCCTGCCCTCACTACGACTGCATATCTTACTTGTAAGTTGAACACAGCGTGTATAAAGAAAGCCCAAGTTCACAATAAGTGACTATAAATTCATAGACCCCTGAATGCAGCATACAAACCAACACTCAAGAGATATAATTCTATAAAAAGTAGGAAGAAAATACACAAAGACCTCGGCGGCTACCTCATACCATATATGGCTGGTTCCTCGTCTATCATCAGAAAAAGAATTATTTTAATTCATGAATTAACTCCATAAATGCTTACTGAGTCCCCACTATGCATGAGTCACTGTGCTTGAATTTGAATGGTATTAAATAGCCATTACTCAAGATTTGACAACGTGCCCCAGTAGCAATGATTAGAGAAGAGATTTTGGCCTAAAACGAAATAGCTGCCAATCTGTGAATTCATGTCGACCTCTATAGCAGGCGTATTTGATAAAAGACATTTTCCTAACGACTTGTGGAGGTGAGGATTTATACCAAGCAGGACCTTGAAATTTATCTGGGGGAGTTGCTAATTGCTGCATTTTAGGAGCTCAAAAGTCTAAACCCTGGATCGCGCCCTAAAATTAACCATCACAACTCATCCCTCAAATCTTACTCTATTACATTCATGTATTCATTGTCACTAGTTCATAATCTCTTTCTCACCAGATTTCAGTTATTGTGACATTTCTTTCTGCCCATTCCCACAAGGGAAAGAAAAGAAAAAAACGGATTAATTCTATTCCTTTTTTAAAAAAAAATGTTTTTGTCTGTAAGTAAACTAGCTACTAAGAGGAACCATCTTAGTGCATCTCCCCGTGATCCGTTCCCAGGGGAAATAAGATTTGAATTTGTTGACAGAATCAGTCATTTGGCTTCCAAAGGCCATGCTCCTTATGAGAAATTGCATCAAAGTAGATACTGCCAACTCATGTCTCTGCTCATCATAACAGTGACTCAGGCTAAGAGCTGGAACCATGGAAGCAGCGCTCTCCACCTGCCTCACCAGTACAGACTCTGGAAATTGCCAGCGCTTCCCAGGATCAGTCCCAGGGAGAAATACTGGTAGTTTTTTGGTTAGTGAGGGGCCCTGTCAGTCAGGAAAATTATCTCTCTAATTTCAGTTGTCAGCAAATCAGAAAGGAGGAAATCAGAACCTTGCTGTAAATAGAAGAATGGATGTTTCAAAGAAACCACTTGACTAGGGTAGTGAATCCTTCTATCAGGCAGAAGAAGAAGCGCCCCAGAGGGGAGAGCCAAGGATTGTCGGTCCAAGCTGTGCAGCAGGCAGTTTATTTGTTTTGTGGGTGTTTTTCTCCTCTGTAAACATGTTCTGAGGCCAAGTGATTGGTACATGTTTTATAAACTGGAATTATAAACACAGACATTCTCTTCCAAAAATGGATCTTTAAGACTTCCCTAGGCAACTTGCTAGTATTGTTCTGAATTCTGAACCCAGTATTAATGAAAAGGTTATATCTCTAATATTTTGGGTGCTAATCCCAACATCAAAGAGAAAAATATATATTAAGCAGATTTTAAGACACCCTAAGAAGGAGCCCTGGTGGTGTAATGGTTAAACGCTCAGCTGCTAACAGAAAGTTTGGCAGTTCGGGCCCACCCAGTGGCTCTCTGGGAGAAAAACCTTGTGGCCTCCTCCTGTAAAGATTATAGCCTAGAAAACCCTATGAGGCCATTCTACTCTGTCACATGGGGTTGCTGTAAGTTGAAAATCAACTCGACCACACCTAACAACAACAACAACAAAAAAGAGATTCCAAAGTCATTTCTTTTTGTATTGAGGAAATGTGCCTTATATGGTATGCTTTAATAAAGGAGATCGATGGGGCTGGGGGATTTGACTTTGAAGAAAATTTTCTTTCAATCACATGCTCCGAGATCTCTGCCTATGGCTGCTGGTATTTCAGTTTTAAAGGTCATTGCTATGTGGTTCTATTTTTTTCTCATAATGTGCTACCTTTTCCCTAACCTGGTCATGGATTATTTTTAAAAAGCCCAGGAATATTAATGAGGTACCTGTACTATAAACATATTGAGTGCTTCCTCAAATTGTGTGTGTCTAAATGAGTGATCTTTCTGCAAATAAGATGGTTCTTCTCCTACCAGTTTACAAAGGGCTGGCCTAAGATATGGCTGTCAGTAAGTAGACCTGTTGTCAGCTCAAAAATACCCATTTTTCCTCATTAGCTGATATTATTCAGCTGGATGAGGGCAGTACAAATTCTAAACTGTGCTGGAAGAACAGCAATGTGTTTAGGGAATGCTTTTAGCATGCGCTGCCAAGGGAATATACTCAAGTGTTGAGAGATAGTTCCTACTTACACATCTTCCTTCCAGAAGATGCAGGGAAGGGCCACCACTGCCTTTTATGTAAACTTTGCCCTGACTAGGGTCCCTGGGGTTTCCCTAGAGGGTTTGTTGAGAATGTCGGAGTTTCTGTTTTTGATTTGTAAAACATTCCTTTCGTCAATTGGCTTTAGATCATAATGGGGGACCTACAAGAACACACAGAGCATCTTGGCAGCTTCTGCACTTACTAGGCCAATTGATGGTTAACTGCAGTCACTATCCCAAGCTAAATTTATATTTACTAAATCTGACACCATAAACAACGTATTTTTTTTCCCCACTTCTCCCACTTCTCCCACCCCGATCAACACAATGGAACTATAGCCTACCAAAATTGAGAAAAGATGCTTTCTGGGCCCAAGTCTTACACTCAAAGAAGACATCAGATTAAATATTGAATGAAATACAGGTAGTCCCCAATTTATGAAAAATTCAAGTTATGACAAACCATACTTATGACCATTTTTTTTTTACATCTTATCATTAGTAATATGTACTACATATGATGTTTCAGCACATAATTTTCTGAGGTTATAATTCTCTGATATGATGTTTTCAACCCCCAAATACAAATAAAAATTGAATTTATAAAGATACCGATAATAAAAGGTAGTAGTAATGAAAACAAACAACACAAAGGGTATTCAACTTATGCCAGAGCTGACTTACCATGGAGTGGTTGTTGGAATGAAACCCCATCTGAGACTACCTGTATAACCACACCCTCCACCCCATCAATCTCCTACTGGTCTGAGGCATATGCTGACTCACAACTTCCTTCCTAGCCTTAGTTCTGTGGTCATCTTCACTGACTCAAACTCCACACTAATGGTTTCTTCCACCTCCATTGATCTTTAAAAACAACAACAACAACAACAACAACAACAAACCAGACCCATTGCCTTCAAGTCAGTTCCAACTCATATGAGTCATAGAACAGAGTAGAACCACCACCACAGAGTTTCCAAAGCTGTTATCTTTACAGGGGCAGGCTGACACATCTTTCTCTTGTGGAGCAGCTGGGTGGGTTCAAACTGCCCACCTTTCAGTTAGCAGCTGAGAGATTTGTCCACTTCATCACCAACGTTCCTTCCATTCGTCTTCAGTCTCCTTAAATCTTTTGTCTCTTAACCAAAGCCTGTCTCAACCAGCTCCAAGCATGGCCACATTTTGGCTTTCATTGCCAGGAAAACATATTAACTTGTTATACACTACACAATGAAACACCTTACCCTTCTGATTTAGTCCACTTTTCCAGCAAGAGTCCTTGATTTCTCCCAAGCCCTGTTGATCACCTGTCTGTCTCTGTCTCAGATGGGAACCCACAGGAAATTATTCCAGCTTCCTACAGGTTATTCTACAGGAACTATCTCTGTTTATGAAAATCCTAGATATATTTCAAGATCAATTCAAATGCCATTATCTCCTTAAGCCTTCTCCAATGTCATGCTGCCAGTTTTAACAACGACTTCCTTCAACTCCTCACCCCACTTTGTATAATGCATTTATACAGTATATAGCACTTCCTCTATAGCATCCTAGTTACACTGTGTACCCTCATTTCACTCTTTGAAAACAGGGACAATGGAGCCCTAGTGGCACAGTGGTTAAGCCCTCGGCTGTGAAACAAAAGGTCAGCAGTTTGAATCTAGCAACTGTTCCTTGGAAACCCTACGGGACAGTTCTAATTTGTCCTGTAAGGTAGCTATGAGTCAGAATCAACTGGATGACAACATGTTTTTGGTTTTTGGTATACCCAAAAATCCTTACTGAAATATGTTGTCTGTACTATGTATTCATTAAATTTTTTTAATAAAATTATTATCATTAATTTCTCCAGATTATTGATACTTTCTCATATAGAAATTTTTATCCTACAGTTCAAAGAAAAAATATCTGTCAGTTTGTCATGCTGTGGTGATTTGCATGTTGTTATAATGCTGGAAGCTGTGCCACTGGTATTTCCAACACCAGTGGGTCACCCATGGAGGACAGGTTTCAACAGAGTTTCCCAACTAAGACGGAATAGGAAGAAGGAACTAGTGGTCTACTTCTGAAAAAACTGGCCAGTGAAGACCTTACGAATAGCAGCAGAACATTGTCTGATATAGCGCCAAAAGATGAGCCCCTCAGGTTGGAAGGTACTCAAAATACGACGGGGAAAGTGCTACCTCCTCAAAGTAGAGTAGATATAATGATGTGGATGGAGTAAAGCTTTCAGGACCTTCATTTGCTGATGTTGCATGACGCAAAATGAGAAGAAACAGCTGCAAACATCCCTTAATGATTGGAACATGGAATGTATAAAGTATAAATCTAGGAAAATTGGAAATCATCAAAAATGAAATGGAATGCATAAGCACTGATATCCTGGGCATTTGTGAGCTGAAATGGACTGGTACTGGACATTTTGAATCAGACTATCATATAGTCAACTATGCTAGGAATGACAAATTGAAGAGGAATGACGTTGCATTCATTGTCAAAAAGAACATTTCAAGATCTACTCTGAAGTACAGTGCTGTCAGTGATAGGATAATATCCATATACTTGTACAAGGAAGACCAATTAATATGACTATTATTCAAATTTACATACCAATCACAAGACCAGATGAGGAAATTGAAGATATTTACAAATTTCTGCAGTCCGAAATTGATCAAACATGCAATCTACATGCATTGATAATTACTGGTGATTAGAATGTGAAAGTTGGAAACAACAAAGAGGGAATTTGGAAAATATGGCCTTGGTGATAGAAGTGATGCCAGAGATTGTATGATAGAATTTTGCAAGACCAATAGCTAATTCATGGTAAATTCTTTTTTTTCAGCAGCATTAGCAGCGACTATATTCTTGGACCTCACTGGATGGAAAACACAAGAATCAAATCAATCGACTATGTCTGTGGAAAGAGACAAGGGAGAAGCTCAATATCATCAATCAGAACAAGTTCGGAAGCCAACTGCAGAAGAGACCATCAATTGCTCATATGCAAATTTAAGTTGAAGCCGAAGAAAACTAAAACGAGTCCATGAGAACCAAAATACCATCTTGAGTATTGTCATGGATTGAATTGTGTCCCCTAAAATATCTGTCTACTTGGCTAGGTCATGATTCACAGTATTCTGTGGTTGTCTTCCATTTTGTGATAGTAATTTTATGTTAAAGAGGATTAAGGTGGGATTGTTACACCCTTACTAGGTCACATCCTTGGTCCAATGTAAAGGGAGTTTCCCTGGGTTGTGGCCTGCACCACCTTTTATCTCTCAAGAGATAAAAAGAAAGGGGAGCAAGCAGAGAGTTGGGAACCTCGTACCACCAAGAAAGCAGTGCTGGGAGCAGAGCACATCCTTTGGACCTGAGGTTCCTGTGCTGAGATGCTCCCAGACCAAGGAAAGACTGATGACAAGGACCTTTCTTCAGGGCCGACAGAGAAAGCCTTCCCTTGGAGGTGAGGCCCTGAATTTGGACGTCTAGCCTACTGGACTGTGAGAGAATAAAATTTCTCTTCGTTAAAGTCATCCACTTGTGGTATTTCTGTTATAGCAGCACTGAGACGAGTATGTGGTATTTCTGTTATAGCAGCACTGAGACAAGTATATTCCACCTTAATTTGGAGACCATCTCAAGAACAGGTTTGAAGCGTTGAACACTAACGACCGAAGACCAGATGAGTTGTGGGATGACTTCAAGGACATCATATGTGAAGAAAACAAGAGATCATTAATAAGAGAGGAAAGAAAGAAAAGACCAAAATGGCTGTCAGAGGAGACTCTGAAACTTGCTCTTGAAATTAGAGTAGTTAAAATAAATGAAAGAAACGATGAAGTAAAAGAACTGAACAGAAAATTCCAAGGGGTGGATCGAGGTAGCATATGATCAAGAACTGATGGTGCTGAAGGAAGAAGTTCAAGGTGCACTGAGGGCGTTGGCCAAAAACAAGGCTCTAGAAACTGACTGAATACCAGTTGAGATGTTTCACCAAATAGATGCAACACTGGAGGTACTTACTTGCCTGTGGCGAGAAATTTAGTAGACAGCTACCTGGCCAATAGTTTGGAAGAGGTGTATATCTGTGCCCATTCCAAAGAAAGGTGATCCAACAGAATGTGAAAATTATTGGACAATATCATTTTTATCATTAATATCACACACAAGTAAAATTTTGTGGAAGATCATTCAAAAGATGTTGCAGCCCTTTATGGACAGAGAAATACCGGAAATTCAAGCCAGATTCAGAAGAGAACACGGAATGAGGGATACCATTGCTGATATCAGACAGAGCTTGGCTGAAAGCAGAGAATACCAGACAGATGTTTACTCGTGTTTTATTGACTGTGAAAATGCATTCAACTGTGAGGATCATAGCGAATTATGGAGAACATTAGGAGGAATGGGAATTCCAGGTCACTTAATTGTGCTCCTGAGGAACCTGTACATGGACCAAGAGGCAGTCCTTCGAACAGAACAAGGGGATACCGCGTGGTTTAAAATCAAGGATGCATCAGGATTGCATCCCTTCACCATACTTATTCAATCTGAATGCTGAGCAAATAATTCAAGAAGTTGGACTACATGAAGAAGAATGTGACATCAGGATTGGTGGAAGACTCATTAACAACCATCGGTATGCTTATGACACAACCTTGCTTGCTGAAAGTGAAGAGAACTTGAAGCACTTACTGATGAAGATTATAGACTACAGCCTTCAGCCTGGGTTACACCTCAACATAAAGGAAATAAAAATTCTTACAACTGGACCAATAAGCAACATCATGATAAATGGAGAATAGATTGAAGTTGTCAAATATTTCATTTGACTTGGATCCACAATCAATGCTCATGGAAGCAGCAGTCAGGAAATCAAATAACGTATTGCACTGGGCAAATCTGCTGCAAAAGACCTCTTTGATAAAGTAAAGATGTCACTTTGAGGACTAAGTTGCTCCTGATCCATGCCATGATATTTTCAGTCACCTCAGATGCATGTGAAAGCCGGACTATGAATAAAGAAGACCAATGAAGAATTTATGTTTTTGAATTATGGTGTTGGTGAAGAATATTGAATATACCATGGACTGCCGGAAGAACCAACAAGCCTGTCTTCAAAGAAATCATCCAGAGTGCTCCTTGGAAGCAAGGAGGGGAGACTTGTCTCATGTACTTTGGACATGTTGTCAGAAGGGACCAGTCCCTGGAGAAGGGTATCATGCTTGAGTCAGTACAGGATCAGGAAAAAAAGAGGAAGACCCTCAATGAGATAGACTGACACAGTGGCTACAACAATGGGCTCAAACATAGCAACGATTCTGAGGGTGACGCAGCACCGGGCAATGTTTCATTCTGTTGTACATAGGGTCACTATGAGTTGGAAGCGACTCGACGGCACCTAACAACAGCAATAACAACGGTATAAACCTGTTTTAACTATGATTCTTTGGTTACAGCATGATATAAAAATATTTTATGTAAATAGTATTCCAATAATTAATGAGTGAATTTTAACAAAAGCAAAATATTTGTAAAGGTACTAGCTATGCAATTTTTATTTTATTGATTTAAATTTTAGTTTTACAATAATAAACAATTTTAAAAGAGATTTCGATGTTAAATATTTTATACAAATTTGCAAAAATATTCAAGTATGATCTAAAATGTGTACCTTCAAACAAAATTATCACGTCTCCTCATAGTTTGCGTTTTTTCACTGATTTAAATTTTAAAGACAAATGCAAATGCCCAGCAGTCACACAAATCACTCAGAATGTTTCTTTGCCACTACAGTCACAGTGCTAGGGCTGTTTATTTCAAAATCTAGTACGTGAACACAAGAACATCTAATATTACAGAGATCAGATACAAATTGTGCCCAAAAGGAGCTTGAAAAATTCTGAACCATTATGCACTTATTTTCAAAACTAGCAAGTGTACCTGAGTGTATGTCTGTCAGGAACAGCCATAGAACTGGGAATTCTCTGAATTAACTTTTATAGAATATAATGTTTGTGAAAGGAGAAGTAGTAAAAATGCACATACACATTTATATTATTTGAAGCTTGCATATCTACTCTTAAAATTCCACAGTTATCACAGCAAATGTTTAGAAGATTATTTTTTCAGGCTCAGTTATGTTATCTGTGATATTATTTACAATTGCTGGTGTTGTGTGATAATTAAGAAACCAGACCTATCTTTTTTTATTATTATTATTATTGTGGTAAATACATATGTAAAAAATTATTTGCCATTTCAAAACTTTTTACACGTACAATTCAGTGACATGAGTTATGTTTATCATGTTGTTCAGCCATCACCTCTTATTTCGTTTCCAGATTTTCCCACCACCCTTAACAGAAGCTCAGTGTTCCCTAAGCAGACCTGTCTTTAACAGGTTTAATTATTATATTTAGACTCTCTACAGACGGTTCCTGCTCTGGTTGCTCCCCCGCTCCGCCCTTGTGTGCCACTGGTTGTTTTCACTCATATTTTATATCCAGTGCTCAGCAGAGAACCCAGCACTTGGCGGGTGCTCCATGAGTGTTGAAGTGAAGGTCACACTGCCTAAAGCTAATCAAAGAGAAAAACAGTTTTTATTGAAGGCAATTCAGTGCAGTGTGCTTGTCCTTCTTAAGGTTCCAGGGACCCAGGTAGGAAGTGAGGGGCCACCTTCTAGATTCCATCTCTGCAGTGAAATGCGCACACCTCCTAGATTTGGGCTGAGAAGCACTTCCCTTCCCACCATCTGATGCCAGACCTTCCTCTCCCTTTTTCCTTGAGGATTCATGGCAGCCCCAGGATTCTCACAGGGCATAGGCTTCTAGGCTCCGCAGGATGCAGCTCTGAGTTTCTCTGCTAGGACTGATGTAGCCAGAGATCGCATACCGCAAGACTGCATTAGGAAATATATGCACAGGCAAGCAACAAACAAGTTTGTTTCTTCCAGCACGGTCTTTGCTTATCTCAGAGATGCCCCTCTTTTCTGCAGAAATCACAGACCCGGGAGGAATGTTCCCTTGGGTTATGGAAATTTTTTTAAGCTATTTAGATGAGATCTTGACTTTAGTGTTTGTGAAATCATTTCAAAAGAAATTGTTTCTCAGAGACCAGTGCATAGATTTTTTTTTTTTTTAACAAAACGTGACAAAGCAGGACCACCAACAGATACATGTGCACCAATATGTACACCAATTTTCATTGCAGCACTATTCACAATAGACAAAAGGTAGAAATAACCTAAGTGGCCATCGGTGGATCCATGGGTAAGCAAAATGTGGTACATGCATACAGTGGAGTACTACTCAGCCAAAAAGAGAAATGAAACGCTGATACATGCTACAATATGGAAGAACATTGGAAAAATTACATTGAGTGAAATAAGTCAATCACAAAAAAGACAAATGTTGTATGACCTCCCTTATAAGAAATAACAAAAATAGGCAAATGTATAGAGACCAAAGCTTATTAGTGGCTACCAGGGGCGGGAGGGAAGGGGAATGGGGCTCATTGTTTAGGCAACACTGAGTTTCTGTTTATGATGATGAGGAATTTGACTGAAGTTATGACTGATGGTTGCACAACACGATTGATGCAATTGAGATCGCTAAATCGCACACCTGAAAAATACTGAATTGACAAATGTTGCATTATATATATATACATATATATTTATGACAATAAAAAAAAGAAAGAAAAAAATCATATGAGAGCAGCAGTGTAGAGGAGGCATTTGAAGGCATTCCAATGGATTTTAGTACCTGCCATTCATTTGCTGAAGCACTATTGGCAGATACCTTCCGATTGTCATATCCAGTCTTTCTTAATTCATTGTGCTTACGGTAATGAGGGCGCTGTGCCAGAGACGGGGAGGGACGCATGTGGGTCAATGTTCTCTCCAGACCCTTTTGGTCCACACAGTTGACAGGCTTTCTACCACACTGTGAATATAAGCCTGGTTAAGGCTGCTGCTCATCGATCACTGCTCATGGTGCCTCACATGGTACCAATGCTTTGGACCTCTGGGACATGAGAATGGAATTGGAAAGCCACCTACGGGCAAATTTTTCCCCATACCTTTAATGAAATCTGGGCCTGCCATGAGTTTTCCGGTCACTACCTATTAATGAAAGTTTCTTGGTTTTCTACTAGTCACAAAACTGTATTATTCCAGTAATTAAAGTGTCCTGTGTAGCAGTCAAGGAATGCAGGTGTACAGTGGTTAAAGCTCTTGACTGCTACCAAAAGGTTGGTGGTTCTAAAGTGCTCAACTGCTAACCAAAAGTTTGGCTTTTTGAAACCACCAGTGGCTCCATGGGAGAAAGTGTGGCAGTCTGCTTCCATAAAGATTTACAATCTTGGAAACCCTATGGGGTTGCCATGAGTCAGTATTGACTCGACAGCAGTGGGTTTGGGTTTTTTTTTTTTTGGTTTTATGTCAAAACTCTGAATTTAATTTCAAGGTAGAGCCCTCCCTTCCTCAGTTTGGGCCTACATCAGTGGGAAAGGGAAGCATGTGGGCTTCTTCGTTTCCCTGCCTTATTTTGCACCTTCTTCCTCTAGCTTGATAAGCAAGGATTTAGATTCCTCCAGAAATAAAGGATGGAGAGTAATGTGAGGCAAATGGCAAGAAACACTGTATTTAACTAGTACTCTTGGATTTTCAGTCAATATTTTCTTGCTCCATTCTATTCTGATGTTTCTGGGGGTTCTTTGGAGAATCATCCGTCACTAGTGATCTCTCCTTGGAGTTCGAGATGGTCACTTATGGGTCACCATCCAGCCTGGGGACATCTGCAAGAAAACCTCCAGCCTCTGTCTCTGAGCCTCCTTTCCCTCCAGGTGGCTTCCTGGGGGCAGGGCTTAAGACAACCTCAGGTTAACACTGTCTCATATGGTGCAAGCGTGTTCTTGTTTAGATCGTGTCACACCTTTCTTTCAGAATGCAGGTGGCACCTTTTGTCTTAAGGTCTTAGGTGAAACAAACAGGGCTTCATTTCAATATATGACAACAATTCAGTTTATGTTTGTCTACTGATTTTTAATTTACAAAGTGATTTTGAAAGCCCTTTGTGAATGAAGATAGGGTCGCTATGTGTCGGAACCAACTTGGCTGCACCAAAAACAACAACATATATGTATTAACTACATAAAGACAGCTTCAGGGATCCTTGCATCTCATTTCATAACAGTGTTCCTGATCGCCATCAACCTTTTGTGATCTTCGGAGTTTCTAGTTGCTTCCAGCAGAGTTATGGCGGGGAACCTGGCCAAATTTGCAAGTCATTATTCTGTTGTTGCTGTCATTAGGTGCTATTGAGTCAATTCCAACTCACAGCGATCCTATGTACAATAGAACAAGACACTGCCCAGTCCTGCTCCATCCTCGTGATCCTTGTTATGCTTGAGCCCATTGCTGCAGCCACTGAGTCAATCCATTTTTTTGAAGGTCTTCCTCTTTTTTGCTCACCCTCTACTTTACCAAGCATGATGTCCTTCTCCAGGGGCTGATCCCTCCTGATGATATGTCCGAAGTATGTGAGTTGAAATCTTGCCATCCTTCCTTCCAAGGAGCAGTCTGGCTGTACTTCTTCCAAGACAGATTTGTTTGTTCTTCTGGCAATATAAGGTATATGCAATATCCTTCACCAACATCAATTCTTCTTTGGCCTTCTTTACTCACTGTCCAACTTTCAAATGCACATAATGCCATTGAAAACACCATGGCTTGGGACAGGTATGCCTTAGACCTTAAAGAGGTCTTTTGCTGCAGATTGCCCAATGCAGTATGTCCTTTCTTTTCTTGACTGCTGCTTCCATGGGCATTGATTGTGGATCCAAGTAAAATGAAATCCTTAACAACTTCATTTTTTTCTCCATTTATCATGATGTTGCTTATTGGTTCCAGTTGCAAAGATTTTTGTTTTCTTTATGTTAAGATATAATCCATAATGAGGGCTGTAGTCCTTGATCTTTACCAATAAATGCTTCAAGTCCTCTTCACTTTCAGCAAGCAAGGTTGTGTCATCTGCATTTGCAGATTATTAATGAGTTTTCCTCCAATCCTGATGCCCTCTTCTTCTTCATACAGCCCAACTTCTAGGATTATTTGCTCAGCATACAGATTGAATAAGTATGGTGAAAGAATGCAACCCCGACACACAGCTTTCCTGATTTTCGACCACGCAGTATCCCCTTGCTCTGTTCAAATGACTGCCTCTTGGTCTATGTACAGGTTCCTCAAGATCACAACGAAGTGTTCTGGAATTCCCATTCTCCATAATGCTATCCATAATTTGCTATGATCCACATAGTTGAATGCTTTTGCATAGTCAAGAAAACACAGGTAAACATCTTTCTGGTATTCTCTGCTTTCAGCCAGGATCCATCTGACATTAGCTACGGTATCTCTCATTCCAGGTCCTCTTCTCAGTCCAGCTTGAATTTCTCACAGTTCCCTGTTGATGCACTGCTGCAACTGCTTTTGAACGGTCTTTAGCAAAATTTTACTTTTGTGAGATATTAACGATATCATTTTATAATTTCTGCTTTCTGTTGCATCACCATTCTTTGGAATGGGCACAAATATGAATCTCTTCCAGTCAGTTGGATAGGTAGCTGTCTTCCAAATTTCTTGGCATAGACAAGTGAGCACTTTCAGGCTACAACCATTTGTTGAAACATCTTGGTTGGTATTTTGTCAATTCCTGGAGCCTTGTTTTTATGCCAATGCCTTCAGTGCAGGCTTGACTTCTTTCAGTACATTGATTGTATGCTACTTCTTGAAATGGCTGAATGTCGACTAATCACTACTTGAGGCTTGAATTTTTTCTTCAGTTCTTTCAGCTTGAGAAATGCAGAGCATGTTGTTCTCTTTTGGTTTTCTAACTCCAGTTCTTTGCACATTTCATTATAATACTTTGTCTTTTCCAGCTGCCCTTTGAAATCTTGTGTTCAACTCTTTAACTTCATCATTTCTTCCTTTAGCTTTAGCTACTCTATGGGCTAGGAAGAGGGGCCTGGTGATCTACTTCTGAAAAAATTAGCCAGTGAAAACCTTACAAAAAGCAAAGGAACGATGTCTGATATAATGCAGGAGATGAGCCCCTCAGGTTGGAAGGCACTCAAAATACAACTGCGGAAGGGCTGCCTCCTCAATGTAGAGTCAACCTTAATGATGTGGATGGAGTCAAGCTTACAGGATTTTCATTTGTTGATGTGGCATGACTCAAAATGAGAAGAAACAGCTGCAAATATCCATTAATAATGGAATATACGAAATATGAATTCAGGAAGATTGGAAATTGTCAAAAATGAAGTAGAATGCATAAACATCCATATTCTAGAAATTAGTGACCTGAAATGGACTGGTATTGGCCATTTTTAATCAGACTATCGTATGGTATTCTATGTCGAGAATGACAAATTGAAGAGGAATGGAGTCACATTCATCATCAAAAAGAACATTTCAAAATCTATCCTGAAGTACAATGCTGTCAGTGATAGGATGATATCCATATGCCACATGAAAGTCCAGTTAATACAACTATTATTCAAATTGACTCACCAAACACAAATGTCAAAGACAAGGAAATTGAAGATTTCTACCAACTTCTGTCATCTGAAATTGATCAAACATGCAATCAAGATGCAGAGTTAATTACTGATGATTGAAATGCAAAAATTGGAAACAAAGAAGGAATAGTAATTCAACAATATGTCCTTGGTGATAGAAATGATGCAGGAGATCGCAGGATAGAATTTTGCAAGACCAATGACTTCTTCAGTGCAAATACCTTTTTCGAACGGTATAAATGGTGACTATCATGTGGGCCTTGCCAGATGGAATACACAGTAATGAAATTGACTACATCTGTGGAAAGAGATGATGGAAATGCTCAATATCATCAGTCAGAGCAAGGCCAGGGGCTGACTGTGGAACAGACTATCACATGCTAATATGCAAGTTCAAGCTGAAACTGAAGAAAATTAGAACAAATCCATGAGAGCCAAAGTATGACCTTAAGTATATTCCACCTGAATTTAGAGACCATTTTGAGAGTAGATTTGACTCATTAAACACTAATGATCAAAGACCAGACGAGTTCTGCAATGATATCAGGGACATTATACACAAATAAAGCAAAAGGTTCCTAAAGACAGGAAAGAAAGAAAAGATCACAATGTGTGTGATAAGAGACCCTGAAACTTGCTCGTTATCTTATACTTACCAAAAAAAGGGCATCTCTTTTTGAAAGTGTGTCTGAAAGCATCATAGTCTTGTTCCTTTATACTGTACTTTTTATACTTTTACAATATTATTTTATCTGATGCTTAAAACAACTTTATGAGATATATATTAATATCCCAGGTAAACGAACTGAGCTTATAAAAGTTGCTCTAGGTCACACCTTAAGTAGCAGAAATGCATATTCTTACTCTTCCTTAGTAATGCTTCACTTGTGTCTAATGTGATATGTTGTTGTTATTGTTAGATGCAGTCAAGTCGGTTCCGACTCATAGCGACCCTATGTACAACACACAGAAGGAAACACTGCCTGGTCTGTGCCATGCCCACACTTGTTTCTATGGTTGAGCCCACTGTTGCAGCCACTATGTCAGTCCATCTCACTGATGGTCTTTGTCTTTTTCTTCGACCCCGTCCGTACTTTACCAAGCATGATGTCCTTCTCCAGGGACTGATCTCTCGTGACAACATGTCCAAAGTATGTAAGACATAGTCTTGCCATCCTTGCTTCTAAGGAGCATTCTGGTTGTACTTCTTCCAAGACAGATTTGTTTGTTCTTTTGGCAGTCCATATTAAGTATGATACAGGACTTCAAAATAGAAATTTGCCCATCAATTACCCATATTCATTTTCATTTTCATCTATGAAGCTCATACCTGCTTCATAGATGAAGACATGTTGCGTCACACAGTTTATAAGTGGTAGAAATCCTGACTCAATTCAAGACTTTCTTACAATACCACATTGCATCTGTTTACATTTCCCTTTCTAAAATCTTTACATTTATTTATTCAACTTTTATGTAATTTTAAAATTATGGTTACTAAGAAATGAATAACTGTGCCTGTCACTTATACCTAATCTCTTCCCTTTTATTTCCTCATTTAAACAGCCGGCAGCTTGAACCACAAAACAGAATGAATTAAAAATCCAATGTAAGTACTCTTTGTTTATATCACTTTCAGTGCTGGCCCCCAAAATACAAACCAGTATCAACAATTTGAAATTACAGTGTTAACATTTTCTGTTTCTGAGCTAAGCTAAACATTGGAGCAAATTGTATTGCAACACGTATTTGTTTTAAGTCCAACACAACTGAGATCCTTATCCAGGACGTTAGCAAACTCTCCTGTAGTTTCCCATAGACTGACAGAATGGAGTTCACGGAATGTTTTGGTTTACAAATTTGAGTAGAAATAAAAACTTTACAATTTTTTACAGCTCAAAAATTTGTGTTTTGTTTTCTATTAAATCACTTTGCTCTGTCTCAGGTATAAAAATCCTTACATTTCATCCAGTAAGCATTCCTTCTTCCTTTTTTTTTTTTGATATTTGATTGTGCTTCAGGTGAATGTTTGCACAACAAAATTAGTTTTCCATTCAATAATTTATACACAAATTGTTCTGTGACATTGGCTGCAATCCCCTCAAAGTGTCAGCACTCTCCCCATTTCCACCCTGGGTTACCCATTTCCATTCATCTGGTTTCCCTGCTCCTCTCTGCTTTCTCTTCTTTGCTTTTAGGCAAACGCTGCCCTTTTGGTCTCGTACAGTTAGTTGTTTCAAGAAGCACTTTCTTCATGGGTGTTATTGTTTATTTTATAGGCCTGTCTATTATTTGGCTGAAAGGTGGCCCCCAGGAGTGGCTTCAGTTCCATGTTAGTAGGTTGTCTTAGGGTAATAGTCTCGGAGATTCCTCCACTCTCTATCAGACCAGTAAGCCTGGTCTTTTTACGAATTTGAATTTTGTTCTACATTTTTACACCTTCTAACCAGAGTTCTTTATTATGATCCTGGTCAGAGGATTTGGTAGTGGTAGTCAGGCACAATCTAGTTCTTCTCTTCTCAGATTAGAGGAAGCTGTCGTTCATGTGGGCCATTAGTCCTTTGCTTAATTGCTTAAGTCTTCAGTTTTCTTCATTCTTTTTTGCTCCACACATGAAGAGACAAATAGTTGTATCTTAGATGGTCATTCACAAGCTTTTAAGACCCCAGATGCTGCTCACCAAACTAGGATATAAAACATTATCTTTATGAACTATGTAATGCCATTAACCTAGATGTCCCCTGAAACTATGGTGCTTAGCATTCAAGCCCAGTAACTCAGTCCAGTAGGTATTTGGTTACTTCTAAGAAATTTCCATGACTATGCCCCCATGTGCATATGTGAATATATATGCAGCCCTTATAGATATGTATATAGAAATATCCACAATCATACCCATATATGCACATGAGTATATTCCTGTATGTCCTCCAACACCTATTTAGCATATCTACCTACCTACCTACGTATCCTCTCACAGACTGCTCTTTGTTATTACTGTTGTTGCAGAATTGTTCATGTTATAGTATACACCATAAAAAAGTTGCCCTTTATTCTTGTGGACCTCTCAGTGTCTTCCTTTGCCTTGGTCACATTGTGCTTGCTTCCTCCACATTGTATACTCTCTTCCTTTCACCAAATATAAATACTTGCTACTATCTAGTTAGTGTTTCCCCCTCCCTCACCCTCCCATTCTTGGTAACCATCAAATAATGTTTCCTTCTGTGTGTAAACCTATTCTTGCCTTTTTTTATTGTAGTGGTCTCATACAATATTTGCCCCTTTGTGATTGACTTACTTCACTCAGCATCATGTCCTCCAGGTTCACCCATGTTGTGAGATGTTTCCCAGATTCATCATTGTTCTTTATCATTGTGTAGTATTCAACTGTATGCATATACCAGTTTGTTTATCCATTCATCTATTAATGGACACTTAGATTGTTTCCATCTTTTTGCTATTGTGAATAATGCTGCAATGAACATGAGTCTGTATATAACTATTCATGTCATAGCTCTTATTTCTCCAGGATGTATTCCTAGGAGTGAGATTGCCGGATCATATGGTATTTCCATTTCTAGCTTTTTAAGGAAACAACACATGGTTTTCCACAGTGGTTGTACCAATTTACAGTCCCACCAGCAGTGTTTGAGAGTTTCAATCTCTCCTGAAATCCCTGCCAGCATTTGTTATTTTCCTTTTTTTTCATCAGTGCCATTCTTGCTGTGATGACATTATTTCTCATTGTAGTTTTGATTTACATCTTTCTAAGGGCAAATGATCACAAGAATCTTTTCATGTGTTTGTTAGCTCTCTGAATGTCTTCTTTGATGAAGTGTCTGTTCACGTCCTTTGCCCATTTTTTAATTGGATTATTCATCTTTTTGTTGTTAAGGTATTGAGGTTTTCTATAAATTTTAGAAATTAAACCCTTGTCAGACATGCTATTGCCAAAAGATTTGTCCCAGTCTGTAGGTTCTCCTTTTACTCTTTTGGTGAAGTCTCTTGATGAGCACAGCTGTTTTATTTTTAGGAGGTACCAGTTATCTAGTTTATCTTCTGCTGTTTGTGCATTTTTAGTTATATTTGAGGATATATTTTTGCCAAAAATTAAGGCCCCTAAGTTTGTCCCTATGTTTTCTTCCATGAACTTTATTGTTTTAGGTTTAACAAATAGGTTTTCGACCCATTTTGAGTTAGTTTTCATGTATGGTGTGAGGTATGGATCCTGTTTCATTTTTTTTGAAAATGAATAGCAAGTTTTGCTAGCACAATTTGTTAAAGAGACTATGTCTTTCCCATTGAATGGATTTCAAAACTTTGTCAGAGATCAGCTATTCAAAGTTGGATAAACTTACTTCTGGGTTCTCAATTCTGTTCCATTGATCTATGTGTCTGTCATTGTACTGGTACCAGGCTGTTTTTACTACTGTGTCTGTATAATAGGCTCTGACATTAGGGTGTGTGAGGCCTCCTATATTTGTTCTTCTTCAATAATACTTTAGTTATCTGTGGCCGCTTTCCTTTCCATATAAAG
Source organism: Loxodonta africana (assembly GCF_030014295.1). NCBI lineage: Eukaryota > Metazoa > Chordata > Mammalia > Proboscidea > Elephantidae > Loxodonta > Loxodonta africana. Next base: position 31,125,820 of record NC_087353.1, on the reverse strand, counting down.
TTGGTGATTAATTTTTCCACCTTCTTAAACAAAGTTGTTAAAATTTGAATCAGAATTATATTAAATCTATAGATTCCTTTGCGTAATATTGATATTTTCACAATGTTAAGTCTTCCTATCCACGGGCATGGAATGTTTTTCAACTTATGTAGGTCTGTTTTGGTTTCTTGCAGCGGTGTTTTGTTGTTTTTTTTGTATAAGTCTTTTACATCCCTGTTGTTGTTGCTATTAGGTACAGCCCAGTTAGTTCTGACTTGTAGCAACCCTATGTACAACAGAACAAAACACTGCCCAGTCCTGTGCCATCCTCACGATCGTTGCTATGTTTGAACCTATTATTGTAGCCACTGTGTCAATCCATCTCATCAAGGGTTTCCCTCTTTTTCCCTGACCATCTATCTTACCAAGCATGATGTGCTTCTCCAGAGACTTGTCCCCTGTGACAACATGTTCAAGTTAAAGACCAAGTCTTGCCATTCTCACTTCTAAGAAGCACTCTAGCTGTACTTCTTCCAAGGCAGATTTGTTCATTCTTCTGGAAGTCCATGGTATATTCAATATTCTTTGTCAACACCATAATTCCAAGTTGTCAATTCTTCTTTGGTCTTCCTTATCCATTGTTCAGCTTTCTCATGCATGTAAGGCAATTGTAAACACCATGGGTTGGGACAGGCATATTCAGTCCCCAAAGTGATATCTTTACTTTGTGACACTTTAAAGAGGCCATTTATAGCAGATTTTCCCAATGCAACATGTTGTTTAATTTCTTGACTGCTACTTCCAGGGGCATTGATTGTGGATCCAAGTAAAATGAAATCCTTGACAACTTTAATCTTATCTGTTTATCATGATGTTTCTTATTGGTCCAGTTGTGAGGATTTTTGGGTCCAGTTGTGAGGATTTTTGTTTTCTTTATAGTGAAGTGTAATCCATACTGAAGGCTGTAGTCAGTAAGCGCTTCAAGTCCTCTCTACTTTAAGCAAGCAACGTTATGTCATCTGCCTATTGCAGGTTGTTAAGAGACTTCCTCCAATCCCGACTCCACTTTCTTGGATTATTTGTTCAACATACACATTAAATAAGTATGGTGAAAAGATACAACCTTGATGCACAGCTTTCCTGACTTCAAACTACACAGTATTCCCTTATTCTCTTTGAATGACCGCCTTTTGGTCTGTGTACAGGTTCCTCATGAGCACAGTTAAGTGTTCTGGAATTTCCACTCTTCGCAATGTGACCTGGGAATTACTTATGAAATAGGGTTGATATTTAAAAGCATATTATAAAAAATTGGTGTATTTTATCATTTCCAAGATGCACATTTTCACCTTTTAATATTTCTGAAATCAGGGTATATCTTAACATTCATGATGTCTTAAGTCCTTGCTGGCCAGATAGTAGAGGTAACATAGTTTTTCTTGCCAGCATGTGTGTGACCTGGCTGTTATTCCTGGCAGAATGACTGAACAGGTGCCACTTCTCAATGTTTCAGACAACAAACCATTTAAGGACAACTAGTCAAAGGACTACAACTCCTGGTTGTTGCCTGAAAACCTTACATAAACTTCTAATGGTAAAAAAAAAAAAAAAAAAAAATTTTTTTTTTTTTTAATGGTAAAGCTGACAACAAAATTTACCTAATGGCGAAGGACTGAATGTCTATTGGACACCTACTCTCACCACTCCTATTTAAAATGGTAAAGGATGTCTCAGCCAGTGTTAATAAGGCAAGGAAAAAAAAAAAAAAGACCTACAGATTGAAAATGAAGAAATTAAACTATCTCCATAGAAAACATGATTATCTACATAGAAAATCTCAGGGAATCTGCAAAAAATAACCAGATCCTAGAACTAATAGACGGGTTAACAAGGTTGCAGAGTACAAAAACAACACACAAAATTCGATCATACTTCTATATACTAAAACCAAAAAAAACCAAACCTGCTGCCGTCGAGTCGATTCCAACTCATAGCGACCCTATAGGACAGAGTAGAACTGCCCCACAGAGTTTCCAAGGAGCACCTGGCGGATTCGAACTGCCGACTTTTTGGTTAGCAGCCATAACACTTAACCGCTACACCACCAGTGTTTCCGTTTTTACTAGCAAGTAATAATTAAAACACAAAATTAAAAGTACAGCGCCATTAGCAATAACTCCAAAAATACTTAGGAATATATATAACAAAACATGTTCAGTATCTATATGCTGAAAAACAAACACTAATAAAAGTAATTAAAGAATACCTAAGTATATGGAAAGACATAAGGTGTTCATGGATTGGAAGACCAATATGGTTAAAATGTTAATTCTCCTCAAATTGAGCTATAGTTTTAAAATTATTCCAATTAAAGTCCCAGAAAGATTTTTTGTAGATACAGACCAGGTGACTCTAAAATTTATACAGAATGACACAATAATTAGAACAGCCAAAACAATTTTGAAAAAGAGTAAGATTGAAGGACCCATGGTGACCAATTATAAGATTTACTCTAATGTTACCATAACCTAAACTGGTGAAAATATAGACACATAAACCAGTGGAACCCAATAGAGAGTTAAGAAATAGGTCCACACCAGTTTGGTCAACTGATTTTTAACAAAGGTGAAAAAACAATTCAATTAAGGAATAGTAATCTTTTCTACAAATGGTGTTGGAATAATTAATAACCATGTACAAAAAAAAAAATGAACCTTAACAAAAACTTCATACCTTATACAAAAATTGGAGACCTGGTGACACAGTGGTTAAGAGCTTGGCTACTAAACAAAAAGATCGGCAGTTCCAGTCCACCAGCCACTCCTTTGAAACCCTGTGGGGCAGTTCTACTCTGTCCTATAGGGTCGCTATGAGTCAGAATCAACTCCGTGGCTAGGAGTTTTTTTTTTTTTTTTTTTTTTTTTTAATACAAAAACTAACTCAGAATGAACTGTGGATAAAAGTCAAATTCAAAACTTTCAAACTTTTAGATGAAAAAACAGGCAAAAATCTATGAGACCTAGAGTGGCTGAGAACAGATCAATGGTTGGCAGGGTCTGGATGTGAGGAAGAGTATTATTATGAAGGAGCAGCACAAGGGAATTTTTTGGTGTGATGACACTGTTCTGTATCTTGATTGTGGTGTACTTCAGGTGACTTCATGTCAATTGGAAAAAAAAAAAAATCCTAAAGTATATTTCTTTTAAAGTGTACTAAGGTGACACAAATAAAAAGAGATGTAAATAGAAACAAAGACAAAAAATAGCGTGGCATTGTCTTTTGATGCTACATAATTAATGGTGTCTCTTAGAATCAAAACATCTTAAACTGATGAAGCATAGTCTACATACATTATTTTTAAAATCTACACATTTGTTGTTGTTACTTGCTGTCGAGTCGGTTCCGACTCATAGCGACCCTATGCACAACAGAACGAAACACTGCCCGGTCCTGTGCCATTCTCACAATGGTTGTTATGCTTGAGCTCATTGTTGCAGCCACTGTGAAAATCCACCTCTTTAAGGGTCCTCCTCTTTTCTGCTGACCCTGTACTCTGCCAAGTGTGACATCCTTCACCAGGGACTGATCCCTCCTGACAACATGTCCAAAGTATGTAAGATGCAGTCTCACCATCCTTGCCTCTAAGGAGCATTCTGGCTGTACTTCTAAGACAGATTTGTTCGTTCTTTTGGCAGCCCATGGCATAGTCAATATTCTTTGCCAACACCACAATTCAAAGGCATCAATTCTCCTTTGGTCTTCCTTATTCCTTGTCCAGCTTTCACATGCATATGATGCGATTGAAAATACCATGGCTTGGGTCAGGCGCACCTTAGTCTTCAAGGTGACGTCTTTGCTCTTCAACACTTTAAAGAGGTCCTTTGCAGCAGATTTACCCAATGCAATGCGTCTTTTGATTTCTTGTGATCCAAACTGTTAACAGTAATTGTTTTAGGTCCTGCAATATAGATAACTTTTCATTTTTTAAATATATTTTTCGTGAACAATAATTACCTTCATTACCAGGAAGAAAGAAGACAATAGATGCTTTAGAAAATTAACAACCATAGAGACTTAGGCAAGTAGGCCCTGTTTGTCCTGATTTTGTAAATACAAAGTGTCTCATCGGTGCAAGTGATATGATGAGGTGATTCACTGAGCCTAGAATTCCCTGAGGTCCAGTTTTGTTCCTATTACTCACACCTATTCTCTCACCAGATAACTGTTCAAGATATATACATCATACATCAGGAACAATCTGCAAAGCAATAATCAGTTTAGGGTTATTTCTGGCAACTTGCAAATGTGTTAAAGTTGGAGAATTACCCACAAAAGTGAAAAAAAATAAATCATTGTTATCTTTATTGGGAAGCAGAATACTGACTATGGCTGCTGCTTTTAAAAAGTCTCTCAAATTATGGGATGTGATGAGAAACCCAATATCTCAAAATGGGTAAAACAACACTCGTGGCATATCCGCATTTGTTTTCTCTCTCTGTCCCCTAATACACGTACATTTCCACATGTCGGTTCTATGAAACCAAAGGCGACCCTCCTTTCTCTGAACTCTGTCAGTAATGACTCCAGTAACAATAACTGTCAGGGGCTGGAATCATAAACATTATGTAAAAGCAAATGGCTTCCAAATGTGGACTTTCTCTCAGTGAGCATGTCGCCACCCCCAGCCTGACTCAGAATGCTGAGGCAGTTAGAAACACTAAACCCAAAGCTGGACCACAGGATCAAGCAGTCCAGACTGTGACTGTTAACCTTAAACCCATCTGCATCCTCGTCTCTTTCGGCATAAAGGTAACTTTATTTTGCCGGTTGATTTGATATACAAGAGTGACCCTCTGAGAGCTTTTTTGGTGCTTGCCTTCAGGACCATTTACAAAGCCAGTGGATATCAAAGCACAACCTGGTTTATGAGGAGGGGAGTGGATGGGTGGGAGTAAAGTACTTGGCCAGATCTCCTGGCTTTTGTCTTGTGTTGAAATGGAAATCTGTTAATCATACTGAGACTCAGTTTCCCCATTTTCAGAATGGCCATTAAATGTCTGTGAGTTGACTTTGCCGAACTAGGTCAGTAGCCTCAAATCTGTCTATTTACTTGTTTCATGGGAACCCACAGGATAATAGAGTCCCTACGTGTGAGAATCCCTGAGTAGCTCAACCAATTAATGTGCTCACTGCTTATAGAAAGGTTGGCAATTTGAGTCCACCAAGCGGATCCTCAGAAGAAAGACCTGGTCATCTACTCCAAAAAATCAGCCACTGAAAGCCTGAAGGAGCCCAGTTCTACTCTGACACACATGGGGCCGCCATGAGTCAGAATCCACCTGACGGCGACGGTTTATGTACGTAAACCAGAAACAAACCCATTGCCACTGAGTCAATTATGACTCATAGTTACTACAGGACAGAGTAGGACTGCCCCATAGAGTTTTCAAGGAGCGCCTGGTGAAGTTGAAGGGCTGACGTTTTGGTTAGCAGATGTAGCTCTTAACCATATACATATATATAAACATAGATATACATATATGTAAATATATATATATATATATAAAAAACAACAACCCAGTGCCGAGTCAATCCGACTCGATGTATGTGTATATGTGTGTATATATATATATATATATATATATATATATATATACGTATATATGTAAGTGTGTGTGTGTGAGGATGTCTCATGACTATTTAAAAATAAAAAATAATTCCTAACAACTTGGGGAGTCCATATTTTACTATAAGAACTAAATATATCTATCTTAAATATTAGAGCCCTGGAGGCACCATGGCTAGGAGCTCGGCCGCTAACCAAAAGGTCAGTAGTTCGAATCTACCAGCAGCTACTTGGAAACCATATGGGAGAGTTATACTTTGTCCTATAGGGTCGCTATGAGTTGGAATCAACTCTACAGCAATGGGTTTGTTTGTTTTTTTGACCTTAAATATTAGGTAATTGTATGAGCATATTTTATTCATAATGCTTTTCAAGTTTTAGGACTGTTTCGGTGCTCTCAGCATCATGCCAAGATACGGTGGAGCAGAGTGAGGTTGAGCCAGCCTCAGGCAGGACGTGAGCTTTGCTTATTCAAACCTTTCTCTGTTCTTCACCATTTGATTGTCCACAGGAAAATAACTTATCCTTGCCAAGCTTCTGTTTCCTCATAAGTAAAATTGGGATAATAATATCTACCACATGGGATAATATCAGGTAATGTATGTAAAGAACACACTGTAAGTGTAAGTGCTCAACAAACATTAGCCATTATTTTCACTTTTAAAGGCACTATTAAAGCTGAACAATTCTAAATTGTGTAATTACACTGTACTCAGCTTCAGTTACAATTACTACATAGTAAGGCAATCCCAGGTTATGAACACACGACTTACGTACAACCTGTAGTTATGAACCAACACCCGTAAAGCCTATTATGTTAAAAATTTGAGATACATACAATGGTTCATAATAACGAAGGGGTGCTACTTTGTGATACACATCAAAGCATTATTATTATTATATTATTATGTTAAACATGTTTTAGTGTATCTGGAAATTTCTTCAATGTTTTCATATATACTGAGACAAACATTTGACTGACGTTAGATATGAACCGTACCTAACTGTCCCGATTTATGTATAAATTTGACTTAAAGACATATTTAGGGAGGGAACTCCTTTGTAATCTGAGGACTGCCTATATGAGTAAACACAGAAAGCCCTTGGCTATGCCTGGTGAGTAGTAGAGTTGGTTTAGGCTGCACTGGCTTTGTACTGTATGGTGCCACCTCAGTGGGAAATATTTCTTTTCTTTTCCCTGAAAAATATCTGGAATCAGCCCAGCCCAGGCTGGCATGGGGTAAAAGAAGGGTCAGGGTACAGTGCCAGGGCAGACCACACATTGGAAATTCTCAAACTTCATGTTGCACGGGTGTGGGTGATTTGGGCCTTCACTCTCAGGAGAAAAAAAAAAAAAAAGAGTTGTGAACAATTCTGTGCTGAAATCAAGTACTTTCTAAGAGTGAATCTTCATTGCCTTAGAAGAGGATTTCAGGTACCACTTGAGCTGCTGTGTTCAAATGAGAAACATACTTCGAGAAGAGAAGCGGCAGCACTGGTGTCCCCCCTTTCCACGAGACACCACATTGAGGGATGTGCTTGGGGCAACAGAAAAGACAAGTGAAAAGGGAAACACAAGGAAAGGATAGGCTCTGTCTCTCTTTAAGATAGAGTGTAACTGGAAACAGCCTCCAGCCAAGGTCAGGGTCAAGAGTAATAGAATCCTGGCAAAATGTGCTAGTTTATCTTCCCTCATGAACTCCTGCCAAACAATATACACAGTGTCGCACAGCCCCGAGGAGTGTCTGATGCATCTCCAGAGTATTTATGAGGACTTCTGTTTTGAAGATAGTTTCTTAGGTAACAGAGTAAAAACATGTATGGATGAGTGCTCATTTATCAGTGCTTTGGCTTCCTGTAAAAATTAAGCAGCAAGAATTTTGATATTTTCTCCTGACCAAAGCAAGTTTCTCAAAGGGACATATGTGGTAGGAGTCCTTTGAAGATGGTGTATGCCTAGTCAACTCAGTGAAAGGCCTGGCACAGTATCCTTATTCAGAGATCCTGGCCCAGCGCTTCCTGTTTCAGTGTTAATAGAGAAGGGACGAGAGCGGCAGACCTGGGCAAAGTTGTTTGTTATGGGACCTGGAGCCCCTTGTGTGGAAAGCGAGCACTGTTTCACTTTGCTTCAGGGCTTCGAACCGGTTCATTCCAGTTCAAACCCCTGGTGAGAATTTGTATTTCATCCCAGATATAATAAATCAGAATCTACATTTTAACAAGATCCCCAGGTGGTTCTCATGTATTTAAATTTTGAGAACCACTGCTCCACTAGTGATTCTCAGAACTGGTCCCCAACGAGCATCATTAGTTTTGCCTGAAAACTTGTTAGAAATACAAGGTCTCAGCAGGGGTTTGAACTAGAACAGACCCGTTGGAAGCCCTGCTTTGCTTATTTCAACCATCTTCAGATGTCCCTGAGTTTCTCAAACTTCATTCAACTGCTCTGACAGTCAGAAAAGCTGTGTTGTTAAACTAGAAAGTCTTTGCTTTTTAGAACAATCCCTTTAGTCCAGTAACATGAGCCAGTCCCATGTTCCCACAGAAAGCTATTTCTCAGCAGGGAATGTTCAGACAATTCCCTACGAGCCTAGGAGAAAGTCGAAGGGAAGAAGCCCTGAATTTGGGGGACTCTGGGATGGGCACCTGGGAGGCTGAGCCAGGATTTGCCAACAGAAGCACTTTCTGGGCAGCTTGAAATAATTATTTAATTCAATGAAATGTTTTCCCTTCTACCAGCATACTAATAAAAATGTTTTACTATTTAAGAACATGCATTTTTAATTATGGAGCCCTGGAGGCATAGTGGTTAAGTACTATTGCTCGTAACCAAAAGGTCAGCAGTTCGAATCTACCAGCCACTCCTTGGAAACCCTATGGGGCAGTTCTACACTGTCTTATAGGGTTGCTATGAGTTGGAATTGACTCCGTGGCAATGGGTTTGGTCTTTTTATTTATTTATTTTGTACTTTTAGCTATAAAATAATATATATTTTACCAATAACTTGAAATTAGAGTAGAAATATTTCATTATATAAAGATATAAAAATTATATATGTATATACACACACACACACGTCTCATCTAATTCCAAAATGTAGAGATAACGATTATCTTAGAGAGCTGTTTTAGGCATTTTGTGCTTGTTTGTTTGTTTTTAACAAATATATGTTCTTAGCAGAAAGTACTAGTTGTTGTTGTTTGCTGCCGTCGAGTCGGTTCCAACTCATAGCGACTCTATGCACAACAGAACAAAACACTGCCCGGTCCTGTGCCATCCTCACAATGGTTGTTATGCTCGAGCCCATTGTTGCAGCCACTGTGTCCATCCACCTCCTTGAGGGTCTTCCTCTTTTCCGCTGACCCTGTACTTTGCCAAGCATGATGTCCTTCTCCAGAGACTGATCTCTCCTGATAACATGTCCAAAATATGTAAGACACAGTCTCCTCATCCTTGCTTCTAAGGAGCATTCTGGCTGTACTTCTTCCAAGACAGATTTATTCATTCTTCTGGCAGTCCATGGTATATTCACTATTCTTTGCCAACACCACAATTCAAAGGTGTCAATTCTTCTTTGGTCTTTCTTATTCATGGTCCACCTTTCACATGCATATGATGCGATTGAAAATACCATGGCTTGGGTCAGGCACACCTTAGTCTCCAAGGTGACATCTTTGCTCTTCAACACTTTAAAGAGATCCTTTGCAGCAGATTTACCCAATGCAATGTGTCTTTTGATTTCTTGACTGCTGCTTCCATGCCTGTTGATTGGGGATCCAAGTAAAATGAAATCCTTGACAACTTCAATCTTTTCTCAATTTATCACGATGTTACTCGTTGGTCCAGTTGTGAGGATTTTTGTTTTCTTTATGTTGAGGTGCAATCCACACTGAAGGCTGTGGTCTTTGATCTTCATTAGTAAGTGCTTCAAGTCCTCTTCACTTTCAGCAAGCAAGGTTGTGTCATCTGCATAACACAGGTTGTTAATGAGTCTTCCTCCAATCTTGATGCCCCGTTCTTCTTTATATAGCCCAGCTTCTCGGATTATTTGCTCAGCACACAGATTGAATAAGTATGGTGAAAGAATACAACCCAGGTGCACACCTTTCCTGACTTTGAACCAATCAGTGTCCCCTCGTTCTGTCCGAACAACTGCCTCTTGTTCTATGTAAAGTTTCCTCATGAGCACAATTAGGTGCTCTGGAATTCCCATTCTTCGTATCATTATCCATAATTTGTTATGATCCACACAGTCGAATGCCTTTGCATAGTCAATAAAACACAGGTAAACATCCTTCTGGTATCCTCTGCTTTCAGCTAGGATCCATCTGACACCAGCAATGATATCCCTGGTTCCACATCCTCTTCTGAAACTGGCCTGAATTTCTGGCAGTTCCCTGTCGATATACTGCTGAAGACATTTTTGAATGATCTTCAGCAAAATTTTGCTTGCGTGTGATATTAATGATATTGCTCTATAATTTCCACATTCAGTTGGATCACTTTTCTTGGGAATAGGCATAAATATAGATCTCTTCCAGTGAGTTGGTCAAGAAGCTGTCTTCCATATTTCTTGGCATAGACTAGTGAGCACCTCCAGCACTGCATCCGTTTGTTGAAACATCTCAACTGATATTCCGTCAATTCCTGGAGCCTTGTTTTTCGCCAGTGCCTTCAGAGCAGCTTGGACTTCTTCCTTCAGTGCCATCAGTTCCTGATCATATGCTACCTCTTGAAATGGTTGAACATCGACTAATTCTTTTTGGTATAATGACTGTGTATTCCTTCCATCTTCTTTTGATGCTTCCTGTGTCATTTAATATTTTCCCCATAGAATTCTTCTCTATTGCAACTCGAGGCTTGATTTTTTTCTTCAGTTCTTTCAGCTTGAGAAACACCAAGCATGTTCTTCCCTTTTGGTTTTCCATTTCCAGCTCTTTGCACTTGCCATTGTAATACTTTGTCTTTTCGAGCTGCCCTTTGAAATCTTCTGTTCAATTCTTTTACTTCATCAATTCTTCCTTTTGCTTTAGCTGCTTGACATTCGAGAGCAAGTTTCAGAGTCTTCTCCGACATCCATCTTGGTTTTTTCTTTTTTTCCTGTCTCTTCAGTGACCTCTTGCTTTCTTCATGGATGATGTCCTTGATGTCATTCCACAACTCCTCCGGTCTTCAGTCACCAGTGTTCAGTGCGTCTAATCTATTCTTGAGATGGTCTCTAAATTCAGGTGGGATATACTCAAGGTCATATTTTGGCTCTCATGGACTTGCTCTGGTTTTCTTCAGTTTCAGCTTGAACTTGCATATGAGCAATTGATGGTCTGTTCCACGGTCGGCTCCTGGCCTTGTTCTGACTGATGACATTGAGCTTTTCCATCGTCTCTTTCCACACATGTAGTCAGTTTGATTTCTGTGTGCTCCACCTGGCGAAGTCCATGTGTACAGCTGCCGTTTGCATTGGTGAAAGAAGGTATTTGCAATGAAGAAGTCGTTGGTCTTGCAAAATTCTATCATTCTACCTCCAGCATTGTTTCTATCACCAAGGCCATATTTTCCAACTACCAATCCTTCTTCTTTGTTTCCAACTTTCGCATTAAAATCACCATAAAATTCACTTATAATCACATCAACCAGTAATAATGCTGCTGTATGTTGCTTTGATCTAATGCAGACACCCCCCAATATAGAATTCTTTAACAAAACTTTTTCCTTAGTTATAGTCTTAAAATTTTTTGAAAATACATTTCTTAACTTCGGTAGTATATTGCATCTTATGGATTCATCATAAATAATTTTTTAAGTGTAATTAACCGGGCAAAGAATCTAAACTAGTTTTAGGCCTTACATGACATTGGGAACCCCTCCCACCATCCCGCCACCCCAATAAGCTATTTTCAATTTTTTAGGTAGTTTAAGGAGCCCTGTTGGTGTAGTCGTTAAGATGCTCAGCTGCTAAAACAAAGGTCTGTGGTTCAACACCACCAGCGGCTCCTTGGGAAAAGATGTGACAGTCTGCTTCCATAGGGATTACTGCCTTGGAAACCCTATGGGGTTCCTATGAGTCAGACTCAATGGCAGTGGGTTTAGGTAGTTTATGGCAGCCCTTATTTCCCCATACACTCACCACATTGGGCTTTATCTTTTTTTTTTTTTTTTTTTACTCTCTACTAATATGACAAAGAATAATATCTTTTATAAATAATTATTTTTTGTAAATTATTATCTGGGGAATTAAATATGTTTTCACATGGTCTTGGGGAACATCTAGCTCAAGTGGCATAACATAATTTATAAAGAAAATGTTCTACATTCTACTTTGGTGAGTAGCATTTGGGGTCTTAAAAGCCTGTTAACTGCCATCTAAGATACTCCACTGGTCTCACCCCTCCCGGAGCAAGGGAGAATGAAGAAAACTAAAAACACAAAGGAAAGGTTAGTCCAAAGGACTAATGGCTCACAACTACCATGGCCCCCACCAGAGTGGGTCCAGTACACCTAGATGGTGCCTGGCTACCACCACTGACTGCTCTGACAGGGATCACAATAGAGGGTCCCAGACAGAGCTGGAGAAAAATGTAGAACAAAATTCTAACTCACTCAAAAAGACCAGACTTACTGGCTTGACAGGGACAGGAGAAACCCTGGGAGTATGGCTCTCAGACACCCTTTTAGCTCAGTAATGAAATCACTCCTGAGATTCACCCTTTACCCAAAGATTAGACAGGCTTATAAAACAAAACAAGACTAAAGGGGCACACCAGCCCACGGACAAGGACTAGAAGGTAGGAGGGGACAAGAAAGCTGGTAATAGGGAGCTCAAGGTCAAGAAGGGAGAGTGTTGACATATCGTGGGGTTGTTAACCAATGTCATAAAACAATATTTGTACTGTTTAATGAGAAGTTAGTTTGTTCCGTAAACGCATCTAAAGTACCATAAAATGGAAAAATATATACACAGAATTTCTGTTACTAATAAGTAAGGATTCAGTGCAGGAAACAGATATTATTCTAGGTGTTTTATGCAGGAGGAGATTTCAGACAGTGAGTTGGGTACTCATGGAATCTTTGGGAGGGCTGGAGAAGTGGGGACTAGGCTGGGCCCTAGGAGAGATTCCCAGAACAGTGAAGAATTGGCCTTCTGGGGGGCTGCCAATTCAGAACACTTCACTGGAGCCATGGGTTCAAGAATTTACTCCCTAACTGTTTCCAAGGATTAGGAAGCCTGAATTGAGAGGGTGCTGGGCACTGACTGAGGACAAAATCCTAGAATGTAGCCACCATAAATCCTCCCATTTCTGTACCTTACTTACCAGCCAAAAGTTGTGCAGAGATGGCCTCTGCTTACTTCCAGATTTCTAATTTCGCACCCAAAACCAAACCAAACCCAGTGCCGTCAAGTCGATTCCGACTCATAGCAACCCTATAGACAGGTGCACCTAATTGGCAGAATTTAGTTTATATCCCAGTCTGCAGCTAGAGAGTGTGAGGTCTGCCTAACCTAGTTTGCAGGTTTCTTTCCCTTCCAACCAGGAAAAGGATGGGATGAGGTTTTACAAGCCAAACCCCAGGCCCTATCACATCTTGCTGGAATACTGTAGGGGCCTCTCCTTCAAGGCTTATTGATATTGAGCCGTATTGAAAAAATACTATGTGCTATGCCAAGAAAATCCATATGTTAAACACCGAATCCAACCATCAGTATTTCCCAAGCTTATCTTTAGTAAAATACTGTGTACTTTGTAGCAAGGTAGCTCTTGTTAACAATTACATTGTGATGACCAACTCTGATGTCTGTAATGCCTAATCATATCACATTAAACATGTATTATCTCCAATCTTGAATTACTAATTTTGAATCATCTTTTGGTCCATTTGTTAAAAGTGGGTTATGGGAGTGGCATATTTCTAAACCTTGTATATAAAAAAGAGTGAGAGTTTCTTTTGTTTATGCTCATGTAAGATGTGAAAAAAAAGTTTACTTTCCATCTATAACCCCTTATCCATATATATTGGTGTATATATCTGTTACCAAAGTAGCAGAACACTATGTTAAGTATTTACAAGCAGACATTTCAAGGCTAGTCAAACATGCCAAAACTGCTTAGTGCTTAGAAAGGATGAAAAGAGAAGTTATTTTTTATCTAGTCAGTAAATCCAATGGGCTTTCTACATGGTTCCTGTCTTAAAGCAATTTTAAACATCAGGGCAGTGGTAGTAGCTAAGTCTTAGAATACCTCCGAATTCTGGTTCTCTGGATTAAACTAACCCTAAATTATAGAAGTCCCTAAGGGTTTGTCAAGCTTAATACATTAAGAATCATAGCATCTATAGAACAAAATTTGCCCACAGTTAGCAATAGATTTATTTTACCCATGATATAATTCTCTAAAAAGGTTATTTTTTATCAATGTTGTTCCATTATCCCAGGTTTTCAGAGAAAATGCAATAAACTAATTTTGTTCCCAGGGGCAGCAGCAACATTCGCAGTTGAATAAAGTGCTATTTTTGAATATCATATAATCCATAGCCCAGTCAGGAGCTCTTGGAACTAGCTTTGGAAGTTGGAAATAATTTTCTTATGTATCAGAGAATATGGAATTGCCACTTTTTAAATGGGAAGGGGATCCATAAAAATTCCATGCTCTCGGTACAGTGAAAAACCCTTTAGTTTATTCACTTTTTCCTTCTGCCATGTTTACAGAGGGCAAGAAAATTAAGAACTGAAAAGAACATTGCGAAGAAAACACTGTCTCTTTCTTTCCTCACCCCACACTGCACTTTTGCAACTTTTTCTGTTAGGCAGGTGGTGTGGTAGGGAACTGATAATGATTATGGAAAGATACACACTAAGAGAACAAGAAAGTCCATGTCCTTAAGAGAAGTGTCACCAAGTGTTGAGAGAAACATCTTAAGGTTAAGTTAAAACTAGTCATGAAGGAGAGAAATCTATATAACCTAATGTTGAATCTGGTTCTAAAACAGGATGTATTTGGAGACACTGAATTAAGTGAAAAGACTGGAGATAGATCACTTTCTGATTTACAACAGCTGGAGTTTAGGAAGAAAGGAGTGAAATTTGCCTTAATGTCTAGATAATAACACAAGCAACACAATGTAACAGAAAGGAGTTCAAAATTAGACCCAAGAATATATAGGGAATTAGATAAATGATAAAGACAGCACTAAACCCTGGTGGCATAGTGGTTAAGTGCTATGGCTGCTAACCAAAAGGTTGGCAGTTTGAATCCACCAGGCGCTCCTTGGAAACTCTATGGGGCAGTTCTATTCTGTCCTATAGGGTCGCTATGAGTCAGAATTGACTTGACAGCAACGGGTTTGGCTTTGGTTTTTATAAAATATTGAGGGGATAGAAATTATTTCGTAAATTGTGTTAAGACAATTTGTGGTCAATTTAAGGAAAAAAAAAAGCCCTATCTCATTTCTCATACAAAAAAAAAAAAAATCCAGAGAGACGAAAAAAATGAAACAATAGAGAGAATACAATACATTTGTAGTACAAAAATTTAGGCTGGTAAATATGACTCTAAGCATCACACAAAATCCAAAATTCTGAAGGCAAAACTAATTAAATGGATGACAATTCAAAACACCATAACAAAACACAAAAAGCAAAAAACAAACTGAAAACTAAAATATATGTGCAACACAGATGATCAGACATTCAACTGATAAATATAAGATATAAACAATTCATAAAATCAAAAAAGCAAAGACTTAACCCAGGAGGAAAAAAGGACAAAAGATACAAACAGAAAAATATTCTATAAGAAATGCAAATAACCAACAAGCATACAGAAAAATGGCCAAATTCCTTAATAATAAAATGAATATAAAATAAAACAGCAATCAACTATAATGTTTGACCTATTAGATTGGCAAAGATAATAAAGCTTGACAAGGATATGAGGAAAAGTCCCTTCTATTTCTATACCGTTTTTAGGTGCCCTTGAGTCGGTTCTGACTCATAGTGGCCCTATGCACAACAGAATAAAACACTACAGTCCTGCATCATCCTCACAAGCATTGTTACGCTTGATCTCATTGTTGCAGCCATTGTGTCAATCCATCTCACCTTCCTCTTTTTCACTGACCCTCTACTTTACCAAGAATGATGTTCTCCAGGGACCGGTCCCTCCTGATAACACGTCCAAAGTATATGAGACAAAGTCTAGCCATCCTTGCTTCTTAGTAGCATTCTGGCAGTACTTCTTCCAAGACAGATTTGTTTGTCCTTCTGGCAGCCCACGTTATATTCAATATTCTTCACCAACACCTTAATTCAAAGCCATTGATTCCTTTTTGGTCTTTCTTATTCATTGTCCGGCTTTTCCATGCATATGAGGCAATTGAAAACATCATGGCTTTGGTCAGACTCACCTTAGTCCTTAAAGTGACATCTTTGCTTTTTAACACCTTAAAGAGATCTTGTACAGTTGACTTGCCCAATGAAATACATCTTTTGATTTCTTGATTGCTGCTTCCATGGTCATTGATTGTGGTTCCAATTAAAATGAAAACCTTGACAATATCAATCTTTTCTCCATCTATTATGATGTTGCTTATTGGTCCAGTTGTGAGGATTTTTGTTTTCTTTATGTTGAAGTGTAATTCATACTGAAGGCTGTGGTCTTGATCTTCATTAGTAAGTGCTTCAAGTCCTCTTCACTTTCAGTAAGCAAGGTTGTGTCATCTGCATAATGTAAGTTGTTAATGAGACTTCCTCCAATCCTGATGTCGTGTTCTTCTTCATATAGTCCAGCTTCTTGGATTCTTTTTTCAGCATACAGATTGAATAAGTATGGTGAAAGGGTACAACCCTGATACACACCTTTCCTGACTTTAAACCAGGCAGTATCCTCTTATCCTCTTTGAATGACTCCCTCTTCGTCTGTGTACAGGTTCCTCATGAGCACAATTAAGTGTTCTGGAATTCCCATTCTTGGCAATGTTATCCACTGTTTGTTACAATCCACACAGTCGAATGCCTTTGCATAGTCAATAAGGCACAGGTAAACATCTTTCCGGTATTCTCTGCTATCAGGTAGGATCCATCCGGCTTGAGCAATGATATCCCTTGTTCCACATCCTCTTCAGTTCAGATATGAGTCTGAACTGACTTGATGGCACCTAACAACATCCTCTTCTGAATCTGGCTTATATTTCTGGCAATTCCCTGTTGATGCTGTGGTTACAGCAGTATGTTTCTATACTGGAGGAACATAATATAAATTAATATAACCTTTTTGGATATAAATTAGGTAATATAAATGTAAATGAAACCAACATTCAAGGCTTTTGATCCTGTGCAACATAACGCTCATTGTAAATTATAACTTTTTTGTAATAAAAAAGTGGCCACTAATAAGGAATTAAACACATTTTTATAATATATTCCCACAATAGACTATGTTCTCATTAAAAAACGAAGGAGATTACATACATACATTGATGTGGAAAGGTGTCCAAAATGTATTGTTAATTCAGAAATGAAAGTTGCAGAATAGTATATTTTCTTTTAAAAAATAGTGTATTCCAACTTTTAAGAAGTATCTCTGCATCTCTGTCTGTCTATCTAGCTACACTGGAAAATATCCAGGGGAGTTGCAAAATTTACCTGTGATCATGTAGAGTGATGTGATTTTGATGAGCTTTAACTGTTAAATCATGTTTTTCTGTGTTTTAGAATTTTTTTTACCATTTTTTTACTGAGAAAACCACAAATATAATAATATTTTTTTAAACAAAACGTATGACTATAAAAACTTCATGGCAACAGAAAAATGAACATATTTCATTTGTTAGGACAGTGACATTTGGGATAATTATTTTTTTCATTTATTACTGTCCATAATTGTTATAACATTATTTATACAATTGACCATGGAAGATGGGTGGGAATCAGCACCCATTCTGGCCTCCTTCTACTTGGCCTCACTGTTACTGTAGAGCTTGAAGCCTAGCACTACTTTCCCAAACTCCCTGACATGAGGCTTTGAGTATGATTTCGCTTGGGCCATTTTGATTCACTTGTGCAAGATCTGTAGCCTTGAAAGCACAGCCTCGGAGCATTATTGTTAGTATTTTTCTACAGCAGCACCAGCGGACATTCTAATATGGATTAGCTACCTTCGTGAGAGTTAAAAAGCAGGACTTCAGGCATCCATTTTACCAATTCTGGAGCTGGCAGCAGTAGAAGTTCTTTCCCAACACAAGAAGCCCTTCCGTGATAATAAAAGAGGCTCTGAAATGGCCTGATTCTGCTCAAGTCAGATTCTGTTCCTTCAACTCTCCAAGGGATTCTGTAACCCCTTTGATACCCTGTAACGAATCCCCTTCTTTGTACCTAAATTCTGACTGAGGCACTCTTAGATAAAAAAGTAAAGAGATAGATTCACATATAAACAAACATAAGCCAAAAAACCAAACCTGTTGCCCTGGAATCGATTCCAATTCACAGCGACCACCGGGGATGGAAATTAGCAAATGTGACTCTTTAGTAATACAGTAAGGTTTAAAGAGTACATATGATTGAGTCACTTCGAGAGAGATGTCTACTAGTACCTATTATCTTGTGATGGTATTCTAGACTTTGTATTCATATAAGCATTTTCAGCTTATAGAATTAGAAATAATAGTTGTGACACATTGTTCATTTCATAGCACCACTTTTTAATCTATACCAATCTAAATGCTGACCACTGAAGACTTCAGAACAGCAAGAGATGCTTGATTCTCTGTGGAAGCTCAACATGCCAAAAAAAGTTCTTGCTGACTCTAGTTTTGAGGTTTAGCATTATAACAAAAGCTGTTGGTGTGGTTCCAGCTTGCCTGCAATGAGCCGACTGGGTTAAAAGAGTGAATGAACAAGTGAATGAAGTCACTCAACAAGTATTTATGTAGTAATCTGTGACTAAATGAACCATCAGTGATTTATCTTTTATCTGCACTTCTCCCTGCTTCTGTTTCAAATGCACTAGAGCCCCAGTGCCTCAACTCTAACACACTCTCAGTAGGAAGTGACCATTAGCTTGAACGTGTCCCTCAAGTTCTGGAGTCCTCCCTCTGTGCATAGCATGCTTCACAAAAAAAAAAAAAAAATACATTTCCTTAGACTTCAACTTCAAGGTCATGTTAAATCAAATATAATAGCTCCGTATTGCCTTTAGGACAAAGTCCAAAGTCTTGACACTGAGGGTTATTACCATATTGTTTTTCATAGTCTCCTATTAAAAAAAAACAAACAAAAAAAAAACTACCCATTAATATTGAACATTTACATTGAATAACACTCTTTTCTAGGAATTTTATACGTTACATCAGTAATCTCTTCAATTAGTCCAGAAAGGCAAACAGCATCTCTGTTCCACAGAAGAGAAAGCTGCCCTTGAGAATCTGGTATCAACCTTCATTTTCACTCTGCCTCCTATAATATCTCCGCCCATATGTCTGTCAGTTTCTTGTACTGTGAGGCTTGTGTGTTGCTGTGATGCTGGAAGCTGTGCCACAAGTATTCAGATACCAACAGGGTCATCCATGGCTAACAGATCTCAGCTGAGCTTCTAGACTAAGACAATCTAGGAAGAAGGACCCAGCCGTCTATTTCTGAAAAGAACTAGCCAGTGAAACCTTATGAATAGCAGCAGGATGTTGTCTGATATAGTGCCGGAAAATGAGCCCCCCAGTTGGAAGGCACTCAAAAGACGACTGGGGAAGAGCTTCCTCCTCAAAGTAGAGTCAACCTTGATGATGCGGATGGAGTCAAGCTTTCGAGATCTTCATTTGCTGATGTGGCACGACTCAAAATGAGAAGCAGCTGCAAACATCCATTAATAATCGGAACATGAATGTACGAGAGGACCAGGCAGAGTTTCGTTCTGTAGTACATAGGGTCACCATGAGTTGGACCTGACTCGACAGCATCTAACGACAACTTGTAACATGTAGTCTTAGTACTTGCTCCCTTTTATAGAAAGCCCTACCTGATATTTCCTCTCTTATTTTACCTCCTGAAAACTATCAGCCTGGGCAACTTCATTACCCCTTATTTCATTAGCTTTCACTGCTTATTCTCTTCAAACATGATAGTCTTGCCTCTAGTTGGACCACAGGTTCCTAGACAATAGGGGTAATTTCTAGCCCATTTTTGTATGGGTGATACAGCATCTAGCTCAGGGCTGAATCAAAAACAAATTGAGTGATAATTGCAAGGCTGCTTACTCAGAAAAACAAAGTAAGTTTTATATAGCCTAAAATATTTACTTAATTTTGACCATTAGATTCTACCTTACTGAATATCGTAAAAATAGAAGATACATTAAACATTATGTACATCAAAATAACTGAAAGATGACCTGAGTCCTACTTATTTTATCAACTTAATTGTGTGTGATAGGTCATACTGATTGCCTATCCAATTCCTTCCTGACTCTTTCCATGTATCCATTCACAACTCCACACGACTTAGGGATCATTGAGCCCAATCCTAGCTCTAGAAGTTGTTGTCATTAGCTGCCCTGGCTGACTCCCCTACTCACGTGGACCCCATGAACAATGGAAAGAACTGCTGCCTGGTCCTGTGCCATCTCCAAGAGTGGTTGGGTTTTTGTTGCTGATTTTGGAAGTAGGTTTTTAAGCTTTTCTTTTTAGTCCATCTTAGTCTGGAAGCTCCCTTGAAACCTGTACAGGATCATAGCAACACCGGACAGATGGATGGGGGCTGCCCATTAGGTACATTGGCTGGAAATTGAACCTGGATCTACGGCATGAAAGCCAAGAATTCTACCACTGTACCACCACTGTGGAAACACTGGTGGTGTAGTGGTGAAGTGCTACGGCTGCTAACCAAAGGGTCAGCAGTTTGAATCTGCCAGGCATTCCTTGGAAACTCTATGGTGCAGTTCTACTCTGTCCTATAGATTCGCTATGAGTCGGAATTAACTAGACGGCACTTGGTTTTTTGTTTTGGACCACCTCAGTACTCCAGCTCTAGAAGGAGATAGTCATTTGTTTGAGTCAATCAAACTGATGCCATTTTCATTGTTAGTAATGAATTTATCATTGGAACAATAAGACATGGGTTAAAGTGTGCCAGGGCTTTGTTTCCTCACTTCTAAGAAATAAACAAAGGAAAAAGTCATCTGCTTTTTCCTGGAAGTTGAATGTGATGCTAGGACTGCTAACATGTCTTGCAATTATAAAGAAAGTCATTTTGTGGGAGAAAGCAAACATATTCAGCTTTCCTCAATTAAGGCTCCTCATCTGAACCACAGAACGGAGAATATTACACCTATGGCTATTTTCTTAGTTACCAAGAATGGTAGTAAATGGTACATTCTTTTTTTTATATAATTTTTATTGTGCTTTAAGTGAAAGTTTACAAATCAAGTCAGTCTGTCACATATAAGCTTATATACACCTTACTCCATACTCCCACTTACTCTCCCCCTAATGAGTCAGCCTGCTCCCTCCTTCCAGTCTCTCCTTTCATGACGGTTTTGCCAGTTTCTAACCCTCTCTACCCTCCTATCTACATTCTTGATACATAGGAGAAAAGTTACGTGCAATGAATGGCTTGAGACATTAAAGCTAAATTCTCTGGAGATCCATTTGAGAAATATTGATGAATGGTAGAATAATTCTCATTGTATTATTCAAGATTTCTTCTCATGAGAAAAAATAAATTCCCTTATTATTTAACCCGTTTGTTACCTTTATTTTTTTTTTTTTTTTGATACCACGTGTTTTCAGTACTGAAGTACATGCTTACTAATTGAATGTGTTTAAATTTTTGGCTGGTACTATGGATTTTTAAAATTATGATCTCGCAATATAATCAGCCAATGAGGCAAATGTCACTTTGGTGCCACTGATCTGTGGTACAACAGTACACTACTGAGAACTAAGTAGGTAATTTATTGCTGGTGCCTTTCTAATAGGTTACATGGAAAATCTCTCGTTTTGCAAATATGACATAGAAAAACCAAAACAAACCCATCCGGGCATCCTATCACACAGGAAAGTCATAATTATGTTTGTAAGCCTTATCTCACAGAAACAAAGGAAAAAAAGGCAAAGGTTTATAATATATCCAAGAAGCATCACCTAATAGAATGCTCAACCTACACAATGATGAGGCTCCAACTCAGGTCTGCTGAGCTTCACACATTTCAAAAAGGACCCATCTTGACATTAAATGCGTTAGAACCAGAATAGCTCCTTAGCTCTGAGGTCCAAAGGCAAAAAAGTGACTGTCACACTGTTTAGGAGTTTTCTGATGGTTGCACCTGCAAGACGTTTAACTTATATATCTTACCATGAAACATAAACCAAAAAAAACAAAGAACAAAAAAGCAAACCCATTGCCACTGAGTTGATTCCAACTCATAGCAACTCTATAGGACAGAGTAGAACTGCCCTGTAGGGTTTCCAAGTAGTGGCTGGTAGTTTCGAACTGCTGACCTTTTGGTTAGCAGCCAGTCCCTTAACCACTGTGCCACAATTTACCTCTGCTTCCTTATTGATAGACATGAAGCAGCTAATGTAAAGTTATCAAGTATGTATTGGTTAGCAAAGAACTTTGATATTTATAATAGAACAACTATTCTTAGTGTAAAGTTAAAAATCATGGTTCTACTGTAAGTTCTTTTAGAAGGGCAATAATTTGTTAGCTTCATTAAGACCCTGCTCTGAAGACATTTTATTCATCATTTGAATAAAACAAAACTCACTTACGCCAGGCACTGCTAGGATGAATAAACTTTGACATTTAATGATTTAATAACCAGAACTGAGGGTAATTTAGTCCCAACAAATGCTGCGTGTTGACAGCGGAAGTGTAAACGTGACCTCAATTCATGCATTTGCTGACAGTTCTTACAAAGCTGAAGAACATGGTTGACAAGTGTGTATCAAGCATGGGGCAACTTGTTTAAGGTGAACATGCCCTGGGAGGAAGGGCAGGGCCAGTATTTCTCAGCAAAGTTTTTCACTTGTCTTACTGTGGTGATGACAAAGGAAAAGCCATTCCTTGTGGTCTGGTCCAGGGGTGGTCTGAGCAGTGGGTAGTGTTTGTTAGAAAGATTTTAAAAAAGCAGCATTCAATTAATGGTTAATTGCATACAATGCCTAGTTTTATTTTAAATGAGTCAGTTGTAAAATGGCTTTGTTCTATGTCTACATTTTGTTTCTATGATTTCCTAAAAGTTTAAATCTGGGACAATTTTTAGGGCAGGTTCATCCTTTTTTTTTTTTTTTTTTTTTGAGGTTCTACTGTTGCTGTTTATCTCTCTCTCTATTTATCTACCTATCTATCTCTATCATTTATCTATTTCCTTCAAAGTAAAGTCTGAAGTGTCATTTAAATATATACTACAGATGAAAATGTTGTACTGACTGAAGCAGGAGCAGTGCCACAAATTCCCACACTCTCGTACCTATTCTCTACCTTCTAATGATTCCTATGTCACCTTCTAAGAACACTTACCCAAGCTAAAGAAGATAGATGTAAAGGGTGGCTTCCATGTTGTCCCTGTAGACTCATAATATCATCACCGAGAACATGAACATCAAGTGACTCAGCAACAGAGTCATGCAGGTGATGATGGCGGCAACTGACGCAAAGCTGTCTACCACAAGGTTTGAATTCAGAGAAATTTCCATTTGATTCTAGATTTCAACTCTGTTATTGAGTCTGTTACTTAACTTCTTTAATGATCTAGTTTCTCATCTATAAAATAGAGCTAGTGATATTCATTTATTAAGTATTTTTAGAATGCCTAATAGGTTTTAGACATCATGCTAAGTTATGGGCATTATTCTAAGTATCTCCCAGTACAAATGTTTTGAAGGTGAAATGGCATAATATGTATAGAATGCATGACAGAATATTTGTAATGGAGCAGGCACTCAATAAGAGCTATGATGCCCACATTATTGACAAAGACAGACCTATGCCTTGGAGTGAATACCTAGAACATGGGAGCCGGGATCCTTAGTGGCAGCCAAGCTGATGAGTTGTTGTACTAACCCTCAGTGTTACTTGGACCTTTCGTTACTTTTATTCAACATTTTTCTGGAGGTTCTAGCCAGTGAAATCAAGTGATAAAAAGAAAGGCACCTGGGTTAGAAAAGAAGTAAAACTTTCTTTATGCACAGATAATATGACTGTCTATGCAGAATGTTTGATGAAATAAAAAAAAAAAAGACTAATAGAAGAAGTGAGTTTGTACTTGTTGCACAATAGATTAATATTCAAAAGTCCATTGCTGGCCTATGTACTAAAAATGAATACCCAAAAACTATTGCTAAGAGAAATTTTAAAGGATCTAAGTAAATGAAGAGATTTACTGTGTTTACGAGTTAGAAAACTTATTTTTAAGTTGTTAATTATCTCCAAATTATAGATTCAATGCAATTCCGATTAAAATCGTATCAAGGTTCTTCTTCTTTTTGTGGTAGAAATAGATAAATTGACTCTAAAATTCAAATAGAAACTCAAAGGACCTAGAATAGCCAAACAATTTAAAAAAGAATAACCAAGTTGGAGGAATAACATTATCTGATTTCAAAACTTATGAAGCTAAATGATTAAGACAGCATGATATTTGTGTAATGATACGTAAATATATGTATAAAACAGAATAAAGGGTCCAGAGATAGACCCACATATATGTGGATAAATTTTCTGTTTCCAAAACGTTCAAAGGCAACTTAATACGGAAAGGTTAGTCTCCTCAACAAATTGTAAAACTATATTTAAAAATATAAGCTTCAATCGATACCTCTCACCATGTACAAAAAGTGGATCTTATACTTTAAAAATTGAAACTATAAAAATTTTAGATTAAAACATAGGAGAAAATCATTAAAGATTTCTTAAATATGACACACAAATTATGATCCATAGAAGGGAAACAAATCAATAAATTGATCTTCATGAAAATTTAAAATTTCTTCTCTTTTAAAGACTCACTTAAGAAAAAGATTTTTTTTTTTAAAAGGCACAGGCTGGGATAAAATGTTTTCAAATCCTATATGTGATAAATGACACGTGTCCAGAACACATAAAGAACTCTCAAAATCCAATAGTAATAAGCACATGAAAAGATGCTCAACATGATTAGCCAATAGGAAATGCAAATTAAAATCACCAGGAAATACCTACTGAGGATGCCTAAAATGAAAATGACTGATCATACCAAGGATTGGAAACAGTATGGAGAAACTCAAGCTCTCATGCAATGCTTGTATGAATGTAGGATGAGTCAACCACTTTGGAAAACAATTTGGCAGTTCCTTAAAAAGTTAAATCTGTACCTACTATATGATTCGTCAGGAGCCCTGGTGGCTCAATGATTAAGTGTTTGGCTGCTGGCCAAAAATGTTGACAACTAGAACCTACCCAGTGGCTCTGTAGGAGAAAAGTCCTGGCAATCTGCTCCCTTAAAGATTACAGCCAAAAAAACCCTTATGGGGCATATCTACTCTATCACATAGGGTGGCTATGAGTGAGCATCGACTGGATCATACCACCACCACCACCAACATATGATTCATCCATTCCACTCTTACTTATTTACCCTAGAGAAATGAAATAATATGTCCATACAAAAGCTTATACACAAATGTTCATAGAAGTGTTGTTTGTAATTGTCAAGAATAGGGAAAAATCTAAATGTCCATCAAAAGGTGAACAGATAAATAATTTGTGGTATATCTGTATAATTAAATACTACACATCAGTCACATAATGATTTGTTGATAGACCCAACAACATGGATAATTTTCAAAATAATTATACTGAATGCAAAACAACAGATCAAGAGCGGGGCCAAGATGGCAGACTAGGTGGACGCTACCGCGGATCCCTCTTGCAACAAAGACTGGGAAAAACAAGGGAATCTATCACATACATAACAATCTACGAACTCTGAACAACAAGCACAGACTTAGAGACAGAAAACGAACAAATACAGGCAGACAGCGACCGTTTTCAGAACCAGGAGCCAGCGTACCAGGCAGGTGAACTTCGGAGCCCGATCTGGGGCAGAGCCCAGGGGGGCAGACGGCACAGAAGGGGGGCCCACCCCTTCCCCCCCAAACCCATCCCGGGAGGAAGTCTAACTGGTTGGTGCGGGCGGCGTAGAGGCTCAGCCAGAGGGAGAAGCACCCAGGAGGCAGTGACTGATCTGGGAGTGGGGAGAACAGCGTCCCAGCGGGCGAGCCATCCCGCCAGGAGTTAGGCGAGAAGCGGGCGGGGCGCGAGCGGGGGAGGGGGGTCAGCTATATTTTCCTAAAGTGACCCCGGGGCAGGGCCCACACGTTTGTGCGGGAGGACGCACACCCAGTCCGCGCGTCTGGCGCAGCACACCGGAGGGAGAAATCCCTGGAAGTGACTGGTCTCAGAGAGGGGAAAGCAGCGTCCCAGACGGGGAGCCATTACGCTGGGATTTGGGCGCGTGCGCGCGCAGGCGGGGCGTGAGCGCGGGGTCCATTTTTATTCCCCTGAATTGACCCAGGGGGCAGGCCCACCTGGCCGTGCGGGTGATGCCTACCCAGAGAGGTGTGGCGCACCAGAAGGAGAAGTCCCCGGGAGGAAGTGACTGGTCCCAGAACTGGGAAAGCAGCGTCCCAGCCAGGAAGTCGTCCCGCTGGGATTTGGGCGCGCGCACGGGCGGGGTGTGACCGCGGGGCCCAATTATATTCGCCTGAATAGACCCTGGGGGCGGGCCCAACCGTTCGTGCGGGAAACGCCCACCCAGTGCCCGCGAGTGGTGCCGCGCACCAGAGGCAGAAGTCCCCAGAAGGAAGTGACTGGTCTCCGAGCAAGGAAAGCAGCCTCATAGCCGGGGACCCGTCCCACCCGGATTTTGGCGGACGGGGGCGGAGCGTGAACGCAGTATTCAGCTCTATATTCTGTGGTGCTACACTCCTAGCTCTCTGATCCCTCCTCCACCCTCCCCAGGCGGCCCCAATAACATCCGAATACCCGGAGCCAGAGGGAGAATTCAGATAGGGATCTAACTGCATTTTTTTTTAGCTGATTACCTGGAAAATCTAGTTTCCCAGTGATGGCTCGGAGACAGCAGTCCATATCAAACCACATAAAGAAACAGACCATGACAGTTTCTCCAACCCCCCAAACAACAGAATCAAAATCTTTCCCAAATAAAGATACAATCCTGGAATTATCAGATATAGAATATAAAAAACTAATTTACAGAATGCTTAAAGATATCACAAATGAAATTAGGATAAATGCAGAAAAAGCCAAGGAACACACTGATAAAACTGTTGAAGAACTCAAAAAGATTATTCAAGAACATAGTGGAAAAATTAACAAGTTGCAAGAATCCATAGAGAGACAGCATGTAGAAATCCAAAAGATTAACAATAAAATTACAGAATTTGACAACGCAATAGAAAGTCAGAGGAGCAGACTCGAGCAATTAGAATGTAGACTGGGACTTCCGGAGGACCAGGGAAACAACACCAACATAGCTGAAAAAAATCAGATAAAAGAATTAAAAAAAATGAAGAAACCCTAAGAATCATGTGGGATTCTATCAAGAAGGATAACTTGTGAGTGATTGGAGTCCCAGAACAGGGAGGGGGGACAGAAAACACAGAGAAAATAGTTGAAGAAATCCTGACATCATGAAAGACGAAAGGATATCTATCCAAGATGCTCATCAAACCCCATTTAAGATTGATCCAAAAAGAAAAACACCAAGACATATTATCATCAAACTTGCCAAAACCAAAGACAAACAGAAAATTTTAAAAGCAGCCAGGGAGAAAAGAAAGGTTTCCTTCAAGGGAGAATCAGTAAGAATAAGTTCAGACTACTCAGCAGAAACCATGCAGGCAAGAAGGGAATGGGACGACGTATACAGAGCACTAAACGAGAAAAACTGCCAACCAAGGATCATATATCCAGCAAAACTCTCTCTGAAATATGAAGGCGAAATTAAGATATTTACAGATAAACACAAGTTTAGAGAATTTGCAAAAACTAAACCAAGACTGCAAGAAATGCTAAAGGAGATTGTTTGGCCTAATCACCAATAATATCAGGTACCAGCACAATACAAGGTCACAAAACAGAACGTCCTGATATCAACGCAACTCAAATAGGGAGAGCACAAAAACAAACAAATTAAGACTAATTCTAAAAAATAAATAAATAAACAAAATAATACACATAACAGGAAATCATGGAAATCAATAGATAAACGATCACAATAATCAAAAAGAGGGACTAAATATAGGAGGCATTGAACTGCCAGATGGAGAGTGATACAAGGCGATATAGAAGGATACAAGTTAGGTTTTTACTTAGAAAAATAGGGGTAAATAAAAAGGTAACCACAAAAAGGAATATCAATTCCATAACTCAAGAAAAAAGCCAAGAAAAACGTAATGACTCAATAAACACAAAGTTAAACATTATGAAAATGAGGATCTCACAAGCTACTAAGAAAAACGTCTCAGCACAAAAAAGTATGGGGAAAAATGAAATGGACAACAACACACATGAAAAGGCATCAAAATGACAGCACTAAAAACTTATTTATCTATAATTACGCTGAATGTAAATGGACTAAATGCACCAATAAAGAAACAGAGAGTCACAGACTGGATAAAGAAACACGATCCATCTATATGCTGCCTACAAGAGACACACCTTAGACTTAGAGACACAAACAAACTAAAACTCAAAGGATGGAAAAAAATATATCAAGCAAACAATAAGCAAAAAAGAAGAGGAGTAGCAATATTAATTTCTGACAAAATAGACTTTAGACTTAAATCCGCCACAAAGGATAAAGAAGGACACTATATAATGATAAAAGAGACAATTGATCAGGAAGACATAACCATATCAAATATTTTTTTTTTTTTTTAATGACAGGGCTGCAAGATACATAAATCAAATTTTAACAGAATTGAAAAGTGAGACAGACACCTTCACATTTATAGTAGGAGACTTCAACACACCACTTTCGGAGAAGGACAGGACATCCAAGCTCAATAGAGACACGGAAGACCTACTTACAACAATCAACCAACCTGACCTCATTGACTTATACAGAACTCTCCACCCAACTGCTGCAAAATATACTTTTTTTTCTAGTGCACATGGAACATTCTCTAGAATAGACCACATATTAGGTCATAAAACAAATCTTTGCAGAATCCAAAACATCGAAATATTACAAAGCATCTTCTCAGACCACAAGGCAATGAAGCTAGGAATCAATAACAGAAAAACTAGGGAAAAGAAATCAAATACTTGGAAAATGAACAATACCCTCCTGAAAAAAGACTGGGTTATAGAAGACATCAAGGAGGGAATAAGGAAATTCTTAGAAAGCAACGAGAATGAAAATACTTCCTATCAAAACCTCTGGGACACAGCAAAAGCAGTGCTCAGAGGCCAATTTATATGGATAAATGCACACATACAAAAAGAAGAAAGAGCCAAAATCAGAGAACTGTCCCACCAACTTGATCAAATAGATAGTGAGCAACAAAAGAACCCATCAGGCACCAGAAGAAAACAAATAATAAAAATTAGAGCTGAACTAAATGAATTAGAGAACAGAAAAACAATTGAAAGAATTAACAAAGCCAAAAGCTGGTTCTTTGAAAAAATTAACAAAATTGATAAACCATTGCTTGGACTGACTAAAGAAAAACAGGAAAGGAAACAAATAACCCGAATAAGAAACGAGAAACACCACATCACAACAGAACCAAATGAAATCAAAAGAATCATATCAGATTACTACATAAAATTGTACTCTAACAAATTTGAAAACCTAGAAGAAATGGATAAATTCTTGGAACAATACTACCTACCTAAACTAACACATTCAGAAGTAGAACAACTAAATAGACCCATAACAAAAAAAGAGATTGAAACGGTAGTCAAAAAACTTCCAACAAAAAAAAGTCCTGGCCCAGACAGCTTCACTGCAGAGTTCTACCAAACCTTCAGAGAAGACTTAACACCATTACTATTGAAGGTATTTCAAAGCATAGAAAAAGACGGAATACTACCCAACTCATTCTATGAAGCTACCATCTCCCTGATACCAAAACCAGGTAAAGACATTACAAAAAAAGAAAATTTTAGACCTATATCCCTCATGAACATAGATGCAAAAATCCTCAACAAAATTCTAGCCGATAGAATCCAACAACACATCAAAAAAATTATACACCCTGATCAAGTGGGATTTATACCAGGTATGCAAGGCTGGTTTAATATCAGAAAAACCATTAATGTAATCCATCACATAAATAAAACAAAAGATAAAAACCACATGATCTTATCAATAGATGCAGAAAAGGCATTTGACAAAGTTCAACACCCATTTATGATAAAAACTCTTACCAAAATAGGAATTGAAGGAAAATTCCTCAACATAATAAAGGGCATCTATGCAAAGCCAACAGCCAATATCACTCTAAATGGAGAGAACCTGAAAGCATTTCCCTTGAGAATGGGAACCAGACAAGGATGCCCTTTATCACCACTCTTATTCAACATCGTACTTGAAGTCCTAGCCAGGGCAATTAGTCTAGACAAAGAAATAAAGGGTATCCAGATTGGTAAGGAGGAAGTAAAGCTATCACTATTTGCAGATGACATGATCATATACATGGAAAACCCTAAGGAATCCTCCAGAAAACTACTGAAACTAATAGAAGAGTTTGGAAGAGTCTCAGGTTATAAAATAAACATACAAAAATCACTTGGATTCCTCTACATCAACAAAAAGAACACCGAAGAGGAAATCACCAAATCAGTACCATTCACAGTAGACCCCAAGAAGATAAAATACTTAGGAATAAATCTTACCAAGGACGTAAAAGACCTATACAAAGAAAACTATAAAACTCTGCTACAAGAAATTCAAAAGGACATACTTAAGTGGAAAAACATACCCTGCTCATGGATAGGAAGACATAACAGAGCAAAAATGTCTATTCTACCAAAAGCCATTTATACATATAACGCACTTCCAATCCAAATACCAATGTCATACTTTAAGGTGATAGAGAAACAAATCACTAATTTCATATGGAAAGGAAAGAACCCCCGGATAAGCAAAACATTACTGAAAAAGAAGAAGAAAGTGGGAGGCCTCACCCTACCTGATTTCAGAAACTATTATATAGCTACAGTAGTCAAAACAGCCTGGTACTGGTACAACAACAGGCACATAGACCAATGGAACAGAATTGAGAACCCAGATATAAATCCATCCACGTATGAGCAGCTGATATTTGACAAAGGACCAGTGTCAGTTAATTGGGGAAAAGATAGTCTTTTTAACAAATGGTGCTGGCATAACTGGATATCCATTTGCAAAAGAATGAAACAGGACCCATACCTCACACCATGCACAAAAACTAACTCCAAGTGGATCAAAGACCTAAACATAAAGACTAAAACGATAAAGATCATGGAAGAAAAAATAGGATCTACCCTAGGAGCCCTAATACAGGGCATAAACAGAATACAAAACATTACCAAAAATGATGAAGAGAAACCAGATAACTGGGAGCTCCTAAAAATCAAACACCTATGCTCATCTAAAGACTTCACCAAAAGAGTAAAAAGACCACCTACAGACTGGGAAAGAATATTCAGCTATGACATCTCAGACCAGTGCCTGATCTCTAAAATCTACATGATTCTGTCAAAACTCAACCACAAAAAGACAAACAACCCAATCAAGAAGTGGGCAAAGGATATGAACACACATTTCACTAAGGAAGATATTCAGGCAGCCAACAGATACATGAGAAAATGCTCCCGATCATTAGCCATTAGAGAAATGCAAATTAAAACTACGATGAGATTCCATCTCACACCAACTAGACTGGCATTAATCCAAAAAACACAAAATAATAAATGTTGGAGAGGCTGCGGAGAGATTGGAACTCTCATACACTGCTGGTGGGATTGTAAAATGGTACAACCACTTTGGAAATCCATCTGGCATTATCTTAAACAGTTAGAAATAGAACTACCATACAACCCAGAAATCCCACTCCTCGGAATATACCCTAAAGATACAAGAGCCTTCACACAAACAGATATATGCACACCCATGTTTATTGCAGTTCTGTTTACAATAGCAAAAAGCTGGAAGCAACCAAGATGTCCGTCAACGGACGAATGGGTAAATAAATTGTGGTATATTCACACAATGGAATACTACGCATCGATAAAGAACAGTGACGAATCTCTGAAACATTTCATAACATGGAGGAACCTGGAAGGCATTATGCTGAGCGAAATGAGTCAGTTGCAAAAAGACAAATATTGTATAAGACCACTATTATAAGATCTTGAGAAATAGAAAAAATGGAGAAG
Organism: Loxodonta africana; assembly: GCF_030014295.1. Lineage (NCBI taxonomy): Eukaryota > Metazoa > Chordata > Mammalia > Proboscidea > Elephantidae > Loxodonta > Loxodonta africana. The sequence continues at coordinate 31,093,801 of NC_087353.1, read as the reverse complement.
AACACATACTTATGTGGTTACAAAGGGGAGAAGGAGGGAGGGAGGGAGAGGGTTTTTTATTGATCAATCTGTAGATAAGAACTGCTTTGGGTGAAGGGAAAAACAACACTCAATACAAGGAAGGTCAGCCTAATTGGACTGGACTAAAAGCAAAGAGGTTTCCGGGATAAAATGAAAGCTTCAAAGGTCAGCGGAGCAGGGGCTGGGGTCTGGGGAGCTTGATTTGAGGGGACTTCTAGGTCAATGGGCAAAATAATTCTATTATGAAAACACTCTGCATCCCACTTTGAATTGTGGCGCCTGGGGTCCTAAATGCCAACAAGCAGCCATCTTAGATACATCAATTGGTCTCAACCCACCTGGAGTAAAGGCAAAGGAAGAACACCAAGGTCACACGACAACTAAGAGCCCAAGAGACAGAAAGGGCCACATGAACCAGAGACCTACATTATCCTGAGACCAGAAGAACTAGTTGGTGCCCGGCCACAATGTCTGCCCTGTCAGGGAGCACAACAGACAACTCCTGAGGGAGCAGGAGACCAATGGGATACAGATCCCAAATTCTCATTAAAAGACCACACCTAATGGTATGATTGCGAAGAGAGGAATCCCAGAGACAATGCTCCCCAGAACTTCTGATGGCACAGGACAGGAACCATCCCCGAAGACAAATCATCAGGCATGAAAAGGACTGGTCAGTTGGGGGGAGAGAGATGCTGATGAAGAGTGAGCTAATTAAATCAGGTGGACACGGGAGAATGTGTTGGCAACTCTTGACTGGAGCGGGGATGGGAAGATAGAGAGAGAGGGAAGATGGCAAAATTGGCACGAAACGAGAGACTGTGGGGGCTGACTCAATAGGGGGAGAGCAAGTGGGAGAAAGGAGTAAGATGTATGTAAACCTACATGTGACAGACTGATTGGAATGGTAAATGTTCACTTGAAGCTTAATAAAAATTAATAAAAAAGAAAAAAACAGATCAAAAAGTATTTCTGTATGGTTTCAAGTATATAAATCTCTAGAAAATACAAACTAACCTATTGTGACAGAAAGCGTATCAGTATTTGCTGGAGAATGAGGGCAGGAGTGGGTAGAGGCTGAAGAGGGATTACAAAGGGGCACAAAGAAACTTTTGTTGGTGATGGATATGTTCGTTATCTTGATTGTGATGATGGTTTAATGAGTGTATACATATATCAAAATATGCCACAGTGTACTCTGTCCGCCCAGTTTTATTGGATGTCTATTCTCAATGGACTTGTTAAAATAACTTATCGGTGTGATAAGTTCTAAATAAGGGGAAACTCAGGGTGCCATGGGAACATAAAATGGGGCACTTCCTCATCAGAGATCAACCCTGATAGGCTCCTTCCCAGGGCATCTATCTGGACTGATAACAGTCCAGACACGGTCTTGGGAGCTTTTTAAGAGGCTAAGAGGAACAAATTCCTAGTAAAGAAACTAAATGCCAGGGCAATGACTTGAGATAACTCAGAAGCATCAGGAATAAGCAAGGCAGCATAGAATGGTTTTTTTTTTCAGATTTATCAAATGTCATATAAACAGTAACTCACCTGTACCCGTTGCTGTCGAGTCAATTCTGACTCATAGGGACCCTATAGGACACAGTAGAACTACCCCATAGAGTTTCCAAGGAATGTCTGGTGGATTCAAACTGCTGACCTTTTGGTTAACAGCCATAGCTCTTAACCACTATGTCGCCAGAGTTTCCAACAGTAACTTAGAGGAACCATTTTCTTTTTAGCACATTTATTATTATCAGATAAAACACATTCTTAGCTCTTATTACGTATACTTGGAAGGATTTAATGTTTTCAGAAAACAGATCCGGTCAGGGAGCCCAGGGGTACTGAGCTCAGAAGGAATGCTTTACCTTAACCAAGTTCACAGAGACTGACTTATGGACTAGACAATAACTCATTACTTTACATCAAGAATTAGAACTTCTGAATGGATAAGAATGCTATGTCTTCAGGTCAGCGCCTGCTCTCCCCTACTGGAAACACCCCAATAGTTTCCAGAACTTTGTTTGTAAGTGTAGGGTCAGAACCCGGAGCAGGAGAAAGGTAATTCTTCATCTTCACCTTAAAAATACACCTGCCAATGGTGAGGCCAATCCGTCTGGGCACCGTTTTCCCTGGACCATGTGAAGTCACACATATGTTCTCGCTTTTGATCCCCCTTTTCCAGTCTCCAAATAAAGCATCCTTTTTCCGTGAATGCATCTTTTCTTCTGTGATGCCTGCATAAATTTTATGGCTAGCTTTTCTTTGTATGCCCTAGACTACGCCTTTCCATTAGATATTTACTCTTCCCGCTTTGGTTTGGAAGACACCGTGTCCCCTGGAGGGACTTCTGCAGAAATCATTTCTCATTGACTCTGATTTGATATTACCACTTTAGCTCTCAGAGCCGGTGATGTTTTTCATGTGAAAGTCCTTTCCATCACAATTTTATAGTGTATTTGCACAAAGCATTATCCCAGAGGCTATGTGATTTTTAATTTGGCTGCCCAACTAACCTATGAGACAGGAAGAATCTCTTCATTCTCCTGTATATCCAAATTACATGTTAATTGGCTACAATGACCAGGCCCAAGTCCCATCTGTAAAAAAAAAAAAAAGGCATAAAACACAATGGAGATATCAACAACTTAAATACCCTACAAACTACATGACACAATGACCAAATGAAATAATTCAGGAATGTTAAAGTCGAATGACTTATTTCCATAAAAACCAGCAGTCTAAAATCTTGGGCAGTTATGAACTACCACTACACTCTCATCTGATTTAATTTCTATGGAAATTATCAAAAGTTCACTACTGCTTCTATTAATTAAAAGAATGTGGGGATCCAGTATAGTTCACGTATTCACTCAATCGCTCAGTCATCAATACTTATTCAATGCCTACTCTAGGGTTGCTGTGAGTTGGAATCGACTCAATGGCAACAGATTTTATTTTTTCTATGTCAAACACAGAAGGGGTCGCCACTCTCAAGCTAACACAAACTAATAAGGAAATGACATGTAATAAATAAATAATTACAAATTATAATAAGCATTAGAAGGAATAAACACAAAAACTGAATGCTAATAGAAAGAACAATATAAAACTACATTCTTAAGCAGTTTATATTTTTACTAAAATGTATTAGTCTGAACTTTTGAAATTACAGGTGAGAGAAATCTAATACATAGGACTGCTAGGAAAAAAAGCTAAAAACAACACAGGAGGCTGGGATAGAAACTTAGAAAGGGGCCTGGTGAGACCGGTTTCCAGAACAACTGAATCCAGGTACTCTGAACGTGGGAGGCTGTTGTCAGGACTCCAGATTTCCACTTCTCCTGTCTGCTTCTCTTTGTGTGTCAATTCCATTTCTTCCTGTTTTTGTTGTTAGGTGCCATCAAGTCGGTTCCGACTCATAGTGACCCTATTACAACAGAAGGAAACACTGCCTGGTCCTGCACCATCCTCAGAATCATTGTTATGCTTAAGCCCATTGTTGAAGCCACTGTGTCAGTCCATCTCATTGAGGTTCTTCTTCTTTTCCACTGACCCTGTACTCTGCCAAGTATGAGGTCCTTCTCCAGGGACTGATCCCTCCTGACAACATGTCCAAAGTATGTGAGACGTAGTCTCGCCAAACTTGCTTCTAAGGAGGCTTCTGGTTGTGCTTCTTCCAGGACATTCTTCCTGTTACGAACCTCTTTTTTCTATTCAGGTACCTTCAGGTTTATATCTTCATAGGCAAAAGCAGTGAGGGAAAAGGGCCTTCCTTGCTTAGTTTCAGTTTGTTGCTAGGAAGAGTTTCGAGGAAATACACTAACTGGCCCAGCGTGAGTATTTTATTCTGAGGAACTACACTTCAACGTCAAAACAAGAACCTACGTATAGGATGTACAGGAGCAGACAATACTAAGAGAAACTCACACAAGCACCACTTAGTTAAAACAGCTAAGTACCAAACGCAAGTCAGAGAGGATAGGAGGTAGGTAGAAGGCGCAAACTCTGTGCGAATTGAGCAGACTCTCATGGTTTCAGCCTCCACTCACTCCCAGCCAGTTTGTTCTACGGTATCTGTAGCGTTAGGTGTGGTCAGCGTGTGGAAGCCACCTGCAGCTCTGGGGCCAGGCAGGGAGCTGATGCTTTTCCTATTCTACAGTTGGCTGGATGTGTATGCTAATTAGGAGCTTGAGATCCAGGAGCATATTAACCTTTTTTTTTTTTTTTTAAGGTATGCAGGGGCTTACATTAAGCAAGGTACACACAGGTTTACTTGTGTTTGTTTGCTAATCTGTAGTGCACAATTTTATGTGTTTTTTGATGTGAAAAACAGGTGAAATTGTGCACTACAGATTAGTAAGTAAGCACAAGTAAGCCTGTGCATACCTTGCTTATTGGGTAACCCGTCCCTGCTGGGTGCTCTGGGTGAGCATGGCATTCTATTGATCGGCAGCTGCAACACTCATTCTGACTGGTTACATCCAAAGGAACATAAACTCATACATTATTGATTATATACATTGTTTACCACTCCTTGTCAACACATTCATACATTTTTGTACTTTCCAAAATTTGTTTATAACTGAGGTCCAGCAGGTGTTTATCTCCTTTGAACAAAGTGGCCATGTGTTTATCTGTAACAGGGTAAACATGTTTGAAAATGTAACTACTTTTGAGAAAAAGCAAAAATGTTTATAAGCAAAGGACCATGTTCAACAGGACAGCTTATTTACCACTGTTAAGCAGAGCAAACAGGTTTTTATTTACTTCTATTAAACATAGGATGAGAACTGTCACTGCTTAAGAAGACCCAAAGGATATATGATGACAAAATGCCATGTGGTATCCTGAGAAAATCCGAACATAGTGTAAACTTTGGTTAATAGCAACATATCATTATTAGTTCATTAATTATAACAAAAGTACCGTATGGAGGAAAACACTAGTGATACCAGTGTGTGCCTGAATGTAAGAAATATCTATACTATCTTTGCAAATTTTCTGTAAATATAAAATAAAAAGTTTATTTAGAAAAATGTAAGGTAAGACATTCTTTACAAAAATTTATTTCATACCTCACAATTAGTCGCATGGCCAACCCTCCCTAATGACCATAGCCTGAGGGACTGGATATTATGATTGGCTTGTAGTTGTTAGTTGCCTTCTAGTTAATTTTGGCTCATGGCATCCCCATGTGTGCAGCGTAAAACTGTTTCTTAGGGTCTCTAAGACCATGAACTTTCTAAAGCATATTGCCAGCCCTGCCTTCCAAGGCACCCCTGGGTGGGTTCAAACCTCCAACTTCTTGGCTGGTAGTTGAGCACTTAGCTGCTTGTGCCTCCCAGGGATTCCTAGGCTGCCTGAAGAGCAGAAAAAAGAATGGAGTGGAATTTGAATTTCCAAAAAATGGTACTAATTTCATATAGTTAAAATCAGTGGTATTTGAAGCCTGATTTGCCAATAACCTTGGAATATTTTTATACTGTCAATGGAGCACAGCTAAAACATGATTTCTCTATAATCGTTACTGAAGCAGACTGCCACATCTTTCTCCTGAGGAGCCTACGGTGGATTTCAACTGCTGACCTTTTGGTTACCAGCCAACTGTTTAACCACTGTGCCACCAGGGTTCCTTTAGGGTCGATACAAGTTGGAATCAACTTGAAGGCAAAGGGTTTTTTTTTTTTTTTTTTGTATTCAATAAATATCATCTTTGTTTTTCTCTGACCACATCAATTTGCAGAATGTTTAATTATTTGCCTTTTCCTTATGTAAAAATACCAAACTGAAAATAATCTTTCCCCCATGGTTCTTTCACTTTCCCTCCCTGATTTTTCCTCCTTCTATCCACTTCCTCTCTCCCTTTCTTCAACATTTATTGAGCATTCACTGTTCCTGACACTATGCTTAGGCACCTTCAACTAACACATCCCCTACTAGGAGAAATACCCAAACATCACAAAATTGAATTTACTCAGCTAAGGTAAATAAGGCAGCTGGTGTTCCCTTTTCAAAAGATCTTGACAGATTGGTCTCCCTGAAAATTCACCTTTCGATGGCTCAAGGCTGGAGAGGACAGATTGGTATAAGCTGGCCATTGGCCATGAGAGCCTGCTATAAATATGTGTCGGGAAAATTCAAGTGGCCCATCTCTGCACCAGAATTCTACAAGATCCTGGGCAAGTCATGGGCTATAGGATGAGAAACACTTCCAGCTCAACATTTTGGTCTTTGATTGTAAGGGCCAGGGGCCCTTTAAGAAACATTTGCTCCATACGATATTTAAAGATTTCTAATTCTCCAAGGATTGGCCAAGGAGGGTTTTCCTGTTTTTCCAAGCTGCCCTGCAGAACGTATTATACTGTCCAGAAATGATGTTTAAAGTTTCAATAGCTTCTGGTTCTCTGGGCCACATCACCTTGCAGTTGCCCTCAAATTGTTTCTGAATCACGTTTCCTCTGGCACGAAGCAGGAGCCCTCGGTTCACATTACGCCTTACAATGCACAGCGCTCTCACCCTGCTGCAGAGGAGCTTTAATGTCAGAATGAAAAATGATAAAGCATAAATGAAATAGCAACCACATGTGCTCTGTAGTGTGGCCCTGGGTCTGCATGGCCTTTCAAAAGCAGGGAGCAAACCATCTATGCAGCACGCAGTAACAGAGTTAGGGCCTGCTGTGAGGAAGGCTCGGCCTTCACAATTCTCACCCTGAGGTAGCCTGAGCCAGCAAAGGTGGCCTAACTGGCCAAAGTCACCCCAGAAGTGGCCACTGCATGCAGAGGGCTGCATGGCAAGTAAAGGAAAGGATTTTGGAAGGGAGTGACCAGAAGACTCGGTTCAAGTCTCCATTGTATCAGTCTGCCCCATTGATTCTACATCCTGTTTGTCAAATCCCTTTTTCTGTCTTCTTTCCCAGTTCTTTGTGTTTCTTACCCAGATTTCTGTGTGTCCCCCCAAAATTACCTGACAACTTGGTTAGGTTATGGTTCCCTTGTATAACTGTCTACCATTTTATCTTCTGATGTGATTTCCCTACGTGTTTTAAATCCTATCACCATGAAGTAATAAGATGGATTAATGGCAGTTATATTGATGAGGGCTAGAAGATTAGATAGTGTCTTAAGCCAATCTCTTTTGAGATATAAAAGAGAGAAGTGAGCAGAGAGACCTGGGGACCTCATACCACCAAGAAAGCAGGGCAGGGAGCAGAGTATGTCCTTTGGACTTGAGGTTCCTGGGCTGAGATGCACCCAGATGAAGGGAAGACTGATGACAAGGACCTTCCTCCAGACGTGACAGAGAGAGCAAGCCTTCCCTGGAGCTGGTGCCCTGAATTGGACTTGTAACCTACTCAACTGTGAGGGAATAAACTTTTCTTTGTTAAAGCCATCCACTTGTGGTATTTCTGTTATAGCAGCACTAGGTGACTAAGACACTGTGGCATCCTCCTGACTGGCTCATGGCCACAGGTTTTGCAACCCTTACATCTATTCAGCACATGCAGGGAAAGTGATACATTGACAACAGAAATCTGAAAACAACTTTTCTCTTCCCTTGTGATAAAGAAAGTCTAGCCTCCTTAACACAATTGAAAATTTCCTTTGTGACCTTATTTCTCATCTAATGAGATTCTCTCAGGACACATCCACTCTGTGTCTTAACAAACTACTCTTAGTTCCTTGTACATACTGTGCTCATGAGTACTTACATAATCTTGCCCATGCTGTTTCCTTAGCCAGTGAAGCCCTTTGCTTATATTGACTAATCACGAAAGTAATACTTATTCTTCAAGGCTTAGTTCAGACATCACTCCTCTCAGAAGTCTATTTGATTGATAACCCTCCTGAGAAAATACTCGTATGTTCCTTTATTGTATAATTCTCCTTTTTTAATATGAGTTTATTCACAATCCTATCCTGTGCCTAATACTATGAGCAACTCAAACACAGGAGTTTTCTTTTATACTTTGTCATCCAGTGGCATGCTACAGCCAGCTTGTGTTGTTTACAAGAGCCAATTGGACACATCTCTTTGCCACTTCTGAGTTCAGTGATGTCACATTGGTAGTTAGAAACCTACCGTGGTGGGATTACTTACACCACAGAAATTGGTAAACACTACTAGTCAAGGCTTTTATCTTTACTCCTGGAGATCATGTTAAACATCTATCAGCACACACTACTTGCATCAATACTCAATCCTAGGCCTTAAAATGTAGCCTCTGCAAAAGAAGCTCAGTGACAAAGTGTATGAGTAAATTATCTATAAAATGAATTTATACATCTGTGAAATGAACTAACAGTGGCACCAGAATCCACTTAACATCTCTGATCCTATTATAACAAACTTTCATCTGTAACATGAGGATGATAACATTCCACCTACCTGAAATGAGAATAACAAGGTGATACAGATAGGACTGCATTAAAAATACGTATAAATTACAAGGGTCTCAAATTCATTTTTTATCTCAATAATTGCCTAGTAATGCTGCCAAATAGATAATCGAGTGAAGGACTTATACCCACCGCCTTCAAGTCTATTCTGACTCATAGCAACCCTATAGGACAGAGTAGAACTTCCCCATTGGGTTTCCAAGGCTATAAATCTTTACAGAAGCAGGCTGCCACATCTTTCTCCTGAAAAGCAGCTGGTGGGTTCGAACCATCAACCTTTCAGTTAGCAGTTGAGTGCTTAACCACTGTAACACCAGGGCTCCTCTAAGGGCTTATAACAAAAACAAAACAAAAAAATCCATCACCATTCCTATAGAACAGGGTAGAACTACCCCACAGGGTTTCCAAGGAGCAACTGGTAGGTTTGAACTGCCAACTTTTTGTTTAGTAGCTGAGTGCTTAACCAGTGCCACCAGTCCTCCTTTAAGGGCTTACAAACCAACATAACCAAGCCCATTGCCATCGAGTCAATTCTGACTCATAGCCACTCTATAGGACAGGGTAGAACTGTCTCCATAAGGTTTCCAATGAGTGGCTGGTGGATTTCAACTGCCAACCTTTTGGTTAGTAAGCAAGCTCTTAACCACTTGGTCACCAGGACCCCTTAAGCACTTATAGGTGGCCTAAATGCTTCCTACAGGTCACATGTTCTCATTTTCTCCCATTTCTAAGCTTAGGGTGTATCTTAATGTTACTGTAACAAAAGACACAAAAGTTAGTGGCTCTAAAGAAGAGGAATTTATTGTCTCACAGTTTTGGAGGCTAGAAGTCAGGGCATAGGCTCTAGGAGAGTCTCATTCTTTTTGTGTAGCCCCAGGAATTCCTTGCCATTCATTGGCATTCCTTGGGGTTCCTTGCCATTTCCTAGTGTCTTGGCAAACCTTCATGTGTGGGTTTGTGTGTGTGTGTTTGTACGTGTGTGCCTATTCTGCTCTTTTCATAAGACATCACTCAGAAATTATGAGGTTTGGAGCCCACTCTACTCTGGCTTGACCTAATTAACATAACAAAAGGAAATCCCTATTTCCAAACAGGGTCACATTTACAGGTAAAGTGGTTAGAACTTCAACATAACTTTTTGAGGGGCACAATTCAGTCCATAACTAATGACAAAAGACCAGAGGAGTTGTGGACTGACATCAAGGACATCATACATGAGGAAAGCAAGAGGTCATAAAAAAGACAGGAAAGAAAGAAAAGACCAAAATGGATGTCGGAAAAGGCTCTGCAACTTGCTCTTGAACACCGAGTAGCTAAAGCAAACAGAAGAAATGAAGGATGGCGAGACTACGTCTCACATACTTTGGACGTGTTATCTGAAGGGATCATACCCTGGAGAAAGACATCATGCTTGGTAAAGTAGAGGGTCAGCGAAGAAGAGAAAGACCCTCAATGCAACGGATTGACACACTGGCTGCAACAATGGGCTCAAGCTTGACAACAATTGTGAGAATGGCACAGGACTGACCAGTGTTTCATTCTGCTGTACATGGGATCACCATGAGTCGGAACTGAATGGACAGCACCTAACAACAACGAGGTGCCATCCTCAGAAATTATCAGACCCTTATGTGTATAGTATATGAATCAAATTGCTTAGAATATATATCCCATTATCTACTTCTAAATAGCTGAAATCTTACTAAACAATTATAAGATTTATGATTTCAAATGGCATCTAGTTAACAGTCTCTGAATCTCAGCCCTGAATTTGAGGCACCATCCTCAATAACTTTCATCCTCACATCAGCTTCAAAAACTAGAATTGACGCTCATCCTATTGCCAAAATCTTGGAAGAATTTCCAGTTACTACAAGGTTTACAAAAATGTTCTGGGAAAGATAATATGGGATGTTTCCTAGCTACGCTTCTCGAACCAGAGTGAGCCTGATGGCACGAAAGAAGGTAGAACCATCTTTTGTCCCTTCACCTGTATTTGCAACTTGGTTCAGAAATGAAAAGTCTGGAAAATATGAAAATGGGTCCTGCTTTTAATGGATCCTGCTTTGTGAGTGCAACAGAATCTTGCTATTTCTTCTCCACCTCTTTTATTAGGCTTTCTGTCCTGGAACCATTTGGAGATTGCAACCTCTACCACATAGTCAGGCAAGCTTTATGCATGTGGATGAGTGGAGAGGGCTTTGTGGGCAGCAGTAGGAAGGAGAGTTATGGTGGAGCATGCCAGCATTGGAGCTGTAGGCCCTGGACATGCAAGACTGTGAGAGTGGGGAGAACTCCAAGAGCTGGCATGCAGAGGTTTTCAGAATTTAAAAAAAAAAGAATGGAAGGAAATATAATAGACAGGACTCCAGACAGAATTGCTGTTTTCTTCTTTAAAATGTAATTATTTCTCTTATTTAATATTTGAGATGCATTGTTTTAATAAGTATAAAAAAGACACGTTTCACTTTGAGGAACTGGGGGGGAATGATTCCAGCTATTTGCCAGCAGAGAAAGGAGCTCTGGACTAGTCTTTCTGTCAAGTAAGAGGCTAAGCCAAAGCTTTAAGAAACCAAGAGCCCATTTCTTCTTCGAAAGCTCCTCAGTGGACCTAATGCCCTAGGCGGAGGCGAGTGTGGCTCCTGGTCCTCTGTCCTCCTGTCACCATTGTGTGCGATGCCAGGTCAGAGCTGAAGAAGCTAGATTCCCAGAAGGCCATCCCTCCAGCCCCTCTGCCTCTCGTCCTATCTACACACCTGATTCCTGCCTTAAAGGTTTGAGTGCCACAGCATAAAGCATGGGATTTGTGTTTATCAAAGAACCTAAGACTTTTTTTTTTTTTTTTTTAAGACTTTAGCCCAAGGAGCAGCTAAACAGAAACTGCTACATATTTTCCCTCTAAGGGAGAGAGAGAAAGTCAGAGGCTTTTCCATTAGCACTCACAGAATATATCCAGGCATGTGATGGGGTCTAAACAGAAACACAACATGGTATGTTCAACTGTGTAAGAATAAGTAGACTAGGTTCTGCCTCCTTGGCCCCTCTGAAAGGGATGAATTAAAATATCACTACTTAAGAGGTGGGTCTGTGAGGAGCAGGATGGGTTGCTAGATAAGAAAAAGTGTGATCTTGCCTATGGACCTTTGAGGACCAGTAAAGCTTAAAGACAGGAAACCCAGATAGAGACAGTTAACATAGTGCCGAGGACATAAACCAAAATCAAAACAAACCGGTTGCCGCCGAGTCAATTTTGGCTCATAGCGACTCTATAGGACAGAATAGAACCGCCACATAGGGTTTCCAAGGAGCTGCTGGTGGATTCAAATTGCTGATCTTTTGGTTAGAAGCCAACTCTCAACTGCCAAACACATAAAAACCAAAAAGCCAAACCAGTTGCCACTGAGTTGATTCTGACTCATAGTGACTCTATAGGACAGAGTAGAATTGCCCCATAGGGTTTCTAAGGAGCTGCTGGTGGATTTGCACTGCTGACCTTCTGCTTAGAAAGCCAAATGCTTAACTACCGTGGCCGAGCACATACCAGGTAGATATTTGCTTGGTGACTGCATGTGGCACTTTATGGCTCTACATGCTGCTGGTAATACGCACTACTAAAATCCTGAAGAGGGAGAAATCAGTAAAAATGTGATGATGGGTCATTCTGTAGGAAAGTCAGCGATCCGACAAATGAGTGGGGGTGAGGGGAGTGAATGTGGCTGTTTTCTTTAGCTCCTGCTCCACGTGACTCCAGCCCTTAGCTCCCTGGTCAGATGGTACCCTATACCCACACAATAGAGGCTGGGCTTCAGGCTGCTTCTGGGAACTGGTTGATGAATGTACCTGTGCAGGTGCCCTGGCCTTTACTATTTCATGCTTTCACAGGCACCTTTGTTCTCCTTGTGAAATATTTGGAGATGGAAGTAAGACCATTTATTTGCAAAAGCAAGACAAAACTCTTGTAAGTCTATTCTATGCCTGTGGTTCCCAAACTTTGTGCCAAGGTGTCCCAGGACACTGCACCAAACTCACGGGGTGACTTGGGCTTTTAAAAAGCTTTCATAATTTTTAAAATTGGTTCATTTTTCAAGAAAATCTCAGTGACTCTTGACGTCTGTCACACTTTATGAGAACTACTGGCTAAAAGTAGGTTGCAGGTTTAAACATTAGATTATATCACATTCCTTTTGTCAATACCAGATTTTTAAAAAGCTCAGTTTTTGGTGCTCGAGGAGAAAAAATAAGTACTGCTTGAAGATTAAAGCAGGGCATAAGATGAGTGTGGCTGTGTCCAGTCTGATTCCAAGTTTTGAGAAGTTGTACAGAGCTCAATAATCACACAAATCCCATTAGTAAGCCGTTGCATTTTTAAAATTTTACTGTGGTAAAATATACAAAACAAAAAAATTTTGCCATTTTAACCATCCTAAGTGTACAATTCAGTGACATGAATTATAAATTACATTCACCATGTAGTGCAACCATCACCACTATTTCCAAAACCTTTTCATCACCACAAACAGAAAGTCAGTGCCCCTTAAGCAATAACTCTCATTCCCTCCTCCCACTCGCCTCTGGTAACCAGTAATAAGCTTTTGTCTCTATGTATTTGCCTATTCTAGATATTCCAGGTATAAGTGGAATCATACGATGTTTGTCCATTTGTGCCTAACTTACTTGACACAGCATGATGTCCCCAAGGTTCATCCACGTTGTGGTAGGTATCAGAACTTCACTTCTCTGTATCGATGAATACTATTCCATTGTATGTGTATTCCATGTTTGGTTTATCCATTCATCTGATGAGCATTTGGGGTCTTGTCTACCTTTTGGCTATTGTGAGTAATGCTTTAATGAACATTGGTGACAAGTATCTGTTTGTATCCCTGCTTTCAAGTCTTTTGGGTGCACATCTAGCAGAGGAATTCCTGGGTCACTTGGTAAATTCTATGTTTAACTTTATGAGGATGCATTTTCTTTTCAAAGAATGAAATTGAAATATTTTTTCTTTTAATTTATGTATATTAATTAAAAAAAATGGCTACTAAATTTTTAGGACATAAATGCTTATCAAGTTGTTTGGACCTAACTACTCAATAAGTGGAAATATTAGGTATTCCTCTGGCCTTCAAGTACTGTGAAACATCACTGAGACACTAAAAATAAAACAACCAGAAAAAACGATTGCCATGGAGCCAATTCTGACTCGTGGTGGCAGAGGAGAACTGCACTCTGTAGGATTTTCTAAGGTCAGAATCTTTTGTAGATTGCCAGGCCTTTCTTCTGTGGCATCTCTGAGTGGATTCAAATCACTAAACTTTCAGTTAGTATGCAAGGGTTTAACCATTTGCATGAGAGACAATAAGAGCACTGTGAATCAAGAAAGTGTTGTACCCTCTGCCCCAGACATAGCTGGTTGACAGTTCTACAAAAGTATCGCTCATAAGATTACTATATTAGTTTAGGCTTTGAAAACCCAAGGGACAGAAGAAGTAACAGGCTGTAATAGGCACTCACAAAATATTTGTTGATGAACATTTGTTCTTAACATATATTGAGTCAGTCACTGAACTAAGCATTTTAAGTACATTATCTCATGTAATTCTCACAATGCCCCAATGAAGTGGAAAATATATTACATTATTTCTATTTTATAGATGAGGAAAACAAGGCTCAGAGAGTTTAAATAAGTTTCCCAAGTCATACAGCTGAAAAATGTCATTTAAATACAGAATACTTTGTCTTGAAACTAGAGCTCTTTCTACCATACCACACTTTCCCCAAATGGACAGATGAATGGATGGATGGATGGATAGATGGACAGATCAAAGACCTGGTATTTATGAACAGGGTGGACTAGAAGGAAAACTCCAAATTCCATGGAGGGTTGGAGAGAGCTGGACATATTTCCTTTTATGAAATCAAATAGATCAATTAAACACTCTACTTTAGAGGGTCGAATAAATAAACCCAGAATGCCTGATAAATCTACATGGAGTTCTGCAAAGTTCATCCCTTCTTTGGCATTTCGAAAATACACGAAATCTATATTCTCTGTTACCATTTAGTTAATTCCTAAGGACTTAGTAAAGTCATAGGCTGGTCCAAGTTCAAAGAGGACAATCCCTTAGCCTCTGAGTCTCTTTCACCTATCTAATACGTCCGCAAACCACTGGCCCAAATACTTGGGATGTTTGGGATATTTCTGCTTCAATTGAGCATATCTATTTGCATAAAATATTTAGATATTAAATTTCTAATGCTTTAAAGGACCTCAGAGCAGAAGTATGTTTTCCTTAACCTCATTTGTTTTAAAGGAGAAAGGATGAGAAAGAAAAGCATCGCATTTTTCGTAAAGGAAACAGCTCTAGGCAAACTCTGCTAAACATTTTAATGGTTTAAACATTCATTTTAGCAAGTTTTCTTTAATTTTCTTAACTTTGTTCCTTTTGAACTGGCTCAACCTTCATGTTTAATCCTTGGAGCTTTCAAGGGACAGCTCACAGAAAGTTATATACACAAATATAACAAACATTTCAACTAAAGTACAATGCATAAAACAGAGAACAGGAGAATTCTGACAACAGCTGCTAGATTTAACGCTAATAGTTTTGAAAGATTTTGGCTTGAAGGTTAAGAGTATCTTATGACAATAAGCAGGCTTTGTATATAATGTCAACAGTCCTGTTGCAACATGTCCCATTTTAATTTATTCTTTTTCATTTGTATAAGACGAATAATATAATTATGTATGTCTGGTTCATGACATTGAAGTTAAAAAAAAAAAGTCCAAAATCAATCATGTTTTTCAGGAATAACAACTTTAAGAACCTCTGGCCTATATGCCTGGTAGTAAATGCACTTTGGTCTAAACGTGATAATATGCTTTCAAATCTTAATGCATTTATTTTATTCAAATGAGTGTTTGGTGCATTACTGCTTCTGCATGTGTGGAAGTGATTTAAATTTCCACACAATTTGCTTCTCCAGAGGGTATCAGGACTGATACTGAGTCTGGAGGTGGTGTGTGCAGGGAGGGAGACAGACAGAGGTGCAAGGACCAGGCACACATGGAAGTTTGCAGAATCAGCCACTGGTCTGCCTCAGTAACCACCCCAGGCAGATCAGAGTATCTTAGACACAAACACACACACATGTACATAAAAACACTTGTATGCACGACACATACACGTACACACGATCCTGTAAATAATACCATTTATGAGGCTTTGCTCAAGGTGACGGGTTAGAAAGCACGCTCAGGAGAAGTGAGCTATATCATGGAGTATACGTTTAGAAGACTCAAAATAAAAGCACACAGCTGGATTGCTATATGGGAGGTCAACAAGGCTGGAGTGTGGCTTTCACAACAAGGAAGAGTTCAGCATAATGTTGGGGATAAGCCCCCTCTCCTCAAGAACACACAACTCACCAACAAATGCCAAGGCAAGGCAGTAGGCTGTGTGAGCTGACCTTCCTGTGTGTTTATCTCAGAGAACACTGGATCTCATTGAACAAGCAGACAGTCTTCTACAACAGAGCGCAGGCCTGGTTTCAGCAACACTGGACCCAGGTCTAGTGAGGATACCAGGCAAGCCCATGGTTCTTAGGTTTTGCTCTCAAGGGTATGCTTCGGCCTCGAGCGCTATTCTCTAGAAGAAATTTCCAGAATTAAAATAATGACTACAACAATGATATACGTTTACTGAGTTCAGTCTGTGTGCTGGGTGTTATATTAGGTGGTTTACTCATATTCCATCACTGATTGCTCCCACCAATCTATGAATCAAGTATTATTATTCCCACTTTGCAGATAAGAAAAATGAATACAGTAATTTTCCCAAGTATGTGGCAAATCCAAGACTCAAACCCAAATCTTTCTCACTAAGGAATCTGTAGTATTCGCCTATCTTTCTCTCCTACAGTGGACATGCTGGAGATTGAACAGATGAGCTCACGCTTGAAACTGATGTGTTTTCCTAGGCTGTAGTGCTCTCCTCTGTCACTCTCCTTGGGTGCTCAAGACCCCACACTCACGCCATTCAGCTTTTCATATACCTTCTTTCTTAGTTATCTAGTGCTGCTATAACACACCACAAGTGGGTGGCTTTAAGAGAAATTTATTTTCTCATAGTTTAGAGGCTAGAAGTCCAAATTCAGGGCACCAGCTTTAGGGGAGGACATTCTGTTGGGTCTGGAGAAAGGTCCTTGTCACTTTTCCTTTTCTCCTTGGCTTCAGCGCATTAACTAGTAAACATGGTATGCACCATTTTATAGTAGGCAAGGCATGCATGGGCTTAATGGTGTTTACTTACTAATCCCTAGAGCTCAGTTTTACCTGGGTTTCACCATATTTTGACACAGTGAAAACCAGGTGAAATTGTGCACAAAGATGTGGGGAAAACTTGTTTATTGGATAATCTGTCCCTGCTCCTTGATAATCTTCATGTGTCGTGGCATATATCTTCCCCCATCTTTGCTTACTTAATCTGCTCCTTTTATACCTCAAAAGAGATTGACTCAAGATACACCATACGCTAATACTGCCTCATTAACATAACAAAGAACACCTATCCCCTAATGGGATTATAATCCCAGGTATACCCAAAAAAAAAAAAAAAATTGCTGTCTAGTCAATTCTGACTCATAGCAACCCCATAGGACAAGGTACTACTGTGTCATGGGGTTTCCAAGTAGCAGCTGAGTTCTTAACCACTGCGCCACCAGGGCTCCATCACAGGTATAGGGGTCGGGATTTGCTGCACATATTTTTGGGAGACACAATTCATTCCATAACGCTTTCTACTCCGGGGTGCTTTCTTGTATGTGATCTAGGAACATCACCCCCCGCCCCCTTGCCTTAACATCGAAATCCTTGAGAGTTGCATTTTTATAGGCATGTGGCAGTTAATCCAGCCCCCTCCCCGGCCCATGTGTCCATACACACAAGAACAGATGCACCAGTCTGTGCTAATCTCTGATATTTCATTAAGCTACTGAATGTCAGTGCTGAACATCAGGTAAACCTTAGAAATGATAGCATTCTACCCCTTCATTTTACTGATAAATACACTGAGGCAAAGGACTGATCAAAGAATAAAGAAGAAACCAAAGACAAATGTCTTTGTTCATTCTGCAGACATTCCATGTTTACTCAACAGGTACCGTATTTGGTTTAGGAGCTAACAAATGGAGAAAAGGAGGGAGACAGGTGAGCTGACGTTGCAGCAGTGGGCTACATATTTCTACTGGGATAAGCAGAACATGCTGAGGGAGGCAGAGAGAAGTGATGGCACCTTTAAAAACCTGTTACCCAGATCTCCTGTTCTCCAGTTTTTTTAATTTGGTAAAAGTGTAATAAAATGACTTGGAACCATTTCCAGTGCTTGTAGAAAATCATGCTCTATGATTTTTATTTCCTCAGCAAAGGTGACAGTGAAAGGGTATCTGAAGCCTCAGAATTGAGACTTCCACTTGGTCTCGGTTTCCAGTGTGAAGAGATTCCTTATTTCACATGGCCCTTACCTTTTGTCACTAGACTGTGAGCTTCCTGAGGACAGGAGTCATTTCTTTTCCATGTGTATGCCCAGTTTTAGCACAGGACCTGGTGCATAGAAATTCGCATTCAATGTAAGTGTGTTGAATGAACAAAGACTAGACTTAGATGAGAAACTCAACACTGGAACAAGCTCTGTCTCTTTAAATAACTTCATTGATCTAGAATGACACCAACAGCACTGCACACAAGCCTTGGCTTAATCACTCCTGCATGATGCCTCCATAAATCTGTGCAGTTGCTGTCCTACTACCACTACGATTCTGTGGTCTCAAGTTTGGTAGTCTCACTAAACCTACCCTCTCATCCCAGTGGGAAGCACAGACAAGGCTTTAGCTCAGGCACAGAATGAGCTTCAGTGCAGCAAAGTTCCATTTGAGATCAGATGCTCTTGGGCAGTGTCATGGGGGGAGAGCAGCTAACATCGGGATACTCAGCTGTTAGCTCAGCTCTGTCACCAACTATGTGTGGGACATACTCCCCTTGATGTCCTAGGTTGGTAAGATGAAGAAATTGGGTGGAGGATGGTCTTCGTGGTCTCCTCCCATGCTGGTATCCCGTGGTTCTGTGGTATGTACGACACCCTATAGCAGAGGGTAGGAGTTGCCCTGCTACTTGGAGAGGTGCAGTAGCATGAAGACACAAAAAGACAAAAGCACTTCATCTTGAACTTTGAACGACTGAGTGCACATAGGGTGTTTTAATAGGTACATATTCAGGGATACATCATTGCTGAGAGAACCTGGGGCAAGCACCCCCTGCCAAGAGTCATGTTGAATGAGGTGTGAGGGGCCAATTGTTGTGAGAAAAACACCCAGAATAAGAATGCGAGAAATATCAGGGCTCTTCTAAAGTCAACTGAAAGGACACATGCCAACTTTAAAGAGACATGCCAAATTCTCTCTGGGTAACTTTTTACCAGTTAATTCCGCACTGTAGGAGATTTGGTATGCTGTCAGTACTAGGACATGTTTACAGTCAAAATGATGAAGAAATGTCCATCTGCACAATATGCCCCCCTTAGGAAAAACAAGGCATATTTGGTAGCAGGTAGTGATCAAGAGCTTTGTCTTTGCAGTAGAGCAGGTAAAGACGTGAATACCACTTTGCCATTTATCAGCCATACAATCTTGAAAAAAAAAATTATTCAATGCCTGCTCTGTTTCTTTGCCTAAAATTGGGATAATGATAGTACCTATCTCATAGGATTTTTTAAGCGTTAAACAGCATAATGTATTAACACAATTAGTACTGTACCTCACACATAGTAATTGGTCAATAAATATTACCTGTTATTACCCAACGCATTGTCGTTGAGTCAACTCTGACTCATAGCAACGCTATAGGACAGAGTAGAACTGCCCCATAAGGTTTCCAAGGCTGTAAATCTTTACAGAAACAATCTACCACATCTTTCTCCCATGGAGTAGCTGGTGAGTTTGAACTCAAGTGCTTAACCCCTACGCCACCATGGCTTACTTACCTGTTATTAGCACCTTTGAAATTAAGTAGTACGGAGAAAAATTCTAATGAAGGATCTGTGGGAAAACCATAGTAATTCTTCATATTCATGTTTTATAGTTCACAACAGCTTTAGACTCATGATCTCGCTCTAGCTTCCTAGCATGGCTGGGAGTTAGGTATTATGATACACAGTTCACTGATAAGGACACTATGACCCAGAAAGTTTAGATGCCTTGTACAGGAGCCATTGGTGCTGCTAGGGGAGTGCAAGAGGTGCAGACTGCATGGGTGACACTGTCAGAGGTGGCGACGCCAAAATGACTATCTATAAAATTGTTGTGCGGTGTTTCAGAAATTTATTATCGTTTATAAAAACATCCCTGTGGTTAGTTACCACAACAAAAACATTTTTTGTAAGCCCAGTTTACATGTATCAATATACCTATAAGGCTAAAACTCTATGCTAATTTAATTTTTGAAACTTCTCTTGCCCCTGGTCAGAGTTGTCATTATTACCCAATTACAATGATGCTTCAAATCACACGGTTTCGTCTGCACATGCTACAAGCACGTGCTGTCATTTTCATTGTTGCCCATGCTTTTATAGTTGCTGATTTTGTCAAATTTTTGGTGTTTTAACTACAATATTGTGGTAATTAGCATGGGGGGTGACACCATGAGTTACCACACTGGGTGACACAAACCCTAGTGAAGCAACTGAGAAGATCATATAACTTAAATGACAGTGACAGTTGTTGGCTCTTGGAGGTCCTTCAGAGATCTACATCACAGATGCAACGCACTGTTGTTGCTGCTGTTAGGTGCTGTCAAGTTGGTTCTGGCTCATAGCGAACCTTATGTACGACAGTATGAAATGCGGCCCAGCTCTACACCATCCTCACAACTGTTGCTATGTTTGAGCTCATCGTTGTAACCGTTAGGTTAGGGAAGTGATAGTTTAATGTCCTGGTTGCAAAATCTCTATCCTACCGCTATCTTCTCATTCTCTTCCCACGGACAGGTACTTTCTCCAAGCCCCATTTGATTGTTTTATACAAAATTCCTGAGGGTCCCTGTTATGTACTGAATTGTGTCCCCCAAAAAGATTATCTCTAAGTCCCAGTCTCACACCTGTGAGTGTGATCTTTTTGGAAATATGATCTTTGAAGATGTTATCCGTTCAATTAACATGAGGCCATGCTGGACTAGGGTAGATCCTAATCCAATCTGAGTAGTGTCCTTATAAAAGAGGAGAAAAAAATGCAGAGAGAGACAGTCAAATGAAGACAGAAGCAGAGTGATGCATCTATAAGCCAAAGAATACTACGGGTCATCGGAAATCACCAGAAGCTAGGAAAGAGGCATGGAAGATATTCTCTCTCAGAGCCCCCAGAATGTGTTAGATAAATAGATAGACAACAGATAGATAGATGATAGATAGATAGATAGATTAGATAGATAGAGAGACAGATAGATAGATGATAGATAGATGATAGATGATGATAGATAGATAGATGATAGATAGATAGATAGATAGATGATAGATAGATAGATAGATAGATAGATAGATAGATAGATAGATAGATAGATAGATAGATGATAGATAGATAGATGATAGGTATTTAGATAGGTATTTAGATAGGTATGTAGATAGGTATGTAGATAGGTATGTAGATAGGTATGTAGATAGGTATGTAGATAGGTATGTAGATAGGTATTTGGATAGATAGGTATTTAGGTAGGTAGGTAGATATGGAGAAAGACAGAGAGAGAGAAATAGAAAGACAGACAGATATATAGACAGAATTGAAATTGTGGCTGTTCTAGATTGAATCGTGTCCCCAAAAATGTGTGTCAACTTGGCTAGGCTATGATTCCCAGTATTATGTGGTTGTCCTCCATTTTGTGATCTGATGGGATTATCCTATGAGTTGTAAATTCTAACCTCTACGATGTTAATGAGGCAGGGTTAGAGGCAGTTGTGTTAACAAGGCAGGACACAATCTATAGGATTTGGTTGTATCTTGAGTCAATCTCTTTTGAGATATGAAGGAGAGAAGCAAGCAGAAAGGAGCGGTGCCTCATTACTACCAAGCAAGAAGAGCTAGGAGTGGAGCATGGCCTTTGAACTCAGGGTCCCTGCGTTGAGAAGCTCCTAGACCTGGGGAAGTTTTATGGCAATTACCTTCCCCCAGAGCCAACAGAAACAGAAAGCCTTCCTTTGGGGCTGGTGCCCTGAATTCATACTTCCAGTCTACTGAACTGTGAGAAACTAAATTTGTTTGTTAAAGCCTTCCGTTTGCGGTATTTCTGTTAGGGCAGTACTAGATGACTAGGACAACAGCTATTGACAGAATATTTGGACCTCAAAGACAGCCTATAGTGCTAGAGCAGCAAAAACACTTCGGTAATTGAACTACGCCTGACTAGTCACCCTAATCAATCTATGAAATCAGAGAAATTCACAGTTTGAGACAATGAAAATCTAACAAATAGAATCACAATCTCAACACTTTTTTTAGGTTTATAAAATATAAATCTTGTAAATATTATTTAGAGAAACTGACAAAATGACTATGAAAGAGAAGCAGAAGATATTATAGAAAGGATAATGATAAAATATTAGAAACAACATGTCATTTTAAGGGAAATAGCTATTAAATTTTTAATATCTAAAAATATGATTATGATTTAATAACAACAAATAAAATGAATTCATGTGTAACCAGAAACCTGTAAAAAGAATGTTTGCAAACCTCTGTGGAATAAAGGTGAACATAAGATAATCGAGCCCATTAATTACATGTAACATTCTAAGACATGATTTTCATTAACCTAGTTCATAATATAGACAATTTAATATATTAAAACCACACATAACAATATGTGGGCTAAAAATAATTGAACGTACTTGTGTAAATTCAGATAAGAATGATAAAGAATTTAGTACTATAAGCAATAGAATTGATATTAAGAGAATTCTCCACTTACCAACTTAATTAAAAGTTGTTGGAAACGTGTCCCTCACCCTGTCAAAATAAAGTTGCAAATGGGGTCATTATTTAGCTAGTGATACCTGTGTCAAGAGAAAGACCACAGCGGTTAATGTTGAAATAACAATAAGGGATTTGGAAATTATTAGAATAATTTTATGAGTAATATGCGCTGCCACTTGTATCACTTGCTGTTATAACATGTAGTTTATTTTATTTATTTTTTTAGTTTATTTACAAAATAAAAGGAACATTTTATAATTTTTGTTTTATATATTGATTTGTTGCACCCAGTGTTATGGATTGACTTGTGTCCCCCCAAAATATGTATTGGAATCTTAACCCCTATACTCATGGATGTAATACTGCCTGGAAATAGTATTTTTTTGTTTGGCTGGTTGGTTTTGTTTTCTGTTATGTTATTGAGTTCCTAGCAGTGTAGGGGTGTTCTAAACCAACGACTTCTGAGTTATAGAAAGAGCAGATTAGACACAGAAGTAAGCAAGAAACAGGGGGAAGGCAGATGCTATCGGATGATGACAGAAGCAGATGAATCGACACATCCAGGAACTCCAAGGACTGCTGGCAGCTACTAGAAGCTGAAATACATAAAAAGTCATATTCTGAATTCAGACTACTAGTCGCCTGAACTGTGAGAAAATCAATTTCTGTTCTTTAAAGCCACCCACTTGTGGTATTTCTGTTACAGCAGCAGTAGGAGACTGAGGCACCCTATTAGTAAAATGTTAAAGCATCCCATCAGCATTTATGGATACAGAGTTAAGAGGACATGGAAAGTGTTCTTGTCAGGGGCTAGCTGAGAGTGTTTCCTGTAAAAGGAATCATTCAGATGAATGTGCTATGGATAATTCAACAGACAGAGCAGATAACAGAATATTTCAGATGGAAAAAAATGATGGGATTTTGAATGCACAAATTGTTTTATGACTGTTACCAGACTCATTCAGATAGGTATTGTTGTTGCTGGGTGCCATCAAGTCAATTCCAACCCGTAGCAACCTCATGTGACAAAAAAGAACTGCCCTTTAGGGTGCTCTAGACTGCAATCTTTATGAAAATAGATTGGCAGGTCTTTTCTCCCATAGAGCACGGGGTGGGTTTAAACCACCAACCTTTAGGTTAGCAGCCAAATGCTTAACCATTGTACCACCAGGACTAGAAGAGCTTAAAGATATGAGTGGGAAGCAAGGTTTAACAAGCTGGATTAGGATCAGATTGTGGATATTTTGAGGACCACATAAGCAAGCAAATTCTTCTGGCTCTTGTGAATCACTGACTTTTTCGTTTTCTTTTTAAAGTACACTAGTGACATTGGGCCTTAGTTTTCTCAGCTGCAAAATGGAATTAAACAATTCCCTAAGATTTGATGTTAGAATTGAACTATACATATGGAAAAACCTGGCATAAGGCTGGGCCTACCAGTAGATGACTAGTAAATGTATTCTGGCCTATAAAAGTACTCTGACTAGGTAAAAACGGGTTAAAAAAAAAAAAGTAAAAATGGTAAAAACAAAACAACATAAAAAGAGCACAGACCTTGTTTCCCTAAAGAAGAGATACTCTTTTTTAAATCTGTTTATTACACTATTCTTTAGCACATTAAGGAAAAATAATAATAAAAGGTTCACCTCAAAAACTGGTTTTATTGCACTGTAGAACGCAAATGGCTAAATCCACTTCGTTGCTGCGGGACATGGTACCCACAGATTTGCTTCCATGTCTAGCCATGAAATGTTGCTGAGCTTCAGAGCACTTAGTTGGCTGTATGTTTTTTGGCTCATATGAAATCCAAGGTAATGAGCTTTAACACTACAAAGGCTCTGGAATGCTTTCAAAAACATTTGCTTCCCGCAAGACAAATTAGCTGAACCAAGCAATAAAATGTGACATTAAGCATTCAATACTCCCATTTTTATGTAGTCCCAGGTCAGCCAAAAATGACCCCATCGGCGGCATTTCTCTAATGCCCTTGTTCAGAGTTCTACTAAAAACTCTGTCTCTAGGAAGCTAATCAATAGTTATTTACGCCTTGTAGACCCCCAAAGAAAGCTTGCCTCATAAATTGAACTCAAGGCATTTTGGAAGCTTCTGAACCTAATGCGGTTTATGAGAACCCTCTGTCAAATGGACCACCCTGCGTGCACACATGTGTCTACAAGTGTACATGTACATGTGCAATTTATCACTTTTACTTAGTATCGTATCCTAAGGTCTTAAGGAAAATTCTAAAGTTTTGCATGATTCTTTTATGTACGTATATTTGTATGATTAATGAAATCCTACCTTTTTGACATTTTTTTAAAGATTCCTGTTTAAGCTTCATAATTTTAAAATTTGTAGTCTTTTAATAAGAGCTATGCTCATTTTACCTGGAGTATCGTGATCTAGTCTAAGGAAAGCATTTCTGTAGGCCAACTGGAGTGGGTCCTAAAGAAGGGCAACCAGGATGGTGAAGAGACCTGGAACTGTCTTATATGGAACGGTTGTGAAGACCGGGAAAGCCTGGCCCAGAGAAGAGTTGAGGATGGAGAAGGGAAAAAGCGGCATCTGCATGTCCCTAAAAGACTGTTCAATAGACACGTGACTCTGATAGGTTTAGACGAGGAGCAAAGAATTAAGCACTAGAGATGCAGAATCTAGCTCAGTGTGAGAAAGAACTTTCTATAAAATAGTGGTCCGAAAAAAGAATGAACTGTCTAAGCAGAGAATAGATAAGAGAAAATCCAGTCTAGAGATATTTCAGATCCTCCCGCCTCTGGGATGAAATATCTCAATGATCCTCAAAACACTCAATTCTTTCTTGCCTCTGTTGTGATTCAGAATATTCTAGTCAAGCCAGTGCTTTCCACCTGCCAGTCTCCCATGCTTTAGGTAGCACACTCACTGAGTATCCCAAGTCTTATTTCTTCCAAGGCCAGCTTTTAAATTTTGTATAGAAGAGAAAGAAAGGCAAATATATTTATTTTTGTAAATTCAAATTAAGTTTAATTAAAAATTTACCTTGACTATTTTTGAGGTTTTTTTTTTGTTGTTGTTGTTCCATTTTTTGTTTTTGGTTAGTGAATTTCTGCCTACTTTATGTTCTGTCAAAATTATGGGTGCTTCCTTCCCCTAGGCTACTCTATGCTTTGATTGTTAATAGCAAAGAGAGGTAACTTCAAGATGCCAATGAATAGACTGGGCAATCAGCTTTATCATTCCTTTATTTCTCTTGAAATGTAATATTCTAGCCATTTAAAGATCCTCCCTGCACTTCTTTCGGCCTCACCTTGGAGCGATCTGGAAACCCTGGTGGCATAGTGGTTAAGAGCTATGGCTCCTAACCAGAAGGTTGGCAGTTCAGATCCACCAGGTGCTCCTTGGAAACTCTGTGGGACAGTTCTACGCTGTCCTATAGGTTGCTCTGAGTTGGAATTGACTCAATGGCAGTGGGTTTGGTTTTTGGGTTTTGGAGTGATCCAAATAGTCCCAGGACTTCAAGCTGGTGCTTGTTACTAGGTACCTGGGTCAAAACAGAGGGGTGCACATGGCCTGTAGGCAGATTCTGGTGGTGAATGCCAGGGCTGCCATCCTGTTAGGGACACTCCTCTGTCCTTTTCTGTTGTAATTTTGAGAGTTGGATTTCAATTATAACTTCATCTCATGGAGAAATTCAGTTATGACCTCCATTCACTGTGAAACTCCACTATAGTATACTTTTACTTTTTAAGAGCTGCAAAGGGACACGAATTTCCCTTATCTATTTGAGGAGCCTTGAAAAGAGATTTAAGGCAAACCTGGGTGGCATGAACAACTAAGCACTTGGCTACTAACTGAAAAGTCCTGGCAATCAACATAAAAAAAAAAAAAAATCAGCCATTGAAAACCACATGGAGCACAGCTCTATTCTGATATACATGGTGTACCCATGAATGAGAGTCGACGTGACAGAAACAGGTTTTTGGTTTAAAGAGGGATTTGCATGTATTAATCTCCTGCTGCCTTGGTTATCTAGTGCTGCCAAAACAGAAAATATCACAAGTGGGTGGCTTTAAAGAACAGAAATTTATTTTTTCAAATTTATGGAGGCTAGAAATCCAAATTCAGGATGTGGTTCTAGAGGGAGATCCTTCTTTGTCTATTTCAACTTCTAGTGGTTGTCAGCAATCCTTGGTATTCCTGAGCTTGTAGATGTATCTGCCATGTGTGTCTTTCTTCACATGGCATCTTCCCCCATTTGTGTCTCTGTGTCTGTTCTTCTCTTTTTATAAGATACCACTAAAAAGTGCTTTCACCACTCTTATGTCTGTTGTGCTGTGGTGGCTTGTGTGTTGCTATGATTCTGGAAGCTATGCCACCAGTATTTCACATACCGGAAGGTTCACCCTTGGTGAACACATTTCAGCAAAGCTTTCAGACTAAAACTAGAAAGAAAGGCTTGATGATCTACTTCTGAAAATTAACCAACAAACACATTATGGATTACAGCAAAATATTGTCAAATATAGTGCCAGAAGATAAGCCCCTAGATTGAAAGGCTCTCAAAATACACAGTGGCCAAAACAGACTCAAGCATTTCAACAAATATGAAGATGGTACAGGATTGGGCAATGTTTTGTTCTGTTGTACATGGGTTGTCATGAATTGGAGCCAACTCCAGGGCATCTGACAAGAAGTGATTAGGTTTAGGACCCACCCTACTCTGGTATGGCCTCATTAACATAACAAAAGAAACTACATATTTCCAGAGTCATATTTATAGGCACATGAATTTGGACTACAACGAAAATTTTAGAGAGACACAATTCAATTGATAACATTCTCAGTGCAGTTCAGTCTTGCTTAAGACCTGCAATAATACCTCACCTGTTCATCGATGACACTGAGACTGGGTTGTTCCAATGAAAATGAAGAAAAAAAAATTACAAGAGCAATGTCATGGAGTTTCAGACACTTTCTGACACTGCCCTGGAGGTTACTCAGCTTTCATCTGATGGTTACAGTGTCAGGGCAATGAAATGGGTAAGAATTAAAGATTGTATAAAAAAACACTGCCAAGAGGCTAGTAGATCTTTGAGGAGAGCTAGAATGAAAGTGAGGCCAGAGGTGGCGACTCAACTAGGTAAGCACACAACCGGCTATTTCTGATACGGGGTGCTGTGTGGTCTCTGGCTTCAGAGCCATTCAGCCTTCTTCTATATCCAGGCATACCTGGAAGTCCATTCAGGTTCTAAAACTCTATTCTCTCCTACATCTTTCAGTTTTAAATCAGCCCACAACAATTCTATGTTCATGAATCAATGAATCTACCAACCGCCAAAACTCAGTCTGTGTTGGGCTATACTTGAGGAAAATTTAAGGCAGACTCTCTGCCCTCTTGGCCTAGTCTAAAAGGCAGATGGTGGTTGTTGGTGGTGGTGCTGGTGGGTAGTGGGTATTGGTAGTTGTGGTGTTTGTTGGTGGTTGTTAGTTACTTGTTGTTGTTTGCCGCCCAGTTATTTTCAGTTCATAGTGACCCAACGCGACAGAGTAGAACTGCCCCATAGAGTTTTCTAGGCTGTAATCTTTAAGGGAGAAGATTGCCAGGTCTTTCTCCTGCACAGCCACTGGATGGGTTCAAACCATGAAACTTTTGGTTAGCAGCTGAGCTTTTGACCATTTTGCCGCCAAGTTTCCTTAAAAAGGAGACTTAAAAAAAAAAAAAAAGTTTGGACATGTACAAAGTGAAAGAAAGCTGTTGAAAGCCACCTTAGTCAGTTGGAAAACCACCAGTAGAGGAAGTAATTATGCCCATTTCGCCCATGTCTTTGGCTAGGTTGCACCAGGCCAAGAGGAAAAATTTGGAGTGAAACTATTTGAACCAAGACTCAATAATTCCATTGGTTCTCAGATTTGTTTAACTAGCAGAGTACCTGGTGATCCTATATAATATGCCTTTGGTGAAATATTATGGAATGTTGATGCAATAAATATATAATGGAACAAATGATATTGTAATATAGACACCACGTTACACAGGCTTGTACTAAACTGAAAAATGGTAGCTGTAACCAAAGTTGTAAAAAGAAAATTCATATTTTTATATATTGTATATATAAATGTACATATATATATCCACCACTAATCTGTCAGCTGGCCATACCGTGATGGCTTGCATGTGTCTGCGATGCTAGAGGCTATGCCACCAGCATTTCAGATATCAGTAGGGTCACCCATGGTAGAGAGGGTTAAGCAGAGCTTCTAGATTAAGACAGGCTGGGAAGAAGGACCTGGTGACCGACACACTTCTGAAAAAACTGGGCAGTGAAAACCTTATGGATAGCAGAAGAACATTATCTGACATAGTGCCAGAAGATGAGCCCCTCAGTTTGGAAGGCACTCAAGAAGATATGACTGAGGAAGAGCTGCCTCCTCAAAGTAGAGTTAACCTTAATTACGTGGATGGAGTCAAGTTTTAGGGACCTTCATTTGCTGAGGTGACATGATTCAAAATGAGAAGAAACAGCTGCAAACATCCATTAATAAACAGAATGTGAAATGCATGAAGTAAAAATCTAGCAAAATTGGAAGTTGTCAAAAATAAAATGGAACACTTGAAGATCAATATCCTAGGCATTAGTGAGCTGAAATGGGCTGGTGTTGATCATTTTAAATCAGACAGTCATATAGTCTACTAAGCCAGGAATGACAAATTGAAGAGGAATGGTGTTATGTTCATTGTCACAAAGAATATTTCAAGGTCTATCCTGAAATACAATGTTGTCAGTGATAGGAGAATATCCATACACCTACAAGGAGGACCAGTTAATATGCCTATTATTCAAATTTACACAATAACCACTAATGCCAAAGATGAGGAAATTGAAGATTTTTTCCAACTTCTGCAGTCTGAAATTGGTCAAATATGCAATCAAGGTGCATTGATAATTCCTAGTGATAGGAATGCAAAAGTTGGACATAAAGAAGGATCAGTAGTTGGAAAATATTACACAGGAGTTCTCAAGATAGAACTTTGCAAGACCAACGACTTACTCATCAGAAATGCCTTTTTTTCAACAACATAAATGGGGATGATACACGTGGATCTTGCCAGATGGAATACACAGGAATCAAATTGACTACATCTGTTGAAAGACACAATGGAAAAGTTCAATATCATCAGTCAGCACAAGGCCAGCAGCCAACTGCAGAATTGCTCATATGCAAGTTCAAATGGAAGCTGAAGAAGATTAAAACAAGCCCACAAGAGCCAAAGTACAAACTTGAGTATATCCCATCTGAATTTAGAGGCTCTCTCAAGAAAAGATTTGATGCATTAAACACTAATGACCAAAGACCAGACGGCTTTTGGGACGACATCAAGGATACCATATATGAAGAAAGCAAAAGGTCATTAAAAATACAGAAAAGAAAACAAATAAAGACCAAAATGGATGTCTGAAGAGACTCTGAAAGGAAGAAATGATGAAGTAAAAGAGCTGAACAGAAGATTTCAAAGATGGCTTGAGAAGACAAAGTATTATAATGAGATACACAAAGACCTAGAGTTAGAAAAACAAAAGGGAAAAACACACTTGGCATTTTTAAAGCTGAAAGAACTGAAGAAAAAATTCAAGCCTTGATTGGTAATACTGAAGGATTCTATGGGCAAAATATTAGACGACACAGGAAGTACCAAAAGAAGATGGAAGGAATACACACAGTCACTGTACCAAAAAGAATTGGCTGACGTTCAACCATTTGAGGAGGCTGAATACGATCAAGAACTGATGGTACTAAAGGACGAAATCCAAGCTGCACTGAAGACATTGGCAAAAAACATGGCTCCAGAAATTGACAGAATACCAAATGAGAAGTTTCAACTAAACAGAAGTAATGCTGGAGTTGCACACTTGTCTGTGCCAAGAAATTTGGAAGACAGCTACCTGGCCAACTGACTGGAAAAGATCCATATACATGCCTATTCCAAAGAAAGGTGATCTAAAGGAATGTGTAAGTTATTGAACAGCATGAAATTAAAATCATGCTGAAGATAATTTAAAAAATGGTTGCAGTAGCACATCAAAAGGGAACTGCAGGAAATTCAAGCCAGATTCAGAAGAGGATGTTAACAAGGGATATCATTGTTGATGTCAGATGGGTCTTGTCTGAAAGCAGAGAATACCAGGAAGGTGTTTACCTGTATGGATTCTATGCAAAGGCATTCAACTCTGTGGGTTGTAACAAATTATGGATAACACTGTGAAGAACGGGAATTCAAGTGCTCATGAGGAATCTGTACATAGACTAACAGGCAGGTGTTCGAACAGAACAAGGGGATACAGTGTAGTTTAAAATCAGGAAAGGTTTGCATCATGGCTGTATCCTTTCACCATACTTATTCAATCTGTATGCTGAGATAATAATCCAAAAAGCTGGACTATATGAAGGGTGCTGTATCAGCCAGCAATCCCACTCCTTGGAATATATCCTAAAGAAATAAGAGACCTCATACAAATAAATATGTGCACACCTATATTCACTGCAGTACTGTTTACAGTAGCAAAAAGATGGAAATAACCAAGGTGCCCATCAATGGATGAACGGATAATCAAATTGTGGTATACTCACACAACGGAATACTACACAATGATAAAGAAAGGCAAGAATTATTTTAAGTGAAGGGAAGGTCAACGCACAATACAGGGAAAGTCAGCACAACTGGTCTAAACCAAAAGCTAAGACATTTCCTGAAACCCAACATTTCGAGGGACAGAGTAGCAAGGGCTGGGGTTTGGGGACCACGGTTTCGGGGAACATCTAGGTCAATTGGCATAAAAAAGTGTATTAATGAAAAGTTCTGCATTCCTCTTTGGTGAGTAGCATCTGGGGTCTTAAAAGCTAGCAAGTGGCCATCTAAGATGCACTAATTGGTCTCAACCTACCTGGAGCAAAGGAGAATGAAGAACAGCAAAGACACAAGGAAACTAAGAGCCCAGGAACCAGAAAGGGCCACATAAGCCAGAGACTCTATCAGCTTGAGACCGGAAGAACTAGGTGGTGCCTGGCTACCATCAATGACTGCCCTGACAGGGAACACAGCAGAGAATTCCTGATGGAGCAGGAGAAAAGTGGGGTGCAGAACTCAAATTCTAGTAAAAGACCAGACTTAATGGTCTGACTGAGACTGGAGGAACCCCAGAAGACATAGCCCCCAGATACTCTATTAGCCTAAAACTAAAACCTTTCCCAACACTAACTCTTCAGACAAAGATTAGACTGGACTGTAAGACATAAAACGATACTGGTGAGGAGTGTGCTTCTTAGCTCAGGTAGACACATGAGACTATGTGGGCAGCTCCTGTCTGGAGGCAAGATGAGAAGGCAGAGGGGGACAGGAGCTGGTTGAATGGACACTGGAAATACAGAGTGGAGGGGGGAGGGTGCTGCCATATTATAGGGAGAGCAACTAGGTTCACACACCAATGTGTGTACAAGTTTTTGTATGAGAAACTGAATTGAGTCATAAACTTTCACTTAAAGCACACACACACACAAAAAAAAAAAAATTTGAAAAAAAGAAACAATGCTGTATCAGGATTGGAGGAAGGCTCATTAACAACCTGCAATATGCAGATGACACAACCTTGCTTTCCAAAAGCAAAGAGAACTTGAAGTACTTACTTTACTACTGAAGATCAAAGACCATAGCCTTCAGTATGGATTACATGTTACCGTAAAGAAAACAAAAATCCTCACAACTGTACCAGTAAGGAACATCAAGATAAATGGAGAAGACTGAAGTTTTCAAGGAATTTATTTTACTTGGATCCACAATCAACACCCACTGAAGCAACAGTCAAGAAATCAAACGGCACATTACGTTCAGCAAATCTGCTGCAAAAGACCTCTTTAAAGTGTTAAAAACATAGATATCACCTTGAGGTGACATTCGTGTGTGTGTGTGTGTGTGTGTGTGTGTATAGCCATGACATCTGTGCTATGAGTGGCAGTTAGGGCCAGCATAATGAAGGCCAATGTCAATTTTCTGCAACCACATGATGTAAGAATTACTGATTAAGTCAAATGCTGAAAGATCTGGGGAAAATCAAACATAAAATGACTCAATCTCTGATTTTGGCTTGGGAAAGCAACTTTGGAGAAGTTTTAAAAATGTATATCAGTCCACCCCTGCCCTCTTTCCACTAGAATACATTTTTGGAAGCTTGTGAGGGTCCACCACAGATATTGGGTGTGATTGTTGCCTCACCCCTCACCTTCCCAGCCCAAGTGCAAGAATAATTTCTACTGGCACTAAGAATTCTCCCTTAACCCCATCAGAGGCAGTGTCTCGTCTCAGTCTCACGTGAAGCCAACATTGGGAGGTAATAATATGTTTTCTCATTCTATTACTTCCCTCTTCTTGAGGGTCATGACAGCTGACAAGGTGGGTCAAAAAGTTTGCTGCATACAAGTTGAGGGTTAGCTTTGGAGAATGAGGGTTGGGGCTCTCCATGAGGTATAGGGGTCACTTCATTTTGTTCCTGGCAGGGCAAGGAAAGGAGGCTTAAAGGTGTGAGAACTTTGTGTGAACCCATCACTCCCTCTCCTCTAGAGAACTTGAGGTGGGCTCGGCTATGTGTTACACCTGTTACATGATACCATATGTCAATGAAGGTGCCTCATGATATTGTAGTCACTAACGCGCTGTGCCTTATTCTGATCTGTGCTCATCTCATGCTTCCCCTCACGCATCCTCCCCTACTTGTACCAACACCCCCCCCACACACACACATACACACATACTAGGCTATAAGAAAATATTTGTTGATTTGATCTACTTAACAATTAAGCAACTGCAAATTACCCTCCTTATATTAACACAGGAGTCCCTAGGTGGTGCAAATGGTTGAAGCACTTGGCTGCTAACTTAAAGACTGTGGTTTAAATCCACTCACAAGCACCTCGGAAGAAAGGCCTGGTGATCTTTTTCCAAAAATTCAGCCATTGAAACATGCTATGGAGCACAGTTCTCCTCTGACACACCTGGGGTAAGTCAGAATCAACCTAATGGTGATCTTTTTTTTAATAAAAAAACGTTTTCTGGCATGTAAATATCCACAGAGGATATTTCAAGTGTAATTAATGTAGGTACTACAAAGTTTTTTCTACTAAAAGAAAAGCAAATTGCCATATGAAATTGATAATACCCATAATACATATTTGAAAATTCATAACATAGTTTCTTTCATTATAGCAATAAAAGTTAAAACTGCTTAAAATTATTTTAAATCTCTTTTTTATCTTATGATGCTTTTCTTGTTATAACATCTCAGGTATTTATAGTAACACCTTACTCAGTTGAAAATTCACTTAGCTTACCACTTCAACTACATGGAGTATGGCCAGACTCTTACTTTGGGAAATGTAGACATCTGCTAAGTTCCTTTTAAGAGTAAAATAATTATATTCATGTCATTATATAGCAGAGTTCATTGTCCCGTTATACTACAAGCAACTTAATGGTATAAAATATGCCTTAACGTTTTTCCCATCCTTGGTCTTTTGCACTGTAAGGACAGATCAGTTTCAGAAGAATAAAATACATTTCAAAAATATCCTTTCAGGGAAACCATAACACATGGGTTGCCATGAGTAGGAATCAACTCTACGGCAACAGGTTTGCTTTTTTTTTTTTCCCCTACATAGAGATACTGGCAAATATTGTTTGCTCAGAAAGTCCAGAATATTCCACAAAGTCTTTGGGAAAACAACAAATTGGGTAACCTAGAACTTTTCCCCTCTGAAGCTCAGTTTCTCCATTGGTAGAATGAAAGATTTAGAAGACAAAAATCTTTACTTGTCCTTCCAATCTCTATAATACATTCCTTTGTAGGCCATTAGATAGCTATTAACCAGTGTTCATTTTCAATAAGGGAAAACCTCATTGAAATATAGTGGCTCACATGCCAGTGGTACCTAAAAGAGGATGTTGGGACCAGTATTCACTTGACATCATAAGACAACCATTATGGTTATGGGGTGCTACAGACCATGCTGTCTCTATCAGCAGACATACGCAAAGAGTCTTCTTCTGCATAGTCCTTGAATAGGTCTGCACCCAGAGGACAAGCTGCATCTAAGGGTAGCCAGTTGCTACAGATGGTCTTTACCAGGGAGACAGGGAGACGCTACCTCCTGACAAGGAATTTCTGAGGCTCAGTAAGAGGAAAAAAATGCCCCAGGCACCTTGGTCCTGCTCAGTCAATTCTCCCTAGAGGCTATGCCCCATGACCCATAGGCAGATCTCTTTCTGTAAGAACTTTCTTGCTCCTTGGCTGTTTCCTTCTGTTTTATACAAACTTAATTTCTCATGAAGTGACCCTTTTTGCATTCCCTTTTTGTTTCCATGTTCCCTAAGCAATTTTAACTTGGGAAAGTATTTGAGTCCTGAGCAGTCCCTCAAGACTCTATTCAGAGTACAGAGACACAGATATTCTAAATAGACCTTAGCCCCATCTAAAGGAAGGATGTATACTTTTGCTGAGGGCAGAGGGTAGACTATATTTTCTTGCACTCTGGCCCTGATATTCAAACTAAAGGAGGTTCCTCATCTCCCAGAACAACACATGATGGATTTGCAGCTATTACCTATGCAGCTCCGTCCTCCCCTGCAGCATCCACACTCTGGAGTGCCGACTTTCCGGTCTGCGCCACACATGTGCCCTCTATGAAGGAGGCCGGGCTCATAACACTCAACGATGTCTTATGAGGCTTTTTCTAAAAACCTTCCACATCCCAGAAATTAGCAGAGGCAAATCTGCTTCTCATTATCCTGATAGTCAATGATTTATACACTTGTACTTGGGGGAGAGGAGAGTGTCAAAGGAGGTGAGCCATTTGGCATGTTATTAACCCTTCTAAGAGAATGGCTTCTAGTGCTTCTCTGGAACCAGTTAAGTCACCAATCCTGGTTCCCTCAGCCCAGCGAACTGCTCCTTTCCTATGTTACAAATTTCCTCGTTTTCTCTAATTTTTGACATTCTGCCTATCAGTATAGATGGGGACAAGCTAATTAACTCACCCCTTTGCGGTCCAAATCATCTTCCTCCAATGAGTCCCATTATAAAAACGAGCTCTGCTTTCTTCAGATTATCCTGAAATCCTTAGAGATTCCTTCTGCTCATCCATACACGTGGCCAGCCAGCCAGCCAAACAGCACGTATATACAGGACCAACTTATGAGGACGGCTTTTGCATAAAAAGAGATTATCCTATTTAAAAATCCCACCTCCACTCACATCTTAGAAAATGTTGTTTATTATGGAATGGACTTCTTAAGTTCTGCAAATATGAAGCTGTACAGGCATTTTGGTGTAGGGTGCATGTGTTTATATAAATAAGTGTGTGTGTATGTGCCTGGCCTGAGGCAGAGACAAGGGGAGGGGGGAGAGGGAGAGCTTTGCAAACAGTGTGCATTAGAATGCAAAGTCTGGGAAGGGATTTTATTTATGGAGCTTGGAGTCTTGAGGGAGGAAAGAAACGAAGACCCTTGCTGCTTCTGTCAGATTCAAAGATAGGGAAACAGTTTAGGGTAGATCAAAGAAAGACGATGAGATCCCTGGAGGGGTGGGGGTCTCTCTGAGGGTGGCTCTCTGGCTCCTGCTCTGATGTGAAGGGAAGGAAATGGAAGGGTGGGTCTGGGTTCTGAGGCTGATAATACTGGGTCTTATCCTGGTGTGGCCTTCCTGGGTGCTAGCCGGTATCTGGAAGAAGTGGCTCTCTGAGTGTCATCTCAGGAGCCCTGGTCAGACTATGGTTCATTGATCTGGGCTCACTTAACTTCAGGCTGTGGAATGACCCTCCTTGGAGAACCACTACAATTGGGGCAGCAATTTGCAGGGACATTACTAATATCCAGCAGCCCGGAAGCAGGCCTCAAACGTGACCCATGCTGACAACGGTGCTTCATCTCAGGGGCTTGGCAGCACCTAATTGGCAGAGACAGCACCTCTTTGTCCAAGTGTAATCTGAGAAACTGAAGTCTTGGGAACATAGGGCTCAGGTTAAATGTGACCCTGGGAAGGAGAAGCTAATTCTTCTAAAAGAATCACAGTGACCTGGGCGATTGTCCTCTCATGTCCACACACATGTGGTCATGGCAGGGAGAAAAAGCCAGCCCCACATCACTTCAGATACAGGTGATTTCACCCTTAGCTTTGGTCCACAGGACGTTTCTTCATTAGACTCACTTTAGAAGGATCAGGTATAGCTTTTGGAGAGACCTGCCTTATAGCATGTGAGCTTGGTAGCATTAATATTATTTCTGATGGCAGTCATGTCATCCTGCAGTCCAAAAATGCATTCCCTTAAATTCTGACCTCAGCAAAGTACAAGAAAAGCAGCAGGGCTCATTTTCCAGACACTCGTAATCATTTGTAAATGCCTGAACAGATTAGCGAGAGGGCCTAAGAGACTAGACTCCGTGTACATTTGGGCATGGAGGACCTGAGAACTGCTCTCTGGAATAACAATACCAAAAATATATATATATTTAAAAGCTCGTCACCATTGAATTGACTCCAACTCATGGCGACCCCATTTGTTACAGGGTAAAACTGAGCTCCATAGGGTTTTCTTGGGTGTAATGTTTATGGAAGCGGATCACCAAGCCCCTCTTCTGTGGCACCACTGCAAAGGTTTGAATAGCCGACCTTTTGGTTAGTATCAACCACACAAAACAACCTGTTGCTGTCACATTGATTCCAATTCATGGCGACCTCATGTGTTACAGAGTAGAACTGCTCCATAGGTTTTTTTTTTTTTTTTTGAGGGGGGTGTGTAATCTTTACAGAAGTGGATCGTCAGGCTTTTCTCCCAAGGCACCACTGAATGGGTTCGTACCACCAACATTTCGGTTAGTAATCACCTGCAAGCCATTTACTACCCAGTGGAGGGCAAACCGTTTGCACCACCCAGGGACCTGAATAACACTGCAGAAGCCCATTATTCGTACCCCCAATGGCCAGTTTGGAGACCCTAGTTGTATCGGTTTTCTTTAACTGCTATAACAAATTACCACAAACTGTACCTTAAAATAACACACATTTGTTATCTTATGGAGTCGCTGGAGGGTACAAATAGTTAACATACTTGACTGCTAGCTGAAAGGTTGGAGGTTCAAATCCACCCAGAGGTGCCTTGAAAGAATGGCCTGGAGATCTGTTTCCAAAAACATCAGCCATTGAAAACTCTATGGAGCACAGTCCTAGTCTGACACAAATGGAGTTGCCACGAATCACAATCAGTTCGAAGGCAATCATTTTTTGCTTCTTTTACAGTGCTGTAGGGTAGAAGTATGACATGGTGCTCAAAATAAAAAAATAAAATCAGGTTAACATAAAGGTACATCCAGGGCTGCACTGCTTCTAGAGGCTGTAAGGGAGAATCTGTTTCTTTACATTTTTTTAGCTTCTAGATGCTTCTTGCATTGTTCGGCCCATGGACATTTCCTCCATTGTCAAAGCCACAAATGGCAGATTGAATCCTTTTCACATCACATCACTCTTCTGTTCTGTTCTGCCTCCTACTTCCACTTTTAAGGACCTTTGTGATTACATTGGGCCGACCCAAATAATTCAGGATAAACTCCCTATTTTAAGGGCAGTTGATTAATATCTCGATTCCAACTGCAGCCTTAAGTCCCTATTGTGAAACCTAACATATTCATAAATTCTGGGGATTAGGATATGGCCATTTTTGTTGTTATCGTTGGGCAGGACACTATTGTATCACACCAGCTAAGTATTTACTGTGTGCCAGTCATTGGGTTAGATGTTGTGTTTACAAAGAGGAATAAGTCTCAAGGGTCTCACAGTGTAGAAGGTAGGCAAAAAATAATAAAATAATGTGGGACAGTGATAGAAAGAATCACAGGATATCATTAGAGTACCTATTGTAGCCTCTATTAAGGGGAGAAGGGTGGCATAGTAGAAGGTTTTTCTAGAAGATGCCTGAGATTGTTCCTAATGTACTACTAGACATTCACTAGGTGAAGAAGAGGGCATTCTAGTCACCCACATCCCTAATGTACCCTAAACAAAGCAACTTTCTTTTCTCTGTAATTATGACTTGGCTGATGAAATCTCCTGATAATTACAAGGTTGGTAGTAACTGGCTGAGGAAATATGTAGGAATTCATGTAAAAAGCTATTTATGAGCTAGGCTGTCTGGAGAAGTGGTTCTTTCAGAACTCGAGTCTAACGGGAAGAGATCAAATCTTCAGTCTCCCCAAATTCCTGATAAACAGCAGACATGAATCCACCACCAACCAAAACAATGGAAAGTCTGGAGCTAAATGAATAGGGTGTGAGTGCTGGCTGAAGAGCTCCCATGCCTGTCATAGAGCTAATGTCCTTCATGTGTTGGTTGTTGTTAGGTGCCGCCAAGTTGGTTCCTACTCACAGCAACCCCATGTACAACAGAAAGAAACACTGCCCCGTCCTGCGTCATCTTCACAATTGCTGTTATGCTTGAGCCCATTGTTGCAGCCACTGTGTCAATTAACTTCATTGAGGGTCTTCCTCTTTTTCACTGACCCTCTACTAAGTATGATATCCTTCTCCAGGGACTGGTCTGTCCTGATAACATGTTCAAATTACATGAGACTAAATCTCCCCATCCTTACTTCTAATGAGCATTCTGGCTGTACTTCCAAGACAGATTTGTTTATTCTTATGGCAGTCTGTGGTATATTCAGTATTCTTTGGCAACACCATAACTTAAACGCATCAATTCTTCTTCAGTCTTCCTTATTCATTGTCTAGCTGTCACATTCACATAAGGCGATTGAAAACATCACGGCTTGGGTCAGGTGTGCCTTTGTCCTTAAGGTGACATCCTTGCCTTTTAACGCTTTAAAGAGATATTTTGCAGCAGATTTGCTGAATGTAATGTGTCTTTTGATTTCTTGACTGCTGCTTCTGTGGTTGTTGATTGTGGATCCAAGTAAACTAAATCCCTGACAACTTCAATCTTTTCTCTGTTTATCATGATGTTGCTTATTGGTCCAGTTGTGAGGATTTTTGCTTTCTTTATGTTCAGGTAAATCCACACTGAAAGCCATATATAGTCTTTTACCTTCATCAATAAGTGCTTCAAATCATCTTCTCTTTTTGCACACAAGGTTATGTCTACCGCATGTCTCAGTTATCAGTGAGTTTTCTCCAATCCTGATGCTGTATTCTTCCTACAGTCGAGCTCCTTGGATTATTTGCTCAGCATACAGGTCGAATAAGTAAGGTGAATGAATACAACCCTGCTGCACACTTTTTCCAATTTTAAACCACACAGTATCCCCTCGTTCCATTTGAAGAACTGTCTCTTCATCTATACACAAGGTTTAGCATGAGCACAATTAAGTGTTTTG
Source organism: Loxodonta africana (assembly GCF_030014295.1). NCBI lineage: Eukaryota > Metazoa > Chordata > Mammalia > Proboscidea > Elephantidae > Loxodonta > Loxodonta africana. Next base: position 31,053,957 of record NC_087353.1, on the reverse strand, counting down.
GAATTCCTGTTCTTAACAATGTTATTCATAATTTGTTTTGATCTGCACGCTGAATGCCTTTGCATAGTCAATAAAACAAAGGTAAACATCCTTTTAGAATTCTCTCCTTTTAACCAACATTCATCTGACATCAGAAGTGGTATCCCTTGTTTCACATTCTCTTCTGAATCTGGGTTGAACTTCTGATAGTTCTATGGCTGCAATTGTTTTTGAATTATCTTCAGAAAAATTTGCTAGTAGGTATATTAGCCCTTCATAGGAGTCACTGTTATGCCTTGTTCTCCATCCTGCGTCCTACTCTCCAAGTCCTCCTATGGTGCTGTCCCGAGAAGAGTGCTGCTAGTGGCCCTATTCCTATTTTCAGAGCTATTTCCTGTGCCAGAACTATGGAATTTTACAAGTTTTCATGGGTTATCACAGAAGTTGATGGTCAATTTTTTTTTTATTGTACTTAGATAAAGGTTTATAGAACAAACTAGTTTCTCATTAAACAGTTTATACACCCACTGTTTTATGACATTGGTTAACAACCCCATGACATGTCAGCACTCTCCCTTCTCAACCTTAAATTCATTACCAGCTTTTCTGTTTCCTGCTGCCTTCTAGTCCTTGCCCCTGGGCTGGTGTGTCTCTTTAGTCTCATTTTTTTTTTTTTTATGGGCCTGTCCAATCTTTGGCTGAAGGGTGAACCTCAGGAGTTACTGAGCTGAAATGGCATCTGGGGGCCATACATTCAGGATTTCTCTAGTCTCTGTCAGGCCAGCAAGTCTGGTCTTTCTTTTTGAATTAGAATTTTTTTCTACATTTTTCTCCAGCTCTGTCTGGGACCCTCTATTGTGATTCCTGTCAGAGCAGTCAGTGGTGGTAGCCAGGTACCGTCTAGTTATACTAGAATCGGTATGGTGGAAGCCATGGTACATCTGGCCCAATAGTCCTTTGGACTAATCTTTCCTTGTATCTTTAGTTTTCCTCATTCTTTCTTGCTCCCAAAAGGGTTGAGATCAGAGGAGTATCCTAAACGGCCGCTCACAAGCTTTTAAGACCCCGGACACTACTCACCAAAGTAGAATGTAGAACATTTTCTTTATAAACTATGTTATGCCAATTGAGCTAGATGTTCCCTGAGACCACAGTACCCACAGCCCTCAGCCCAGCAATTCAGTCCCTCAGGGAGTTTGGGTGTGTCTATGGAGCTTCCATAATTTAGTCATTATAATGTTGATCCTATGGGTAAACAGATTACAAATGACTTTAAATTTATTTATAATAACATTCTATAATATAACCACCCATAGATTAGGGAAGGCCTGTAGGGATTTAAAACATATTTCCTATGGAAAAAAGAAATTAAGAGTTATAGTAGGAATACTAAGAATATTAACAATTTTTACTTAATAAAATCTTACTGTTTAAGATGAATATTTGGGTTCGTCAAATTATTTGCTCCTTACAGCAATCCTGCAAGGTGGGTATTATTTTTCTCTCCATTTAAAAGTTGAATTATTGAGGCACGGATGGATAGGGTTACCAAGCCCCAATCAGATTACTGAAACCCAGTCATTTGACTTCAAAATCCTGCTTTCGCCACTCTGCTGTAAGTGAAACCACATCCGCTTTCCTCCTGAAGCACAAAGAAGACTCTTTCCAGACATCCTGGACCCCATCAGAAAAATGAAAGTGGACACAACTTACGCCCGTAGATGTCCAGTTGGTTCTAGAATTGGGGCCCTTCAAGGCTCAACTTTGCTTCTCTCTGCTCAATGAAGTTTTCCCTTCCAAGCCTGGAGGACTTACTTAGCACTCACCATTACAGACATTCATGCCACAGCCTTCGTATTTTTGCTGCTTCTATTGTCTTGTGGGCAAGAACTTTGACTTTCCAGTTGGATTCTCTTCACGAAGATGGTGGCCATGTCTGCCTTTTTCATTGCTGTATCCCCAGGTTTTAGCAAAGTACCTGGCATGTAGTGGCACTTAATTTTTTTTTTTTTTTTTTTTGAATAGCTGGGTAAATAAATGAGCCCTCTGAAGACAGCTTAGTGTTATTTATACCGGGAAGCTGCTATAGATAATTTTGAATGCATGAATCAATGAACAAATGAGTGAGTGAAAAGTGAATGAAGTTGAATTGTAGCTTCCTTTGAAACTGGAGATGCAGCCATAAGTATTTTCCATGCACAAGTGTTTACAAGGCAAAACAGGGAAAAACACGTCGTCAGGAGGCATAGCCTTCTGAATTCACTGGAATTTAATCCTAATTATGCTCCTTAATTTGTTCTATGAGACCCTGAATTGTCTAGCATTTTGTAATTTCAGGATTCACACTGGAATTATGGTAGAAAATTCTGGATACAAATGAAAATTGTGTGATATCCATATAAAAAAAGAACCTCAAAGTCCTTCACTTGAAAACTATACATAACGAAGCTCCTAACAATCAGGTCTGAACATTATTTGTACAACTGAACCACTTTCATCAACTCATAACCAATAACCAAATACTGTTTGGAACAAGGAATATGGCAAATAGAAATCACATACACTTTGAAGTCAACAGATCTTGCTCAAACCCGTCTCTGCCATGTATGATCTGGGTAATCTTGGGAGAGTTACTGAACCTTACTGAACACCAATATCTTCACTATAAAATAATCTTCATGCTCTCAACCTCACAGGATCACTACGGAGATTAAATGCCAGAATGCGTGTAAATCTCTGGACACAGGGTCTGGGAGAAAGTAGGTACTAAATAAGACTTTGCATCAACAGCCTCCACATTTATGTGGGCACACTACTGTTTTTTTGATGTGTCCCTTTTTATTTGGCATTGGTCTATTACCAATATCTACTTCTAAACATCTTAGTACAAACAGCATTAAAATATACCTGTGTGTGTGTGTTTTCACCGTATATTGAATCATTAAACTGTGGCCTTTAATGAGCAGAAACAGAAATTGGTTCTGAATGCACCCACTGAGTTAGTGGGAGGCAGATGGAGGGGGAAAGAGAGTGCACTTCAGCAAACTTGTATAGTTTGGGATGCTGCTCTCTCCTGAGGGACTTGGGCTATAACCCTGAGGAAGCAAAAGCTTACTCATGGAAGTGGTGAGTAGTCATGCCTGATTACTGTAGAACATTTTGAAATACCAATTGCTATGTGTTATAATATTAAAAATAGCAAGTCATACTAACAGGCTAAAACAAAACAAAAACCAAACCTGTTACCATCAATTCTGACTCACAGAGACCCCACATATTTCAGAGTAGAACTACACCCCATAGGGTTTTCAATGAGTATAATCTTACAGAAGGGAGCCCTGGTGGTGCAGTGGTTAAAACAATCAACTGCTAACCTGAAAGCTCAGTGATTCAAAACCACCAGTGGCTCTGTGGGAGAAAGACACGACAGTCTGCTTCCATAGAGATTTATAGCCTTTGAAACCTATGGGTTTGCTACGAGCTGTAATCAACTCGACAGCACTGGGTTTAGTTTTTTTAGAATCTAACAGAAGTAGATTGCCAGGTACCTCTGAGTGCATTCAAACTGCCTACATTTTACTCTATAGTTGTGAGCAAACTCTTTGTGCCAGCCACTCACCTACTAACAGGCTAATTTCCACCAAAAAAGTTCATGTTTCTCCAACACAGTTGTTCTGACCACAGAGCAATGCCTTGGGCATATTTATCTGCTTTGAGATTGATATCCCCACCTTTCCTGCTGGCTCCTTGAGTTATCTTAAACAAGACCTTTCCCCTCTCAGGAAAATGAGGGGAGTTAGAATGATATCCATGTTGTACAGCTCTTTCTAGGTCTCCATTTGTGAGATCTGAGACTCACAGATTCCTGTTCTATTTTCTCCTTTTAGCCCTTCTGAGTTTTCCAGTAAAAGTTCCTAAATTGGCACAGAAAGTCTTCTTTGGCATCAAATGGCTCTTATGAAACAGCACACTGATGAGTTAAATGAAATGATTCAGAAAAATACCGATTAAATTTCCCTTTAAATACTCAGGGGTTTAAAAATTAAGCAAAACTGTTTGGCACTATGCAGTCTGGATTTTAACAAACCCAAAATGTTTGAAAAATTCTTCAAGATGTTTTGACAGAGAATGCCACTATGGTCTCCCCTCTCTCCTGACATCTCTCTCGAATCTGCCAAAGAGAAAGCAGAATCAGGCTGTCCAGGGTCTAGAGATTAGCAAGTGACCCGGGAAGGGCTTTCTCCCATCACATAAAATAATCTATATTTCTTATTTTAACACTCTTTAGCATCTCTATTCTGCTGTAAAGTCACAGAGCTAGGGATTTAACTTCATTTTTAAAACAAAACAAAATAAAACTAAGTTAACTATGAGTAGTACAAAGAAATGATCTTAAACACTGAGGTCATATTTTTAAAGAAAAAGAATAATCATTCCAATTATGTGAATTGAATCTGTAATGTTGCCTGGCCTGAGCAGCTAATGTCAAAAATGGGAAATGGCCCCTACTGCCTCTGCCCAGGCTGCTCCCACTGGACCCACCAACAGTACTACCAGCAGCAGTCTGGGACACTGACACTCACTGGCCTGCTCAAGGAGGGTTACAGTGTTTGGCAGGAAGTAGAAAGACTCCTGAGAAGGCATGTTGTGGAGTAAAAGGAGTGCTGAAAGAGGAGTCAGAGCTCTCGGCTTTGGCCCCAAACCACTATTGCCTACATGGATCATCCTGAACTAGCCGGGTTTTAATCAGCAAACAGCCTCCCTCGGCGACTACTCCTAAAAAGTGCGTGGGTAGAGTCTTTGAGGTCACCTCCAGTTCTCAAACATTCTAAGATATAGTCATATATGCTATCTGTACTTCCACAGATGAAAAGTATACTTTTAAGTGTGTACCAATGGATAATTTGGGTCCCTTATTTTCCAGTTTCATATCATTTTTAAGAAATATTACCCCCTGTTCCAAGTGAGATATATAGATACATATCCATATGCAATGTCTCTGGGTGGTCGGTATGAGTCGGTATGAACTCGACGGCACTGGGTTTGGTTTTTTTGGTTTTGGGTGGTACACAGGGCTTTGAACTGGTTTGTTCCAGTTTAAACCCCTGCTGAGAATTGGCATTTCCAGCAAGTTCTCAGGTGTTGCTAATGCTGCTGGTTAGGGACCAATTCTGAGAACTACTAGTAGAGTGGTGGTTCTGAAAATTTATTATGCATAAGAATCACCTTAGGATCTTGTTAAAATGTAGATTCTGATTTCGTATATCTGGAGTGGAAATGCAAATTCTCAGCAGGAGTTCGAAACAGAATGAGGCTGTTAGATGCCCTGGTGGTCCAAAAGCTTAACATGCTCATCAGCTATCTGAAAAATTGGAGGTTTGACCCCACCCAGAGGTGCAAGGCCGGGAGATCTACTTCTGAAAAATCAGTCATTAGAAACCCTATGTGGAAACCCTCATGTGGTTGTCATGAGTAGGAAATGACTCAATGACAACTGCTATGTATTAGTAATAGTTCCACTGAGGAGAAAGACTATTTAAAGACTATGACTATTTAAATAAATAAATAAATCATATATATATATGTACCCAGTGACTCATAATGTCTATATATAGCAAACCATTTTCATTGAGTCGATTCTAACTTATAGGGACCCTGTTGGACAGAGTAGAACTGCCCCCTAGGGGTGGGTTTGAACTGTCCACTTTTGGTTAGCAGTGAGTGCTTAACCACTGCACCACCAAGGCTCCATATATGGAGCAGTGGTTAAGTACTTGGCTGCTAACTGAAAGATCAGCAGTTTAAACCTTATGTATATACAACATATATATATATACACACATATATGTTGTTGTTGTTATTAAGTACTGTTGCATCAGTTCCCACTCAAAGTGACCCTATGTACAATAGAATGAAACACTGCTAGTCTTTGCCACCCTCATGATCGCTGATATACTTGGGCCCATTATTTGCAGCCACTGTGTCACTCCATCCCCTTGAGGGTCTTCCTCTTTTTCACTGACCCTCTACCAAGTGTGGTGTCCTTCTCTAGGGACTGATCCTTCCTGATAACATGTCTAAAGTATGCAAAATATAGTCTCGTCATTCTCACTTCTAAGGACCATTCTGGCTATACTTCTTCCTAGACAGATTTGTTCATTCTATTGGCAGTCTGTGGTATATTCAATATTCTTCGCCAACACCATAATTCAAAGGCATCAATTCTTCTTCGGTCATCCTTATTCATTGCTCAGCTTTCACATGCACGTGAGGTGATTGAAAACACCATGGCTTGGGTCAGGCGCACCTTAGTCCTTAAAGTCTGTCATTTTGTCATGCTGTGGGGGCTTGTGTGTTGCTGTGATGCTGGAAGCTAGGCCACCAGTGTTCAAACACCAGCAGGGTCACTAATGGTGAACAGGTTCCAGCTAAGCTTCCAGACTAAGACAGACTAGGAAGAAGGACCTGGGGGTCTACTTCTGAAAAAAAATCAGCCAGTGAAAACCTTATGAAGAGCAGCAGACCATTGTCTGATATACTGTGGGAAGATGAGCCCCTCAGTTTGGAAGGCACTCAAAATACAACTGGGGAAGAGCTGCCTCCTCAAAGTAGAGTCAACTTTAATCACATGGATGGAGTCAAGCTTTCTTGACCTTTATTTGCTGACATGGCTTGACTCAAAACGAAAAGAAACAGCTGCAAACATCCATTAATAATTGGTACATGAATCTAGGGAAATTTAAAATAGTCAAAAAGGAAATGGAATGCATAAACACTGATACCCTAGGCATTAGTAAGCTGAAAAGGACTGTATTTGCCACTTTGCATTGGACAATCATATTGTCTACTATGCCAGGAATGACAAATTGAAAAGGAATGGTGTTGCATTCATCTTCAAAAAGAACATTTCAAGATTTATCCTGAAGTACAATGCTGTCAGTTATAGGATAATATCCATATGCCTGTACTGAAGACTAGTTAACATGACTACTATTCAAATTTATGTACCTATCACTAAGGCCAAAGATGAAAAAATTGAAAATTTTTGCCAACTTCTGCAGTCTGAAACATACTCTTTCCCCTCAGTTGAACTATTAGTAAAATTACTTACCTCATTTATCCATCCTTCTTATTTTCTCACCATCTTGCAATTTACAAAGTATATTCATTATCTCATTTGACTCTCAAAACCTTGAAGTAGAGCAATTTATCCATGTCCCCAAATAATTTCCAAGGAATTCCCAAGGAAACAGGTGAATTCCTCAAGGTGATCTAGCTGATCAGTCGCAAAGCTGGGACTCCAACCCAGGCCTTCCAACTTCTCATTACAAAATATCTTCCGTGTAACATGGGCTGGGCTCTTCCCATCATCGCTTTCTTCTCTAAGGCTGAGATGGATAAAAAAAAGGCCATAACTTTGGAGCCATGAGGCAGCAGCAAGCCAGTAGGCTCTTTCCTGTGGTTTCAATGATCCAGAGCAATTTGGATAATTACCAGGCTGAGACTGGTGAGACCCAGTGGTTCTTTGGCAACTCAGTAAAACGATGGCAGAAGAAACAGTTTCCATTGTCTACTCCCAATTCCCCAGTCATGTCCGCTCCCAAGCTGGGCTGGTTTGGGTTTTCTCATGGCAATCAGGACAGATTTCAAGATTTAAAAGCCAAGTTCATGCTAGAGAACAGGGAGCCACACCTTTTCCCTTGTCATTTTATATGTTCTATAAACCTTTTTCCTAACCGTGAAATCAGGAAGCTGTAAGGCACACAAGTGATATTATCATAGAGCTACGGCTGGTGTTTACTGGCACATAGGGACTGATGATAAAGCCACAGAGATTAAATGGTTATAATAATAATTATGAATAAACATGTTGCAGCCCAGATCGTTTTCATGTTTTACAGTCTATAAAACCCGTTTATATTTATTATACCACTTGGTCATCACAACAGCCCTCTGAGGTAAGAAAGTTGAAAATGCTGTCCCCACTTTATAGTCTCAGTAAATGGCACAGAGTCTCTGGGTGGTACAAATGGTTAAGGTACTGGGCTGCTAAGTGAAAGATTGGAGGTTTAAATCCACCCAAAAGTGCCGCAGAAGAAAGCCTGGTGGTCTACTTCCAGAAAAATCAGCCCCCAAAAGCTCTAGAACACAGCTCTACCCTGATACACATGGGATGGCCATAAGTCGGAATCAACTTGACATCAACTGTCTTTTCAGTAAATAGCATCCACTCAGTGGCCTGGAATACAAAGCTGGGAGGAATATTTTCACCTCCATCTCCTTCACTTGTCACAGCTTCACAGCTCATCCATCACCCACTGCTGGCCCTCCTTCTGCTCAAATATGTGTCAAATCCATCTACTGCTCTCCATATTCTCTGCTACAACCCTAGTCAAAACATCATCTGCCCTGGTCTGAACCATTGCAGCAACATCCTAATTGGTCTCTCCATGCTCTTTCCTGGCTTTTTGAAACTCACATATAATCTTGAACCCTGCAGCGGCACAGCACTGGCTTCATGATGAACCCAGACTCAGGCATGACCTTGCACAGCCTCCCATTGCCTCTACTCTCCAGCTCACTTTCACATCTCTTTCTTCTGCTCTCTGTGCTCCAACCACACTGGATTTCTTTCAGTTCTCAAATTTCCCATGCTCCTTCCTGCCTTAAGGTCTTCCCTCATGCCATTTCCTCTGCTGGAATGTCTTCCCAGGCACTGTCCCCTTCTCATTCCCATTTCTCTTTGTGGTAACTACTTATCCACCTGTGCCATTTTAATGTCACTTTCTCTCTGATTTCCCTCCCACAAGACTGTAACCTGCTTCACCCAGGCCTTACTGGGTGCCTGACACATAATAAGTGCTCAATAGCAGAGTTTTTCAGTGAATAAGTGAATGAATTAAGCCTTGCCAAAGATCTCAAACCCAAGTCTTTACATCATTAAAGTTTGCCCCAGCAAACATCTATTTATGTAAACTACTGTGAATACTATCTTTCTGTTTAGAATTGTCGAGTCACCAGATGGTGCATAAATACAGATTTTCCATCTTTCTTCCCAGACACAGGAGCTGCCTTAAATCCCCAAGTCCTTTTCTGCCCCAGTAAAATTGGCATGCATTCCAAAAAAGAACTGGGTAGTACCCCTTCCTCTTTTTCTTGAGTCAAGAAGCAGTCTAAAAGAACCAGTTTTGTGGTTATTTCTCAAACCAAAGTTTCTCTCGGCAAATATACCAATAGCAATTGCAACTGAGTCCACATCAACTCACGGAGACCCCATGTGTACCAGAGTAGAACCATACTCCATAGCGTTTTCAATGGATATCTTTCAGATGTAGATTGCCAAGCCTGTCTTCCAAGGTACTTCTGGGTGGATTTGAACCTCCAGCCTTTCCATTAGCTGTTGAGGATGTTAACTATTTGTATCATCCAGGAACTCTTTCAGCAAAAGGCACCCTGAATCTTGTGAGTATTCCAAATCCCGAGATGCCTGGGCCATGAAGACTTTTTGACTCAACGTCTATAAAACATGGACATCTAGCACATCTAGAGGGGTTTGCCATTTGCCACAGCATGGAATTTCTGGAGTTGCAGCTAACCTGAGCTGGGAAGCCTCAGCTCCCTGGCTCTTCAGTGGAAGGACACTGAGCAGCAGACTCTCTTATGGCCCAGCAACAAGGGGCTCTGATTTGAAGCTGAGAACATGGATACATCTGCTGGTTTTACAGCATTTAAATCATCAGCTAGAATCCACACAGCAGAATGGAGTGGAAAACCTCTCAGGTAATCCAAGATTTCTCCTACCTTAACATTATTGACATTTGGGACCAGATGAGTCTTTGTCATGTGAGGCTGTCCTTGCATTGTTGACTATTTAGCAGCATCCCTGGCTTCTGACCTCTTGATACCAGGAGCACTCACTCCCAGTTGTGATAACCAAAAATGTCTCCAAATATTGCCAAATTCTCTTGGGGGTAAAAATCTTCTCTGGTTGGGAACCACTGGTTTGATAATACTTTGGACAAGTCACTGAATGCCTTCCATCTCGTGATCTCATTTTCCTCATAAGCCAAAAAAAAAAAAACAAAAACATTTTTAATTATGTGATGATTACTTGAAATATTATATGTGTATTTTTTTTTTTTTTTTTTAATATCTACCCTAGTGCTGGTGCAGTGTAGGTACTCAGAAAATATGGCGGAGAAAACAAATTCTTCTGCTTGAAAGAAAATAACTTCCCTGAGAGTGTAAGAGGAAGAGAAGTGTTTTATTACTGGAGGCCAGCTGTCCTCAAGTCACATCTGCAGTGACAGACAGAAACAGAAATGAGGTAAGGAGTGTGAGAACACTGTGCTAAAGCCAAAGAACTTTGCAAATGTAATCTATTTCACGAACACAATCGGCTTGCTCCTGAGGCCTCCTTTCCCCCTTGCCTCAAGAAGAGACCATTCTTATGTCTGTTGTATACATTGACGGGTGCTGCTGTGGACAGTATTCTAGGAGAAAGAAAAAAGAAAGAAACGCAAAAGCCTGTTGCCTTTGAGTCAATTCCAACTCATGGTGACCCCATGTAAGTGTCAGTGTAGAACTGTGCTCCACAGTGTTTTCAATGGCTGATACTTCCCAGAAGTAGATCAGCAGGCCTTCTGAGGCACCTCTGGGCAGACTCAAACCTACAACCTTTCAGTTAGCTGCCAGGCAATATACCATTTGCACCACCCAGGATCTCCATTCTAGGAGAAGCTGTCCCACAAGCAGAGCTGACAGTGAGCTTCGCAGCTACTGCAGGTAACAGTGCATGGAAGGAGACAGCGTATGGACATACCACAAGAAAGGAGAGCAGGGGTTTCTGAAGAAGGCAAGGGTGGGTGTGACTTTCAGTTGTTCTGCTTGTTGTGTGACCTTTGACACTTAACCCCCCCCCCAGGTTTTATTTGCCTCATCTGTCAGAGTGGGACACCCTTCTCAGAGGGGTGCTGTGAGGAGTAAATAAAATAATGCATGCAATATACGTAGCATATTGCTGGAGCACAGCAGTCACATAACAAACTCAGCATTAATAATATTTACCATTACTCCATTAAGTCTTACTCTTGTTGTTTCTATTAACATTATGACTCTTGTCGTTATTGGTCTAAGTAGTTTAAAAAGCCGTTACCTTGATCCACTTCAGATCTGCCACCTCCTAGAGCCAGCAGGGCCACCCTACCAATTCCTTTCCTGGGTTTGGGAGGCTGCGAAGCAGGCAGGCCATTTTAGCCCACTTCTTGAGAAGGGCTTGAGGCCCATTCTGGGTAAAGATCTGTGTAGTCTCTGGTCCCCAGACATCAAAGTGGCTTATCTCTTTTGGCAGGTTAGGCTACTAGGAATACTGAACATTTTTCTGTCACACCCATTGCCAAGGGTGCAATTTGGGAAAACAAATAGGGATTTACAGATAGCAACTTTCCTCTTCATCTATTGATAGCCTGAGATAATTCATGGCAAGGTTTGGACAAATGCAAAAATGTGCATTTAGTTTGAATTTGGATTCGATCCTCATGAATATTAGTCATCTCAGACTAAAATGCAAGCACTTCTCTGTTTCAGCGGATGGGAGGATATACTGTGAAATCATACTATAGCACAGGCAAAAAGCAAGAAGTTTGAAATTAACGGTAAGAACAAGTCTTGGCATAGTGGTACTCAGTGTGTATCACCATATATGTCCTTACAAAATAAGGAATGTGCTTTTAGGTGTGGCTTGCTTTCTTGCTAAAAATTTAGGGTGGGAGTATTTATAAACCATGTTTGCTTGATGATTTAACTCATTGTAGGAATATTTTTTTCATATAACTCTTCACTCAGAATTTCCTGTAACTGAATGCCTAAATCAGAGACTGTTTCAACGTGCGTCATGTTCCATTTACAGTGATGAAAATATGACTCTGGGTCTTTACCCTGCTGCTTTCCAAGTCCTCTACTGCCTGTTGATGTTCTGTGGCTTCCTGAGGTCACTGCTGGGGGTTCCTATTATCACGGCGGAGAGTAGGCCGGTGTTGGATCAGCTGATGTGTAGAGGGGTGAGGAGAGAAAAGGAAAAAAAGAAGAAAGGACTTGGAGCAAGAGAACTTCAAACTTATGCTCCTTCCACTACATCACACTGATTATTGGAATTAAAAAAAAAAAAATGCATTTGTTGAGTCCACTGATGAGTTTTTGTTGAGTGCCTACCATGTACCAATCTCGGTGATAAGCGCTGGGGCAACATTCAGCTTTTATGATAATATGCCCAGAGTCCTTCTAATATTGAATAGAAACATAGAAAGAGATTTCTAGTTTCCATGATTTTGTTTTTCATTTCCTTTAACTGATGTGCCAGCATGCCAGGAACAAAGTAATTCTTGTCCTATAAGAAAGTGATGGTTGAACGAGGTGAACACAATTAATGTCACTGAAGTTTATGTATAAAAACTGTTGAAATGGCAAGTATTTTGTCAACATATATATTTACCACAATAAAAAGAAAAAAAAAAGAATAAACAAAAGGCCAAACAAGATTTTGAAGTTCCTTTTATATTAGAGACAAGATGGCATTCATCATAGTTCAATTTAATATATTGTTATTAACAATAGAATTCACTGAATGTAATAAATCCTATCTGCTATATCTGATAACTCTTTAAAGATAATGTTACTGATTATCTAAGAATTTCCACTGACATCTCAGTGGCAGATATAACTTCTTAAAGACTTGATACATTTGAATTTTGGTATTAATGAAGACTATGGAATATCCTGTGGATTGCCAAAGAACAAACAAATCCATTTTGGAGGAAGTACAGCCAGAATGCTCCTAGGAGGGAGAATGAGGAGACTTCATCTTGATTTCCTTGGACATGTCGTCAGGAAAGACCAATCACTAAAATGGACATCATGTTTGGTAAAGTGGAGAATCATCAAAAATGAGGGAAACTTTCCATGAAATACATTGACACAGTGGCTGTAACAATGGGCTCAAACAAAACAATGATTGTGAGGCTAGTGCAGTACCAGGCAGGGCTTTCCCCTCATAAGGTCACCATGAGTCGAAGCCGATTTGACAGAGTAATTCTGATTCACTCGAGGTCACACTGAAAACCTTTCTAGAATAATTAAAAATACAGAACTTTAGTTTTGTAAGTGATTATAGAGATCATTTTATCTGAACACACCTCCATTTACAGATTGGGCGATGAAAGCACCCAAGAGAATAACCAAAGAGCCATTTTATACTTAAAAAAAAAAAAATACTTATCATGCTAAAAATTAGACCAGACACAAGTAAAAGTTGTTGAGTACCTCTTATGTGGAGCCCTGGTGGAGCAGTTGTTAAGAGCTATGACTGCTAACCGAAAGGTCAACAGTTCAAATCCACCAGCTGCTCCTTGGAAACCCTTTGGGACTGTTCTACTCTGTCCTATAGGGTTGCTATGGGTCAGAATTGACTTGATGGCAATGTTTTTGTTTTTTTCTTTTTTCTTCTTCTTTTACCTCTTACGTACCTGATTTAGTTGCAGACACATTCATAAATATAATCTCTTTTAATCATTCCTAGGGCACTATGAGGCAGATAAAATGTTCCCTATTTAGCATGTGGGTAAGCAGAAGCTCAGAGAATATAAATTCTTCATCCTAGGCCTGTGATCTGTTCCAGTAAAGATCACAGCCTGGAAAATGCTACGGGGCAGTTTTACTCTGTCACATGGGATTGCTGTGAGTCTAAAATCTACTCAATGACACCTAACAACAACGACAACAGGTCTCACAGCTAATCAGCTGACTTCAGGACAGACATTTTACTGTTACTGAAGTTAGTGAAGAAGTAAAAAAGTATATCACTTATTATTTTTGCAGCTGTTTGTATATATTTTATGAAACTATTTTGCCACTTGTTTTTTGTATGATCAAAATAGAATTCAGGAGGATCTTCCCATTAATGTGATATTTTAAGTCATAAATAAAAATACCAAATTGTATTTATTTACCAGGTTCCCAGCATCTATATTAGATTATGGGTTAGATTGATTATACAGTATTTCTTAATTCTTCTTTTAAAAAGGGATTTTTTTTGTAAGTTGTTAAAAATAAACATTTGATAATAACAGCAAAAAAAAAAAAAGGTCAGTGAAAATAGGGTCACTATAATAGACTAACCAAAAAAAAAAAAAAAAAAACCAGTGCCGTCGAGTCAATTCCAACTCATAGTGACCCTATAGAATATTAAAGAGGAAAATCAAGGTTTTTATAGCCCCAGCTTAGCTCTAACTGTGTGAGTAGTTAGGGCCGATAACACTGTCTTACTGCGCAGAAGCCTGTGTGGAGTACAACAGTGGTACTCAAACAGCTCTCCCCTAATCCAAGGCAGGTACCTCAGAATCACTGGAGGAGATATGTTAAATACTGATTCCTATGTCCCATTCTCAGAGATTTTTAATTCAGCAGCCTTGGAGTGGCTCAGAAATCTTTGTTTGGTTTAAAGCTCTCTCCCATTATTTTGTTATTCAGTCATGTAGAACCATCAATCCTGACAAGAGCATTTTAGTTGTACCAGATATTATATTCAAATCTGTATTCAATGTCTCAGTAGTTCTGAAAGCTTAAGAAAATTATGCATATTTTCTGAGCTTCATATTCCATACTATATATTGGAGGAAATAAAACCTGCATGGTATCTTGACCTCCACATAGGGTGGTGTGTCACATGAGAGCATCCGTTTGAAAGTGTTCCAGAACTAAAAGCTGTTTATGGGGCCCATGACTTTAGTTGCCTCCATTGCGACTCTGTAGGCGAGAGAGAGGTTTTGAGTGTCTGTGCAATGCCAGGCACTATGTTAGGTACTTTCTTTCCCAACTATCAATTTTCATGACTGCCTGGACCAGAACTTTCTCCCTGTTGCCTCTGTCAGCCTTCCAGCTGCCTCTTCCCAAACTCATCAGTTCCATTTTACTTTTCCTTGATTGCTGACCTTTTGGATCCGATTGCTGTGCTCTGATTGCCTCCTTGGATATGTTTCTTTCCTTGGTTCCACCTCCATTCCCCTCTATTCATTTTGAATCCCGCCAAGAAGGATCAGTCCCTCACACTTTCAAGGGGACATTAAGTTCCCAGGATCTCATTCTAGACATAGATCTTAGGATTTTGTTGCTTAGAACAGAAAGTTAGGAAACAACCGTTCTGCATGGTAAATACCACTATCTGCATTTTACAGATGAGAACAATGAGACTTGGCCAATAAAAAAAAAAAAGAAGGCCGTAGTCCCTAACTTATCCAAGTCCCATGTTTAATAAATAGCTGAACTGGGATTTGCAGCCAAGGATTGCGTGGCTCCAAATCCTGAGACAGTTCTACTAAACTGTCCTACCTTGAAAAACTCCCAGGAAAAAGGAAACTTAGAAGAAGAAAGGAGAAAACAGGCTTTCCTCCTTTTTACTTTGTGAGACATATTGATCTCCTTCCGAAGGAAATTGATTGCACTGTGCCTTTGAGAACTCAGCTCCCATTTCGAGAAGTACTTCCGATTGCTCAGTCAACACCACCACTCTTGTGTTCTAAGTAGTATCCACTCCTGAAGGGAAGGCCCATTTTTCTGATTGTCTATAGCATAGATGACAGAGTTACCTCAGAATGACTTTCTGTTTACACTTTTTCCAAGTCAACCTCCAGTTTCTCTTCTAAAAGTAGAGCATGTTCCAGATCCAGGTCTCTGAATAACTAACCGACAGGTCACAGGGATCATTTTCTTTCCCTTTATATCGCTTTTTCCATTATGCATTTCTTTGATGTCACATTTGCCTTACTAGGTTACCCCAAAGGCTAGCACGAGAGCCTGGAATGAAATTCAGGTTCAGTGACTGAACCAATGAATCCTTTTAGGTTTCTATACCAACAATGAAATTTTAAAGGAACTGGAATTTAGAGCCCATACTGAAAAACCATTTGCCACATGCTGTATGTTTGAGTAGAGAAAAGCCATGATTTTGAAACGCAATCCATCAGCCTTCCAAACAAAAAAACATGTTGGGATACCCACTACGAGCCAGGTTCTCTATTCCATGTTAAGCGGAAACAGAGGTGGGCAAATAAGGCACCCAGAGGGCACATGTATCACTGGTTATGAGACTAGATTGCACCTGAAGCCTACCACTCTCAGCAGCAGCATGCATTTGGTCCCAGAGGAAAAAAAAAACAAACAAAAAAAAAGCAGGAGTGAAAAGTTTTGCAATTAGGAGGCCAGAGGAAATGGGAGATCAATGTTAACTAGGCTGGCCAGGGAAGACTTTGATCCCAGAAAGAGTAAGCAAAGATGTGGTGATAGGAATGTGTTTGGCAAGTGCCAGGATAAGAACTATCTTGCCTATATGATGAGTTCTTCTGGACAAAAGGTAAAACAAAATAAACCTATGAGATGCTATTGGGGACACAGACCCAGTCTGAACTGCGATTTTTTTTTTTTCTTTTTTGGAGGAGGGGGCAGGCTAAAGTCCTCACCTTTAGAGCTCATATCCAGTTATTCTCTCTCCCAGGAGAAGGCCTCATTGGAGTGGAAACAAAGCTGATCTCGCCATACTTTTTTTTTTTTCCTATTTGAAAAACATCCTCCATGTTTCTTTCAACTCCTTAAATTTTCAAAGGGAGGAGAAAAAGCATGTTTAGTTGCTTAATAATTCTGTATATCTTAAAGGACCCTTCATATTTATCATCAGAGACACACCAAAGCACATTACAAGTAATATAAGCCAGCTGGTGCTTTACAGGCCAAACGCAGTTGATGGTTTAATAGTAAAAACCATCTTTCTGTTAACATTTTTCTGGAGCACATCACCAAAGAATGCATGGCCCTTTTCTACATTTTTTAGAAAAGAACTGTCTTATTATCTGTTTTGCTCAGGTTTCTGAGTACTTCTAGCATACAAAGGAGTGGTCTGGTTTCTTTGGAGAATTTTTTTGGAGGTGTCTAAACCATCTTCTGAGCATCAGTGAAACTCTTTTTAATGTGGATTTGTAGATTCTCCAAATTTACCCACTTACACCATCTCTAGTAAAGTTTCATAAGGTTAGCAAAACAGTTCAGTCTCAGGATCCAGTCAAATGGCCTACATACTTTTTACTTTGTTGAAAGTGAGGCATTGTGTTTGAGGGCTTACTCTGTTGGAGAAGCCTTATTTTCTGGGACATAAGCTAGCTCGTGTCCTCTATTCTGGTCCAGGCACTGATGATTGGTAAGGGCATTGAGAATAGCTATTACAGGCTTGGCACTTTCAATGCTCCCTTCAGCTCAAAATTCCGATTCAGGCACAATTCATGGATCTCAACATGGAATGCAAGAATGGCCACTGAAATGCCAAAGGAGAATCCAAAAGGATAAATGCTCTTGTGCATGGGGCCACGTACCAATTCTCCAAATACTCTATCCTCATTCCCATATCTGTACTTTGACATATATAACCCCAGGCATAATTCAAGGCCCACCTTAAAGACTACCTCTTCTGAGAAGTCTGTTTGGCCCTTCTTCACCCTCTCCCTCAACCCTACTCCAGGCAGGTTTATGGAGAATTACACACAGTTTTGTTATATCAGGCTACCAAATTGTGAGCTCCTTAAAGGCAAGGACTGTATTTGATTAATTGCTCCATCTTTAAACCCTATAACCCATCTTACTAACTGAAGAGTAGTATATACTCAGTAAATATTTGCCAAATGAATGAATACATGAAGATTAGTTGGTCTGTCTAGTGATGGAATCTAACTCTGTGAACTGTGAGCAGAAACTGTGTCATATTCAAATTCTGAAATGGCATTGTCTATGCCTGGTACACTGTGGGAAGTTAGCTCATGCTTATATAAGGAAAGATGAGTAAAGAAATAACTTCGGGTTGGGCTCCACTTACATATGCAGATCTCTGCTTGGAGCAAGATTTTTTAATAATATTTATTTTTAAACAATATTTAAAAATACTACCATGTTTTAAAAAAAAAAACTAGCATAGAGCAGTTTAAAATTTTTAAAAGATATGCACATAGACCCAAGAGTTTCAGTCTAAGGCTTCTCTCCAGAAGAGCTTTGGTGGAAAAATTTTAGATGCACGAAACTCAATTATATAATTTTTGTCTTCTCAATACCCTAAGGAAGTGGTTACTATTTACATATTACAGATGTGCAAACTGAAATCCAAAATAGTTAAAGTGCTGACTTGGGACTTTATCGCAACTCATGAATTTAAATGCTACGCTTTTCCCTCTTTGCTACAAGAAGTAAGCTGGAGAGGCATAGAGTGAACAAGGTAATAAAAGACACCAGAAAGGGAATCCCAAACCATTAGCTGCTCAACAATCCTGTTCTTTATGCAGAGAGTTACTTTGATCATGGAAGGACGTATTAGGATCCTGTCCCAGTCTCTAAGGCTCTGGCTTTTACAGCTTTTTTTTTGAGTTTAGGTCCTGTTTAAAAGGAGGAGGCCATGAACTCTCAATGGACCCAGGTTCTTCCTGCTCCTGGTCACCAGGCGTGCTTGGAGAGGGAAGATGGTATAGAAAACATCACTGGGAAAGGAAAAAGATAATTCACTGTAACGTGATGATTTTCTTTGGTACAGCTGGAGAGAGACATTGTTTCTGTCAACATCTACTGATGTCTCTTTGTGCCAACCCCCTAAAATAGAGCCCCTGAGAAAAACCAGGACCATCCCTTAGAAACACAAGAAGTCTCTCTGGGTTTGGTTACATGTGAAGATTATACCTCTAGGCTTTTGCTGCCTTTGCCCCTTTGTTGAAGTCAAACAAAGCCATCTCCCTCTGCCTCCAGAGTCACTCAGAAGCCACCAATGCCCCTTGTGAGTTTTTTTCTCAGAAGCTCCTTCTATTCTAGAGAAATAAAGAGCCATAAGAACAATGTCAATATTTTGGCAAGCAGTGCCATATGTCATCTTTTATCTCCCTACAGATGTCGTTGTATTTAAATAAAGTCTTTCCAGTGGCCAAGGACTGTGCACATCCACCCAAGGCAGAGACACAGGCAGAGACGATGGCGTTGCTAGCTTGTTTGCTATTCCAAATGACATTTCCTCAGATGTTTGCTGCCCTGCTGTGCAAACATAGTTACGCATGAAATAAAGTTAAAAAAAAAAAAAAGAAAGAAAAATTAAACAGCAGTTAGTGGTTGGATGTTATTTCCAGTTTGGAACCACTGACGAGGCTGCTATAGAAAACTCTTCCCTCTGTTATTACAAAATAACAGTTTGTGGATGGTGAAAAGAAAACACAACCGTATTTTCTTTTAACTTCAAATACAGAAGCCAGTGCATCTATCATTACCACCACATTACAATACATTATGGGAAAAGGCCATCGTAACTTTAGAGGGGTTATTTCTATCCACGTCTCTCATCCTCTCAAAATTGGTATACAGCGACCAGGCTGATGCCAGATGCTCTGCTCAAGGAAATGCACCAAGTTGAAGTGAACTAATTAGAGAGAAAGAAACAGAATGAAAGGTCAGTGCAGGGGACCCAATACTGAACCAGATTTGGTCATGACATTTATGTCCTGATACAACAGTATCAAAACCAGCCACACTTCTCCTCTTTTACTTTTGCTCTTGTGTCTACTTCTGCTTTTCCATATAGACTATAGGCTCCAAACATTGACAGACTTCTCAACATTCATGGAGTCAATCTAGCATCAAAAAGAATTCTTCTACCTCTTTCCATTGGAGACCTTTGTCATTACGCCTTTGTACTGATAAAATGATGATAATGATGATATAAACAACAATAAAAATAGCTAATATTTACTGAGAGCCCTGGTGGTGCAGTGGTTAAGAGCTCAGGCTGCTAACTAAAAGGTTGGCAGTTCAAATTGACCAACTGTTCCTTTATGGGGCAGTTCTACTCTGTCCTGTAAAGTTGCTGTGAGTTGGAATCCACTCAATGACAATGGGTTTGGTTTGGTTTTTGGTTTTAACATTTACTGAAGGTTTACCACATGCCAGGTAATATTTATATTTAAACCACATGACAGTCCTATGAAGTTGTGATTAGAGGTTTTCTTTATATTAATGTGTCTAAATGAATTGTCTTTATTTGGAATCTTCTTGAGGGAAGGATCTGCGCTTAATTAATCACCACACCCCTCAACATCAATGCTTAGTTATTCCTTAGCCAAGGGATGTGGAACAACTGTCTAGGGGAGAGCTAGATCTATGCTCCAGGATGCTTGAGGGTACAATGATCATGTCTGTTCTAAATAATCACTGAAAATTATACCAGAACAGTTACTATGCCTAAGCAGAAGAAAAGGCCAGTACATCAGAAAGCTGTTCAAGCTCACCTTGTGATTTGACCTATCCTCTTAAAAGGAAAACAAAGTAGACTGACATTTTCAAATGGGTATATCTTCAAAATTTGTACTCAATTTACAAATATGATCCTTGGATAAAGGAATTAGGATTGCATTGAGTGTGGGACAGAGTTCAACGAGATCTTTACTATATTACTTATTTTCATCTAATATTTCTTAGAAGTTGGAGGACATGACCTTGAGTCAGGGCCCTGAGGTTGGCATGGCTATTAATTGGGCTACTAAACATGATGGCACTCAGCTGTTTATAGTCACAGAGTTTCGCATCACCATTCAAAAGTCTTCACAGGTCCTTCCGGTTTTTAGATGTCAAAGTAAAAATGTCACCTCATTTTTTCTCTGTAAAATGAACTAAAAACAAAGTGAACATGGAACAGAAAGGGACATGCTATGGAGTCCCTAGATGGTACAAGCAGTTAATGTGCTTGGTTATTGACCAAAAGGTTGGAGGTTCAGTCCACCCAGAGGCACCACAGAAGAAAGGCCTGTTGATCTACTTCTGAAAAATCAGCCAACCTGATAACCCCGTGGAGCACAGTTCTACTCTGACTTGACACACTTGGGGTTGTCATGAGTCGGAATCGACTTGATGACAATTTTTTTTCTTTTAAATCTATAGCTGCACATCACAATGGATAAAGAAGGGCTGCTAAGTGAAATTAAATTAGAGTGATAGTATTAGAACACCAAGAAAGGGCGCCTGTCTTGACAGATCTTCAGCTAGAACCAGAAAAGTGCAATGATCCTTTGAGGGACATGAGAAGCATATGAATACTCAAGTACCTCTGTGAATCCAGTTTGGCTCTATGGAATAAGAGGCAACCTAGGGTTGAATTGCAAATGAGCACTCTCTTTGGGAGAGCAGGGACCCATTATAGCAATTGAATATCCTTCCCTCCCTTCTTTCTGTCTCTTCCTCTCCCTCTTTCTCTCTCTGTCTCTCTCTCTCGCATGTGCGCACACACACACATACACATTCAGTCACAGATCTGCATCATGTAGTTTTACCATGAACAAAGGAGATCATATGTTCTCCTGGCTCTTATTTTTATCTTCAGAGCAAAGTGTTGATGAGCAAGTTTCTATAGACAGTCTCAAGCTACCTGCTTGTCAGCTCAAATTGTTTCCAACCTCAGCTTTCTCCTCTTGGTTCCGTCCCCACAAAATCATTCCATAAATATCCTGTCTAGAAGAATTCCCTCCATTCAAAGATAATAAAAATAATGATATTACTACCACTATTCATGATATTAGTAAAAAGAATAATAACAATAAAACCTAACATAGAATCTATGGAGTTTTTTTTTTTTTTTTTAAATGAGGAAAGAAACAGGAAAAACAAGGCAGATGTAGAACACACATGTAAAAAAGTATACCATAAAGCAGCAGAAAACTTACTAAACATTGCCCACCAAAGTAAATATAAAAGTAATATGGCTTCTGTAAGGAAAAAGCCCAATATGGAGTTAGATGGTATCAAAAACGAAAGATTAGAACAACAAAATGACAAAGCTCAAGAAAGACACATAAAGGGGAAGTTAAACCATCAGAAAAAACTTGTTGCCGTCGAGTTGATTCTGACTCATAGTGACTCTAAAGGACAGAGTAGAACTACCCATAGGGTTTCCAAGGAGTACTTGGTAGATGTGAACTGCTGACCTTTTGGTTAGTAGCCGTAGCTCTTAACCACTATGCCACAAGGGTTTCCTAAAGAGAAGCATAAAAGGGAGAATAGATAGACACTACTGAAAAAATTAGGAATAAGGAGAGCAGGCTCAAGAAAATTAACAAAAGGAATATTAAAAAAAAAAAGAGTTTAAAGAAGTAATGAGACGATGATAGTTTTGAAGGTATACAAAGGAGGCAATATATGCATAATTGGTGTCCCTGAAGAAAAGAATAAAACAAATGGGAAATGAAAAATAACAGTCAAAAACCTATTTCAGGAAAGATTTTCTGAAATTTTGAAGTGCTTTAATCTTCACGTTTAATAGGCATATCATGTTTAAGGAGAAAAATGATATGGACCCTACTAAGTCAATCCCTGCGGTTCTACTCTGTCCTATAGGGTCGCTATGAGTCAGAATTGACTCGACTGCACTGGGTTAGTAAGTCGATGGACTTAGACTATATAAAAATAACCCTGGAGGCATGTCCAACTAAATAAATCAAATAAACTGTAACGTTATAAAAGTACATATTAGGGATTCATTTTTGTTATCCATGTTCTGACTAGCTTACTATATCTAAGCAACCATTTCCCACATTATCTGTCTTGTTAAAGCACACTCCAATAGTGAAAATGCTGGAAAATCATTTTCTCGATCTTACTTGTGTTTGGAGCACAGCCTCGGGGTGTGAAATCTACCAGTTGGTCACATCCAAACCATATTTTGACACTGGAGCTAGAATTATGAAAGGGAAGGGATGAGGGAGGTCTCTGTCTTTGGCAGTGGCAGCCAAGTGGTGGCTGGAGAATCAAGTTTCTGGCACTGATGCCAGAATAAAGTCTAGAAGCAGCAGTGGTGAAAATTGTAGTGTCTAGTACTTGGTGGCAGCAGCAACAATATCTTTTTTTGTTTGCCTTAAATTTGTTGTTATTTTTGGTCTTCAGGTAGAAAGAGTTGAGTTAATTATTCTCTGAAGTATATTTACTCTTCTATGTTCCATTCATACAAGGTAGTCCACTTGTTTTGTTTATGTATCCATTTCCTTTTATCTTCTTCACCATTTCTCTTTTTCCCTATAAGTCATCATTCTGCGTTTCATGTTCAGTCTTCTATTTATGCGTATCCTTGTAAACTAAGTTTGGTTTTAGATTTATATATTTTTAATTTACAAAATGGTTTTGACTTACAGACTGCATTCTGTTTTTATTTTGTATCAGCATCGAGTTATGCACTGTTATCGATAGCACTGTGCATACATCTAGGTTTTGTTTGTTTTTGTTTTTGATTTGTTTTTTGGGAGGGGCTTCTAGCTGCTGCATAGTATTCCATACTGTGCATCCACCCCATTTTTCTCATTCTTTTCCTGCAGGAATAGACAAACAATACTTCTTGCTATCTTCTTACTATCTACAACCTAAACAATGCTTCCATGCACATCCTTCTACACACTCCCTCTGGAATTTGTGAGAATTTTCCTGACATACATATCTAGGAACAGAATGGCTGATTCCTAGGGTATAATCAAAAAAAAAAAAAAAAAAAAACCAAATATGTTGCCATCGAGTTGATTTCAACTCATAGCGACCCTAGAGGACAGAGTAGAACTACTCCATAGAGTTTCCAAGGAGTGCCTGGCAGATCTGAACTGCCGACCCTTTGTTTAGCAGCTGTAGCACTTAGCCACTATGCCGCCAGGGTTTGCACCTAGGGTATAAAAAAAAAATAGGGCTAATTGAAACAAAAAAAAATGATAGGCTGCTTTCCAGAAAGGCAGCACCAGTCACACTTGCACAAACCATACGTAAAAATCCCTCTATACCTCTGTTGCTGCTAAAATAGTGCTATCAGCTTTCTAATTTTTGCCAATCTTATGGGTGTACAGTGTTATTTCATTCCTGTTTTAATTTGCGTATTTCTAATAAATAATGATTTTCAGCATCGGTCATATGTTTTCTAGATGTTGGGATTCTTTTCCTGTGAATGCATTTTTATACCCATGGCTCACTTTTCTGTTGGATATTCTATCTTTTCTCGCTGATTTGAAAGACTTCCTCATTTAATCTAGATATTCCTCTCTTGTACTTTTAGGCATTCTAAATATCTTCTCCCAATAGCTCTATGGAAACCGTGGTGGCATAGTGGTTAAGAGCTATGGCTGCTAACCAAAAGATCAGCAATTTAAATCCACCAGGCACTCCTTGGAAACCCCATGAGGCAGTTCTGCTCTGTCCTATAGGGTCACTATGAGTCAGAATTGACTCGACAGCAATGGGTTTGGTTTTGGTTTTAATATCTCTATAAATTTTGTGCACAGTACTCTTTATTAAATAGCAATCTTTATATTTTCTGTAATCAAGTCCTTATTTTTTTACCTATTAAATATGCTATTGGGAATTTGATAAATACCACCCCTTAAGAATCAATGGAAACCCTGGTGGCATAGTGGTTAAGTGGCTGCTAACCAAAAGGTTGGCAGTTCGAATGGACCAGGTGCTCCTTGGAAACTCTATGGGGCAGTTCTACTCTGTCCTATAGGGTCACTCAGAATCGGCTCCACAGCAACGGGTTTGGTTTTTGTTTTTTAAGATCCAATGCCATCACCTGTCTATGTGTTTGTTGTACTGTGGTGGCTTATGTGTTGCTGTGATACTGGAAGCTATTCCACTGGCATTTCAAATACCAGCAGAATCACCCATGAGGGACAGTTTTCAGTTGAATTTCCAGATTAAGGTAGACTAGGAAGAAAGATCTGGAGATCTACTGCTGAAAATTAGCTAATGAGAACTTTATGGATTACAATAGAACACTGTCCAACTTCCTTGCTTTAGACATGTCATTAGAAGAGATTAGTTGTTGGAGAGAACATTGTGTTTGGTGAAGGAGAGAACCAACAAGGGTGAGGGATACCCTCAGTGAGGTGGACTGGCACAGTAGCTACAATGGTGAACATGCCAATAATCATGAGGATGATGCAGGATCAAGCAACGTTTCCTTCTGTTTCACATGGGATCATCATGAGTCAGAGTCAACTGGATGACAGCTATCTAAGATACAATAGTATTTTCCTATATTTTATTTTATTAACCTTATTGTTTTACCTTTCACGTATAGGTTTTAAGCCATCTTTCCATACATTGCTGGGTAAGGAAATAATTGTGTTTTTTTCATTTATGAACTATGGTGGAGAAAGTTCCTCATTTCTCATTGATTTGTTTTTAATTTTTATTGTGCTTTAAGTGAAAGTTTAGAAATCAAGTCAGTCTCTCATATAAAAATTTATATCTGCCTTGCTGTATACTCCTAATTGCTCTCCCACTAATGAGACAGCCCACTCTACTCCTCCCCTCCACTTTCTTTTCCTGTCCATTCCACCAGCTTATGACCCCTCTGCCCTCTCATCTCCCCTCCAGATAGGAGATGCCAACATAGTCTCAAGTGTCTACTTGATCCAAGAAGCTCATTCTTCACCAGCACCTTTTTCTATCCCATTGTCCAGTCCAATACCTGTCTGAAGAGTTAGCTTTGGGAATGGTTCCTGTCTTGGGCTAACAGAAGGTCTGGGGACCATGACCACCAGGGTCCTTCTAGTCTCAGTCTGACCATTAAGTCTGGTCTTATCATGAGAATTCAGGGTCTGCATCCCACTGCTCTCCTGCTCCCTCAGGGGTTCTCTGTTGTGTTCCCTGACAGGGTGGTCATCGGTTGTGCCCAGGCACCATCTAGTTCTTCTGGTTCATTTCTCATTGATTTTTGTTAACATGTTTATTGTGTATCAGTTCCCATTTTTATTAGGTCTATCTCTGAATTCTGTTCATTGGTTCTATTTGTCTGTTCTTATCTCAGGATTTCTGAAGTACTTATTATTTGTAGTATGTATTAACCCTTTCAGGAACAGTGGTATATATAGTGACCACTTACTTTTTGTGACTCCAGAGTTCATTGAGAAGCTACTGTTCCACTGACAGTACGAGCTGTTAGCAGGCAGGGCCCTATATAACAGCTTGAAATGGAAAAAATAGGCTTGTGCTACAAATTACTATTTTTACAGGCCATTGTATGAGATACTGCTGAATCATTGAATTTTTGGTAAGAAAAACATGAATTTTAGAAATTTTTATTTGGTACATATATGAACCTCTGGACTCTGGGTAGAATTTGTGTTCACAAGAGGTACTCATATGTATCTCTGGACTCCAAGGGTATGATTTGTGGAAAGAGACATAAAACAAAAGTCATAATACCTATCAAAAAGACTGACACACTCAATGACTCAGCATGCCCTCCATTACTGAAAACACATAGTATCAACAAATAATTAAAAGGAAAAAAAATAACTGGGTTATGAAAAGGTTATTACCCAACAGTGCAATTCTCCTTTCTTCAATCCCTTTTTTTTTTTTTTTTTACAAATTTGGCTCAGTTATGCACTGATCTTTGTTCTTCTATAGAAATGTTATCTTTAAAAAAAAGTTTCTAAAGAAGACTAAGTTCTTTAAGAACACTAACATTTTGATTAGGGTTGCATTGAGTGTATTATTCTGGAGAAAATTGATGTTGATATAATATTGTCATCTCACAGGAAAGCCTTGAATATCTTTCCATTTATATAGATTTTTTGGGGTCCTTTAATAATTTCAAAATATTTTCCGTAATCTTGTATACTTTTTAATTTACATCAGATACTTTATTTTTTTGTTGTTGTTATTAATAAAATGTTATCTTAGCATGACTTACATTATTCCAGTTGGTTATTCAAAGTATAGAAAAATACTATTAACTTTTCATTTATTATATCCAGTGAGCTTTTTTAACTGTCTAATTAATTCTAAGAATTATTTGGTGATCCTGTTGTTTGTCTATGTATAATAGACAAAATAATACCTACGAACAGTAATGGGTTTTTCATCTTACTTACAAAACCTACACATCTTATTTTTTCATTTATTTTGGTGTTGGGCAACATCTCCATAAATATATTAACTGATAATATTAAGAATGGTCAACCTTTTCCCCAAATATTAATAAGAATTATATATTTTCCATTAATGTAACATTTGTTGTAGATTTTTGGACTAGTACCTTACAGTGAAAGGAAGTTCCCTTCTGCTCCTAAATTGCAAAGAGTTTTATCATAAATAGGTGTGGAACTATAGAGATTCCTACTGACCCATTAATATAACGTCCTTGTGCTTTGGTATATGAATGTGGTAAATTACATTAATAGACTCCATAACATTGTACCATCCTGGCATTCTTGGGATGAACAATTCACTTTGATGCTTGTAAATGCACTCTTGGATCAGGTTGGTTGATATTTTTAACAGCTCTATCGAGGTATATACATTAAATAAATAAATAAACTTTATTTATTTAATTATATAATTAGGTATATTTTGACCTACAAATAAATCCATGGAACCACTATCACAACCAAGATAATGAGCATATCTATCACCCCCAAAAGCTTCTTCATGCTATTTTGTAATCCCTCCCTCCATTTCATTCTTTCATTTCCAAGCCGCTACTGATACAGTTACTGTAATTACAGGTAATTTGGATTTTCTAAATTTTATGCATGGAAGCATACTATATGTACCCTTTTTGCCTGAATTTTTCATGAAGCATAATTATTTTGAAATTCTTTTATGTTGTGTGCATTAACACTTCAGTATATCAACAAGTAGTAATACATTATATGGATACACCACAATATGATTATTCATTAACCTATTGATAGACATTTTGGTTATTTGAGATTTGGTCTATTAAAAATGAAATTGCTTTGACCATTCATGTACAAGTCTTTGTATGGTTATTTTCTTTCATTACTCACGGGTTAATATCTAGGAGTGGAATGACTGGATCATACAGCAGGTATATATATATACCTAAATTTTAGGAATTCCAAAATATCGTCTAAAGTCGTTGTACCATTATACGTTCTCACCAACAGTGTATGAGAGTTTCAGTTTCTGCATATTCTAGAAAACACTTGGTAGAGTCATTCTTTTTAATTTTAGCTATTCTATATAAGGTCACCATGAGTCGGAATTGACTTGACAACGATGGGTTTGGTTTGGTTTTATATGGTAAAAGAAAGGGTCAGCAAAAAAGAGGAAGACCCTCAAAAAGATGGATTAACACAGTGGCTGCAACAATGGGCTCAGAAGTAGCAAGGATTGTGAGGATGGCCCAGAACCGGGCAGTGTTTCGTTCTGTTGTACACTGGGTCACAACGAGTTGGAATCAACTCAATGGCACCTAACAATGAGAATGGGCTTGTAAAGGTATTTCTTTGTGGCTTCTATTTGCATTTCCCTAAGGATAATGATGATTATTCTTTCATTTGTACATTTGGTCTTCATATACCTTCTCTGTTCAAATCTTGTGTACTTTTTTCTTTAATTTAGTTAAATTGACTTGACAGCCGTGAGTTTGGTTTTTGGTTTTTCTCGTTATTAATTGAGAATTTTTTAACATATATTCTGTATACAAATTTTTAGTAGACATGTAATTCATAAATATTTTCTCCCAGCCTGTGGCTTGTCTTTTCATTTTCTAAACACCATCTTTCAAAGGGCAGACTTTTTAATTTTGATGAAATTTTTGTTAGGTGCCATCGAGTTGATTCCAACTCATAGTGACCCTATGCACAACAGAATGAAACACTACCCAGTCCTGGCCCATCCTCACAATCGTTTCTGTATTTGAGCCGTTGTTACAGCCATTGTGTCATTCCATCTCATTGAGGGTCTTCCTCTTTTTCACTGACCCTTCACTTTATGAAGCATGATGTCCTTCTCCAGTGACTGGTCCCTCGATAGAAATAAATTTACCACATTTTTCTTTTGGGGATCATGCTTTTATTGTCGTATCTAAGAATTCTTTATTTAACCCAAGTTTATAAAGATTTTCTTTTTTTTTTTTTTCCTCTTCCAGAAGTTTCATAGTTTTGGGTTTTACATTTAAACCTACAGTCCATTTTTATATAATTGTTGTATATGGTACAAGGCATGAATTGAATTTTTTTTTGCATATGGATATCTAATTGATCCAGCACCATTTATTGAAAAATTATCACTTTTTTTGTTGTATATGGTACAAGGCATGAATTGAATTTTTTTTGCATATGGATATCTAATTGATCCAGCACCGTTTATTGAAAAATTATCATCTTTTCTACCTTGATTTCCCTTTGCACATTTATGGGGAATCAGTTGTTCATATATATGTGGGTCATTTCTGGACTCTCTAGTCTGTTAAATTGATCTACTTGTCTATCTTTATGTCAATACCACAGTGCCTTGATTAATGTAGCTTTATAAATAAGTTTCAAAATCAAGTAGTTTTAATCTTCAACTATGTTCTTCTTTTTCAAAGCTTTCATTACTATACATTCTTTGAATTCACATGTGAATTTCAGGATCAACTTGTCAATTTCAACAAAAAATTCTCTGGGATTTTGATTTGGTTTGCATTGAACATATAGATCAATTTGGGGAACACTGACTCAAAAAATTTTAATCTTCTTACCCATCTGCACAGTATTTTGCACCATTCACTTAGATCTTACTTAGTTTCAGTGAACAATGTTTTGGTCAATGTACCTGGCTTGTGCATCTTTTGTTAGATTAGTCTATAAGTACTTCCACATTGCTGAAGCTATTGCAAATGATATTATTTTTAATTTCAAATTTGATTGTTAATTGCTAGTACTTAGAAATATAATTGATAGCTGCTACATTGATCTTGTATCTTGCAACCTTATTAAACTCATTTACTAGTTCTAGTAGACTCCATAGGATTTTCTACAAAGATGACCACATTATTTATGAATAAAGATAGTTTTACTTATTTTTTTTCAAAACTGAATGCCTTATTTTTATTGTTTTATTGCACTGGCTACAGCCTCCAGTTGAATAGTAGGAAGAAGACCAGATATCTTTATCTTTGTTCTTGATATTAACAGAAAAGCATTGAGTATTTTACCATTAAGAATGATGGTAGCTGCAGGTTTTTCATAGAGGTCTTTATCAGGTTGAAAAGGTTTCATTGTATTACCAGTTTCTTCAGAGTTTTTATTAGGAATGGGTGTTGGATTTTTTCAAAGAATTCTTATGCATTCTTCATGAATTCAGATCTTCATTCACTAGACAACACAATCCATGTCCATGATGTTTTTTACAAAACGGGGTGTATGTAGTTTTGTGTGTGTGTATGTGCATTTTCAATCCAGTCTGAATGTATCTGTCTTTCATTTAGTGAGACTAACCTATTTACAATTAGTGTGCATTCTATTTTCTTGCCAATTGTTTTTCCACAGCTTTTCATATTTCCATATTTCTGTACTTTCTTATGTTCCCTTTTCTTTCCTACATTCTTCTGATTTAAAACCATACTTTCTATTTTTATTCTTACTGTGATTGAACTTAATTTGCCACATACATATGTTTTATTATGCCATTTCATTGTTTTAACTTATCAAATGTCTGTCTTATCTATATGAAAAAGATGAACCTTTTACCTCCTTTCAGGTTCCTTTATCCTATAGCATAAATTGTTTCTTAAAATATCTAGGAAAAAAATAATAAAAAGTAACATTTTAATTCAGTAAATAAAGAATGATGTGTTTAATAAGTGGCATTGGGATAATTATCTACCCAACAGGGGAAAAAAAAAAAGTTAAATCCCTATTGCCCTCCATGTAAATATAAATTTCATATGGATTAGAGATCTAATTTAAAGAACTAAAAACTACAATTTTAAAACTAAAAACATTAAACCATATTGATAAAAACCTCAGATTGTGGTTGTTATCATGCCATCAAGTCGGCCCCAACTCATGGGGATCTTTTGTATCACAGAATGAAACGTTGCCCTGACCTGTGCCATCTTCATGATTGTTGGTATGTTTAAGTCCATTGTTGCAGCTATTGTGTCATTGAGGGACTCCCTCATTTTCACTAACCCTTTACTTTACTAAACTTTTCTATCATTTGGGTTTTCCTAATGATGTAACCAAAGTAAGCAAAACAATGTCTCACCATGCTTGCTTCTAAGAAGCATTCTGGTTGCATTTCTTCTACAATTAATTTGTTCATTCTTCTGGCGGTCCACAGTAGAGTTAATACTCTTTGCCAATACCACAATTCAAATGCACCGATCCTTCTGTCTTCTGTTTAATTTCATATGCATATGAGGCATTGTTTTTTAGCAACACAGGAAACTCAGAAACCCTAAACTAAATCATGGCATATTTCTTGCATTCCATAAAATTTCTTTAAAAAAAAAATACATTTTGGTTTTCATCATGTTTGTGCCATAATTTACATACATTTTATATGAAGTTGCTAACTGCCAGTATTTTATTCTTGCTGAGAAAACAAATACACATTTTTTTTTTGCCACATAACTAAAACCTCCTTGCTTATTTCATATAGCAACTTACAGAAATCTATTATTTTCTTAAAAACTTTTCTTTTTTGTAGCCTACCAACTTCCTGTACTAGACCAGCTGCATAGGTATAATCAAGGGATTTATGCTCACTGTGCTTCTCAGCTAATTCTTTTCTTTTTCTCTCTCACTTATTTTTTATAACCTTGTTATCTTGAGTATGTCATCTAGAAAGTTCTTGATAACAGTGCATGGGGAAATGTTACAGAAGTTTTTTTTTTTTTTTGCCTTATATGTTCTGATATCTTAGTTGTGTCTAGAATTCTAGATTCAAACTAATTTATTCTTAGAGCTTAGAAGGCTCTCACATACATTATGGTGGTGAGAATTCTGATATCATTTTGATTTTCATCCTCAAAAATTAACATGCTTTTGCCTTTTAAGAATTTCTCTTTATCCCTTATGTTCTGAAATATTAGAAAAAGAATTCAGGTATATGTATGTATGTGTGCGTGTGTCTTTGTGTAAGTGTGTGTATGTGTGTGTGTGTTACCTTGAGGTCAACTGGATATTCCTTTAAAGTGAAAAGTCGTTTCTTTCTACACTTCTTGTAGTTTTTTTTGTCATTTATCTAAATCTCTCCTTTACTATATCTTTTGTTTTCTCTTTCTAGAATTTTATTAAATGACATTTTTGTTAGTACTGTATCACATTTTCTTTGCTGCTGTTTGAGAAATTTTATCAATTTTTGCTTCTAGCCCTCTATTGGAGCCCTGGTGGTGCAGTGGTTAAAAGCTCGACTGTTAAACAAAAGGTCAGCAGTTCAAATTCAGCAGCTGTTTCTTGGAAACCCCACGAGGCAGTTCTAATCTTGTACAGGGTCAGTATGAGTCGGAATCGACTAGATGGCAATGGGTTTGGTTTTCTTTCTTTTTTTTTTTTTTTAGCTCTCTATTGAACTTTAAATCTAGACATTTTCCCCCCCAAGAGGTCTTTTATATTTACTCAATTTTTCCTTTTGTTATCACATTGTATTTTTTTAGAAGCAAAAATATCATCCTGAATCTAATAAAAAAAATTTTTTATTTGTGATTTATTTAAAGTTTACTCATATTCCTTGAGTTTTTTATTTCTTCTAGGTTTAGCTGAACTGCTCTTTTTTATTTTTTCTTTATTAATGCTATTTATTTTCCTTACATTTCTGGTAAAACCTTGTCCATTATATTTAGGAATGGAGGGTATTTTTTTTGTTTGTTTAAGGTAGTTGGAATAGTGTTCTTCTTACGTGATGAGTTAGTAGGCAACTCTACGTCTGGTGCAGGAACTGTCAGCCAGAAGGCTTTGCTCTAAAGGCTGCAGGTAGAGTTGGCCACTAGACTGGAGGTCCCCAAGTGCCAGTGAGATAAGGACCTTTAGAAATCAGTCTTTCTCAAGAGGTAAGTTGGGTACTATCAAAGAGAGTGCTTTTGTTGTTTTTGTTTTATCGTGTTTTGTTTTCCAGGCAGCAGTTGCTCTATATGAGGATGGTGGAGGAGATGAGGAGAGCCAACAGGGCTGCCTTTCTAGACAAGCCAAACCAGACCATCTTTAGTCCTTGCACTGTTTTGGGACCCTCATTTCCACCCGCTAATCCTGTGCAGATCCTCTCTCGTAATCTGCCAAACTGGATATTACCTCATTTTCTGAGCTTGCATACTGATGGGAAAAGGCAGAAGATAGACAGGTCATCAAATCAATGAACTCTGTAATTTCAGATGGTGATTATTACCATGGGATTAATAAAATAGGGTGGAAATTATGGGGAGAGACAGGGAGAGTTACCTTACCTTTTTGCCTCAATGGATGAAGACTCCTTTTCACAGTAAATATTTGGAAAGAAAAAACATGAGGATTCTGAATTCTTTGTTTTTGTCAACATTTCACAATATTTGCTGTGCTAGTGAGGATGGAGACTAAACGCAAGCAAGCTTTGTTCTTTGAAATCCACTGACCAGAACAGTCATTTTTGAGATAGGGTTTGACATAAAGCATATCTTTATCTATAAATTTAAAAAAAGTTTTTAAGCAAATTAAAATGGCTCTATAATCACTGTGAATGGAGAAAGGAAGAAACATTTAAGTTCAACAGAAAATTTTATTTTAAATACAACTATTACCAACCATTTATGCCTGTCCCTAAAACAGGATCTCTGTAGATACCTAGATATCCACTATCCTAGCTTCTGGCACTAGGCACATTTGAAAATAATAAAACTAGAACTACATTACTTTTAAATACCCTCTAAAGCAGGCATCTTACTAAACCAGATTGACCTTTTCCCTTTTGAATCCAAATCAGTGGAGTTTGACTAAATGCCGAGAGATATATAGAAAATATCAGATGTAGAAATGTCAGGAAACCAGTAAAACTCTAACTTTCATATAATTTCTGGCTCCATTGTAAAGACTCAAGGGAAGCAGAAATCTTCCCATAAGTATCTGAAGAAAGAGCCTGCTGAGAAAAAAGTGGTATTTAGAAAAGGCAGGTGGGAGGAGGATCAAGGGAGAGGGGGAGGTCAAGAGTGCCACAGAATACCAGTTTGAGTAAAATTATCTTAGTACTCAGGTTATGATTATAAAGTGTGTGCACTGTCCATTTCTTTCCTTCACTGTTGTCTACTCCCACCTGATTCTTTTTCTTTTTAGCTCTTAATGAGGTCTCTCTATAGGGATGCTATGAGTCAGAATCAACTCAATGGTAATGGGTTTGGTTTGGTTTTAGTCACAAATAAACAGAAGTCTTTCCCAATACGTGTTCCATAGAACACCAGTTTCACAGGAAGTTAATAAGTGCTAAGACGTTGCAGGATAGGCGGGGCTCTGTGACCAAAGAAGTTTGGAAAAATTCTGTGTTAAATTTATACAGATTTGTTTACTGCAAAATTTCTCAGCATCTTTACTATTTGAGTGTGTGTTGTGAATCTCACCAGCACACAGGACCACGTGTTGCACAGGCCTGAGTTAGCACACATGCTTTCACGCAGCATCTGTAATGCAATTAGCTGAAATGAATTTTCACAGGTTTAGATGTTCCAAGCTTAAATGAAATGGGTTTTTCCAAGTCCATTACTGATTGATGCATCATATTTGAGAATCATGGCAAGGCCTTTGACCTTATATATATTTTAATCTTAAAATTGGAGCCAATAA
Organism: Loxodonta africana; assembly: GCF_030014295.1. Classification (NCBI taxonomy): domain Eukaryota; kingdom Metazoa; phylum Chordata; class Mammalia; order Proboscidea; family Elephantidae; genus Loxodonta; species Loxodonta africana. The sequence continues at coordinate 31,019,350 of NC_087353.1, read as the reverse complement.
TGACCTCTGGGGGCTATCACAAAATACATGCTTTTTCTTCCCACTTTACATTCCATTTCATACAATAACAAAGCACCAAAACACTTGTGGAAACGTCAAAGTTTTATGTTGGCTTTTTCATCTTTTTGTTGTTGTCCCAGTCACAGAATTTCTTTCTTCCGGCCACTGAAGAAGATTATCTTGTCACTCTGGATTTCCAGATCTCCAAATATCCAAGTGGGAATCGGTGCTGGTCAGATGATTTGGCCACCTTGAAAATTACTCTATGTTAAATGTGAGCAGCTAGATTTCAAAATTGCAATCAGATTTTTTTTTTTCCTCCAAAATCTTATAGTGGCATGTGTGTGGCGGGTACACACACATTCATTTGTATATACACAGTATTTATGAATGCCTCTATTGGGGGATATTTCTTAGCCCTATCAAATCATTTTCCTAGACCTGCCCTCCCTTCCTTTCTCTAGTGCACCCTCTGCAGGCTTCTGTGGGCTCCTCCCTGCCAGTCAGAGATCAGGCGTCCTCTGCTCTCTTTCTCTCTGAGTGCTGCATCTCACAAGTTCTATTCCTTTACTTTATTCTCTTCTCTTGATTGAATGACCAATGATAGAGATCGATCCTTGAATATCTCTCCCTGCTACACCATCTTCGTACTCTGCCTCCTGTTTCTATTTACGCTTAATTCAAATTATCTTCATTTGGATCTTAACTTCTGTAGTAAAGGGATGAGAGAAGGCAACAGATGTGCCCACGGCTCTTGGTGGAGGAATTTTAGCCTTTACATGTCACTAGATGATCATTTACGTCAATGAACTAACAGGCCTCAAGAGCTATAAAGAGAAATTTCTTATATTCTCTCATTTATTATCGGCTCATGTCATTGGCAAGAAATCACCTGTTTACTCAGAAGCTTCTCTCAGAACCTAAAAGCTTGATCCTATGATTCCTAGAAGTAATACAAAAAATGGCCATATTTTTATTTGGATTCCTCATTTTGTACCAAACTACGAGAATTTAAACTTCCTCAAAAATCAGTCCACCCACTCTTTTCTTTATGTCAGGAGATGATGCCATGTAACAAGTGCGAAATAATATTTATATACATCATCTCCAAGAAATCAGCATTCCATTTTGACTAATTATTTGCAGGGTGAGAGGAAGGGGGCAAACCTTCATATACCAAAGGCTGGGCTGATCCCATTTCTTCTCTTCTGAAAATCTTAAAAGCATCATGGAGTTTTTAAAGCAACAGACAATAATGAGAAATGGTCTGCTACTCTCTGTTCTCATTTTAGCTGCTCTTCTCAACAACTGCAAATGAAATTCACGGGCCATTCCATTAAAAATAACAATGGTAAAAAGGGGTATGTCATAAAGAGGAAAGTGAGAGAGATATTTATAATTTAAGACAAAAATACTGGCAAGGCTTTAAAAATTTTTTTTATAAAATTACAGATATATTTTTTAAGTGACCCATCTAGTTCATTGAAGACATAAATGCCTCAAGGAAAGAAATTATCTTTTTCTTATGCTTTACCAGCTGTTTTGCTCACTGGAGGTCTTGTTGTGCTACACAGCATGGCCTCATTAAGGATGCACAAAACATCAGGAATTAAAGTCTCCTTAACTGTCTAACTGTCACCAACCAGGGGACCAAAGACTTTAAACTCATTACCCACCCAATGAACCATGCACAACCTTTAAGTAACAAAATAGTATTTTACTGTCACCAAAAGTATACCAGTTTGACTTCTCTCTGTCATGGTAAATTTAATAATCAGTAACTCCTTGCTTAGCAAAACGTAGTGAATAAACAAACTTGCCCCTGCATCCAATGTTTCCTTCAGATAATTGTTTCCTGCTATCTTTTTTTTTTTTTTTTTTTTATCTTAGCATAGAGTGCCACAGCAGAGATGGCTGAAGGATGCTAAGATCTAGTCAAGCTGTATATTTTAATAGAGGACACCCTAAAAGTTGGGCCTTTTGTGACTATTATATTTCACTTTTCCCAAAGAACAAATGAAAGTCCACTACCAGTCCAATGGGAAAAGAGAGTGATAGGAGGTCCTTGGCTAATCTCTGGCTTAGTCCAGATATATCTTGACTGAGATGCATTAGTTAACCTTCCAACTCCATTAAAATCAGTTAGACTAGCACTTCTCAGTCGAAGGGTAGGGTCCAAGAAGCCAGTTAGTACTTGGTTAACAGTACTCCGTATATGTGTGCATGATTTGGGAGGTCAATAATAGGGGTTATCAGGGTGATTTGTATTTCTCAGTGAATTGTGACCAGCTACTCAGCAGTCTGACCAACTAATGTACATCTCATTTAATGTAATAACGTACATCAAGAGCTGTCAGGCCCTAGTGTAGAAAATGAAGAACTATGCATTGTACCACTTCATATGGAACTTTGCATATGGAACACTTTAAGGTTCTTAAGAGACCCATTGGGGTTTCTAATTATTGTGAAACATCTCCTGGAATCCAGAGAGAGAAGGTTCTTGGCAGAACTGCTTCTACCATTTCAAATGTTCACTGTGAAAATAATTAGATGATGAGATTTAGACAGAAACCGCTAACGAATATATTTTTTTTAAGTCTCTCTTGCTTTTTAATGTACAGAAAATGAAAATCTGAAATCGGCAAGCACGAAAGGAAAACAATATGGTGAAGTTCATTCTGGGGGTTGGATTGAGGGGTTTCTTTTTTCTGACTTAATGCTTGGCTTCCTGTGGTTACAAGTGGGGGGGATTTTTTTCATTTTTTGAACATTATACAATTCTGTTGAAAATTGGACCAAGGGTTGTTTTTTTAAACTTCTGTTCTAACTTTCTAATCTTAAGTGAGCCTCCATTGTTCCTCCAGGATTATGCCTGTTTCTTCAGAGGGAACCCTGACATTAGAAAAACTTGCTTTAATCAAACTTTAAAGTTATCTCCCCCTCCATGCCCCCAACCAGAACTAGAGAAACCCCACCCTCTGAAACTACGAGCCCAGCTAGCATGTAACCAATTAGGAGCCGTCGCTTGTACCCAAGACACAGAACATGTTTGTTCAATTACAACAAACAAATATGATTAGGAGTTTACAAAGCCATGTTTAGGGAAAGATGGACATTTCAAAAGAAATGCTGGGTTAAGAAGGATGTGGCTGTGATAAAAGTAAGTTGCATAAAATCCGAAAGGTGGATCAAACAAATGGGGACACAGGAGTCAAACCCTGTGCAAAACAACCAGGGCCTCAGGGCTGAACATATCGAGGATCCCTTTCTGCTGGCCTATAACCCAAGGGTTTTCATTATTCAAATGCCTACTAAGAATACACTCTGACTCTGGGAACTTATCCTTCTCTTCATCCATCTACTACATTCTGTCTGATTCACAGAAGAGAAATCAAGAAGGACCTGATTTGATGCCCTTATTTTTCTATTTCCAGCTCCACAAATCTGAGGACTTATTGTTTCCTCTGTTCTACTCTAGGTTAGTGGGGTCAGTGGTGATGGAGTGAGCGGTAGAATTCTCACCTTCCACGTGGGAGACCTGGGTTTGATTCATGCATAGCCAACATTCATCTGTCAGTGGAGGCTTGCATGTTGCTATGATACTGAACAAGTTTCAGCAAAGCTTCCAGACTAAGGCAGGCTAGGAAGAAAGGTCTGGAGCTCTACTTCCAAAAATCAGCCAGTGAAAACTCTATGGATGACAATGATCTGCAATGGATCATGGGGATGGCACAGAACAGATCAGCATTTCGTTCCATGGTGCATGAAGTAGCCATGAGTTGGGCACTGACTAGATGACAGCTAACTCTCTAGGTTAAGGCAACTTTCCATGTATTCCAAGGTGGCCTGGGGAGTGACTGCGTCTGTGCTCGTTTACCCACGCACATTTCCTCCAATTGCCTTCATTTGGGGATTTTTTATCAAAGTACTTGATGGACTCTCCTCACTAAAACAGAAGTCCAAACAAGATTCGTGGTGAGGGTTGCTTGAGCCAATATTGGTCATCATGTCCTCCCTGTTTTTGTTTTTAACAGCTTTATTGAGATATAGTTCACATACCGCACAATTCACCCATTAAAATCTGAAGTCTACAATCCAATTGTTTTTAGTATACTCACAGATATGTACAAGTGTCCCTGCACTCAATTCTCCCTGGTTTTTAATATCAGGTAAAACCTATCACAGTTCAGATTTCCAAGTCTCCCTTTTGCATACTCGTGGATTTCTACCAAATCTGTAACCACCATCCTTACCAAGCCCACTGCCATCTAGTTGATTCTGACTCATGGTGACCCATGTGTTACAGAGTAGAAATGCTTCATAGGGATTTGTTGGCTGTGGCCTTTCGGAAGGAGATCACTAGGGCTTTCTTCTGTGGCACTGCTGGGTTAGTAGTTGAGTGCAAACCACCCAGGGACCTAATACCCTTACCAGGTATCCAATAAGCAGTGTTTCAGGTGTGGTATTTAAGGTAGAACATAGGATATGATTCAATTCTTGCCTACAAGGACTTGTCTATTTAGAGGCTGGGGGGTGGTTAAGATTTATACAAATATGAGTACATATTTATTGAATGTGTACAATTTGTGCATCTATGTACACAGCACTTGTGACATTATGATATCCTATAACACTTCATATATTTAATCTTTGTACTATTGAGGTGGCATTTTGCTTTTTGTTCATTTGTTTCTTATTCTAAACTAATAGAATGTGTGAGAACTGTAAATTCCAGTCTGTCTTCCACGAGTGTGCTTCCTGATTCTGTCCTATATGCAAATGCAAGAACTATATCTTCAGGATGCAATGCATCAGGGTTTTTCCTCCCCCTCATTTCCTTATGAGATATCTTCAGGGGAGGTGCTGTCTCTGAATAGATGTAATTGCTGGCATTGTCAGGAGATCAGATATGGCAAGCTCTGTTACAGGTGCTGGGAAAAGAGAACTAAATAAAACCCACAACATCCTTACCTTCAACTGGAGAGTATTAGACAAGATGCAAATTAAATAAGCAAATACATATTAGACAAGATGGTGAAAAGTGTTGGAAAAAATAAGGATACAAGTACGACGAGTACACTGGAAGATTAATAGTTAAATTTTTTTTTTAATTAATTTTTATTAAGCTTCAAGTGAACATTTACCATTCCAATCAGTCTGTCACATGTAGGTTTACATACATCTTACTCCCTTCTCCCACTTGCTCTTCCCCTATTGAGTCAGCCCTTTCAGTCTCTTGTTTCGTGCCAATTTTGCCATCTTCCCTCTCTCTCTATCTTCCCATCCCCCCTCCGGTCGAGAGTTGCCAACACACTCTCAAGTGTCCACCTGATTTAATTAGCTCACTCTTCATCAGCATCTCTCTCCCCAGCACTGACCAGTCCTTTTCATGCCTGATGATTTGTCTTCAGGGATGGTTCCTGTCCTGTGCCATCAGAAGTTCTGGGGAGCATTGTCTCTGGGATTCCTCTAGTCACAGTCATACCATTAGGTATGGTCTTTTCATGAGAATTTGGGGTCTGTTTATCCCATTGTCTCCTGCTCCCTCAGGAGTTGTCTGTTGTGCTCCCTGACAGGGCAGACATCGATTGTGGCCGGGCGCCAACTAGTTCTTCTGGTCTCAGGATAATGTAGGTCTCTGGTTCATGTGGCCCTTTCTGTCTCTTGGGTTCTTAGTTGTCGTGTGACCTTGGTGTTCTTCCTTTGCCTTTGCTCCAGGTGGGTTGAGACCAATTGATGTATCTTAGATGGCCGCTTGTTGGCATTTAGGACCCCAGGCGCCACAATTCAAAGTGGGATGCAGAATGTTTTCATAATAGAATGATTTTGCCCATTGACTTAGAAGTCCCCTCAAACCAAGTTCCCCAGACCCCAGCCCCTGCTCCGCTGACCTTTGAAGCTTTCATTTTATCCCGGAAACCTCTTTGCTTTTAGTCCAGTCCAATTAGGCTGACCTTCCTTGTATTGAGTGTTGTCTTTCCCTTCACCCAAAGCAGTTCTTATCTACAGATTGATCAATAAAAAGCCCTCTCCCTCCCTCCCTCCCTCCCCCCTTTGTAACCACAAAAGTATGTGTTCTTCTCCGTTTTTTCTATTTCTCAAGATCTTATAATAGAGGTCTTATACAATATTTGTCCTTTTGCCTCTGACTCATTTCGCTCAGCATAATGCCTTCCAGATTCCTCCACGTTATGAAATGTTTCAGAGATTTGTCACTGTTCTTTATCGACGCATAGTATTCCATTGTGTGAATATGCCACAATTTATTTACCCATTCATCCGTTGACGGACACCTTGGTTGCTTCCAGCTTTTTGCTATTGTAAACAGAGCTGCAATAAACATGGGTGTGCATATATCTGTTTGTGTGAAGGCTCTTGTATCTCTAGGGTATATTCCGAGGAGTGGGATTTCTGGGTTGTATGGTAGTTCTATTTCTAACTGTTCAGGATAACGCCAGATGGATTTCCAAAGTGGTTGTACCATTTTACAATCCCACCAGCAGTGTATGAGAGTTCCAATCTCTCCGCAGCCTCTCCAACATTTATTATTTTGTGATTTTGGATTAATGCCAGTCTAGTTGGTGTGAGATGGAATCTCATCGTAGTTTTAATTTGCATTTCTCTAACGGCTAATGATCAGGAGCATTTTCTCATGTATGTGTTGGCTGCCTGAATATCTTCTTTAGTGAAATGTGTGTTCATGTGCTTTGCCCACTTCTTCATTGGGTTGTTTGTCTTTTTGTGGTTGAGTTTTGACAGAATCATGTAGATTTTAGAGATCAGGCGCTGGTCTGAGATGTCATAGCTGAATATTCTTTCCCAGTCTGTAGGTGGTCTTTCTACTCTTTTGGTGAAGTCTTTAGATGAGCATAGGTGTTTGATTTTTAGGAGCTCCCAGTTATCTGGTTTCTCTTCATCATCTTTGGTAATGTTTTGTATTCTGTTTATGCCTTGTATTAGGGCTCCTAGGGTTGATCCTATTTTTTCTTCCATGATCTTTATCATTTTAGTCTTTATGTTTAGGTCTTTGATCCACTTGGAGTTAGTTTTTGTGCATGGTGTGAGGTATGGGTCCTGTTTCATTCTTTTGCAAATGGATATCCAGTTATGCCAGCACCATTTGTTAAAAAGACTATCATTTCCCCAATTGACTGACACTGCTCCTTTGTCACATATCACCTGCTCATACGTGGATGGATTTATATCTGGGTTCTCAATTCTGTTCCATTGGTCTATGTGCCTGTTCTTGTACCAGTACCAGGCTGTTTTGACTACTGTAGCTGTATAATAGGTTCTGAAATCAGGTAGAGTGAGGCCTCCCACTTTCTTCTTCTTTTTCAGTAATGCTTTACTTATCCGGGGGTTCTTTCCCTTCCATATGAAATTAGTGATTTGTTTCTCTATCCCCTTAAAATATGACACTGGTATTTGGATTGGAAGTGCGTTATATGTATAGATGGCTTTTGGTAGAATAGACATTTTTACTATGTTAAGTCTTCCTATCCATGAGCAGGGTATGTTTTTCCACTTAAGTATGTCCCTTTGAATTTCTTGTAGCAGAGTTTTATAGTTTTCTTTGTATAGGTCTTTTACATCCTTGGTAAGATTTATTCCTAAGTATTTTATCTTCTTGGGGGCTACTGTGAATGGTATTGATTTGGTGATTTCCTCTTCGGTGTTCTTTTTGTTGATGTAGAGGAATCCAAGTGATTTTTGTATGTTTATTTTATAACCTGAGACTCTTCCAAACTCTTCTATTAGTTTCAGTAGTTTTCTGGAGGATTCCTTAGGGTTTTCCATGTATACGATCATGTCATCTGCAAATAGTGATAGCTTTACTTCCTCCTTACCAATCTGGATACCCTTTATTTCTTTGTCTAGCCTAATTGCCCTGGCTAGGACTTCAAGTACGATGTTGAATAAGAGCAGTGATAAAGGGCATCCTTGTCTGGTTCCCGTTCTCAAGGGAAATGCTTTCAGGTTCTCTCCATTTAGAGTGATATTGGCTGTTGGCTTTGCATTGATGCCCTTTACTATGTTGAGGAATTTTCCTTCAATTCCTATTTTGGTAAGAGTTTTTATCATAAATGGGTGTTGAACTTTGTGAAATGCCTTTTCTGCATCTATTGATAAGATCATGTGGTTTTTATCTTTTGTTTTATTTATGTGATGGACTACATTAATGGTTTTTCTGATATTAAACCAGCCTTGCATACCTGGTATAAATCCCACTTGATCAGGGTGAATTATTTTTTTGATGTGTTGTTGGATTCTATTGGCTAGAATTTTGTTGAGGATTTTCGCACCTATGTTCATGAGGGATATAGGTCTAAAATTTTCTTTTTTTGTAATGGCTTTTCCCTGGTTTTGGTATCAGGGAGATGGTAGCTTCATAGAATGAGTTGGGTAGTATTCCGTCTTTTTCTATGCTTTGAAATACCTTCAATAGTAATGGTGTTAAGTCTTCTCTGAAGGTTTGGTAGAACTCTGCAGTGCAGCCGTCTGGGCCAGGACTTTTTTTTGTTGGAAGTTTTTTGATTACCGTTTCAATCTCTTTTTTTGTTATGGGTCTATTTAGTTGTTCTACTTCTGAGTGTGTTAGCTTAGGTAGGTAGTATTCTTCCAAGAATTTATCCATTTCTTCTAGGTTTTCAAATTTGTTAGAGTACAATTTTATGTAGTAATCTGAAATGATTCTTTTAATTTCATTTGGCTCTGTTGTGATGTGGTCCTTCTCGTTTCTTGTTCGGGTTATTTGTTTCCTTTCCTGTTTTTCTTTAGTCAGTCTAGCCAATGGTTTATCAATTTTGTTAATTTTTTCAAAGAACCAGCTTTTGGCTTTGTTAATTCTTTCAATTGTGTTTCTGTTCTCTAATTCATTTAGTTCAGCTCTAATTTTTATTATTTGTTTTCTTCTGGTGCCTGATGGGTTCTTTTGTTGCTCACTTTCTATTTGTTCAAGTTGTCGGGACAGTTCTCTGATTTTGGCTCTTTCTTCTTTTTGTATGTGTGCATTTATTGATATAAATTGGCCTCTGAGCACTGCTTTTGCTGTGTCCCAGAGGTTTTGATAGGAAGTATTTTCATTCTTGTTGCTTTCTAAGAATTTCCTTATTCCCTTCTTGATGTCTTCTATAACCTAGTCTTTTTTCAGGAGGGTATTGTTCATTTTCCAAGTATTTGATTTCTTTTCCCTAGTTTTTCTGTTATTGATTTCTACCTTCATTGCCTTGTGGTCTGAGAAGATGCTTTGTAATATTTCGATGTTTTGGATTCTGCAAAGATTTGTTTTATGACCTAATATGTGGACTATTCTAGAGAATGTTCCATGTGCACTAGAAAAAAAAGTATATTTTGCAGCAGTTGGGTGGAGAGTTCTGTATAAGTCAATGAGGTCAAGTTGGTTGATTGTTGTAAGTAGGTCTTCCGTGTCTCTATTGAGCTTCTTACTGGATGTCCTGTCCTTCTCCGAAAGTGGTGTGTTGAAGTCTCCTACTATAAATGTGAAGGTGTCTATCTCACTTTTCAATTCTGTTAAAATTTGATTTATGTATCTTGCAGCCCTGTCATTGGGTGCATAAATATCTTCCTGATCAATTGTCCCTTTTATCATGATATAGTGTCCTTCTTTATCCTTTGTGGTGGATTTAAGTCTAAAGTCTATTTTGTCAGAAATTAATATTGCTACTCCTCTTCTTTTTTGCTTATTGTTTGCTTGATATATTTTTTTCCATCCTTTGAGTTTTAGTTTGTTTGTGTCTCTAAGTCTAAGGTGTGTCTCTTGTAGGCAGCATATAGATGGATCGTGTTTCTTTATCCAGTCTGTGACTCTCTGTCTCTTTATTGGTGCATTTAGTCCATTTACATTCAGCGTAACTATAGATAAATAAGTTTTTAGTGCTGTCATTTTGATGCCTTTTCATGTGTGTTGTTGTCCATTTCATTTTTCCACATGCTTTTTTGTGCTGAGACGTTTTTCTTAGTAGCTTGTGAGATCCTCATTTTCATAATGTTTAACTTTGTGTTTGTTGAGTCGTTACGTTTTTCTTGGCTTTTTTCTTGAGTTATGGAATTGATATTCCTTTTTGTGGTTACCTTATTATTTACCCCTATTTTTCTAAGTAAAAACCTAACTTGTATCCTTCTATATCGCCTTGTATCACTCTCCATCTGGCAGTTCAATGCCTCCTATATTTAGTCCCTCTTGTTGATTATTGTGATCGTTTATCTATTGATTTCCATGATTTCCTGTTGTGTGTATTATTTTGTTTATTTATTTATTTTTTAGAATTAGTCTTAATTTGTTTGTTTTTGTGCTTTCCCTATTTGAGTTGCGTTGATATCAGGACGTTCTGTTTTGTGACCTTGTATTGTGCTGGTACCTGATATTATTGGTCATTAGGCCAAATAATCTCCTTTAGCATTTCTTGCAGTCTTGGTTTAGTTTTTGCAAATTCTCTAAACTTGTGTTTATCTGTAAATATCTTAATTTCGCCTTCATATTTCAGAGAGAGTTTTGCTGGATATATGATCCTTGGTTGGCAGTTTTTCTCCTTCAGTGCTCTGTATACGTCGTCCCATTCCCTTCTTGCTTGCATGGTTTCTGCTGAGTAGTCTGAACTTATTCTTATTGATTCTCCCTTGAAGGAAACCTTTCTTTTCTCCCTGGCTGCTTTTAAAATTTCCTGTTTGTCTTTGGTTTTGGCAAGTTTGATGGTAATATGTCTTGGTGTTTTTCTTTTTGGATCAATCTTAAATGGGGTTCGATGAGCATCTTGGATAGATATCCTTTCGTCTTTCATGATGTCAGGGAAGTTTTGTGTCAGGAGTTCTTCAACTATTTTCTCTGTGTTTTCTGTCCCCCCTCCCTGTTCTGGGACTCCAATCACCCGCAAGTTATCCTTCTTGATAGAGTCCCACATGATTCTTAGGGTTTCTTCATTTTTTTTAATTCTTTTATCTGATTTTTTTTCAGCTATGTTGGTGTTGATTCCCTGGTCCTCCAGAAGTCCCAGTCTACATTCTAATTGCTCGAGTCTGGTCCTCTGACTTTCTATTGCGTTGTCAAATTCTGTAATTTTATTGTTAATCTTTTGGATTTCTACATGCTGTCTCTCTATGGATTCTTGCAACTTATTAATTTTTCCACTATGTTCTTGAATAATCTTTTTGAGTTCTTCAACAGTTTTATCCGTGTGTTCCTTGGCTTTTTCTGCATTTATCCTAATTTCATTTGTGATGTCTTTAAGCATTCTGTAAATTAGTTTTTTATATTCTGTGTCTGATAATTCCAGGATTGTATCTTCGTTTGGGAAAGATTTTGATTCTTTTGTTTGGGGGGGTTGGAGAAGCTGTCATGGTCTGTTTCTTTATGTGGTTTGATATGGACTGCTGTCTCCGAGCCATCACTGGGAAACTAGATTTTCCAGGTAATCAGCTAAAGAAAAATGCAGTCAGGTCCCTATCTGAATTCTCCCTCTGGCTCCGGGTATTCGGATGTTAATGGAGCCGCCTGGGGAGAGTGGGGGAGGGATCAGAGAGCTAGCACCACAGAATATAGAGCTGATCACCGTGTTCATGCTCCGCCCCCGTCCGCCGAAATCCGGGCGGGACGGCTCCCCGGTTGGGACGCTACTCTCCCCGCTCTGAGACCAGTCACTTCCTCCCAGGGACTTCTCCCTCCGGTGCGCGGCACCGCTCGCGCAAACTGGGTGGGCGTCTCCCGCAGGAACGTGTGGGCCCACCCCCAGGGTCTATTCAGGAGAATATAATTGGACCCCGCGCTCACGCCCCGCCCGCTTTTGCCAAAATCCCAGCAGGACGGCTCCCCGGCTGGGACGCTGCTCTCCCCGCTCCAAGACCTGTCACTTCCTCCCGGGGACTTCTCCCTCCGGTGCGCCGCTCCACAGGCGCGAACTGGGTGGGCGTCCCCCCACACGAATGTGTGGGCCCCGCCCCGGGGTCGCTTTAGGGAAATATAGCTGACCCCCCCCCCCGCTCGTGCCCCGCCCACTTCCTGCCAAACTCCCGGCGGGACGGCTCCCCCGCTGGGACGCTGCTCTCCCCGCTCCAAGATCTGTCACTGCCTCCCGGGTGCTTCTCCCTCCGGCTGCGCAGCTACGCCGCCTGCGCCAACCAGCTAGACTCTCTCCCGGGATGGGTTTGTGGGGGTAGGGCTGGGCCCCTTGTCTGTGCCGTCTGCCCCCCTGGGCTCTGCCCCAGATCGGGCTCCGAAGGTCACCTGCCTGGTACGCTGGCTCCCAGTTCTGAAAACGGTCGCTGTCTTCCCGTATTTGTTCGTTTTCCATCTCTAAGTCTGTGCTTGTTGTTCAGAGTTCATAGATTGTTATGTATGTGATCGATTCACTTGTTTTTCCAAGTCTTTGTTGCAAGAGGGATCCGCGGTAGTGTCCACCTAGTCCGCCATCTTGGCCCCGCCTCCCAATAGTTAAATTTTAAATATTTATTGAGCACCTACCATGTACTACATGCTTTCCTAGGCACTGTTCATACAATTTTCAATTAAAAAAAAATTAAACAAAATGGGAAAATATCCCTGTTCTCAAAGAACATATATTCTAGTAGAAGGAAACATATAATGGATAAGATATATAGTATGTGAGTCCCTGGGTGGCACAGTTAAGCACATGACTAGTAGCAGAAAGGTTGGCAATTCAAATTCACCCAGAGGTGCCTTGGAAGACAGGTCTGGCGATCTGGTTCTGAAAGGTTACAGCCTTGAAAACCCTATGGAGCAATTCTACTCTGCACACATGGGATCACCATGAGTCAGAATCTACTCAATGGCAACAGACAGCAACAACGATAGTATGTGAGATGGTAAAGAATACTAAGGAGACAAGTAAAATAGGGAATAGTAAGGTGGTTACATCTTGGGTAAAAATGGTTTGAGACATACGCCTTTGAACAGAAGAGTGACATCTGTTCATTTTTCTGGTTAATACAGACCTTCGGTGTCTGAGTAAGGAGAAGACAATGGTGGGATTAAATATCTTCCTACCTTGTTCTATGTACTCTTTTTTTTTTTTTTTCCGTAAACCTGGTCAAGTCTGGGTAGTTCTTTGTTTTTTCTTTATACACTGTATGCTTTATGCTATTGTTTTCGGGTGCCATTGAGTCAGTCCCAACTCATGGCAACCCCACCCACAAGAGAATGAAATACTGCCCAGTCCTGCTCCGTGCCCATGACTGATTGCAGATCAGATGTCGAGATCTATAGGGTTTTCATCGGTTGGTTTTTAGAAGTAGATCACCAGGCCTTTCTTCCTAGTCAATCTTAATCTGCAGGCTCTGCTAAAAACCTGTTCAGCATCTGAGCAACACACAACCTTCACTGACATACGGGTGGTGGTTGCGCATGATACGTATTGGCTAGGAATCGAACCCAGGTCTCCTGCATGGAAGGCAAGAATTCTATCACTAAACCATCAATGCCCTGATATGGCTTAGAGGTAGTAGAGATTCCTTTTAGATTTGGGATTTTTCTTTTTTTTCCTTTGATCACCGTCTTTAACTTTTATCACTATACATGTCTTCATGGTATTTTCTTAGGAAGTCAGAAAAATATTGCAACAGGAGTTGTTTAACAAATACCAGATTAAACTGTGAGGCATCTTATTTACTCTTGAAGATGACTCAACAAGGTTTTCACCATAGGCTTCAATTTTATAAGTGCAAAAACTGAGAGGCAGAGCAATGGAATGAAATGTCCAAGAGCTGTCAAGTGATTCCACCCATTAATTTAGTAAATACTGGCATCTACCCGACACCCAAGCGTAGAGTTTCCTTCTATTCACATTGCCTTGTTGTAGAGACTGCTGACTGCCTTCTCAATATCCACCTTTCCCTTCTTTCTTAGCTGCAGAACTTCTCTGTTATTAGGTGTAGCAATGTGTTGAGCTATGAAATGTTTCCCAGGTTGTCTTGCATCTAAGGATAGTCTGTGAGATGTAAAGAGAAGCTCATGGATGGGGCTTGCAGAAAAGCTCTTTAAGGGTCTGACCCTGCTGGGAGATATGTTCTTTTGTTCTTCCCCCTTCCTTCTTTTTTCTGCCTGCAACATGGATGGGACAGCAAGAATTCCAGTTGCCATCTTGTGATCTTGAGGTTGGACACATGTGTTAAGGATAGTGGAGCAAAGAGATAAAAGGGACCCAGAACATTGATGATAGTGTAGATCTATCGCACCCTCCCTGGACTGTCTCCCTCCAGGTTCCTTTTACGTGAGAGAAAAGGAATTTCCCACTTTGTTTATGACACTGCTATTTCACATCATTGTTATCATCAGTCAGATGAAATTTTTAATATTGTACAGCTCTCCGTATAGTATATTCTGTTAGGATAGGAAGTGACAAACTTATTTTGTTAGACCACACTTAGGTAATTATTAAATTCTCTTTTTTCAAAAGCAAAGAAACTTTTATAAAGAATGTAGTACCTGGCATGTGAAACATATTCTTCGAAAATCATGTTGTATCAATGGAGTAGTAATATTTTATGGAAAAAGATTTCCAAATAACCTGTTCCAATATGAGAGGAAGGCTCCACTCAAGAACTACTGAGTCCTGACTGGCAGCTGCATCAAGGACACCTTACTTAGAAACACCTCAAGATTCCCTGACTAGAGTTGAGGGTCATCTCCCCTTCCGTGTTGATCTCAGCTTCTCTGAAACTTTGACATTCTTTAATTGTTTACCTCAACCAGAAAAAAACAAGAGTAGTTGCTGTCAAGTCAGCTCCCACTGTTGGTGATCCCATGTGTTACAGAATAGAACCACTCCATAGGTTTTCTTGGCTGTGAACTTTCGGAACCAGATCACCAAACATTTCTTTCTATGGCTCCACTGGGTGATTTGAACCACCAGCCTCTGGGCTAGTAGTCAAGAGCTTAACTGTTTGTGCCACCCAGGAACTCCAGTTGTTTGCCTACCCTATCTCTTTTCAAGCAGCAGAAACATAACCATGACGGAAGTGTGTCAGGCACTTCAGTGCTGCTGAAACATTTCGGGAGATTATTTCCAAGGGATTCTTTTGTTTCTTTTTAAGAATCACAACACCTTGATGATTGTGGATCAATGTTCACACAAACCAAGGTAACCCTGCAAGACTTTCTTTGAAACTTAGTTCCAAATCAACTGGTAATTACTAATAATGTGTCAGCCCATGTGGCCTGCAGCTCCAACTGAATCTTTTTCAGTGTCCAGTTAATTTAACTCTGCTGATGTGTCTGTTATGAGATAAAGCAGAGGCTGGCACCATGTCACATGCTGTGAGTGGAAGGTCTTCTCAAAGACTTAAAACTCGGGATCAAGTCAACCTCTCAACTGATAACAGGCATCCTCAGCAAAGGACTGAAGTTCAGCATAGTTCGTCCAAAAGTAACTGCTCTTATATTTGCCAACGCTGTCATCTCTGCGTGCTTCAAATTAATATTAGATGAACACCAGAGCTCTGAGTGTATGCAGGTGGAAAACAGCCCCGTTTTTAGCCCTGAATTCACAATGTATTCCATAAAGGCCCAAAGCCTCTGAGTACCTGGTGGTTGAACATCAAATAACACTTGTGACCTCAGACTTATAGGTGAGGAGGGAAGGGGAAAGGCAGGGCAGCCCAATTGCATTTCCTACCCATGATCTTTTACTTTCAAAGGTCCATTCTCTAGACTGCTTCCCAGCTCAAATTCCATCCATTTCAATGAACGTTTATAAAAAGTTCATAGCTGAAAAAAATACTGTTCTAGGTACTGTGGGTGTTATAACACTAAATCAGATATGGACCCTATCCATTCTTCAAGATGTGCTTTAAAACCTACATCTTCTGGGAAGATTTTCTTTCCCCATACTTCTACCCTAACCTAAAATGGCCACTTACACCTTTAAACTATGACACCTTAGTTCTATAATTCTGTAATTCAGCATGTTTTGCTCAAGACACTTAATCTAATGCAATTCAGTAGAACATTAAGGAAGCAACATTTATGTTCTAGGCACTGTGGTAAATCCATAATAGAATGGAGGGTAAGATAAAGTTCCTGTCCTCCAGGAGCTATTAGTTTACTGAGACAGAAAAGCACTTATGCTACTCCACTACTTAAGCCAACTGACCTAGAAGTACAAACGAGAGTGCACTGTCATTGGCTACATAAAACTCATTCCGCCCATATTCTTTGCTAACAGAACTCCAATTTTGTTCAGAAAAATGATGTGCCCAGCCTAAAGTGATGAGTCATGATTGATTGAGGCCAATTATGACAATTGTTTTTTCTGATTTCCAAGCTTTCTTTGGAAGGTTTCCTCTATAATCCAAATTTAGCCAGTAAGCCCAAAGGCAAAGCATGATTGGCATGGTCCTTTCCTCTTTCATCCTTTTCTAGCCTTGAGTATGAATGCGATGTCTGGAGGTGGGGCAGGTAGGATGAAAACTGGGATCCTTTGGCTGAAATCAAACATCCAGAAGCATATGTCATATGTGATTTCTTTCATCATTATTCAGTTGACTCACACTCCACCCTCATCCCAGAGAAGAAGTGTCCTCTCAAGACCATGCAGTATCTTTCCTGATCTCTTTTATAGTCTCCATCCTAACTCTTTGTCTCTGTGGGATGGGTGAACCACAGAAATGTTGGCCTTTACATTATCAACACACTGAACTAAGGCCAGTGGTTGCCTATCCAAAACTTCTTGGTTTATTTAAAAAATAAAGCCCTTTAGTTTAAGCTGCTGGTGCTCATGAACTCTGTTATTTGCAACAGAACACACTCCTAACCATACAATATGCCTGAATTTTTCTTTCTGGGGTAATCTGGGGAGAGATAGCATATGTAGCATCACATTTGACTATTATTTACCATCTGTATTATCAATCATATCAATATTTACATGTATAAGTCTCCGCTGCTTTCTGAAATTGAAGGAGAAATAATATTTCATTATATGTCCTCACATTGCTGAGGCTGGTGCCCTGTTCAAAATAGATTTATAAACTATATACATTTCAAATTAGAAAAAGGAAAGGCAATTAGTCCAGTTCCAAAAAAAAACAAAGTTTCACTTTGTCTGACTCCTACTCAGGGCCAGAAGTTTCTCCTCTACATCCAGGCTGTAAGCCACTACCACCCCAAAGTCCCAGTGCCCTAACAGTCTCATAGGACAGCTACTAAAAACCAAAACCAAACCTACTGCCATCGAGTCGATTCTGACTCACAGTGACCCTATATACCCTATAGGACAGAGTACAACTGCCCCGTAGAGTTTCCAAGGAGCGCCTGGTGGATTAGAGTTGCCAGCCTCTTGTAACAGTTGTAGCACTTAACCACTACGCCACCAGGGTTTCCAGAGAGGCACTATTACTTAACGTCTTACAAGGCCACCAAGTGTGTGAATTGCAGACTGCATTAAAAAATGCTGGAGATGTGAAAGCTGAGAGTTCAAGAATCATACATTTCATATTTCTCCCTGGAGATGTAGATTTGCTACTTGGGCTTAATGGTTGTGGGATTTACTACGCTCTGAGGAAATGGCACTTTGAGTTAAGCTACACTGAATTCTGCACCAGACCTTCTGGGACTTGGTGGTGGGGACATAAGGAAGAGTAGCTAAAACAATCTCAAGGAGAAATTCTCCATCTGTTGCAAGTCATGTTTGTGAGGTCTTCACTGGGCACATTTTAGAGTCTTCCTCTAACATGAAATGCTACTTCAGAGAGTCTGACAGGGATAGATTAAAAAAAAAAAAAAAAAAACTGGTCCCCAAACCAAAGTACGAATATTGTGCTCACTATATGGAACCTTTCTTGATTAACCAAGACACACTTGTACAGTTTTCTTTTCCACTTGTTACTAACATGTGCAGTTTTTTTTTTTTTGTTTATTTGTTTAGCTCTGGGTAGGAATCTGAGGATCTGAGTTCTAGGCCACCTTTCACTACTGACTAGTCACATGGTCATGGGTTTAAAGTCTCCTCTAGCTTTAAAATTCAATAACCCTGCCACATATACATCTATTATCTCAAATGGTTAAAAAACTTCAGACAACTTGGACATGTTTAGTCTGCAGAAATGAAGACGGGAAGAGGCATTGCGGCTTTTTCATTTCATGTCAAACCCTCAGACCAAGACATTAGTCAGTGAAGACAGGGTTGGGAGTAAAAGCTTTGAGTTCCTAAGTTAGGTAATGGTTAAATATGGGAAAATAACCTCAAAGTTGCTAAGAGCAATGGTATTTATTTAAAAATGCTTATATGGCCAATTTCATGACCAAGGACAACCTTCTCATCATGGAAGAGCATATTATTATTGATATTAATACCCATCATAAGTATACTATCCCAAAAGAAACCCATTGCTGACATGTTGATTCTGACTCATGGCAACCATATAGGACAGAGTAGAACTGCCCCACAGGGTTTCCAAGGCTGTAAATCTTTTTGGAAGCAAATTGTCACATCTTTCTCCCACCATGTGGATTGTGGGTTCAAACCGCCAAACTTTCTTAGCATCTGAGCACTTTAACCACTGCACCACGGGGCTCCTCTATAAACGTATTACCTACCATTTATGTTACCACTTATGCATAAGACACTGGGCTGTATGTTTTATATACATTACGTCTTTACTACAGTAATAAAAGTTAGATATTGTTGTTATCATTTGAAGGTGATAAAATTGACACAAACTGTCTTAGGGTACCTAATTAGATGATTTCAAACCCAAGAAGATCTTGCTTAAAACCTACTAGTATGTCACACTCGCTTTCAAATAGGAGCATATTGGGGCACAGACTGCACAAAAACTCAGATTTTAAACATCTCAGGTGATCTTATTAAAAGTTAATGCTACCACAGCTCCCTCTTTGGTCTCTATCAGCCACTTCTAATTTCTGCCTCACTCATCTACCATCTTTTGCCTCCTGTTAAAGAGTAGGAAACCCTGGTGGTGTAGTGGTTGAGACCTGCGGCTGCTAACCAATAGGTCCGCAGTTTGAATCTACCAAACACTCCTTGAAAACTCTGCACAGCAGTTCTACTCTGTCCTGTAGGGTTGCTATGAGTCAGAATTGACTCAATGGCAATGGGTTTGTTTGCTTTTTGTAAGGGAGTAAAAAATGCAAGTAAAGAAGAACTACATAAGCACAAATCCTTTATCTTTTAAGCTTCAAATAGTCGGGTGTTTACTTTGTTTCTTGCTAAATTCCTCATGACCATAACACTGCCTGGCTTATATTAGGCATTCAAAAGGTTCAGAGCTGAATAAATGAATGACTCTGACACAGGTTGTCCCAGTGATTACACTTTAGCAGTCACACAGTTTTCCTCCTTGCTTTTAGGTTGACACCCTGTTTCTCAGATGCTAGATGAAGGAACTAGAGCATCCTTCCCCAATGGCACCACTTACAACTGCTTTACAGACAACAGGGCCTGAGTTCCTGATAGCAAAGTGCAAAGGTATCTGGCAACATCAGGGCCTGTTCTTCCTTTTGGAAGAGAGAAAGTATGGTCTAGTAATCAAGAACACGGCTTCTAAGGCCACATCCCACATACATTCCCTGGGTTCCAGGACATTCTGACCTAGCCATGGAATCATTGCTTCCCTTATTTATGGACATTTCACTGTTTCTCTGGACTCTATTCATTTTGTCTTCAGAGAGCATAGGCTGGTCCTCAGACAAAACTCAGAAGTTTGTGCTTCCTTACCTATTAAACGGGTCTCCACACATTGAAAATGTAGATAATAACATTTATCTCATATGATTGAAGAATTAAATAAAATATCACATGTAACATGTCTGAGGCATGGAGGAGTTCAATGAATATTAAACGGAAACTTTGTTATCAAGGACTTTGAGCTCTAGATGTATCAAGGAATTTATGGTATACTTAAATATTTGCTCCGATAGAAATATAATAGCAAGACTTCATCTCATGTACTTTGGACAGGTTATCAGAAGGGACCAGCCCCTGGAGAAGGACATCATGCTTGGTAAAGTAGAGGGTCAGTGAAAGATGCTCAATGAGATGGATTGCACAGTGGCTACAACAATGGATTCATGCACAGCACTGATTTTGAGGATGGAGAAGAACCAGGTAGTGTTTTATTCTGTTGTACGTAGGGTTGCTATGAGTTGGAACTGACTTGATGGCATCTAACAACAGCAACAAGTAATATACAGGCTTAGATTAAAAAAATTAATTGGAAGACAGCTTTTGGTCTATACATGTTCAGAGTAAAAGAGAAAAAAGGAAACTAAAGGCTCAGGGAAGAAAGTAGTCTACATGACTAGTAGTCTACACAAAACACGACCTCATCTACCCTGAGACCAGAAGAACTAGATGGTGCCCAGCTACCACTACTGACTGTTCTGATCAAGCACGCAATAGATGGATCCTGATAAAATGGGAGCAAAATGTGGAATAGAACTGAAATTCTTAAAAAGTACAAACTTACCGGACGGGTTGAGACTAGAAGACTCCCTGAGACTATCACCCTGAGATTATCTTTAAACCTTGAACTGAAACTATTCCGTGAGGTCATCTTTTAGCTGAATAACAGGCTGACTCATAAAATAAACAATATCACCCATGAGTACTGTGATCCTTTAAAAAATCATCTGTATGATATCAAACATTAACATTTACTCTAAAGCAAAGATGAGAAGCCAAGGGGGCAGGGAAACTAGATTACTGGAAACAGAACAACCAGAACGGAAATAATGAGAAAGTTGACACACTATGAAAAATCTAACCAATGCCACTGAACAAATTGTGCAGAAATTGTTAAATAAGAACCTAATATGCTGTGTAAACTTTCATCGAAAACACCATCAAATATTATTTTAAAAAATTAATCAGAAGAAATACATTGTTTAAGTGATTTTAAATATCCTGTAATGAAAACTCCTTCCTAATTCAAGTAAACACACAAAAAAAGGGAGAATCTTGAATACTAAAGGATTTACTATGGTTTATTATTTGCTAATGGAAATGTTTTTTTTTTAATGGAAATGTGTATATGTACGTTGTGTTTAAGACTTGCTTATTATCCTTTTAAGATGTATTATTTTATAAAATATAAGTTTATAAATTCAAAGGGTATAAATGAGTGTGTGTACATATATATACATGTATATGTATATATATGTATCTAGACATGCACACACATACACATAAATATATATATTTTGTCATCCTTATATCTTTCCTCATCCCACAGCCCACTCCCTCCCAGAGACAACCCCTTTAAAGCCTTAGAGCTATTTCATTAAGTACTCAACTCATATTTTAAGAAATATACATACATATAATTGGTCACTTGGCTCATCCATTTTAGAGATTATCTTTCAACTTCCTATTATTACAGATGAGAATTTTAACTTACCTACTCCTCCTTTCCCATCCGCACTTGCTTCTCAGTCTCTAACCCTAGTGTTGTAACTACCATCTTAACGAGTATCTCCTAAGTCCCTAGCTCACAGACTGTCTGGAAATCCTTCAGGTCTTATACTTACAAGGCCTTGCTCTGATAATTAGTTGTGTAGAATTACGTTGAATGGATTTGGCTTCATATATTGCTCCTGGTCACAGAGGATCTAAATGACACTGTAATTTGTGCAGATAAGTAAAATAAAACCAATATGAATATGCTTATTAAGATACCTCAAGTTGGAATTTTTTAATATAAAAAAATTCTAATTGAACAATTAAGATGTCATTCCTGATTTAATCACTTCAGAAATGATTAAAGTAGCATTTTCTTACCATAATATCAACAATCTAGCTATGAGAAAACGATGTTTGTATTTCTTGAAATATCAACCATTTAGGCAATAAAAGCTCTAAAGTCTTCACACATATCTGAGTGCCTATTATGTGATGGATGCTTTCACAACTATCTCTCATTTAATATTTACAACTTTTTTTTTTTATAGGCTGGTATTATCATTATCTCCATTTTAGAGAAGAGGAACCAAAAGCTGAGATGGCAAACATTTCCTATGGGTGGCATAAATCTCAGGCCTAGGGTTTGAATGCACTTCTGTTTCCCGGACCAGTGCTTTTTCCACTCCATTACAGTCTATTTCTACGGGTTCTGCTTAAAATCCCTGCATCATTATGGCAACGTGGCTCCAGTGTGAGATAGTCCAGCTTGCTCTACAGATGGGTGTGTGCAGCAAGAAACTACAACAAGAAATGATGGCACCATTACAAGTCAATTTATCATGCCTTTCCCCAGTCATGTAATGCTTTACTCTCCTAGATGCGCAAGGGCCCTATCTTAGGCTGGGTCCTCTAGAGAAGCAAAACCAGTGAAGAGTGTATATATATATATGTGTATGTATGTATATAAATATACCCCCCCCTAAAAAAACCATTGCCATTGAGTCAATTCTGACTCATAGCAACCCTATAAGTCAGAGTAGAACTGCCCCACAGAGTTAACAAAGAGTGCCTGGTGGATTCAAACTGCCGACATTTTGGTTAGCAGCCATAGCATTTAAGTACTACACTACCAGGGTTTCTGATATATAGAGAGAAAAGGAGAGAGAGAGAGGGAGGAAGAGAGGGATTTATATCAAGCAAATGGCTTATGCAGTTGTAGAGGTTAGAAAGTCCCAAGACCATAGATTAGGCTGGAGGCTTCTCCTGACTCACATAGCTGCAGGGACAGGCAAACCCAACTTTGGTAAGTCAGACAGCAGCCCTCTGGCTCATAGGCTGAGGAGGCTGATGAATCCCAAGACTGGCAGGTAAGCTGCTAGTTCAAGTCCCAAGAACCAGAGTTCAGATGAGGATCCAGAGTGAGCAAAAGCCAGAGAGCGTTGCCAGGAAGTCCACACTAATTGGGTACAGGCCACACCCTGAAGGAAACTCCCCTTCAACTGATTGATTGCTCATAGCAAATCTCATCATGGAGGAGATTACATTATATCAGATCTCATTACAGAGGTGATTACATCATTGCATAACTGACAAACTACATCATAACTGCCAAACCACTGAGAATCACGGCCAAGCCAAGGTGACACACAACCATAACCATCATAGGCCCCATTGTCAAAAGCACTCTTCTAAAGCCATTCCACTACCCGCTCACCTCACCATGAGAAAGTGCGTTCCATTTAGTTAAAGCTTTTCTGCCTCCTCTTGTCACATCCTTAGGGACAAAGGAACAACAGATAATAGCCTTAATGTCAGAATAATTTAGTTTGCATTCTCTATCTGGGACCCTTTGTGATCCAGTGGTAGACTTCTCACCTTCCATGCAGGAGGCCCAGATTCGATTCCCAGGGAACTCACCCCATGCACAGCCACCATCTGTCTGTCAGTATAGGTTTGCATGTTGCTGTGATGCTCAACAAGTTTCTGTAGCTTCCAGACTAAGATGGACTAGGAAGAAAGGCCTGGTGATCTCCTTCCAAATATCAGCCATTGAAAGCCCTATGATCAGCAACTGATCATGGGAATGGTGCATAACTGGGCAGTACTTCATTTCATTGTCCATGGGGACGCCATGAGTTGGGAGCCAACTTGATGGCAGCTAACAACAGCAATATTTTCTTTCTCTAGTACTCCTTCTAACATCTCCAAGATAGAAGCATTCATCCTTGTGCATGCTGCCTGGCAGTCTGTGACTGACTTTGGCTACTCCCCAGGGCTGACGGTTTTTAGTGCCTCCATTCACAAGCGCTGTTACTTCACACTCCTTGACTGCCTGAATTCCAGAATTTTGTCTGCTTCGACTTTCCATCTATAGTTTAATAAAATTTTACTGAGCATAAGCTATGCCCCAAGCACTACGTTAGACCCTGAGAAGTAAAAATGTGAAAAGGAGATGAATTTTGCCCTCAAGGAGTTCATAGTCAGATGGAAGAGCAAAGTCCACAAAAAGGTAACTTTGATGAAAAGTGCTAACTGCAGTAATATAGGTATGGGAGAACAACGAAGGCACTTAAGCCAGCCTGGGGCTTGAAACAGGCTTACATGGAAGGTAACTGTTGTCGAATCTTGAAAAGCAGATGAGAATTAGCAATACGAAGAAGTAAAGGGTGAGGACAGCACTCAAAAGCGGAGACGCTGATCACCATGATATGGGGACGACTATATTTTATATTGCTACA
Source organism: Loxodonta africana (assembly GCF_030014295.1). Taxonomy (NCBI): domain Eukaryota; kingdom Metazoa; phylum Chordata; class Mammalia; order Proboscidea; family Elephantidae; genus Loxodonta; species Loxodonta africana. The sequence goes on along the minus strand of NC_087353.1, from coordinate 30,995,220 downwards.
GCCTATGATGAGATGAGGTAAGCAGTTAGAGATAATGGTACAGGCAGGGAAGCGTCCCAGTATTTGGGGCCTCATGAACTGACCAAGGAATTAGGACTTAAAATGTAGTTAATGGGAACCACTGAAACGTTTCATCAGGGTTGTGACAAAGGACAGATTTGCATTCTAGAAAGATCACAATGGAGGCATGTATGAGATTGAATGGGCACAGCTTGGGGGACACTGGAAGGGATCAGGGAGACTAGGCAAGAGGCTGTTGTGGGCCTTGAGATAGATGGCCTGGACTCCTGCAGTAGCAGTGCCAATGAAGAGGTGTGTTTGGATTTGAGAGATATCTTGGGCCTCTTCAACCTCTCTAAAACCTTACCTGTCTCTCCAAGTGTTATCTGAAGCCTGGGGCCTCTCTCCTTGGCTGCTGGCCACTGTCTACTTTGCCTGGTCTGGAGTTTGTGTGGCTATTCAATCCTTTCCTTCAGGCCTTCTGTGCCCTCTTGTACTTCTGGTTCCCAAACTTGCCACTGCCCTGGTCATTTGGGCTTTAAGTTGATCCTACCATTATTCTAAATCATGTATGCTGTTAGGTTTCCCTCCATGGCATTGGCCCACAATCACTTATTTTCAATTAAAAAAATCAAAAACACTCTTAAAACCAAGTATTTTCATAAGTTTGTAGCAAACTCATTTGGCCACAAAGTTAGAGAAGCCCTAGTGGGACAGTGGTTAAAGTGCTCAGCTATAAACTCTCAGCAGTCCGAACTCACCAGCCACTCTGCGGGAGAAAGATGAGGCAGTCTACCTCCGTAAAGATTTACAGTCCTGGAAACCCTACGGGGCAGTTCTACTCTGTCCTATATACGGTCACTGTGAGTCGGAATTAACTCAACGGCGGTGGGTTTTCGTGACCTAATTGAGTCTTAGCTATTTCCATCAATCCAGTTGTGCTACGAGAGACCCATTCTGTACGCTTTTAAAACTCTATCAAGGAACTCCACTGAGAAAGCAGCTGCTCCATTTAAAGTGTTCAGAAATATCTCTGCCAGTTTTTAAAAAAATATATGATTTCAAAGACCTATTTAACCTTTGCACTGATGTTTCAAAGCCATGGTTGATTCAATTTTAAAGAAACATTTAAAAACAGATAATATTTTTTGCAGTATCTTAGCAACAGGTGATTGAACCCATGCCTAGAACTAGGAGCTGAGATTTTGCCAAAAGGGCCACATACTATTGATATCTTCCTTTTAACAAATGGAATAAATCTAATATTGTTTTGGACAACTTGTGCTGGGTTACATCAGAATAAGAAATCCTGACAACAGAGCAACAATAGGGGAAGGGCAAGAAGGGACTAAAGGGTAAGTCCCATTGATCCTGACAGCTTTTGAGAGCGAAAAGCAAATATCACGAGTTCCTTGATTCCTAAACTTCAACTCAGGTACCTAAAGCCAGAATGCTCAGGTGAATTTATTCCTTGCATCCCCACTCACTCAGAACTCAATTGTCCAGCAGCGATCTCTGAGACAGAGAGCTTCACCTCCACTCTTCATAGTCTACCCCAAGCTGGAAGCCTGTGACATTAGAATCAGTGACTCTTAACCCATCTGAGAATTTGATCTAAACCTCACTCTAGAAAATGGCAGCTATGAAACACAGCTGCAAACTATTTGTATTATTTCAGTGGGTTTACAGAACCAGTTAAGGCCAACTTTGAATCCCATAATCGTCCACTGTTCCCTGGTTAAAAATCCCTCTGTTACAAGGTCAATTTATAGCAATAAATGCACACATTCAAAAAGAAGAAAGAGTCAAAATCAAAGAATTATCCCTATAACCTGAACAAATAAAAAGAGAGTGTCATGGATTGAATTGTGTCCCCCTCAAAATATGTATCAATTTGGTTAGGCCATGATTCACAGTACTGTGTGGTTGTCCTCCATTTTGTGATTATAATTTTATGTTAAAAAGGGTTAAGGTAGGATTGTAACACCATCCTTACCCAGGTCACATCCCTGATCCTGATGTAAAGGGAGTTTCCCTGGGATATGGCTTACACCACCTTTTATCTCTCAAGAGATGAAAAGGAAAGGGAAGCAAGCAGAGAGCTGGGGACCTCATAACAAACAAGAAAGCAGCAACAAGAGCAGAGTGCCTCCTTTGGACACAGGGTCCCTGCGCCTGAGAAGCTCCTTGACCAGGGGAAGATTGAGGGCAAGGACCTTCCTCCAAAGCCAACAGAGTGAGAAAGCCTTCCCCTGGAGCTGGCACCCTGAATTTAGACGTGTAATGTACTAGACTGTGAGAAAATAAATTTCCATTTGTTAAAGCCGTACACTTGTGGTATTTCTGTTATGGCAGCATTAGATGACGAAGGCAGAATTTGGTACCGAGAAAGTGGGGTGTTGCTGTAACAGATACCTAAACTGTGGAAGTGGTTTTGAAACTGTGAATGGATAGAGTTGCGACAGTGGCAGAGGACCAGCACAGCAGAGAAGCAGCAGCAGCAGAGAACCAACAGCAGCAGAACCAGAAGACCAGTGCCAGATGGTGCTAGAGCAGACCCATGGAGCACGAGAGCTAAATGCCTGTGTGCAGGAGGCTTCCTGGTGGAGTGGGATGCCTCTGGGCACTTATTGGTGGAGCTAGGCTTGCTGACCCATGGAGCCAGAGAACTGAGTGCCTGTATGTAGGAGGCTTCCTGGTGGAGTCGGGTGCCTCCAGGCACTTATCAGTGAGCCACAGAGTTTTGGAATACTTGTCCCAGCAGGGCAGATGTGGGCTTGAAGCCCAACAAGCTGAGAGACCAAGAAACCAGGAAGCAGAAGCTGAAGAGACAAGGAACACAAGAAGCCAAGCTGCTCAGTCTCAAACGTTAAGGCCAAGACCTCTGGGGTTTCAAAGGGTGGATCCATGGCCTCTGGTGTTTCTAAGGGTAGAGTTGCCACTCAGATGGACTAGGAGAATTGTGTGTCTAAAGCTGAGGGAGCAGAGTTGCTGTCCCAGTAGGCCTGAAAGGCGGAGCTGAAGCCCAGGGCTGAGGGGCCTCCACTCAGAATCTGGAGAGTGTGGCCAATACCTAGAGTCTTGAGGGCAATAGCCTTTGTGTAAATTGTCTCAGAGAACAGAGGATTATTTTCAAAGCTTTGAGGGCTAATGTAATGTGTTCTGCTGATTTGCTTGGTGCCTGTTATCCCTTCCTTCCTTCAGTTCCTCCATTTGTAATGGAAATGTCTAGCTTGTGCCTGTTCTGCCATTGCACCATTGGAAGTAGATGACTTGTATCCTAGATTTCACAGATAAAGGGGAATTTTTGGATTTTGGACTTGGAGTTAAGACTTTTGCTATGACATGATGGGATGAATATGTTTTGCATGTTGCAAGAACGTGATTTGCTAGGGACCAAAGGATGGAATGTCATGGGTTGAATTATGCCCCCCCCAAAAAATGTATATCAACTTGGTTGGGCCATGATTCCCAGTATTGTGTAGTTGTCCTCTATTTTGTGAATGTAATTTTATGTTGAGAGGGTTAGGGTGGGATTGTAACACCACTCTTACTCAGGTCACCTCCCTGATCCAAGGTAAAAGGAGTTTCCCTGGGGTGTGGCCTGTACTACCTTTTATCTCTCAAGAGATAAAAGGAAAGGTTAGCAAGCAGGGAGTTGGGGACCTCATAACACCAAGGAAGTAGCACCAAGAGCAGAGCGCCTCCTTTGGACATGGGGTCCCTGCATCTGAGAAGCTCGTCAACGAGGGGAAAATTGAGGACAAGGACCTTCCTCCAGAGTTGATGGAGTGAGAAAGCCTTCTCCTGAGGCTGACACCCTGAATTTGGACTTATAATCTATTAGACTGTGAGAAAATAAATTTCTCTTTGTTAAAGTCATCCACTTATGACAGCATAAGTGGATGCATATTTCTGTTATGGCAGCATGAGAAAACCAAGACAGAGCAATAAAAGAAACCCCGAGTCACCAGAAGAAAGCAAATAATAAAAATTAGAGCAGAATTACATGAAATAGAGAACAGAAAAACAATTGAACGAGTTAACAAGACCAAAACCTGGTTATTTGAAAAGATTTACAAAATCGATAAACCATTGCCCAAACTGACAGAAGAAAAACAGGAGAGGAAGCAAATAACCTGAATAAGAAATGAGATGAGTGATATCAAAACAGATTCAACTGAAATTAAAAGAGTCATATCAGACTACTATGAAAAACTGAACTCTAACAAATTTGAAAACCTAGAAGAAATGGATGAATTTCTAGAAACACACTACCTACCTAAACTAACACAAACAGAGGTAGAACAACTAAGTAAACCCATAACAAAAGAAGAGATTGAAAAGGTGATCAAAAAACTCCCAACAACAACAACAAAAAGCCCTGGCCCTGAGGGCTTCACTGGAGAATTCTACTAAACTTTCAGAGGAGAGTTAACACCACTACTACTAAAGTATTTCAGAGCAAAGAAAAGGATGGGCTACTCCCAAACTCATTCAATGAAGCCAGCGTATCCCTGATACTAAAACCAGGTAAAGAAAGCACACACACAAAAAAGAAAGAAAATTATAGTCATATATCCTTCATGAACTTAGATTCAACAATCCTCAACAAAATTCTAGCTAATAGAATTCAACGACATATCAAAAAGTAATTGACCATGACCAAGTGGGATTCATACCAGGTATGCAGGGATGGTTCAATGTTAGAAAAACCATCAATGTAATCCACCATATAAAAGACAAGAACTGCATGATCTTATCAGTTGATGCGGGAAAGGCATTTGACAAAGTTCAACACCCATTCACGATAAAAACTCTCAGCAAAATAGGAATTGAAGGAAAACTCAACATAATAAAGGGCATTCAGACAAAGTGAACAGCCAACATCATCCTAAATGGAGAGAGTCTGAAAGCATTCCCCTTGAGAACAGGAACCAGACAAGGATGACTTTTATCACCACTCTCATTCACCATTGTACTAGAGGTCCTAGCCAGAGCAATTAGGATAGATTAAAGAAATAAAGGGCATATAAACTGGCAAAGAAGAAGTAAAAGTATCACTGTTTGCAGATGACATGATCTTATATACAGAGAACCCTAAAGAATCCTCAAGAAAACTACTGAAATTAAAAGACAAGTTCAGCAGAGTATCAGGGTACAAGACAAACATACGAAAATCAGTTGGATTCCCCTACACCAACAAAGAGAATGTTGAAGAGGAAATTAACAAATTAATACCATTTACAATAGCCCCCAAGAAGATAAAATACTTAGGAATAAATCTAACCAGAGACAGAAAAGAACTATGCAAAGAAAATTAAAAGACGCTACTGCAAGAAACCAAAAGAGACCTACATAAGTGGAAAAGCATACCTTGCTCATGGATGGGAAGACTTAACATTATAAAAATGTCTACTCTACTCAAAGCCATCTATAAATACAATGCAATCCCGATCCAAATTCCAATGACATTTTTTAATGAGATGGAGAAACAAATCACCAACTTCAAATGGAAGGGGAAGAGGCCCTGGATAAGAAAAGCATTACTGAAGAAGAAGAATACAGTGGGAGGCTTCATACTATACTGCCACAGTAGTGAAAACAGCCTGGTACTAGTACAACAACAGATACATAGACCAATGGAACAAAATTGAGAATCCAGACATAAATCCATCCACAGATGAGCAGCTGATATTTGGCAAAGCCCCAAAGTCTGTTAAATAGGGAAAAGACAGTGTCTTTAATAAGTAGTGCTGGCATAACTGGATATTCATCTGCAAAAAAAACGAAACAAGACCCATACCTCACGGCATGCAAAAAACTAACTCAAAATGGATCAAAGACCTAAATATAAAATCTAAAACAATAAAGATTATAGAAGGAAAAATAGGGACAATGCTAGGAGCCCTAATACATGGCATAAACAATATACGAAAGATTACTAACAATGCACAAACACCAGAAGAGAAACTACATAACTGGGAGCTCCTAAAAATCAAATACTTATGCTCATCCAAAGACTTCACCAAGAGAGTAAAAAGACTACCTACAGACTGGGAAAAAGGTTTTGGCCATGAAAATTCCGATCAGCGTCTGACCTCTAAAATCTACATGATACTGCAAAAACTCAAAAACAAAAAAGACAAATAACCCAATTAAAAAATGGGCAAGGGATATGAACAGGCACTTCACTAAAGAAGACATTCAGGTGGCTAACAGATACATGAGGAAATATTCACGATCATTAGCCATTAGAGAAATGCAAATCAAAACTACAATGAGTTCCATCTCACTCCAACAATGCTGCCATTAATCCAAAAAACACAAAATAGTAAATGTTGGAGAGGTTGTAGAGACACTGGAACACTTATACACTGCTGGTGGGAATGTAAAATGGTACATTCACTTTTGAAATTGATTTGGCACTTCCTTAAAATGCTAGAAATAGAACTACCATAGGATCCAACAATCCCACTCCTTGGAATACATCCTAGAGAAATAAGAGCCCTCACACGAACAAATACATGCACACCCATGTTCATTGCAGCACTGTTTACAATAACAAAAAGATGGACACAACCAAGGTGCCCATCAACGGATGAATGGATATATAAATTATGGTACCTTCACATAATGGAAAACTACACAATGATTAAGAAAAACAATGAAACTGTGAAACATCTCATAACATGGAGCAATCTGGAAGGCATTATGCTGAGCAAAATTAGTCAGTTGCAAAAGGACAAATTATTGTATGAGACAAAATATTATAGGAGACCACTATTACAAGAATTTAAGAAAAAGTTTAAACAGAGAAGAAAATACTCTTTGATGGTTATGAGCATGGGGAGAGAACGAGAGGGGTATTCACTAATTAGATAGACAAGAAGCATTTCAGGTGAAGGGAAAGACAACACACAATATAGGGGAGGTCAGCACAACTGGACTAAACCAAAAGCAAAGAAGTTTCCTGAATACAACCAAATGCTTTGGAGGGCAGAGTAGCAGGGACAGGGGTCTGGGGACCCTGGTTTCTGAGGACATCTAGGTCAATTGGCAGAACAAAATGTATTAAGGAAACGTTCTGCATCCCACTTTGGTGAGTTGCATCAGGGGTCTTAAACGCTAGCAAGCGGCCATCTAAGATGCATCAATTGGTCTCAACCCACCTGGAACAAAGGAGAATGAAGAACACCAAAGACACAAGGTAAATATGAGCCCAAGAGACAGAAAGGGCCACATAAACCAGAGACTATATCAGCCTGAGACCAGAAGAACTAGGTGGTGCTACCACTAATGGCTGCCCTGATAGGGAATACAACAGAGAATCCCTGATGGAGCAGGAGAACAGTGGGATGCAGGTCTCAAATTCTCATAAAAAGACCAGACTTAATGGTCTGACAGAGACTACAGGGACCCTGGAAGTCATGGTCGCTGGACCCTCTGTTAGCCCAAGACTGGAAACATTCCCGAAGCCAACTCTTCAAACAGGGATTGGACTGGAGTATAAGACATAAAATGATACCAGTAAGAAGTGAGCTTCTTGGCTTATTAGGTGGAGAGCAGCTAGGAGTACATAGCAAGGTGTATATAAGTTTTTATAAGAAAGACTGACTTGATTTGTAACCTTTCACTGAAAGCATAGTAAATTAAAAAAAAAAAATCCCTCTGTTACATCTTGGCCCTGTATATGATCTCAGTGGAACTAGTTAGAGGTGGTGTGACTGACGTGTGGAGATCAATGGTCCTCACTTTCACCACTATATAACCTGGGCATTCATATGGGTAGTAATTAGAGTGACAGTGTTAGGGTGTAAAGTTACATTTATGTTAATTAATAACCACTACAGTGAGTCTTTTTTTTTTTTTTTTTTTTTTAAGCAGTTCTGGCCTTGTGCGTTTACATACTGGTTGGCAGATACAGTGTTAAATACTAACAAAAATCCCCTTTAAAAATTATCATTAAAACAAACTTTAATATACCCTTAAGGATATCTTCCGTCAAGACCAGTTTTTCAACTACTTTTCCGAAAAATTGCAAATATAAAATAACAACCCATACATTTGTGGGAATAATGAGATAATGTATACAAAATGTCCAACATTGTTGTTGTTAGTTACTGTCAAGATGATTCCATCTCCTCATGGTGACCCCATGTGTGCAGAGTAGAAGTGCTCCACAGGGTTTTCAAGGCTGTGACCTTTCGAAAGCAGATCACCAGGCCCTTCTTCCAAGGCAACTCTGAGTGGGATGGAACCACCAACCTTTCGGTTAGTGGTCAAGCACTTAACCATTTGCACCACCCAGGGACTGCAAAATGTCTAAGGGCATGATAACACATAGGTGGCTAACATATTATAGTAATTTTTTTATTATTATAATTATTGAATAACACTTGTAATCTTGTAGTGTGATGCAGTTGCTAGTACCATTCCTAACTCAAGTTAAGTGAAGCCAAAGGAGACCACACATTGAAATGGTAAACATTTAAATTACATGTTAGGTCTGTTGGAATCTCTCTCTGATCAGAGAAAACATCGTCTTTTATTTTTACATACAGTCATCCAGCAAATATTTACTGTTTTCAGAGCTCTAATTTATGACTGGCACTGTGCAAGGTGTTAGAGATTCAAAAATAAGTAAAATATGGCTGATGCCTTCAAGATACATAATCCAGAAGGAGAAAAAAGCACATTAATAGATAATTACAATATTGTGTGGAAGGTAAATTAAACAAATGTGCGCACAGTACTATGAGAGCATGAAGGAGGTCAACAGGATCTGAGTTGACAAGGGAGGTGCCTTAGCCCAGGTTCCCTTGAAAACAGAGACTGAGGCAAAAGCTTATTTGCTAATACTTAGGAGTGCAATCCCAGAGAACCAGGATGGAGGTAGGGAGGGAATGAAAACAAATATGAGTGGATGCATTACGTATTTGGCTTTATAACAAACAACATCTCTTTCTCACATTATCTTGCATGAGAGACAACGTGAACTACTCATTCTTAGAATAATGCATGGCGGAGAGGGGTGTTGTATCCACTGGCTTCCTTCTGTCTACTGTCTCTCACTGGTAAAACTCCATTGTCTTCTGGCTTATGTCGCCTGCCTTCCCTGGGCCAGAGCCCTCAGGGGTTCAGTCAACCTCTCTTTGTTGGCATAACACACAAGACACTTCAAGCTATAGTGGAGACCAGGAGTTGCAGCAACTTGATCCTGTAACTACTTCAAGCTGTTGCCCAGCCCTTTAGGATTGAAAGTTAGAGAAATGGCCAAGGTCCCAAGGGAGGGCTAGGCATAGCTGCATGGACCTGGAGAGGTGTAAAGACTGCAGCTAGTACTGGAGGAAAGAGGTGGCCTATCAGAGATCGCCAGAAGATGCATTATGATGAGAGGGAGCAGAGCATTTTCTAGTAAGTAACTCCCTGCCTAGACAAAGACTGAGCCTAACAGAGCTTGAAAACCAGGACTTTACTCACCTGGACCACAGTACTGAATGGAGGACACAGGAATCTAAAAGGGAGTAAGGCTTAGTATGGGTGGAGATAAGAGGTTCCACCCTTCAGCGATTGTAGACGTGATGGACAGCACAGAAGCAACAAGAGGACTGGGGGAAATTTCCTCCCAAACAAGCACCCTAGATGCAAAGTAATGCTTTCCTTCCAGGGGTACAGAGAACCCTTCCTCCTCTTTTGTCCATCTGTTCTAGCATGCCTGCATTCATTCATCGAACATCTGTTTTGAGTTCTACGTGCAAGGCGCCATAACGCGCATGTGGAAGACAGAGTGAGTAGGTACTCCTTGAGGTGCTCACACCTGGGTGGTGACAGACACGTAAACAATGCCTGGTGGTAAAGACCGCAGCAGAAGTGTGAAACAATGGGCTGTGGGGAGCACAGAGGAGGGAGAGATTACTCTTCTAAGGGAGTAAGAAAATTCTCACTCAGTATGACAAAGAAGAAACTTTGTAAACTGAGCCTTGGGGGACAAAGAAGAGTTTGTCCTGCAGAGAAGACGGAGAAAATATTCCCATCGTGTGTAAAGCAGAATTGGGAGAAGGCCTGTTCTGTTCAGAGGGCAGTGGTGGTTCAGTGGTAGAACTGTCGCCTTCCATGTGGGAGGCCTGGTTTCGATTCTCAGACAATGCACCTCGCGCACAGCCCTACTCTTCTGTCAGTGGAGGTTTACATGGTGCTGTGATGCTGAACGGGCTTCAGTGGAGCTTCCAGGTTAAGACAGACTAGGAAGAAAGGTCTGGTGATCTACTTCTGAAAATCAGTCAGTGAAAAGCCTGTGGATCACAGTGGTCTAATCCCACTGTGCATGGGGTTGCCCTGAGTGGGGGCTGGCTAACAATGACGACATGTTTTGTTCAGGGCATGGTTGACAGGGTCAACGTGACTGGACCTGGGACTTACCCCAAGTTAGAAAGCAGGCCAGTGGCAGGCCTAGAGCTTCTCACTTCCACCAGAATAACCTTTCTACAAATCCTCACGCTTTTCCCCATGCCAATCAAACACAATCACCAAAGCACTCCATGCTTTTAAGACTAGGCAACAGGGGATACTCCAAAGAAGGGTCATCGACTTTGCTCTTAGAATGCCATCCTATAGGAAGCCACACACAAACGGCCGTCTGTTAGAGAACTCTTTCCTACCCCAGCTCACCTTGGGGTCAGCCCACCAGAAATGTGCTTAGAGTCACAACACAGCCGGCAGTAGATAACACCTTCTTCTGCCTTTGATCTGTGTGCATGGTGATTGTCAGACTGTACATTTCCGCTAGTGATGAAAACACTAACAATACCCCAACCCCAAACCTTAACCCTGAACCACGAGGTTGATAATGTTATCCAGAGCCAGCAAGGGCACTATCTGGAGCCTGAGCCGAGTTGTTTGGAGAAAACCCTAAACATAGCCTTTCTGGGCGTTAGCAGGGCAAGTTGCCCTGGCGGGGCTGGTGATTTGCCCCTTCACGGGAAGACAGTCTTCTTCAAATTCAAGTTTTTTTAAACATGTGATCTGAAAGAACTCAACAATATTTTCTATGAAACCATAAGCTGGCTAGCCCACCCCAAGTACTGAGACAATCTGCCTCTAAGTTGAAAAAGAAACTTGGAAGGATATCTCCGGGCTTTGGCACAACATAGGCTTTCTGGGTCTTGGTGACATATAGGTGCTTTGTAATGGAGCCCATTTGTTATGCTATTTAAATATGTGTATGCTGGGGACAGAAAGCTAATATCTGGAACAATAAGGTAATCCTATATGCCTTTCAATGAAAAACACCAGCAGAGGGCTACTTGCTGCCAGATTTCTGCCACTCTTGCTGAATTCTGTCTTTTAGTTATGTGATAGCTCTGAAGACATACTTTCTTAAAACTGCACAGAGAAAATGAGCTACAAACAAGATCCACTCCTCCTTTGAGAAGCAGGGGGCCAATTAAGCAGAGTTTCATTTGGAATGCAAAGAAACGACCAGAGAGAAATTGTAGCATGTTCACAGAAGGATACTTCTCTGCTCTCTAGTTCCTGCTAGAATGCGAAGAAGAGGCCAGAATGGAGAGGAGAGCTATTCTTTCCCAAATATTTTGAAAAATACTTCATAGGAGAAAGAGAGACCTTTGGCATGTTAAAGGCAGAAGCCTCCTCTTGGCCTAGGACCATTGCTTTCCGAGCCACAATTTTTGGAAATATGTTAGAATCTGGGTGGAACAAATAGCTAAATCAAAAATGAAATGGGTGGAGGTGGCGCTGCGGAAAAGCGGCTGGTGGATATAAAGATACGCAAGTGCCCGTTGAGTCCTGGAGATAAGGACTCACTGGCCAGCAAGTGCTGTCTGGTGAAAGTGTGTGAGCCCTCCAAGCTCAACCAGGCTCCAGAAGACAGCCAGTGCACTTGCTTGCGTGTCCTCTGTTACTGTGTGCTCTCTGCTCCTCAGAGAGGCAGCGTGGCTTTCTGGAAACAGCCTAGCCATTGAGGTTGCGAAAGCCAGATGTCAAATTCTGGCTCTGTGTGTGCATCAAGGTAAATTACGTATTCACTATATTTTCGCTTCCTTAATGTGTAAAATCTGAGTAATGACACTGTGCCCACAGGTTGTTGTAAGACATCAAGATAAGATGACATTAACAAGCATGACGTCTGACAAAAATGGGGATGCCAGCAATAGCAGCTGTCTCAAGTATGTAATGCCCCCTAAATAAGTCACCCTCTAGAAGACATGAGAGATGAGGACTTACTAGGTGCCTAACAAATATTGGACTATGTGAACTTTTCTCTGTAGCTTAATCTCTCACCACTCCCACCCTCAAAATCTGTACTCCAGGCAAACTGCGCTTCCCTCCTGGTCTGCCTGGAATACGGTTTACTCATCCCAAGTCGCCACATCAGGGTCTGGCTGGCTCAGTTTAGTTCTCCAGGTCTCAGCTTCTATTCTGGTTCCCCTGAGAAGCCTTCACTGAGTCTCCAGAACAGAAGCTCAGGTGAATTTATTGGATTTTATTATGATCTTGATATTCTTGTCTGTGTCCTCCACCGGCCTGCGAGCCTCCTGAATGGAGAACTTAATTCTGTTTTACCTTTGTATTCCTCAGTGGCTAAAGGAGTGGGACAGGGTATGCATTTCAAATATACCCCATGAATGGATCAATGTATGAATAAGTGAACAGTTTTGAAGGAATAACCATTTCTCCCATCCTCTAGTTAAAAGTTTAAACAGACTTCCCAGTCATGAATAGACTTCCCCAGTCTTGTTAACCATGGACACAGGGGCTGGGAAGCTGTCAATAAAACACACGCCAAAGGAATTACAGTATGTGAGCTCTGTTTCTCAGGATTAACTCCTCAGAGGGGACTTGGAGGGCTCTTGCAGCCATATGATAATTGCTAGACTCAGACAGATGCCCCTTGCCTTGAGGTTGGGTAGCCAGAGCTTAGAGAGTAAGGCAGGTGCCTTCTTATTCTCTCTTAATGTTTAGTTGGGACTCTCAGGAGCCACTTCTATCTCAGAGCAAAGCATGAATCAGAAACTGCTCTTGCACTTGTTGGCCCAACTACATTCCCAAGAGGATAAAAATTTTTCAAAAGAAACATCAAGGCCCATGCATATTTGGAGACAGCAAAAATCACACACCCAAATGACAACTTGGTGACTCCACAGGGGCATAAAGTAACACCTTTCTTCTGGTCTCAGGGAAGCTCAGTAATATACCTCACAAGTGGAGGACCCCAGTCTCTTATTAGGCAGTCTTGTTCTCTTGTTCACATTGAGTTAAATACTCATCCTCTCCTCTGAAGGCAGTTGTGATCTAAAGGAAATAGAAGACTGGGTAGACAAACACCTACTTTTCAGGTGACATGGGAGTGGGAGGGTGTAAGGATAGAGGATATGTAATACCAGAGTCATTTCAATCATAGAACCCATTTTTGCCTTCTTAGACAAATAAACATCTGGAAACGGAGACTCACAAGAAGTCTCCACACCTCTGTTCAATTGTTCACGCATCAAACTTTTACTCAGACCTGACATGGCTTACCTGTCTCTACATGGGTCTCGAGCTGCTTGCCTTAGGCCCTGGAGAAGTGGGACACCATTTTATCCTGAATGAATTCACAAGATTTTTAGAGAATATAGTTTTAGATTCTCAATTAAGTGATTTGCTAATATTCCACTCCTTATTTAGAGAAACTTAACTACCCAGTAATTTGTGATGCCTGACAACCCCTGGAATCCCCTGAAAGGGCAAGACCTCCCCCTTCAAGGTTGTAAAAAATGAGAGCAAACAAGAGTGTACTCTCTGTCTACAGGCTAGCTTCTAAAGAGGCAGGTAGGGCTGAATTTAGTTTCTTCTCCCATACTCACCAATAAGGTGAGTTCCTTCCTCTTTCAAGGAGAGAAGGGTAGAGATGGCAAGAGTGTTACATTGGCTAAAAGTTCCTCCATATGGAAAACAAAACAAAACAAAAATGGGCTCCCCTCTGTCTTGTCACTCGTGCTTACACACAGCATTGTCACTGGGCTAAAAATGGCCTGCTGCTTCTGAAGTAAGAGAATGGTTAGCGCTACTCCATCACCTAGACCTTAGCATCATCATGATGAAATAGCAATTGATGGAAATTATACCTGTCAGGGTACATCCACAAAAGCCAAATTAACTGGAACTCAGGTAAGTGTTCATGTCCATGAATAGGATTTTGCTTCCTTCATTCCATTATGGGAGTTGGAAGTAACCCCAAGGAAGTTGATTAATACCTGGAATTTATTTGGGATCATAAGAGCTAGTTCTAATCTGCTCAAGAAATATTTGCCCAGTTTCTCAGATCTTCTGCCACTAAAATCCTATGCCATCAGATATGATGGTCAAACTGACAGTACTCTAAAAATGGGACTAACAAAGATTTATCTAAAGATGCCACTTACAAAAACCAGATAATTAACAAAGATTTCAGATACATGGTCAATGCTTAATATGACTTTACTGCTTCTAATAAAGATAAATTAAAATTTTAATTACTCAGAATAGTCCATTCTTCAAGTGCTATAGCTAGTCTGGCTTTTACTGCATTGTCATTTAAAACAAATAAAATTGAGTCACGGTTTCTGTCAGCTAAATAAACATATTCAGCTGAAGCTTAAATTATCATCCATCTTAGCAACAAGGTTATATATTATTATTAGCAGTTAGTGACTGATTAGTTATTTATTCTCTTAAAGAGTAACTGAAGGAGATTAATATTCTGATAAACTTGTCACTGATCTCTGGGGAGTGCCTGGGTTTCTTTCATCACATGGCCTATGTGTGGCAGACGTAAGTTCCATTATAATTACAATTAGTACTAATGCCTTCTAAATTATATTTAATGGGAAGGTCATTATTTTGACTACAAATAATTTCTTTCTTAAAAGTTTTAAATAGATTTCAATGAAAACAATGCATAGTTAAATTAATGTTGAAGAAAGAACAGTAAGTAAATCAGAAGGACATAGGCAAAAGGTTGTATTTGCTTAATTTCTCAGATGGCTTGCATTTTTCACTCACGCTCTTCCTATTAGCTGTTGGGTGGTATTGGGAGAAGGATAGGGAGAAGGCGAAGAAAGGAAGAAAAAGAAGATAGGACTTCATGTTGGCCAATCACTTAGTATGTTCCCAATACTGTACAAGATGCTTAAAAAATTTAACCAAAAAAATCCCAAACCCGTTGCTGTCAAGTCAATTCTGACTCATAGCCACCCTGTAGGGCAGAGTAGAACGGCTCCATAGGGTTTCCAAGGCAACAATTCTTTACAGAAGCAGACTGCCACATCTTTCTCCCATAGAGCAGCTAGTGGGTTCAAACCACTGACCTTTCGGTTAGCAGCCAAGCTTTTAACCACTGTGCCACCAGTGTTCCCTTTAAAAAAATTGACTTCTTTTAATTCTTCCAATAACCCTATAAATTAGGTATGTTTCCTATTTACAGAGTAGCAAAATGTGTGTCCTAGAAATCCCTTAAGCAAAGATATACCAGCAGGGATGTGAAGAGGCAAAAATTAAACCTTGACCTATCCAGCTTCAAATCTCACCCTCCTCCCATAGGCCATGTTGTTTCTCTTTTCTCTGGGTAATAACACTTACCAGCAGAAGCTCTCCATTCTCATCAGTGCAGACAGATGAAGCTCTTACCTAGATTATGTGGTGCCGGGTTAAGAAATGCTGACCACTAAGTTAGTCTTGTGGGACTCAGAGTCTCTCCCTGATTTTTCTGTGAGCTGGGTTCCCTTATGCATTTATTCTCAAATATTTCCAAAACTGTCAACTAATGTAAAGAAAATATGAATAAAATAAAGATAAAAAACTGAACCAGCAACCCAGCAACATGGCTATAGTGCTTCTTAATATGCAAACAGCATGTTGTGAAATGAACACGAGATTTAGAATGAAAAGATCCAATGGTCGCACAACTTTATGCACGTAATCAATGTCACCGAATTATACAAGTGTAACTTGCTAAATTGGCAAATGTTTTGTTATATATAGTTTTACCACAATAATAATTTTTGTTTTTTATTTAAAAGACCCAAGTTTGAAGCCAAAAAAGCTAGACATAAATTAGAAGCAAACCAAAAAAGCTGTTCCTCTTATGTATTTAAATTAAAAAAAGAAAATTGCCCATAAAATATTTGAGATAGAGTTCACTTTGATAAACTAGACATAAGAACTCATTGAGTGCCTCTGTCTAGTTGGATGACCTTGGACAAGTCACTTGGCCAAAATGGGCCTGTTTCTTATCTATAAATAGAAAAATTGGATTACATCAGTTCTCAGCAAAGAAGGAACTTGTTAGAAATGCAAGTTCTTGGGCCTCACCCCAGACTTACTCTATTAGATCATCTATAAAACCCAAACCAAACCCAGTGCCGTCGAGTCGATTCCAACTCATAGCGACCCTATAGGACAGAGTAGAACTGCCCCATAGAGTTTCCAAGGAGTGCCTGGCGGATTCAAACTGCCAACCCTTTGGTTAGCAGCCATAGCACTTAACCACTACGCCACCAGGGTTTCCAGATCATCTCTATGGGTTCAAATAAAGCTATGTTCAATAATAATTCAATTATACTTTGTAAATCATTTTAGTATGTAGTACTTTATTCACTGAGTGCAATAAACATTAGTTTGGCATCTACTGTGTGCTGGGTACAGGCATCTTTGGTATCATCTGGACCCTCAGCCTCCTATGCCTCAACGTCTACTTGCATCTACATCTATTTGGAAGAAAAAGGCAGATCAACAGAAACTCCCAGTGTGATAGGTGTTGTGTTAGTGGTAATCCCAGGGGACTATGGGAGCAAAGGGGATGGAAACAACTCAGAATGGAGGTGGTTTAGCTCAGGTAGGGAAGTCAGATGAAGGGCTGTTTTGGGGGTGCTGTCAAGTCAGTTTTTGACTCATAGTGATCCCAAGTGACAGATTAGAACTGCCTCCATAGGATTTTCTAGGTCACAATCTTTACGGGAGCAGATAGCCAGATCTTTCTCCCCCAGAGCCTCTGGGTGGGTTTGAGTCACCAACCTTTCAGTTAGCAGCCAAGTGTTTAAGCATTGCACCACCAGAGCTCCTTAGAGGAAAAGTAGAGCTCGTGTTACAATAGAAGGCTTTCTGGGAGAGGGAGCCTTCGAAATTTTCATATTAAATCCAGTGAAAGAAGTATTGTTTTCTATATTTTTCAGGAGAAATTGAAATTCACAGTAATATGTCTAAATTCGCAAAGTTACTGAGTGAAAAAGATAAAATTTAAAGGCACACCTTTGGACTTAGGAACTTGAATTTTATTTGATTCTGTACTTCTGCAGTTCCCTGTAGCAAAGGAACGATTGGGAGACAAAGGGTCCCCTACTCCATGAAGGACTAAAGTACAATTCCAATAGATGTGGGGGCAGGGGGAGCCCTTCAGTAGTTGGTGAGGCAGCAGTGGCAGAGTGCAGAGGCCCAGGCAGTTACCAGCAAGCCTATTAAACGTATCAGATGTCATCGGTACCTCCTTTATCCTTCTCACTTTGGACCTCACAGGCTGATAAGAAGGGGAAAGCGTTATAACCCAGAAGTAAAACTGTTGCATGATTATAACCCTGACAGCCTCCCTCTAATGAGCTTCCCTGCAGATAGGGAGAGGGGAGAGCTCTTTGATCTCCAGGAGCAGGAGGCTGAAAGGACCACTGTTTGGAGCAAAGCAGTCTGATGGGGACCAGTCCCCCAGTAATCAAAGACACAAGCTACCATCTGAGCCATTTGTGAGACACAGATAAGATTAGCTGCTCATTTGATAGATCAACCACCACCATCAATGGGGGCTAATTGTATCTGAAATATGACCAGAGGAAGTGTCAGCTCCTGAAGACAAGCATTTCCTTTATCCTGTGCTTAAAGCCGGGACAACATTTTTCTTCGGAAACTTGGGCAAAATGTAATGAGCGTAATATTTTTCTCCCTTTCCCCCCAGTCATAAGAGAAGAGGTTCTTTGAATCGCTTATATAACTTGCACTTAAATCTTTTATGCTTTATGTATCCATAAAGCATATATATTTATGCTTAATGGAGTTAGGGAATTGGGTACATTTTGGGGAAGACTGTGGGATTATGAATAATTGGACTATAGGATTATTTCATGGTTTCACAGCTAAGAAAGAAAAGTGCCCTAGCTTCATGTCCTGGAAGTTCTGCTTTGAAATGCTTTGCATTGCGTGCTGTAGGAAAAGAAGGGAGGATTGGTCTTGAATATTTGAAGGCACTTACAAGGGTTGAATTTTGTGTCAGAAAGTAGTGTAACTGACAGTTTTCCTTTTTTCAAATACTTTCCCACTGTCGGTCAAAGTTGAGCTCAAAATGAATCATGGTCAGGCAAATTGAACTGCCCTTACACACACAATGGGAAGAGAGTCCATTGTTCAACCCGGTGTCCACTGAATTTGGTTCTTTGCTACTTAAGAAAGCATTCATACTTTTGAATTCTCCAAGCACAATGTGGTATAAGTGCAAGAAAATTTGGTTTCTTGTCCTTTGTGACCATTTCTGTCTGTGATTTTGTGCCATTTTTGCCGTCCCCTTTCATGAAGGAAAGAACACAAATTCGCCACTCTACATGCCCCCAAAGGCAGTGCTTGACACCAGAGCTGCAGCTCAGGCCTCTCTATTTCCAGCCTAGTCCACTATAGCTCCTAAATTGCTAGGTTGTCCCAGTGTGCAAGGGAGTAGTAAAAGCTGCCTGAAAATGGCAAGGTCTGATGAGAGACACCTTATTATGGATCCCAAAATACTTAGGCCCAGAATAGCCCGGCACAGTTGGGGTAAGAAAAGAAGAAGGGAACCAAGAACGGCAACATTCCCAGTCTCCCACCCTGAGAAAAGTTTTGTCACCTCTGCACAAACTCTCAAGGTAGGTTGGCCTTAGAGGAACTGCCATCATTGACTTTCTCTTGCTTCCCAGGGTTGGGCTGATACACTGTCCTCCTAGGCTGTGACAGCTTAGGTTTAGGAACTGCCTTTACATTTCAGAAAGTGATGGCCACAGCAACATTGCTTCAGTAGAACCTTCCCAGGCCCAACTCTCAGAACCACGGGATGTCACAGCTAGAAGAGAATGTATACGTGATAAACCAAACCAAACTAGTTGTTGGCAAGTCGATTCCGACTAATACCAACCTTATAGGACAGAGCAGAACTGCCCCAAAGGGTTTCCAAGGAGAAGATGGTGGATTCGAACTGCAGGCCTTTTGGTTAGCAGCCTAATGCTTAACCACTGTGTCTCCATGGTTTTTTAATAGCTCTCTGAAAATACAACAGGTGCTATGGGAAGCATTTTTCATTCCATAACTCATTAAACCCTCACCAAAAATCCCCGAGGGAGTTAAAATTGTTATTTCTTCCTTAAAGATGAGGAAAGGAACACTCAGAGAGGTTAAACAAATTGCCCCAGGCACACAGCTAGGAAGTGGCTGAGCTCGTACGTGAAACCAAATGTGTATGGCTGACGGCAGAATCCTCACTTCTTAACACTATGCACTAGATCACTCAGGCTGTTGTTTTCCAATACTTTTTTTTTTTTTTTTTCATGCTTTGCAACTTTGCAACAGAATAACTTACTGGCCCATCCCTATCAAGATGACCCCTGAGGTTCCTTCTTAGTATACAGTTTAAAACCACCAATGTGTTTGAGCTTTATAGGAGTATAGCTGGAAGAAACTGTGAAACATAGATGTGTAGCTATTTACCTCAAGCTACTCAATCCCTTGGTGGGACAGCTGCAACTAGACCCAGAACACTGAGTTCCCAGTTCAGGCTCCTGCTTGCTCTGTATTTGCTCCAAAGTACGAGGCAAATCCACCCCATACCTAATGTACGTTGCGATGGTGCCAGGAGAAAAGCATGGTATAGCCAAGAAGACAACACAAAATATTGAGAACCAAGTGTAAAATTCTGCTCACCAGTGATGCATCATGAGTTTGCTCTCGAGAAAACACCACAATTCAACGTTACACATGGACCCAAGGATTCTAGATGGCTAAGGATCACAGTATTTGACCTGATTTTTAACTCTAAATGTAAAAACCCTGTTCTTCAAGGATCATAGTGCTTTGCTAGTTTCTGTCGGGACAAACAGTGTGTGAAATAGGGAAGACTGAATGTAGACACAGACAGAGAGAACCCCAGGGTATCATGTTCTACACCCTGAGTCTCAAGAACTCAGAAGGGCAGAAAATGCCCTGAGATCAGGGCACAGAGAGATCCTTTCCTGTAGGGTTGTGAGAGAAGAAAAGGTATGTGTCCTGGCTGAGGAACACTGCCGCCTATCCAGTGAGCTTCTTTAGGTCTGATGCCCATCAACTGTGGCTCAGCTGCAGGCATCTAGACAGGTTGCTGCAGAGAATCTGGCTTTTTTTCTTTTTTTTTTTTTTCTGAACCTCACTCACTCTTCCTCAGTTCTTACCTCTCTGTGTAGTTTTAGCACTTATCTGGGAGAAGTTGCAGCCATTCTCAGCACTTTGATTATCTAGAGCACAACTGAATTCAATTCAGCCAGTGCTTGCTGAGCAGACCTGTGCTGTGGGCTCAGGGAAGCACACTCCCAGAGGCCAGGCTCTGGTATCACTGGAGCACACCCTGCAGGTCAGACGCCTTGAAGTTTCCCTAAAATCCCAAACAGGAAAGAGGCATACTCTAAACAATTTTCTCGAAAGTCAGGAGGTTTGGATTCTAATTCAAGCTTGACCAGCTGTCCTTTTTACTTGTCTGGACCTCATGTTCTACAATTTTAAAATGAGATGGCTGTTTAGCTTTTACTTTATATTAAATGATTCTAATTCTTTGCACACTGTCTCCAGGGAGCATACCAAAAGAGGCAGGTTCACTGTAGGTGCTGAAAGGATGAGCATAGAGGGACATTGTACAAAATACCTGACTGCTACTCTTCAAAAGAGTCAAGGTCACGGAAGACAAAGACTGGGAAGCTGTCATAGGTTAAAGGAGACAGGGCATCTAAATGCAAGACAGTATCCTGATTGGATCCTGAAGCAGAAAATGGACGTAGTGGAAAAAACTGGGTAACACCTATAGTTTTGATAATAGCATTGTACAAGTGTTAATCTCCTTGTTCTGATACCATGGTTATGTAAGATGTTATATTTGAAAGTGAAAGGTATATGAGAACATTCTGTAGTGTCTTTGTACCTTTCCTTTAAATCCCAAATTCCTTCCAAATAAAAAGTATAAAAATAATAAAAGTGTGAGTATGTATTTTATCAGAAGGTAGAACTCTAAATTCCTTGTGGGCAGGAGCCACTTTTCTCTTTCTATATGTTCTTCAGACCCTAGCATAAAGCACTCTTGCAGTAAATTCTCAAGAAATTGTTATTAGAATTAGGTTGGCCAAAAATGATTTGCAACCAAATTTAACCTGGGACAGAACAGCATGCAACCTAGTCTCTTTTATAAGAAGTTAGTATCATAATTGTGATATATTTACAACTCAAACTCAAAAGTATCCAAAAGAGTGCCATTGTTTCCCAGCACCAAAAAAAAAAAAAAAAAAAAACCCTCTCCATTTTCATGGCAGATAGCTAGACTAATTTGGGGGGAGAGAGGAAGGAGGAAAGGGGGAAGAAAGAAAGAAAAAGAACAAAACTAAAGATCAAGTGGCTCCTTTAAAAAAAAAAACAAAAACCATCATTATCGCTATTTGGACTGAACCAGAAGCTCCAGATAACGGCAACCACTAAACAAAAAAGAAAAGAACCAAAAATACCTTAAAGCTTTCGATTTGTTTTTCATAATAAATGAATCACCCCCACCAAAATGCAGCCTGGAGGAGTTAATTAAACAGCTGTCCCATGGCTGATTCTGAGATGTTAGGAGGCCCATGACAGGCTGCTAAACAAATGGGGCAATAAAGGTGTGGGCTGTTTGGTGTGATTGAAGAGCTTGAGTTTTTCACCCCTTAGTCTCCAAACCATCTGGAAGTGCGTTTGTGGAATGTGGGATGGCAGCCTCTTTGGCCCTTATCTACTGATAAGATTCTTAGCCTCAAACACGTGTACTAGAAAGGCAGGGAGCAAATATTTTAGACCTTATACAGCTTGCAAATCCTCCCTCTAAAGTTCACACTGTGCTGTGTAGCACAGAAGGAAGTAAACTCACCTCACTTTTTCACCTCCTTTGAATCTAGGCCTTTTGACATCAAAACGAGCCAAAACTAAAAAGTTTACCTAAAGAAAAATTGTGTTAAGGTTTGGATTCATGAAAGTCTCCAGATCTTTCCTGAGTCTCTACAAACATGAGGCTCTAAAATCCAGGCTTCTGAACGTTGCCATAGGATGAATCTGCCACATAAAAGAGATTTCATTGCAAAGAATTCGAGGCTAAAAGTCAGTATCTTTCTGTTTACAACTGCTGGTAAAGCTAAATTCTAAAAACAAAATAAAACAGCACAATATCTAAGGAGAACCCACAGGCTACAATTTCACAGACAGAGCATTCAGTTCCAATACCAGAAAGGCTTGGTGGCTGGAAATGAAAAAAAAAAATCTGGAGCTCAGAACTTTCTGATTTTAAAGTCTAAAAATTCGAGAGTATATGTGGTGTATGTAGCTGTTGTGATGGGTGTGTGTGGTGTGTATAGTGTTGTGTATGTCAGTGAGTGTAAAATTCAATTTAGATTAAACACAGCAAAGAAAAAACAGAATTTGAGGAGTATAGCAATAGCCGCAACAACACACACAAGAACTGAGGGGATGTGGCAGCTACAAAAATGCTTCAGAATTCAGTCATTCCACCCCCATTGTTGAGCTCCTCAGGTGTTCCAGGCACTAAGTGGGCCATAGGAATACGAGGTCAGGGAACACATTTAAACCTTGCTCTCAGGGTTTTTTTTTTTTCTTTTTTTCCTCAGGGTGCCCACAACCTAGAGAGATAGACAAAGTTATCCAACAGTTGTGGGATGAAGTGGTAAGGGCCCCATAAAAGTCAGTTCAGAATGCCCTGTGAGGCCAGGTGGGGGGCACTGGAGCCCAATCAGGGTTTTTTTTTTTTTTTTTTCCTCAGGGTGCCCACAACCTAGAGAGATAGACAAAGTTATCCAACAGTTGTGGGATGAAGTGGTAAGGGCCCCATAAAAGTCAGTTCAGAACGCCCTGTGAGGCCAGGTGGGGGGCACTGGAGCCCAATCCTGGGCATAGGAGTGGACAAGTGACAGATTTAATGATGTCATTTGTTTTCAAAACATAAGATTTACTTCCCAATCTTGACTCATCCCACTCCAACTCAGACTGATTTTTAAAATCAAAGAAGAAGTGGAGTTGGAAAAAAATACAATGGCAAACTTGATCAAACTTTTTCTCCTCTCTCTAGTCTCAAAAATCTCGATTTCAAGCTGTTTGAATAACTTTTAAAAATTATCTTAAAAGCAACAGAAAATCATCACTTAATTTCATTTCCTTTTTCAAATATTTTTAAATCCCTATTCTGTGCCAAGTGCCTGTGGTGGGTGCTAGAGAACATGGTCCATTTGTTCTTATCTCTCTATAAGGGACCCATTCGGGCCCTAAACTCTTTATCAAACTCAATTGGTTTCGTAGGAAAAAAGCGATCCTCCTCCACTTTCTTGACAAAAGGCAAAGTGATTATTATCTATACAATTATTTATCTACACAATCCCACGAGAGCTGTAGGGGTTGTTTAAAACATTACAACTAATTGCAGAGTAACACAAAGATAATGATAGTTTATTTGCGAAATGACCTCACAAACATTTTACCTCTCGTCAAACATAACCAGTGGAGTTTCTTCACACATAGTTGTGATATTAATGTAATGGTCTTCTGAAACTGCCTACCATTAGGCAAATAAATATACAAAGCCAACAGCCGTGAGAAATCACCTTTGATAAGCATATGTTGAAAAGAAAGCTTCTCTTGATAATATTATAGCTGCTTAATAGCCCCAGGTCTATACTCACACACAAAACCCAACAAACTTTGTTCATCTGCGTTGGTAAGGTTTTATATTATATTCTCAGTATACTCTGAAAATGCCCAAACTTGATCTTCTAAGTTCACTCTGCAGCTCTTCAAATAAGAACTCTGCTGATTTTACCGACTGTACTTGTGGGTTTAGTTTCTCTGGCTAAGTGAGAAAAAGGTCCCTGCTTCCAGAGGTCAAACATTATCTTGATTTAGAAGGTTGGGCGCCTGAATCACGCCTATGCTCAGTAGCAAAGAATGCAGGCTGGGAAGGATTAATTACCAAAGCCGGTAATCCTGACTCCAACCTCCAAAAATATGAGGAAGTCCAAAAAAAATCTTGAAAGTGATTTGCAACGTTCTGCTCAAATCAGTCTCATGAGTAATGTCACTTTGACGCCTCTTACCCATGTAAACGTAATTACTGTAGACACATCAGATATTCCTTCTGAACCTTTTCCTTTTCACCCTAAGCCTCAATTTTCCCTCCTCTGAAAGAAGATCAACATAGTTTTACTAATAGCTTCTTCCTCAGTCTTTTTCAGGAAACAAATACCCTCGAAGTGTAAGAATGCCAGTAGCCTGTTTTATGACAAGTCGTGTGTACTCCCACAGGCCCAGGCAAAAAATTAATTATGTACTTTGGTCTGAAGCCCAGGGGACATAGATACTCTTGGCAAAATCTGGTCAGCCAGATCAAACTCTCCAGGTTCCCGTCACTTCACGTCAGTGAAATCTCACTTTATTAGGAGGTAACCAGAAAGGAAATTCCTGGCTGACCATTAAAACTTCTAAACAAGTACCTCTTTCTTTGATTTACTTTGATCTGGATTCAGCTAATATTTTGTCATAAGACCACATGCCTGCTGTATCACAGGAGTAGTTCTATGAATGAAAATATTTATAGCTGAGATTATTCAACCGTTAAACTTAAATAAAAGGCATCATTGATTGTACACTAAGTTTATACATACACACACACACATATATATTAAGGGGAGTCCTGGCAGTGCAGTGGTTATGAGCTCGGCTGCTAACCAAAAGGTCAGCAGTTCGAATCCACCAGCCAATCCCTGGAACCCTGTGGGGAAGTTCTACTCTTTCCTATCGGGCAGCTGTGAGTAGGAATTGACTGCCAGGAATGGGTTTTATATTTTAAGGAGCCCTGGTAGTGCACAAACCATTAAGTGCTCAGGAGCTAAAGGAAAAGTTGACGGTGCTAACTCACCTAACCGTAGGAGAAAGACCTGGTGACCTGCTTCCATAAAGATTACAGCCAAAAAAAAACCCTATGGAGCACTTCTACTGTGTTACGTGGGATCACTGTGAGTTGGAATCAACTCGATGAAGTCCAACAACCATAACAGACACATATAATATACATACACATTACAAAGCCATTTCACCTGCTAGAGTGTGAGATTGTCTAAGCAAGAATCCTACTTTCAGAAGTATCTTAATATACATCTCTCTAAAATCAATAAAATACCAGAAATTCATTAAAAAGTTTAAAAGGAAATAAAAAAAAGGCTAATAGGAAATTAAAAAAATTTATTCAAAACTTAGAACTTAATATCATATGCTAGTGCCTGGGCATAAATATAATTAAAAGCCAAATAACTAAGAAGCAAATGTGTTAAAAAGCTGATATAGCAAGAAATGTAATTGTCAAGGGTGCTAAAACCTCAAAGTTTATTACGCACATGGCCGATATGTGTCACTTAAGGGAATTCTTTCTCTCCCACCCACAACAAATCAACAGAGATTTTTTTATCAACAATATTATGCCAAAGGAAAGGCATAACAAATTGGAGATTTAGGAATTTACATCCAATTCACTGTGTCCAGCTCAGGGTTTGGAAGGAGACACATCCCAGGACTTGATGGATAGGAATGCATTTCTGACAGCATGTACTTGCTCTGCTGTTCCCTTAAAGGTGTCTGCAAATTCATATTGAATGGTTGTTAATACAACTACAGATTTTTTTTCCTCCTTTGAACCAGCATTACACATAAAAAAAAAAAAAAAGGGTATATTTTCACCCCTTATTCCCTTGGGCAATGTAAGGTAGGAAGACAAGAGTTGTTCCATAACCCCAAGGGAATCAGAGAAGCCAGGAATCAGTACAGAGGGTGTGGTAGACACATCAGGTCTCCTTGCCCCCACGTCCACCCGTTTTGCTCTATGCTCAAGATGCAAGGTGCAATGACCTTCCCTTAACATCAGTGAGCTGTACTACAGGTTCACCTGTTTTCTTGTGAACTCATGTTCCCCAACATTTTCAGGGTCTCTCCAAGAGAGTCTCATTGTTTTTACAATTGTGTTCAAACTCTTAGCCAGTCATTCAAGGCCCTTACCCCTAGTTAATGCTCCACCGTTCTCTCTCACTACCCACTTCCGCAGCCCTTCTATCTGACTAAGCTTGTTTCCTTACTTTCCATAAAACGTGCATTCATTTGTGGGCTTAGTCAATATTTATTGAGTGATTATTATGGGCTAGCTCTGATCTGGGCACTGAGGATACAACAATGAGCAAAAGAAGTTCTTTCAGGGAGCTTATATGGGGGAAGGGGCGTAGTAAAAACAATAAACACATAAACCAATAAACAAAGTAAATGAATACAATTTAGCTGACAATAATCACACACAGTAAAGAGGCAATTTCCATGAGGGGAGTCATCTCTAATAGAATGGTCAGAAAAGCCTCATTGTATAGGTGGCTTTTAAGTAAAAACTTTTTTTCAAACAGAAGGAATAGGAAATGCAAAGGCCCTGAGGTAGGAGTAAAGTTGGCTTGTTTATGGCACAGAAAGAAGTCCAATTTGTCTGAAGTAAAGTGAAAGATGTTGAAACGTGATTGTGGTAGGTAGGATTCTAAGCTTTCTCACCTCCCTGTCCCAAACAATGCACACACCCTGCATAATTCTGGCAACTACAAATATGGTGTTGTTGTTAGGTGTTGTCCAGTCAGTTCCAACTCATAGTGACCCCTATGTACAACAGAACAAAACACTGCCTGGTCCTGCACTATCCTCCCAATCATTGCTATGTTTGAGCAGCCACTGTACCTATTCATCTCATTAAGAGTCTTCCTCTTTTTCACTGACCCTCTACTTTACCAAGCATGATGTCCTTCTCCAGGGACTGGTCCCTCCTGATAACATGTCCAAAGTACATGAGAAGAAGTCTTGCCATCCTTCCTTCTAAGGAGCATTCTGGCAGTACTTCTTCCAACATAGGTTTGTTCATTCTTCTAGCAGTCCATGATGTATTCAATATTCTTCACCAACACCATAATTCAAATGCATCAATTATTCTTTGGTCTTGCGTATTCATTGTCCAGCTTTTACATGCATACGGGGTGATCGAAAATACCATGGCTTGGGTCAGGCTCACGTTAGTCCTCCAAGTGACATCTTTGCTTTGTAACACTTTAAAAAGTTCTTTTGCAGCACATTTCTGTGATGCAATACTTCATTTGATTTCTAGACTGCTGCTTCCATGGGCATTGATTGTGGACCCAAGTAAAATGAAATCCTTAACAACTTCAATCTTTTCTCCATTTATCATGATGTTGCTTATTATTCCAGTTGTGAGGATTTTTGTTTTCTTTATGTTGAGATGTAATCTATACTGAAGGCTGTAGTCTTGGATCTTTATCAGTAAATGCCTCAAATCCTCTTTGCTTTTAGCAAGCAAGGCTGTGTCATCTGCATATCACAGGTTGTTAATGAGTCTTCCTCCAATCCTGATGCCCCATTCTTCTTTATATAGTCCAGCTTCTCGGATTATTTGCTCAGCATACAGATTGAATAAGAATGATGAAAGAATACAACCTTGACGCACACCTTTCCTAATTTTAAACTATGCAGTTTCCCATTGTCCTTTCAAATGACTGCCTATTGATCTATGTACAGGTTCCACATGAGAACAATTAAATGTTTTGGAATTCCCGCTCTTCACAATGTTATTCATAACGTGTCATGATCCACACAATCGAATGCCTTTGCATAGTCAATAAAACTCAGTAAACCTCTTTCTGGTATTCTCTGTTTCAGTCAGGATCCTTTTGACATTAGCTATGAAATCTCTCATTTAACGTCCTCTTCTGAATCCAGCTGGGATATCTCGCAGTTCCCTGTCAATGTACTGCTGCACCGTTTTTGAATTATCTTTAGCAAAATTTTATTGCACGCAATATTAATTACATTGTCCAATAATTTCAGCATGCTGTTGGATAACCTTTCCTTGGGATGGGCAGAAATACGGATCTCTTCCAGTCATTTGGCCAGGTAGCTGTCTTCCATATTTCTTGGCATAGACAGGTAAGCGCTTCCATTGTTACATCCGTTTGTTGAAACATCTTAATTTATATGCCATCAATTCCTGGAGCCTTGTTTTTCACCAAAGCTTTCAGTGCAACTTGGAATTCTTTCCTTCAGTACCATTGGTTCTTGATCACATTCTACCTCCTGAAATGTTTGAACGTCAACCAATTCTTTTTGGTAGGGATTCTGTGTATTCCTTCCATCTCCTATATTCTACGAATGTAAAGGCATCTGTACCTTTGATTAGGTTATGTTATATGGTACAGTTGACTTTAAGAAAGGAATATTTTACAGGTGGGCCGAATCTAACCACATGAGCCCTTTTAAAGCGTCAGGTTTTCTCCAGCTGTTGGCAGAGGAGGAAGTCAGAAATTCAAAGCCCAAGAAACATCCAATGCGCCTTTGCTGATTTATAGATGAAGCAGACCACGTGGTAAGGAATGTGGGTAACTTCTAGGTGATGAATGCGGCCTTCAGCTGACAGCCAGTTAGGAAACAGGGTCCTTAGTCCTACCAGCACAAGGAACTTTTGCCCATAATAAGAATGAGTTTGTGATTGGGTTTTCCCCAGAGGATAGATAAAAGGGCAGTCCAACCAAGCCTTGAATTTCAGCCTCACCTGGAGTTCAGTCTTATGATACCCTGCAGAGAACCCAGACGTACTGTGGGAAATTTCTGGGATGAAAAGCTATGAACTAACAGAGTGTTGTTTTAAGCTCCTACATTTGGGGTGATTTGCTGTTCAGCCGTAGCGAATTTTACACAGTGACAAAATTGGGGAGGAGCCCTGGTGGCAGAGTAGTTAAGCGTTCGGCTGCTAACCTTTTGTCAGGCAGGCAGAAGCCAGATGATATAAGGCCTTATGGGATAAGAGTCTGGATCATACTATTCTAATATAGTACCTGGTAGATTCAAACTACCCACATTTTGGTTAGCAGCCGTAGCTCTTAACCACTATGGCATCAGGGTTTCCATAGGAATTATGAGAGAGTTACAAACAGAGCTCAGCAAGGTAGGGTGTACATAACCAGACTATGCTTTAAAAAGATCACTCAGGTGTCTGGTGGAGAAGAGACAAGAGGGCAGCAAAACTAGTGGTTGGGAGACTGGGGAGGGGGTGTTACCATAGACCAGGTGAGAGATAAGCATGGCTAGGACTAGAGTTGTGGCAGAAGTGATGGTCTCCAGTACACATTTGGAGTTAAAGCTAGTAGGACTTGCAGATGGATTAAATATGGGGGTGGTGGAGAAAGAAAGGAATCAGGAATGGCTAAGGCTTTGGCCTAAGCATTTGGATGGATAGCTGTGACATCAATCTAAATAAATGGGGATCCTAGGGGAAGGAGCTCGGGGTGTGTGTGTGTGTGTGTGTGTGTGTGTGTGTGTGTGTGTCTGTGTGTGTGTGTGTGTGTCTGTGTGTCTGTGTGTCATGGTATTTCTCCCACCTGGAATATCTGAATCCTGACCCACTACCTCCCCCAAACACACCTGTTAAGAATGACCCTAAAGTGATTGTTCTTTATCTAATTTGTAGTTAGTACCTAACAATCACTGAAATCAGAAGAATTAAAGTGTTTATGCCATAACCAGGGTGACCAACTGTCTCAGTTTGCATGATTGTAGCACTGAAAGTCCCACATCCTGGGGTTCCCTTCAGCCCCAGGCAAACAGGGATGGTTGGTCACCTAGATCTCCCCAGGTCCTTTCACCTTATCCAGGTGCCATATCACCTGTTCCTTAGCTGTGCTCAAGAGTGATTTTCAAATTTTGAAGAAGATAATTTACTTTGGAAACTAATCACTGCCAGATAGTAAGGGTTCTGCAGGAAATAACCCTTTCCATCACTTCCCCTTTCTGTTCCTGATATGAGAGATAACCAGGGGAAAATTTACCTGGAATTTTTTCTCACATTTAAATATGTTCAATTTCTTTCTAGTGTTTTTTTTTGTTGTTGTTGTTTTGTTTTCATTTGCTTTTCTCAGTTGTTTAAAATGCATACAGGTTTGGGTTTCTTTTCATGAGATTTACTTTACTCTTCCCTTTTTGTATCTACTAAGCAGACCATAATTTGCAGGCTGAGTCTGAGAGTGTGTTAATCCCTTTGCAATCTGGGTATAGCTGAGTTTCCACCCTTGGTTCAAATGCTAAGTGAACCCACATAACCAGCTTCAGGTGCAGTTTAATCTCTAGGCCACTGTTTATTTGTCAAAGGCCTCCCTGTGCACTCCTGTAGGTCAAAAGGCACAGAAATGAGAGGTAGCAGAGAGGTCAGCCCCAGGGGAACTATGGAAACAGCCAGGACTCCAGGAGGCTTGGCCATTAGCTCCCTGTGTGGCCAGAGCCAGACCCTGCAGCTTCCTGAGCATCAGCTTCTATGCTTGTACATGAGGGCATTAGTCTAGAGAACCCCAAAAGACCTCCACTTCTGTCCTCCCCTGATCTTACATGGGAGGTAGACCGTGAGCACTAAAGGTAGGGGAGGGTAATCCAATTGGTAGGAACAATTATGCCTGGTTTGATCTCACTTGGTATTTTCTGAATGTTGTTATTGTTAGCTGCAGTTGAGTCAGACCACAGGGTCAGATGATTGTGATCCATAGTGTTTTTTCACTGGCTGATTTTTGGAAGTAGATCTCCAGGCCTTTCTTCCTAGTGCACCTTAGTCTGTAAGCTTCACTGAAACCTACTCAATATCATAGCAACACTCAGGCTTCCAAGGACAGGCAGGTTATGGTTGTAAATGAGGTGCATTGGCAGGGAATTGAACCTAGGCCTTCCACACAGAAGGTGAGAATTCTACCACTGAGCCACCACTGCTCTCTATTTTCTAAATAAAACCAAAAACAAACAAAAAAAGTATACCCATTGCCATGGAGTCAATTCCAACTCATAGCCACCTTGTATGAGATTTTCTGAATAGCAATCCCTAATATTTGTTGACTGTTTATTAGGTACGGGCTCATTTTTTTTTTTTTTTTAATTGTACTTTAGATGAACATTTACAGACAAATTAGCTTCTCATTAAACAATTAGTGACATATTGTTTTGTGACATTGGTTATCAACCCCACGGTGTGTTCACACTCTCTCCTTCTCAACCTTGGGTTCCCTATTACCAACTTTCCTGCCCCTTCCTGCCTTCTAGTCCTTGCTCCTGGGCTGGTGTGCCCTTTTAGTCTTGTTTTGTTTTATGGGATTGTCTGATCTTTGTTTTATGGGTAAACCTCAGGAGTGACTTCATTGCTGAGCTAAAAAGGGATCTGGAAGCCAAATCTCCAGGTTTCTCCAGTCTCTATAAGTCTGTTTTTTTTGTGAGTTAGAATTTTGTTCTACATTTTTCTCCAGCTCTGTCCTGGACCCTCTATTGTGATCCCTGTCAGAGCAGTCAATGGTGGTAGTCAGGTATCATCTAGTTGTGCTAGACTCAGTCTGGTAGAGGCTGTAGTACTTGTGGTCCATCAGTCATTTGTACTAATCTTTCCCTTGTCTCTTTGGTTTTCTTCATTCT
Source organism: Loxodonta africana (assembly GCF_030014295.1). Taxonomy (NCBI): domain Eukaryota; kingdom Metazoa; phylum Chordata; class Mammalia; order Proboscidea; family Elephantidae; genus Loxodonta; species Loxodonta africana. The sequence continues at coordinate 30,963,390 of NC_087353.1, read as the reverse complement.
CCCCTTGCTCCAGCTGGGGTGAGACCAGTGGAGTGTCTTGGATGGTTGCTTACAAGTTTTAAGACCCCAGATGCTACTCACTAAAGTAGAATGTAGAACATTTTCTTTATAAACTATGTTATGCCAGTTAAGCTAGATGTTCCCGAAAACCATGGTCCAGGTATGTGCTTGTGATAGTTAAGATTGTGTGTCAACCTGGCTAGGCCATGATTCTCAGTGTTTATGTGTGATCACCCCCATGATGGGATCTGCTGTGAGTAACCAACCAGTTGCAAGGGAATTTTCTTGGGCTCGTAGCCTGCATCCAAATATAAGTGGACATTCTGACTTTCGCCCTCTCTGGATCCTGTAGCTGCCTCCTGTTTGTCTGACCACTGGTTCTTGGGACTTGAGCTAGCAGCTTACCTGCCAGTCTGGGAATTTGTATATCTTCACAGCCTGTGAGCAAGAGTTCTGCTCTCCAACCTGCCAATCTTGGGTTCGCCAGCCCTTGCAGCTACATGAATCAGGAGAAGCCTCTATCCTGATCCACAGACTTGGGAGATTCCAGCCTCTACAATCATGTGAGCTGTTTCCTTGATATAAATCTTTCTCTATGTATATATATTTATATGCTTTACTGGTTTTGCTTCTCTAGAGAACCCAGCCTAAAATAGGGCTCTTTTTTTTTTTTTTCAGTGTCCCCCTAATTTAATTAGCTCACTCTTCATCAGCATCTCTCTCCCCCGCACTGACCAGTCCTTTTCATGCCTGATGAGTTGTCTTTGGGGATGGTTCCTGTCCTGTGCCATCAGAAGGTCTGGGGACCTTGTCTCCGGGATTCCTCTAGTCACAGTCATACCATTAAGTATGGTCTTTTTATGAGAATTTGGTCTCCTGCTCCCTCAGGAGTTGTCTGTTGTGCTCCCTGACAGGGCAGACATCAATTGTGGCCGGGCACCAACTAGGTCTTCTGGTCTCAGGATAATGTAGGTCTCTGGTTCATGTGGCCCTTTCTGTCTCTTGGGTTCTTAGTTGTCGTGTGACCTTGGTGGTCTTCCTTTGCCTTTGCTCCAGGTGGGTTGAGACCAATTGATGTATCTTAAATGGCCGCTTGTTAGCATTTAGGACCCCAGATGCCACATTTCAAAGTGGGATGCAGAATGTTTTCATAATGGAATTGTTTTGCCCATTGACTTAGAAGTCCCCTCAAACCATGTTCCCCAGACCCCAGCCCCTGTTCCGCTGACCTTTGAAGCTTTCATTTTATCCCAGAAACCTCTTTGCTTTTAGTCCGGTCCAATTAGATTGACCTTCCTTGTATTGAGTGTTGTCTTTCCCTTCACCCAAAGCAGTTCTTATCTACTGATTGATCAATAAAAAACCTTCTCCCTCCCTCCCTCCCTCCCCCCTTTGTAACCACAAAAGTATGTGTTCTTCTCCTTTTTTTTCTATTTCTCAAGATCTTATAATAGAGGTCTTATACAATATTTGTCCTTTTGCAACTGACTCATTTCGCTCAGCATAAGGCCTTCCAGATTCCTCCATGTTATGAAATGTTTCAGAGATTTGTCACTGTTCTTTATCGATGCGTAGTATTCCATTGTGTGAATATGCCACAATTTATTTACCCATTCATCCGTTGACGGACACCTTGGTTGCTTCCAGCTTTTTGCTATTGTAAACAGAGCTGCAATAAACATGGGTGTGCATATATCTGTTTGTGTGAAGGCTCTTGTATCTCTAGGGTATATTCCGAGGAGTGGGATTTCTGGGTTGTATGGTAGTTCTATTTCTAACTGTTTAAGATAATGCCAGATGGATTTCCAAAGTGGTTGTACCATTTTACAATCCCACCAGCAGTGTATGAGAGTTCCAATCTCTCCGCAGCCTCTCCAACATTTATTATTTTGTGTTTTTTGAATTAATGCCAGTCTAGTTGGTGTGAGATGGAATCTCATCGTAGTTTTAATTTGCATTTCTCTAATGGCTAATGATCGGGAGCATTTTCTCATGTATCTGTTGGCTGCCTGAATATCTTCCTTAGTGAAATGTGTGTTCATATCCTTTGCCCACTTCTTGATTGGGTTGTTTGTCTTTTTGTGGTTGAGTTTTGACAGAATCATGTAGATTTTAGAGATCAGGCGCTGGTCTGAGATGTCATAGCTGAATATTCTTTCCCAGTCTGTAGGTGGTCTTTTTACTCTTTTGGTGAAGTCTTTAGATGAGCATAGGTGTTTGATTTTTAGGAGCTCCCAGTTATCTGGTTTCTCTTCATCATTTTTAGTAATGTTTTGTATTCTGTTTATGCCTTGTATTAGGGCTCCTAGGGTTGATCCTATTTTTTCTTCCATGATCTTTATCGTTTTAGTCTTTATGTTTAGGTCTTTGATCCACTTGGAGTTAGTTTTTGTGCATGGTGTGAGGTATGGGTCCTGTTTCATTCTTTTGCAAATGGATATCCAGTTATGCCAGCACCATTTGTTAAAAAGACTATCATTTCCCCAATTGACTGACACTGCTCCTTTGTCACATATCACCTGCTCATACGTGGATGGATTTATATCTGGGTTCTCAATTCTGTTCCATTGGTCTATGTGCCTGTTGTTGTACCAGTACCAGGCTGTTTTGACTACTGTAGCTGTATAATAGGTTCTGAAATCAGGTAGAGTGAGGCCTCCCACTTTCTTCTTCTTTTTCAGTAATGCTTTACTTATCCGGGGGTTCTTTCCCTTCCATATGAAATTAGTGATTTGTTTCTCTATCTCCTTAAAATATGACATTGGTATTTGGATTGGAGGTGCGTTATATGTATAGATGGCTTTTGGTAGAATAGACATTTTTACTATGTTAAGTCTTCCTATCCATGAGCAGGGTATGTTTTTCCACTTAAGTATGTCCTTTTGAATTTCTTGTAGCAGAGTTTTATAGTTTTCTTTGTATAGGTCTTTTACATCCTTGGTAAGATTTATTCCTAAGTATTTTATCTTCTTGGGGGCTACTGTGAATGGTATTGATTTGGTGATTTCCTCTTCGGTGTTCTTTTTGTTGATGTAGAGGAATCCAAGTGATTTTTGTATGTTTATTTTATAACCTGAGACTCTTCCAAACTCTTCTATTAGTTTCAGTAGTTTTCTGGAGGATTCCTTAGGGTTTTCCATGTATACGATCATGTCATCTGCAAATAGTGATAGCTTTACTTCCTCCTTACCAATCTGGATACCCTTTATTTCTTTGTCTAGCCTAATTGCCCTGGCTAGGACTTCAAGTACGATGTTGAATAAGAGCAGTGATAAAGGGCATCCTTGTCTGGTTCCCGTTCTCAAGGGAAATGCTTTCAGGTTCTCTCCATTTAGAATGATATTGGCTGTTGGCTTTGCATAGATGCCCTTTATTATGTTGAGGAATTTTCCTTCAATTCCTATTTTGGTAAGAGTTTTTATCATAAATGGGTGTTGAACTTTGTCAAATGCCTTTTCTGCATCTATTGATAAGATCATGTGGTTTTTATCTTTTGTTTTATTTATGTGATGGATTACATTGATGGTTTTTCTGATATTAAACCAGCCTTGCATACCTGGTATAAATCCCACTTGATCAGGGTGAATTATTTTTTTGATGTGTTGTTGGATTCTATTGGCTAGAATTTTGTTGAGGATTTTTGCATCTATGTTCATGAGGGATATAGGTCTATAATTTTCTTTTTTGTAATGTCTTTACCTGGTTTTGGTATCAGGGAGATGGTAGCTGCATAGAATGAGTTGGGTAGTATTCCGTCTTTTTCTATGCTTTGAAATACCTTCAGTAGTAGTGGTGTTAAGTCTTCTCTGAAGGTTTGGTAGAACTCTGCAGTGCAGCCGTCTGGGCCAGGACTTTTTTTTGTTGGGAGTTTTTTGATTACCGTTTCAATCTCTTTTTTTGTTATGGGTCTATTTAGTTGTTCTACTTCTGAATGTGTTAGTTTAGGTAGGTAGTATTGTTCCAAGAATTTATCCATTTCTTCTAGGTTTTCAAATTTGTTAGAGTACAGTTTTTCGTAGTAATCTGAAATGATTCTTTTAATTTCATTTGGCTCTGTTGTGATGTGGTCCTTCTCGTTTCTTGTTCGGGTTATTTGTTTCCTTTCCTGTTTTTCTTTAGTCAGTCTAGCCAATGGTTTATCAATTTTGTTAATTTTTTCAAAGAACCAGCTTTTGGCTTTGTTAATTCTTTCAATTGTTTTTCTGTTCTCTAATTCATTTAGTTCAGCTCTAATTTTTATTATTTGTTTTCTTCTGGTGCCTGATGGGTTCTTTTGTTGCTCACTTTCTATTTGTTCAAGTTGTCGGGACAGTTCTCTGATTTTGGCTCTTTCTTCTTTTTGTACGTGTGCACTTATCAATATAAATTGGCCTCTGAGCACTGCTTTTGCTGTGTCCCAGAGGTTTTGATAGGAAGTATTTTCATTCTTGTTGCTTTCTAAGAATTTCCTTATTCCCTCCTTGATGTCTTCTGTAACCCAGTCTTTTTTCAGGAGGGTATTGTTCATTTTCCAAGTATTTGATTTCTTTTCCCTAGTTTTTCTGTTATTGATTTCTAGCTTCATTGCCTTGTGGTCTGAGAAGATGCTTTGTAATATTTCGATGTTTTGGATTCTGCAAAGATTTGTTTTATGACCTAATATGTGGTCTCTTCCAGAGAATGTTCCATGTGCACTAGAAAAAAAAGTATATTTTGCAGCAGTTGGGTGGAGAGTTCTGTATAAGTCAATGAGGTCAAGTTGGTTGATTGTTGTAAGTAGGTCTTCCGTGTCTCTATTGAGCTTCTTACTGGATGTCCTGTCCTTCTCCGAAAGTGGTGTGTTGAAGTCTCCTACTATAAATGTGGAGGTGTCTATCTCACTTTTCAATTCTGTTAAAATTTGATTTATGTATCTTGCAGCCCTGTCATTGGGTGCATAAATATTTAATATGGTTATGTCTTCCTGATCAATTGTCCCTTTTATCATGATATAGTGTCCTTCTTTATCCTTTGTGGCGGATTTAAGTCTAAAGTCTATTTTGTCAGAAATTAATATTGCTACTCCTCTTCTTTTTTGCTTATTGTTTGCTTGATATATTTTTTTCCATCCTTTGAGTTTTAGTTTGTTTGTGTCTCTAAGTCTAAGGTGTGTCTCTTGTAGGCAGCATATAGATGGATCGTGTTTCTTTATCCAGTCTGTGACTCTCTGTCTCTTTATTGGTGCATTTAGTCCATTTACATTCAGCGTAACTATAGATAAATAAGTTTTTAGTGCTGTCATTTTGATGCCTTTTCATGTGTGTTGTTGTCCATTTCATTTTTCCACATGCTTTTTTGTGCTGAGACGTTTTTCTTAGTAGCTTGTGAGATCCTCATTTTCATAATGTTTAACTTTGTGTTTGTTGAGTCGTTACGTTTTTCTTGGTTTTTTTCTTGAGTTATGGAATTGATATTCCTTTTTGTTGTTACCTTATTATTTACCCCTATTTTTCTAAGTAAAAACCTAACCAGTATCGTGCTATATTGCCTTGTATCACTCTCCGTCTGGCAGTTCAATGCCTCCTATATTTAGTCCCTCTTTTTGATTATTGTGATCGTTTATCTATTGATTTCCATGATTCCCTGTTATGTGTATTATTTTGTTTATTTATTTATTTTTTAGAATTAATCTTAATTTGTTTGTTTTTGTGCTTTCCCCGTTTGAGTTGCGTTGATATCAGGGTGTTCTGTTTTGTGACCTTGTATTGTGCTGGTACCTGATATTATTGGTCATCAGGCCAAACAATCTCCTTTAGCATTTCTTGCAGTCTTGGTTTAGTTTTTGCAAATTCTCTAAACTTGTGTTTATCTGTAAATATCTTAATTTCGCCTTCATATTTCAGAGAGAGTTTTGCTGGATATATGATCCTTGGTTGGCAGTTTTTCTCATTCAGTGCTCTGTATATGTTGTCCCATTCCCTTCTTGCCTGCATGGTTTCTGCTGAGTAGTCTGAACTTATTCTTATTGATTCTCCCTTGAAGGAAACCTTTCTTTTCTCCCTGGCTCCTTTTAAAATTTTCTGTTTGTCTTTGGTTTTGGCAAGTTTGATGATAATATGTCTTGGTGTTTTTCTTTTTGGATCAATCTTAAATGGGGTTCGATGAGCATCTTGGATAGATATCCTTTCATCTTTCGTGATGTCAGGGAAGTTTTCTGTCAGGAGTTCTTCAACTATTTTCTCTGTGTTTTCTGTCCCCCCTCCCTGTTCTGGGACTCCAGTCACTCGCAAGTTATCCTTCTTGATAGAGTCCCACATGATTCTTAGGGTTTCTTCTTTTTTTTAAATTCTTTTATCTGATTTTTTTTTCCAGTTATGTTGGTGTTGATTCCCTGGTCCTCCAGAAGTCCCAGTCTACATTCTAATTGCTCGAGTCTGCTCCTCTGACTTCGTATTGTGTTGTCTAATTCTGTAATTTTATTGTTAATCTTTTGGATTTCTACATGCTGTCTCTCTATGGATTCTTGCAACTTATTAATTTTTCCACTATGTTCTTGAATAATCTTTTTGAGTTCTTCAACAGTTTCATCCGTGTGTTCCTTGGCTTTTTCTGCAGTTAGCCTAATTTCATTTGTGATGTCTTTAAGCATTCTGTAAATTAGTTTTTTATATTCTGTGTCTGATAATTCCAGGATTGTATCTTCATTTGGGAAAGATTTTGATTCTTTTGTTTGGGAGGTTGGAGAAGCTGTCATGGTCTGTTTCTTTATGTGGTTTGATATGGACTGCTGTCTCCGAGCCATCACTGGGAAACTAGTTTTTCCAGGTAATCAGCTAAAAAGAAATGCAGTCAGGTCCCTATCTGAATTCTCCCTCTGGCTCAGGGTATTCGGATGTTAATGGAGCCGCCTGGGGAGAGTGGGGGAGGGATCAGAGAGCTAGAAGTATAGCATCTCAGAATATAGAGCTGATCCCCGTGTTCACGCTCCGCCCGCATCTGCCAAAATCCCGGCGGGACATCTCCCCAGCTGGGTTGCTGCTCTCCCTGCTCCAACACCAGTCACTTCCTCCCGGGGACTTCTCCCTCCGGCGGGTGGCTCCGCTTGCGTGAACTTGGTGGGCGTCGCCCTCGTGAATAGCTGGGCCCGCCCCCAGGGTCTATTTAGGGGAACAGGCTCATGCCCCGCCCACGCTCGCCAAAATCCCAGCGGGACGGCTGCCCGGCTGGGACGCTGCTCTCCCCGCTCCGAGACCCGTCACTTCCTCCCGGGGACTTCTCCCTCCGGTGCACTGCACCGCTCGCGTGAACTGGGTGGGCGTCGTCCTCACAAACAGCTGGGCCCGCCCCCGGGGTCTATTCAGGGGAACGTGCTCACGCCCCGCCCATGCTCGCCAAAATCCCAGCGGGAGGGCTCCCTGGCTGGGACGCTGCTCTCCCTGCTCTGAGACCTGTCACTTCCTCCCGGGGACTTCTCCCTCCGGTGCGCCGCACTGCTCGCGCGAACTGGGTGGGCGTCGCCCTTACGAACGGCTGGGCCTGCCCCCGGGGTCACTTTAGGGAAATATAGCTGATCCCCACGCTCGCACCACGCCCGCTTCCCGCCAAACTCCCGGCGGGACGGCTCCCGGGCTGGGACGCTGCTCTCCCCGCTCCAAGATCAGTCACTGCCTCCCGGGTGCTTCTCCCACCGGCTGTGCCACTACGCCGCCCGCACCAATAGGCTAGGCCCTCTCCCGGGATGAGTTCGGGGGGTAGGGCTGGGCCCCTTGTCTGTGCCGTCTGCCCCCCTGGGCTCTGGCCCAGATCAGGCTCCGAAGGTCACCTGCCTGGTACGCTGGCTCCTGGTTCTGAAAACCATCACTGTCTGCCCATATTTGTTCGTTCTCCGTCTCTACGTGTGTTTGTTGTTCAGAGTTCGTAGATTGTTATGTATGTGATCGATTCACTTGTTTTTCCAAGTCTTTGTTGCTAGAGGGATCCGCGGTAGTGTCCACCTAGTCCGCCATCTTGGCCCCGCCTCCAGGGCTCTTTCTTAAGAATCTTAATTCATTATCACAGTTAATCTTCACACAGCCCTATGAAATATGTAATACCATTCTGCTAATTTTTAGATCATAAAATTAAAACTCAGAGAGTTTAAGTAACCTCCTCAAGTCACACAATTAGGAAGGAGTAAATTTGGAACTACCTCAGTTTTCATATATACCATATTTTAACTCTAAGCTAGCTGCTATAGGGCACAATATGGCTTAAAGGACAATGACTGAGGACACAAGGATCTTAAAATAATATAAAATGGTGTATCTGTAATGCCAACCATTTACCAAGCATTATTTTAGAGGCCTTACATATATCATTGTATTTGATTTCATGTAATTAGCACAACTGCACTACATAGAAAATATGTCTACTCCAATTTTTTAGTTCAAGAAACTCTCTCTCAGAGAGGTTAATTTGCCCATAGTCCCAAATCCAAAATGTGCTGCAGCAGAGCAGCAGGCTCCACCTGACTACATAGCTCATTCTCTCCTAGTGCATCTTGTTGCTCCCAACAGGACAGAGACCCCAGGTGAACACGTCTGTAGCGGACATAGTGAGGTGATAAGACAGTGGGCAGAGCATGAAGGACACAGAGCATAGAGCAGAGTGCAGTGAGGGCTTCTTATGAAGACTTAGCCAGAGGAGCTAGAGAAGAACAATCTCATGAAGAGGGGAATCAGCAGGAAAAGGCAGAGGTAGACGGTGTGCAGGTAGTCAGAGTGGCTTTCCAGGCAGAAGAGAACTAACTTGAACTAAGTTTGGGTTCAGAGTATGACTCTCTCCCACTGCATGGCTTCCTCTCCTTCCACACACACAGAGTGACAGAGCAGTTTCTGAAAAGGGAAAATGGAGAACAAAGAAAGTGAGCTCTTTTGCTGCCCTTTCCAACAAATAATCTTTTAGGCAACTGACCCAGCACAATCAGAAATGCACTAGCATTGTCTTGCCAGGAAATCAGAGATGGTCTCAGACCCGGTTCCAGAAAAGCCTTGGCCCTCGTCTAATCTATAGAGAATAAAGATGCACATTTCAAGAATTGTCCCCCTAGAATGGGTTCCTGGTTCCTGCCACATGGCTGCTAACCCAAAAAACCAAACCAGTTGCTGTCAAGTGAATTCTGAGATTCACAGTAACACTATAGTGACATGGCTACTAGAGTAGCAGAATTTGCCAGAATACAAAGGACAGTAATTATTCTATAAGGTAGAGGCCAATCCTTTTGGCAGGAGTAGAGTAGGATATGGAGTCCCTGGGTGGTGCAAATAGTTAAGATGCTCAGCTGCTAACTGAAAGGTTAGAAGTTTGAGTCTACCCAGAGACACTTCAGAAGAAATCTCTGGAAATCTACTTCCAAAAAGTCAGTCACTGAAAACCCTATGGAGCACGGCTTATTCTGACATATATGAGGTTGCCATGAGTTAGAAACAACTCCAGGACAAATGGGTTGTTTTTGTTGTTGTTGTTTAGAGTGGGACATTTATGCCCCTGAGATCAAGGGAATTTACTTAGCTGGGAAGGCAGATGTATTAGCAAGATACATGCCAGACTATTTTTACATGACTGATGTAAGTCAGTAGCATAAGCTTCTATTCTTCTTTTAGGATATCATTTCACATTCTGGCAAACCACTGTATTAATTTGAGAGACTGTATTTATTTAGAAGAATAATTAGTAAATTGCTTTTAATGTGTGAAAACAGTAGCCACTATAATTATCCCTATCCTGAAGCATTTTATTCAATCCTGATCTTAATGTTGGGATTCTTAGTACTTAATTTGTAGGAAATGTAATAATCAAGGGTTTTCATCGTTAGTGCCTGTTTGATTTGTCCTAATTCAATATGTCTTGTTAAATATCCAAGGAGGACAGGAACAGAATGCCAGAAGTCCTTCTTAAATAGGCCCAACAGCATCCTCAAGGGTTTCATTTATGACACATCACCTGGCATTTGGTACCATGAAGACTGGAAACACAAATAATAGTTCCTGAGGGACAAGCCCAGAGCCCCCAGGTCTTTGTTATCCTGCCTGAGTCTCTCAGTGTTGGGATGCTGGGAAGCAATTGCTTTCTCTCCCTCCTTTCCTCCTCCTCTTCCTTCTCCTCCCAATCTTCTGCCTCCATTGCTTTCCCTCCCTGCTGTTGCTTACACATTGCCCACATGCTGTTTTTTCTTTTGAGACTCCGAGCTGGGTAGAATAGCCTTTCTTGACTGGACACCTGCCCCTGGAAAGATGGTCAGAAACCATAATGATGTGTCCTGGTCCCCAAAAATCCCACCCAAAATGAAAACAAGTGTTTTTTTTTTTTCCTAAAATAAAAGAGAATAGAGAGCACTACACATGAGTGTAAGCTTGAATTGGGGGCAGTTGCAAGGGGTGGGAGTAAAATAAATCACAGAGGCACAAAGTGTTGCAAAAGGGTGAGAAGGATAAAGAGTACGGGTAAAACAGAGAGAGGGAGAAGCACAACTGCAAACTGCAAATTTGAAGGTGAAAAATCTATTCATTTTATTTAATTTGAATTTTTAGTGTCACGAGATTAAAGTTTTCAAATTTCTCATGTTTGTATTTATTCTTTTGCAAATTGTCCTCATATTCTATGCCCATTTTCTATTGTATTTTGTGTTTGATGATTTTTTAAAAAAAATAATATGCCACATATTTTGACATTTTTCCCAAGTAAAGATTTTTCTTTTAATTCTGTTTATACTATTTTTGGTCTCAAAATTTTGTATATTTTAATGTTTTGACACGTCCCTTATTATTTTTCCCTTCACTCTGATATGTAGAACCATTTTTCTTCTTATAATGTGAGATAAATCTTTACTTTTATTTTTTTATATGACTTCTACATTTTTTAAAATATTTTAATATTTAATCCTTCTGTAACGTCATTTAGATGTAGCACCTGGCAACTAAGATTCACACATCCTTCTTGTCTGATGTGATCCAGTGCCTTGTAACAGTGAATGCAGCATTCACACACTACTGTGCTCTCAGGCAGTAAGACTTAGCTATTTCATCAAAAACCAAATGAACACACACAGCTTTTTTTACTGTAGTAATACATATAAAAATACACATATGACATAAAATTTGCCATTTTAACCATTTTCAAGTATACAATTCAGTGGCATTAATTATAGTCACAACCATCACCATTTGTTTCTAAAACCTTTTCATCACACCATATAGAAACTGTACCCATGTAAGCCTTACCGCCCCATTCCCCACCCCCAAGCTCATGGTAGTCACTAATCTACTCTCTACCTCTGTGTATTTGTCTTTTATAGATATTTCATTCAAGCAGGATCATACAATATTTGTCTTTTTGTGTCTGGCTTATTTTACTAAGTACAATGTTTTCCTGGTCCATCCATGTTGTAGACTTTTATTTCTGTTTCTTGTCTAATTATTCTGGCTACAACTTCAAGTACAGTGTGGAATAGCAGTGGTGAAAGCAGGCATCTTTGTTTTGTTCCTGATCATAGGTCTTTCACCATTGAGTGTAATGAATGTGGTGTATTACTTCGATTTTCTTATGTTGAACCACTTCTACATTCCTGGCATAAAACCTACTTTGTCAAAAGGTGTATAATCCATTAAATATGCTGTTGGATATGGTTTGCTAGTTCTTTGTTAAGGATTTTTGCATCTAAATTCATAAAAGATATCAGTCCATAGTTTTATTTTCTTTTGGTGTCTTTATCTGACTGTGGTATCAGGGTAACGTTGGCCTCATAGAATGAGTTAGGAAGCGTTCCCTCCTCTTCTAATTTTTGTAAGAGTTTGAGAGAGATTTGTGTGTTTCATAGAATTAACCAATGAAGCCATTTAGCCATCTGATTCACAATGTTTCTTTATTGGGAGGGTTTTGATTACTGATTCAATCCCTTTGTTTGTCATAGGTCTGATGAGATTTTCTATATCTTCTTGAATCAGTTTAGGTAATTTGTGTTGTTTCTAGGAATTTGTCCATTTCATCTGTTGTTGTTGTTATGTGCCATCAAGTTGGTTCCGACCCATAGTGACCCTATAGGACAGAGTAGAACTGCCCTATAGGATTTCCAAGGAGCGGCTGGTGGATTCAAACTGCAGACAACTTGGTTAACAGCCGAGCTCTTAACCACTGCACCATAAGGACTCCCCATTTCATCTAGATTATCTAATTTGTTAGTGTACAATTTTTTATAGTATTCTCTTACAATCCTTTTTATTTCTCTATGGGCATTTTTTTTATAGGCATTAGCAATATCCCCACATTCATTTCTGATTTTAGTTATTTGTGCCTTCTCTCTTTTTTCTTTGTCAGTCTAGCTAAAGGTTTTTCAATTGTATTGATCTTTCAAAAAAAAAAAAAAAAAAGCCAGCCTTCGGTTTAGTTGCTTTCCTATTTTTATCTATTCTCTTTTCAATTATATCTTTTCTAATCTTTATTATTTATTTCCTTTTGCTAGCTTTGGGAACACATATAGCTTTGATGTGTTTTAACAGACCACATTAAGTTTCTCTTTCTAGCAAGAATACCAAAAGAATACAGTAAGGATTAATTTGAAAGAAGTTGGTGCTAAAGTGTTCTAATTATTCTATAATGTTTTGCTACTTAAAGTAAAGAAAAGAAAAGAAGAGGGATACTTTAAAAATCACCCCCAGATAGGTTTACCCAGAAAAAACAAAATGCTGGCAAATCCTTGTTTCTTCTAGGCTAGACCTTCCAACTCAAAGTGCGGTTGGCTGACCAACAGCATTGGCATTGCCTGGGAGCATTACAACTAGGATTCTCAGGCCCCGCCCCAACCCTGCTGAGTCAGCATCTGCAATTTCATGAGATTCCTCAGGTGATTCCTATGCACAGACATATCTGAGAAGCGCTGCTCCATTCCAGACCTTTTCATTTTAATTTCAGCTCTCAAATGAATCAATACCTTGTGCCAGCAGTGGACCTAATTGGGAAGCAGTATTTCTACAGAGCTTCTCAAACTTACAGAGAACTCGTTTTCCCATTGGAGTCAGAGAAAAAAATAAAATGAAATAAAAACTCAATATAAATAGAAAACTTAGAGCTAGATTTCAATATGCTGAAGTTTTCAAGGCTACAAAGAAGTATAAGTGTGTCATTGTGGCAGGCTCTGAAGGAACGCAGCACTTTCTCCCTCCCTGTGCTCATGCTTGAAGCTAATCCACTTCACCAAATCCATTCTGATTGCTACAGTCCCATTTATAAGTTTGGAACTCTCTCAGGCCAGGTGGATTTTGGCAAATGTTAGATAGTTAATGATGTGAGTGCTCTATGGTTTCAGCCAGCAATTCTACTTCTAGGTGTCAACTCTAGATATGTTCTTAGGTTTTAGCACATCAAAACATGCTCATTACAGTATTGGTTCTAATGATAATAAAAAAATAAGATACAACACAAATGTCTATCAGCATGAAAATGGACCAATAAATTGTAGTACATTTACATAATACTACATAGTATTTTAAATACATGAACTTCACCCATTGACAGCAACAATTCTCAAAAGCATAGTATTAAAATAAAGCATTTTGTGTAAAATATGAAACTACTCAAATGAAGTTTAAAAATCTATAAAACAATACTTCATAATGTGTCTGAACACAAACAGAAATAGAAGTATAAAATCATTCATGTAAAATCATTCATGGGAATGATAAATGCTGAATTCGTGATTTTGGCAACTGGGGAGGGTACATAGATGTTTTTATACTAAGTCATACCTCAGACATATTGTGGGTTCAGTTCTTGCAATAAGGTGAGTCATAAGAATTTTTTGGTTTTCTAGTGTGTGTAAAACTTGTATTTCCAATAATTCTGTAGTCTATTAAGTGTGCAATAGCATTATGTCTAAAAAAAGAATGTACATACCTTATTTAAAAATACTTTATTACTAAAAGATGCTAACCATCATCTGAACCTTCAGCATGTCGTAATCTTTTTGCTGGTGGAGGGTCTTGCCTCGATGTTGATGGCTGCTGGCTGATCAGGGTAGTGGTTGCTGAAGGCTGAGGTGGCTGTGACAATTTCTCAAAATAAGACAACAATGAAGATTGCCGATTTGATTGACTCTTCCTTTCACAAAATGTTTCTTTGCAGTGTGCAATGCAGTTTGAGAGCATTTAAGCCACAGTAGAATTCTCTTGAAATTGAAGTCAATTCTCTCAAACCCTGCTGCATTATCAACTAAATTTATGTAATAAATCCTTTGTTGTCATTTCACCAATGTTCACAGCATCTTCACCAGGGGAAGTTTCCATCTCAAGAAACCACTTTGTTTGCTCATCCATGAGAGGCTACTCCTCATCTGTAAAAGTTTTATCATGAGATTGCAGCAATTCAGTCATATCTTTGGGCTCCACTTCTAATTCTAGTTCTCTTGCTATTGCCAACTACATCTTGCAGTTACTTCCTCCATTGAAGTCTTGAACCCCTCAAAGTCATCCAGGAGAGTTGTAATCACCTTCTCCCAAACTCTTGTTAATGTTAGTGTTTTGACCTCCTCCCATGAATAATGAATGCTCTTAATAGCATCCAGAATAGTGTATCCTTTCCATAAGGTTTTCAATTTACTTTTCCCAGATCTATCAGAGTAATCGCTATCTCTAGCAGCTATAAAACCAAAAAACAAAACCCAGTGCCATTGAGTCAGCTCTGACTCATTGCAACCCTATAGGACAAAGTAGAATGCCACACTGGGTTTTCAAGGAGCAGCTGGTGGGTTCAAAGTGGTGACCTTTTGGTTAGCAGCCGAACATTTAACTGCTGTGCCACCAGGGTCCAGTAACCTTACAAAATGTATTTCTTAAATAGTAAGTCTTGAAAGTCAAAATTACTCCTTGATCCATGGGCTGCAGGATGGATATTATGGTAGCAGGCGTGAAAACAATATTAATCTTGTAAACCTCCATCAGAACTCATGGGTGACCAGGTACATTATCATAAGCAGTAATATTTTGAAAGAAATCTGTTTTTTTGAGCAGTAGGTCTCAACAGTGGGCTTAAAATATTCAGTAAACCATGTTGTAAACAGATGTGCTGTCATCCAGGCTTTGTTGTTCCATTTACAGAGGACAGGCAGAGTAGATTTAGCATAATTCTTAAGAGTCCTAGGATTTTCAGAATGGTAAATGAACATTGGCTTCAATGTAAAGTCACCATCTGCATTAGCCCCTAACAAGGGAATCAGCCTGTCCTTTGAAGCTTTGAAGCCAGGCACTGACTTCTCCTCTCCAGCTATGGAAATCCTAGATGGCACCTTCTTCCAGTACAAGGCTGTTTCACCTGCATTGGAAATCCGTTGTTTGCTGTAGCTACTTTCATCGGCTGTCTTAGCTAGATCTTCTGAATAACTTGCCGCTTCTACATCAGCTGCTTCACCTTTCGCTTTTATGTCATGAAGAAAGTTTCTTCCTTAAAACTCATGAACCAACTTCTGCTAGCCTCAAACTTTTCTTCTGCAGCTTCCTCACTTCTCTCAGCCTTCATAGAATTGAAAAGAGTTAGGGCCTTGCTCGGGATTAGGCTTTGGCTTAAGGGGATTTTGTGGCTGGTTTGATCTTCCATCCAGACTAATAAAACTTTCTCCGTGTCAGCAATAAGTCTATTTTGCTTTTTTATCGCATGTTCACTTGAGTAGCACTTTTAATTTCCTTCAAGAACTTTTTCTTTGTGTTCACAGCTTGGATAACTGTTTGGCGCAAGAGGCATAGCTTTTGGCCTATCTCAGCTTTTGACATTCCTTCCTCACTAAGATTAATTATTTCTAGCTTTTTATTTGAAGTGAGAGACTTGTGACTCTTCCTTTCACTTGAATGCTTAGAGGCCATTGTAGGGCTATTAGTTGCCGAATTTCAATATTGTCATGTCTCAGGCAATAGGGAGGCCCCTCTCTCAGGGAATAAGAGAGGGAGAGAGATGGGGTAACGGGGAACGATCAGTCAGTGGAGTAGTCAGAACACATACAACATTTATCAATTAAGTTTGCTGTCTTATATGGGTGTGGTTTGTGGTACCCCAAAACAATTACAATAGTAATATCAAAAATCGCTGATCACGGATTTCCATAACAGATACAGTAATAATGAAAAAGTTTGAAATATTGTGAGAATTACCAAAATGTGACAGAGAGATAGGAAGTGAATCCATGTTTTTGGTGGAAAAACAGTGCCGATAGGCTTGCTTGACATAGGGTTGCCACAAACCTTCAATCTGTAAAAAACGCAGTACATGCAAAGCGTAATAAAGCAAAGCACAATAAAATGAGGTATGCCTGTATTCTTTATTTTTATCTTCATTTTAAAAATATTTCACAATAAAAAAGAAGTTGGTGATTTTCAACTGATAAAGGAAACAAGCAAACAATAACAAAACAGCCATCAAGCCAAAAGGAATGTCCATAGAACTTCTGTATTTAATAAGTTACGGTTATTAAAAAAATAAAACACTTCAGAGTTATTTTTAACTAATAATAATTACTTTTTCAACTGGATGATGATCATATTACCTTCCAGTCCCTGCGTCCTGTCCTCATTCACTGCTCCTTGTGTGAAAGAATCAACAACAATTTATAGAAATTTCTCAGAGTCCAAATTCCATACAAATTTAATCAAATTCAAAAATTTTCTCTTTGGTTCATGTTGTCAGAAGGAAGTACGTCTTAGGGTATGTTTTAATTAGGAAACAAATTCCATGCAAGTTGATAGCATGAGCCTTTGGATCACTGTCCCATCCCTTGTGAGCTGTATGATTGATGTTGGAGTAAGTACTTAACCTCACTGAGCCTAAGTGGAAATAATAGTCCACCTAGACTAAAAGAGTTATTGTGAGGATGAAATAAGATGAAATATTATTATATTTAGCTCACAATAAGTGTCCAGTATATTATGGCTAATACTAATGATAATGGTCAAAACAAAACTGTGAAGAGTCTATACTCTATAAGTTTTCTTTCATTCAGGACTGTCATATCTGAGGAGATACACAGTCCATTTCATAATCTAAATAAACAAGGCACCAATACAAAACACTGCAGTGATGTAGCTTTTGTTCCAACAGGAAGACATGCCAAGGAAGATACACAGTGCTTTTTTAGCTCCTCCTTTTGACTTTGAATACATTTTCTCCTTGCCCCATCCTAAGTGTAGGTGCACTTGGGTTCTGACAAAAGATTTGTCCGATTGACCTGCTATTAGTATATTGGGCAATTGTTGAAAATACAAACCCTACAGTAATATTAAAAGGAAAAAAAAAAAAAAAACACCTGAGGTTTGACTGGAATGAATTTTTTAAGACTTGAAATCTGATTGCTTTTTCCAACTTAAAATCTCCAAAATAAGTTACGGAGACAACCTAGGTTTTGTCCTGGGACGCATTGCCCTGGGTGTAAAGTTTTAAATAAGAAACGTATGAGACCACAAACATTATTAGCAACATCCTTCACCCCCACACATACCCCTCTACACATAAGCCCTTCTCAGCAACCGTGGAACAAGCTTATTCTTGGCCTCTGCCAGCACCACTGGCTATCAATGGAGCCATGGGTATGATTACAGCTGAAAAACTAAGGGCTGCATCATGGTGCCAGCTGGCTGAGTACTCCTATGTGTAGGGCTCAGGGTGGGGACTTCCCTATATTTCCTCTCCACTTTGCCCTTCACTGATCAATGGCCATATTTCATGCTGTCTCATACCCCTTTTCCTGCCTCATCCCCCAAAGGTAGTTTTGTCTCTGAAATGAATGAGTCTTTTCCTCCCCCTTCCCCAGAATATAAAGAAACCATACAAATGACAGTATGATCTAATATCTCAGAGCTTCACTTTGAGAAAGTGAGTCAGGGTGCTGTATTTCTAAAAGCAAATGGAACTTAGGAAACTGGCAACAGACAACAGCATTAGAACAGAAACTAATCTTCATATTTAAGTTTTGATGCTCATACAGGGTACTTCTCAATATGCAGTTATTTGGGATGTGTGAAAATTTTGTAATCCAAGGGTGTCAAGAAGCTCATATACATAAGAAAAATGTATGCCTGGAGGACAGGGAGCTATGGTCTCAGTCCTGCTTGGACATTGCCATCTCTCTACTGTGGTTTGAGAAAAGGGTTCTGGAAATGAAGGACTCCTTCTATTTGCAAAGCTGTCCAAAATTCTGAGTAATTGATGTTTTCCTGAGAATATAACCATAGAAAAAGACCTAATCCCTAGCAATACAAAGTTGGACATGGCTTACAGAACTGAGAGAGATGTGGAACTGAATAGCAGTGGGAGAGAAGGCCAAATGCTCATTACTTGCAGCAATGAATTTAATAGCAGCCTTGGTAGAGCATGGGGGAAGAGGGAGTAGAGTGGGGATGGGGTAGGAGGAGGCATGGACCTCTGTTAGTTCTAGCCCTGAAATTGGTTATAGGAAGATGACATTTTAGGTCAAGAAAGGAAGATTGGGAAGGAGAATTGGGCCTGGTGAATAGGGGAGGAGGTAAGAAGCACTGACAGAGAAATCTACATAAAGAAATTAATGAATTCCCACACTGGGAAACATTTTATCCATTTTTGTTCTGATAAAAAAGTAAGCACAGTGTCTTTAACAAATGGTACTGGTAAAACTGGATGTCTATTTGTAAAAAAATGAAGCAGGACTCATACATCACACCATACCAAAAACTAACTCATGATGGATCAAAGGCCTAAATACAAAAACTAAAACTATAAAGATCATGGAAGAAAAAATAAGTGCAATGCCAGGGGACTTAATATGTGGCAAAAATGGAATACCAAATATAACTAAAAATGCACAAACAGCAGAAGACAAACTAGACAAATGGGACCTCCTAAAAAGTAAACACTTATGTTCATCAAAAGACTTCTCCAAAAGAGTAAAAAGATATATAAAAAAAAAAAAAAAAAGAGAAACTATAGACTGGGAAAAAAAAATCTGGCTATGACATGTCCGAAAAGGGTCTAATTTCTAAAATTTATAGAAAACTTCAACACCTCAACAACAAAAAGACAAAAAATCCAATTAAAAAATGGGCAAAGAATATAAACAAACACTTCACCGAAGAAAACACTCCAATGGCTAACAAACTCATAAAGAAATGTTCTCAATCGTTAGCCATTGTTGTTAGGTATCATGGAGTCAGTTCTGACTCATAGCGACCCCATGCACACCATAATAAAACACTGCCTGGTCCTGAGCCATCCTCACAATCATTGCTATGTTTGAGCCCATTGTTGCAGTCACTGTGTCAATCCATCTCATTGAGTGTCTTCCTCTTTTCATTAGCCATTAAAAAGAGATACAAATCAAAATGCAAATCAAATCAAATCAAGATGCAAATCTAAACTAAAATGAGATACCATCTCACCCTGACCTCACTGGCACGAATCAAAAAACAGAAAATAACAAATGTTGGAGATGTTGTGAAGAGATTGAAACTCTTATACACTGCTGATGGGAATGTAAAATAGTATAACCACTATGGAAAATAGAACAGTGCTTCCTTAAAAAACTAGAAATAGAAATACCATATAATCCAACAACCCTATTCCTAGGTATATACCCTAAAGAAATATACCCTAGAGGAATGAAAATAACACAAATAGACACATGCAGCATTATTCACAATTGCAAAAAGATGGAAACACCCTAAACGCCCAGCAACAAATGAATGGATTAAGACACTGTCATATATACACAATGGAATACTATGCAATGATAAAGAATAATGATGAATCCACAAAATGTCTCACAACATGGATGAATTTGGAGATATTATGCTGAGTGAAATAAGTCAATCACAAAAGGGCAAATACCATATGAGACCACTATTATAAAGAACCAAGAAAAGTTTTACACTCAGAAAAAAAAAAAAAAAATTCTGACGGTTACCAGGGATGGGAGGGGGACGGAGAAAAAATTACCAAATAGATAGGAGACACATCTTAATATTGGTGAAAGGAAAGGCAATATGGGTGAAGTCAGCAAAACACGGCCAAAGCCGGGAGGACACTGAGAGGAACGCAAGAACAAAGAGCAACTATGGTAATTACTACAGCACAGACAATCTTGTAATAATCGTATGAACAAACACTAACACACAAATGGTGGATAGATATTCCAAGAAGTGTGGGAGGGTATAAGGGAACACACCCACCTGCAGATATAGGTTTGGTGGTGAATATTTCTACATGCATAACTGTATGTGCTGCTTATATATTCACATAGTAGAGCACACAAGGGCCAGAGTCAGGGCAACTTCTTTGACAACCAAACACCTTGCAGAATGAAATTCCTAGCCTCAAAGGTGAAGGACCACAGATTCAGGGGACATCTATGTCAATTGGCACAGTTTAGTTTGTAAAGACAAAGTTCCGCATCCTACTTTGGTGAGTAGGTGCTGGGGTCTTAAAAGCTTGCAAATGGACATCTAAGATACAACTACTGGTCTCTTACCATCCAGAGGAAAGGAGAGTGAAGAAAAGCAAAGACGCAAGTGAGAAATTACTCCAGAGGGCTAATGAACCACATGAACCAAACTTACAAAATCCTGAGACCAGAAGAACTAGATGGTGCCCAGCTATCACTACTGATCTCTCTGACTGGGATCACAACAGAGCGTCCTGGACAGAGCGGGAGAAAAATTGTAGAACAAAAAATAAAATTCACAAAAAAGACCAGAATTACTGGTCTGACAGAGACTGGAGGAACCCCCGAGACTATGGCCCTAAGACACCCTTCTGACCTGGAACCGAAGCCATTCTCAGTGACCACCTTTCAGCCAAATCATAGACAGTCCTATAAAATAAAGAACACCTGAGAGGAGCATGCTCCTTGGAACAGTCAATTATACAAGATCAAAAGGACAACATTTGCCCAGAAGCAAAGATGAGAATGCAGGAAGGGGTAGAAAATCAGCAGGCAAGGAAATAGGGAAACCAGGACAGAAATGGGAAGAGTGCTGATACATTGCGGGGAACAAAACCAATGTCATGGAACACTTTATAAACTATTGAACGGGAAACTAATTTGCTCTGTAAACATTTACCTAATGCACACACACACACACACAAAAATTATTTAAGAAAAAAAAAAAGAGAAGCCATTGCCAAGGATAAGGTGTCAAGCAGATTTCCTACAAGTAAAGAGCTTTCCTAATAAATTATGTACTCAGTAAAAGGAATTGGATTTTACATGTTATGGCCTCACTTCACAGTTTTACAGATTTCTTTAATCCCAACTATAATTTTCCAGGTTTTATATGAGCTGCTGACACTGTGTACTGGTGGTGACTGGTGAAATTGTACTTTTTCCAGGGTTTCAAATCCACAAATGGTAGCTAGTGAGGAAGGAACTGGACTGCAATGGTGGTTGTGGCCAAAATCTTTACTAGTAAAAATGAACATGCATCGAAACAAAGTTCCCTTTTCTTCATAATTCTTTAAACTGATCTCATCAAGAAATGCATTATCACTTCAAATTTTCAGAAGGATTCTAAGCAAATTAAAATCATTGTAAATTCAGAAGGAACTAGTAAAGCAAGTCTGAAGAAGTTCCTTCAACATGTACTAAACATTCCTTTATTAAAGCCACCAGTATCACCTAGAGAGTGTTAGGACTTCTCCGAGATTAAAAAAAAAAAAAAAGTTTTTTTTTGGATGACATTCCTGAATTCTAAAAAGTTTAATGGTGAAATACGAAATAAAACATCTCCTAGATTTAAGATGTTGAACATGATACTTCAATTCAAAGGCACATTCAGAAAATTAAATTCACTGCATCTTCATGGTGGTTTGAGAATTTTTTTTTTCAGCAATTGCTAAATGGATATTGGAAAACAACAATAAAAATGTGCACCTCAGGCTCAGATTCTAGCACAGGTAGTTTACTGAGTAGTACACCTCCATGAGCTGAGGGATCAGGCTTCCAACCTTGATGGCTCCCACATGAGGCCAGCATTTAAATCAAAACCCCGTATTTAGTATGTGTGAATATCCCAAATTTTTTGTGGAAAATTGTAAGCAAGCATATGGTTTCTGTAGTACTCCTCCAAGCTATCTTCCCTGAGATAATGAAAGGTCAGTTGGTTAAAAGTCAAGAGGCCAGAGCCCAATTGCAACTCTGTATTGCTTTGATGAGCAATTTTGAGAAAGTCATTTCCTTTGGACCTTGGTTTCTAAGTCTGTAAAATAAGCAAATGGTTAGAATCATGTCATTTACTGTCAGAAAAAATACAAAAGCAAATTATAGTAGAAATAAGATATCTACCTAAAATTGGATGGGGTTTTCATTATCATAAAATCAAATATTCCTGCATATATCCCAAACGTGGGACTTGGGAAAAATCAAGATAGCGTCTCAGCTAGGAGGCTTGATCTACAGCGGAGTACTGGGGCCTGGTCTCAGACAGTTGATAAAGTCAAATTTAAGAAGAAATGCTAACAGTAAAAACAGGAGAACCTAAACCTAACCATATGTTTAAAGGACTGTTGTGGAGCCAAAAACTAGGAGATTTGGGGATAGAATGAAGAGCAAGAAGCCAATGGAAACAAAGGCAGAGAGTGGCTATTACCAGTATAATCAAAGGGCACTAGACTTCTTTTTATTGAAGCTGACCTCATGGGCTACAAATTTTATGGATCAACCTTAAAACTGAAGGTCAAGGTAGACAAGGGTGATGATGGTGCTTGGCTGCCCAAAAGATTCATTCGTTTTTCTTATTATTCCTTTGTAAATTAACATGTCTAGTATTGTGGTCTGATAATTGTCTTTTAAATCTTTCAGTATCAAATAACTTTGTAGATGCCTGTGTCTTCCCTCTCTAACTCTTTGATGGTTTTATTGGTTACTTTTCCATTCACTCACTCACTCATCTTTCCAAAATCATTTACTCAGTATCTATGACCTGGCAGATAGAAATATGTGAACTGGGGATACAGAAAAAAGTTAAGTCTCCTAATCTCAAGGAATTCACATTCTAATGGTCAAACAGATAGATAAATTATCATTATCTTTTCCTTTGTATCCTCCACAGTAAACCATATAAACCTGGGTGATAATAGGCACTTAGAAAGCATTTGGTGGTGGAATAACTCAATAGATGTAAGTATGAAGGGTTGGGTATAGGGGATACGCGTTTGGTCAATAAGCCACTAAGGGACACATCTTGAATTTTGGAGGAGGTATCTTTAATTTATAAAATTAAGGGTTTGTTTTCCCAAGAATGGTTTCATTTTTATGAAGAACAGATGTATGGTGGATGTTTTGGGAAATCCCTAGCTTCTGAAGTTAATGTCAGAGAGGCTAACCAGGCTAACCAGGCATGACCCACTTCCTAAAGGAGTACCCTGTTACTTGTGTCGGACCTGAATCCTGGGTAGGGGGATAGACCATGGGATTAACCAGCATGGCCACCGTTCATTCATTTAAGGAGGTGCTTTTTTTAGATACCTCCTGTACTCTTTTCATAACACTGAAAGTTGCTGAACTCTCCTGTGTGTACATTCCCCAGAAAAAAAGGGTTACAGTGGCAGCCAAGAATTTCAAAGGTACAAGCCAGTTACTTTTCAACTACCCAAACCCCTGTATCACACCCATGCATGGACCTTCCCTGGGGTGACTTCTCTGATCTCCCCTTTACAGGAGAGTGTAAAAGAAAACCAGGCTTTCCTGAGGGTAGCAACAATTCCTGAAATGGACCATGTGGGTTGCTAATTCTGTAACAGTGCCTGCTTTCCAGACAAGGTGGTGAGATATTGACAACCTGCTAATATAATGCAGTGGAGGATTTGGGAAGCCCTGTCTTTCCCACAGTTTCTCCCAATTCAAGAACAAAAGGGCCAGGTGACAGCAGAGGTACGAATCAAATTGCTGAGCCAGAACCAAGACCAAGCAAAGGGAATTCTCCAGCTTAGTTAAGCTTTAAAAAATTCCTGGGGTGAATATAACACAGTCAATCTTTCCATCAGACTCAGTTCTGCACTTTAAGATAAAAGTATCATTCATAAGTCAGCAGGTACCGGTGTCTGGCAAGAAGCCAAATAATACTCCTGTGAAACATGGGCTCCAAGCTTTGCCATCTACTTCATTCCCGCCACTTTCCCAACCTAAGATTCTGAGGTTTAGATAATTCATAACTAAGCCAACTGCAATTCAGAGAGCATGTTCTTTGACTGGATGGCAGAATAGATATGGAGAGATAGGCCTTGAAAAGTAGCTGCTTATTGGAATAAACATACCCTGAATCATCCATAACCCATAACACTGCAGTGAAGACTACAATACTTTCAAGGAACAAAACCAGGATTTAGGATCATAGCACTCCCCACAGACATCATGTGCCACATCCCTCAGCAATTCCCAGGTTCCCGAGGCTGGATTTTTTAGCAGATTTTTTTTTTTTTTTTCCTCCAACCCAGTGTCCCGTGAGCTATTCACCATTGAAACTGGAAGTCAGTGCTGATTTCTTCACCCTGGGGAAGTAATAGTCAGTGGAGACACCATAGGTGTTTGTTTAAAATGTGATGTGGTGCAGGCCTCTTCAAACAATGATCACTACCCCCTTATATCCAAAAGGATACCACGTTTTAAGTTAAATATTGTCCTTTTAAACCCGTTACACATTCCAAACCTATAAATGATGTGAATATTTTTATCTCATTTATATCCATGTTTTACCCACATGATTCCCAAAACCCAGTGAAGATGTACTTTTACAGATCAGAAAATTGAATGTCAGAAAATCCCTGGCATCCGAAGTTAATGTCACAGAGCCTAACCAGGCATGACCCACTTCCTAAAGGAGTTCCCTGTTATCTTTGGGATTACAAAGCAAGTTTGTATCAGAGCTAGACTACCAGTCCAGGCAAGTCTGTCTTCACAGATGGTTCTCCTTCCACTAACCATGCTGCCTTTTATTTTTCCCAAAAGGTAAGACAAAGGAAAGACGGGTACCTTGACAGCTGTGGACTGAAGGAAGAGGGCAGACAGAAGGGCTGAAAAAATAGTATAGAGAGATTCAGAGCAGGGAAGTCTCAATGCAAATTTGTCCTAATATGCAACCTTGTCTGGAGCTGGCCTCACGGAGCAGAACAAATATTCATATGACACATTCTGAGAAAACAAGTGTGTTTTCCCCAGGGTCAGGAGAAACCTAGGCTTCATGTGAGCTTTTAAGGGTCTATATTTCAGAAACATCATCTCATTACTCACCTAGTCTTGTCGATTTATTTTTTTTTAATGTCTCCAAAATCTATTTCTCTTCCTATCCCAACTGTCTGTCACTTAGATGAATCTCCTGACTTATTCTTCTGTACCACCTGTATTGCTTTCAAAGCATTTGTAACACTAAAACCAGAAGAGATTTTCTGAAACATAAATCCTCATCATGCAATGGTTCTATTTAGAAACGATTAAAACATTGGGATAAACATAAAGGAAAGCTATCAAACTCCTTAGTATGATGCTAAAAAAACAACCGCTCACTGCTGTCGAGTTGATTCCGACTCATAGCGACCTTATAGAACAGAGTAGAACTGCGCCATAGAGTTTCCAAGGAGCCCCTGGAGAATTTGAACTGCCGACCTCTTGGTTTGCAGCCGCAGCACTTAACCACTACGCCACTATTAACCTCCATGATTCTGCACTGCTCTACAAGCAGTCCCTCCACCTCCTTACCTTCTCCTCACCATCTGCCTCAGACTCAATGTCACTTCCTCAGGAACCTCCTGAACCTTCAAAAATTCACTTTGATGTCCATCTGCAACACTACCTTCCATTTTGGGGGCTATAGTTTTAAGGAAGTAGAAAGTCTAGGGTGAGCCTAAAAGATCACATGCAGCATGGTGAGAGTTACAGAAACATGTCACGTGGAAAATATTTTAAAAATATGAGGAGATTAAGCAGGAAAAAACAGAACCCAGAGACAAAACAAAAACTAAGAATAAACAAGAAATATTCAGGGAGGAAGCAGACTATTGTGGAGATTTGTCGATTATAGCCTGGAGTTCAGAACTAGAATCTGTGGTTGGAATTAGCAGAAAGTCAGGTTTAACATATTTTTGTTGTTGTTGTTGTTAGGTGCTATCAAGTTGGTTCCGACCCACACTGCCCGGTCCTGCGCCATCCTTACAATCGTTGTTATGCTTGAGCTCATAGTTGCAGCCACTGTGTCAATCCACCTCATTGAGGGTCTCCCTCTTTTCCGCTGACCCTGTACTTTGCCAAGCATGATGTCCTTCTCCAGGGACTCATCCCTCCTGACAACATGTCCAAAGTATGTAAGATGCAGTCTCGCCATCCTTGCTTCTAAGGAACACTCTGATTGTACTTCTTCCAAGACAGATTTGTTCATTCTTCTGGCAGTCCATGGTATATTCAATATTCTTCGCCAACACCACAATTCAAAGGCATCAATTCTTCTTCAGTCTTCCTTATTCATTGTCCAGCCTTCACATGCATATAATGCAATTGAAAATACCATGACTTGGGTCAGGTGCACCTTAGTCTTCAGGGTGACATATTTGCTCTTCAACACTTTGAAGAGGTCCTTTGTCATGGATTTACCCAACGCAATGCTTCGTATGATTTCTTGACTGCTGTTTCCATGGCTGTTGATTGTGCATCCAAGTAAAATGAAATCCTAGACAACTTCAATCTTTTCTCTGTTTATCTTGATGCTGCTCATTGGTCCAGTTGTGAGGATTTTTGTTTTCTTTATGTTGAGGTGCAATCCATACTGAAGGCTGTGGTCTTTGATCTTCATTAGTAAGTGCTTCAACTCCTCTTCACTTTCAGCAAGCAAGATTGTGTTGCCTGCGTAATGCAGGTTGTTAAATGAGTCTTCCTCCAAACCTGATGCCCCGGTCTTCTTCATATAGTCCAGCTTCTCAGATTATTTGCCCAGTATACAGATTGAATAGGTATGGTGAAAGGATACAATGCTGATGCATGCCTTTCCTGACTTTAAACCAATTGGTTTCCCCTTTTTCTGTCCCAACAACTGCCTCTTGATCTATGCAAAGTTCCTCATGAGCACAATTAAGTGTTCTGGAATTCACATTCTTTGCAGTGTTATCCAAAATTTGTTATGATCCACACAGTTGAATGCCTTTGCATAGTCAACAAAACACAGGTAAACATCCTTCTGGTATTCTCTGCTTTCAGCCAGGATCCATCTGACATCAGCAATGATGTCCCTGATTGCACATCCTCTTCTGAAACCAGCCTGAATTTCTGGCAGTTCCCTGTCAATATACCGCTGCAGCCATTTTTAAATGATCTTCAGCAAATTTTGCTTGCGTGTCATATTAATGATATTGCTCTATAATTTCCACATTCGGGTGGATTACCTTTTTTGAGAATAGGCATAAATATGGATCTTTTCTAGACAGTTGGCCAGGAAGCTGTCTTCCATATTTCTTGGCAGAGATGAGTGAGCACCTACAGCGCTGCATCCATTTGTTGAAACATCTCAATTGATATTCCTTCAATTCCTGGAGCCTTGTTTTCACCAATGCCTTCAGAGCAGCTTGGACTTCTTCCTTCAGTACCATCAGTTCCTGATCATATGCTACCTCTTGAAATGGTTGAACATTGACTAATTGTTTTTGGTATAATGACTCTGTGTATTCCTTCCATCTTCTTAAGATGCTTCCTGCGTTGCTTAATATTTTCCCCATAGAATCCTTCACTATTGCAACTTGAGGCTTGAGTTTTTTCTTCAGTTCTTTCAGCTTGAGAAATGCCAAGTGTGTTCTTACCTTTTGATTTTCTATCTCCAGCTCTTTGAATAGGACATCATAATACTTTACTTTGTCTTCTTGAGCCGCCCTTTGAAATCTTCTGTTCAGTCCTTTTACTTCATCAATTCTTCCTTTTGCTTTAGCTTCTCAACGTTCATGAGCAAGTTTCTGACTTCCATCTTGGTCTTTTCTTTCTTTCCTGTCTTTCCAATGACCTCTTGCTTTCTTTATATATGATGCCCTTGATGTCATTCCACAATTCATCTGGTCTTCAGTCACTAGTGTTCAATGAGTCAAATCTATTTTTGAGATAGTCTCTAAATTCAGGTGGGATATACTCAAGGTCATATATTGGCTCTCGTGGACTTGCTCTGATTTTCTTCAGTTTCAGCTTGAACTTGTATATGTGCAATTGATGGTCTGTTCCACAGTCGGCCCCAGCCTTGTTCTGACTGATGATATTGCACTTTTCCATTGTCTTTTTCCACAGACGTAGTTAATTTGATTCCTGTGTGTTCCATCTGGTGAGGTCCATGTGTATAGTCATCGTTTACGTTGATGAAAGAAGGTATTTGCAATGAAGAAGTCTTTGGTCTTGCAAAATTCTGTCATTTGATCTCCGCCATCGTTTCTATCACCAAGGCCATATTTTCCAACTACGGATCCTTCTTCTTTGTTTCCAGCTTTCACGTTCCAATCACCAGTAATTATTAATGCATCCTGATTGAATGTTTGATCAATTTCAGACTGCAGCAGCTGATAAAAATCTTCTGCTTCTTCATCTGTGGCCTTAGAGGTTGGTGCATAAACTTGAATAATGGACGTATTAACTGGTCTTCCTTGTAGGCATGTGGATATTATCCCAACACTGACAGGGTTGTACTTCAGGATAGATCTTGAAACGTTCTTTTTGACGATGAATGCAGCACCATTCCTCTTCAAGTTGTCATTCCCGGCATAGTAGACTACATGATTTTCTGATTCAAAATGGCCAATACCAGTCCAGTTCAGCTCACTAATGCCTAGGATATCAATGTTTATATGTTCCATTTCATTTTTGATGATTTCTAATTTTCCTAGATTCATACTTTATACTATACATTCCAGGTTCCAATTATTAATGGATGTTTGCAGCTGTTTCATCTCATTTTGAGTCATGCCACATCAGCAAATGAAGGTCCTGAAAGCTTTACTCCATCCACATCATTAAGGTCGACTCTACTTTGAGGAAGCAGCTCTTCTCCAGTTATCTTTTGAGTGCCTCCCAACCTGGGGGGCTCATCTTCCAGCACTATATCAGACAATGTTCCGCTGTTATTCATAAGGTTTTCACTGGCCTATGCTTTTCAGAAGTAGACTGCCAGGTCCTTCTTCCTAGTCTGTCTTAGTCTGGAAGCTCAGCTGAAAACTGTCGTCCATGGGTGACTCTGCTGGTATCTGAATATCGGAGGCATAGCTTCCAGCATCAGAGCAACATGCAAGCCCCCACAGTACAACAAACTGACAAAAAAAATTTTTTTTTAGGAAAGGTTTTCTTGAGATTAAAGACTGTTGAAATGGGAACATCCCTGTGGAAAACTGTGTGCTCCAGTTTTGAAAGTGGGACAGTGGTTGTTCAGTGGTAGAATTCTCAGCTTCCACGTGGGAGACACAGGTTTGATTACCAACCAATACACTTCACATGCAGCCATCACTGATCTGTCATTAGAGGCTTTTATGTTGCTATGATGCTGAACAGGTTTCAACAGACCTTCCAGCCTATGATGGACTAGAAAGAAAGGCTTGGTGATCTACTTCTGAAAATCAGCCAGTGAAATGGCTGGATGGATCACAATGGTGGATCTGCAACTGATCATCAGAAAGTCACAGGACCATACAGCATTTCGTTCAGTTGGGCACGGGGCCATTATGAGTCAGGGGACCTACTTGATGGCAGCTAACAACAACAACCAGTTTGGAAGCAAAGGCTAGATAATGCTATGCAAGAGATTGCTGCAGAAGTTAGGAGGACAAATCCTCAGCTTTTACGAAGACAGACCATCATGGATGACTTAGAGGAATGGCACAGCAATGGAGTGGATAGGAGAGCAACTAACCCATTGGAACCTATTAATTCCTCTGCCTAATAAGTCGTCCATGTATGTGGACTCACTAACAGAATTAACCACAGCATGGCCACAGTCATGTGAGCCTAGAGGTTATTACTTTCTCCAGTTTTATAACTATTTGAGAAATGTATATCATTAGCAAGAATTTCATGCCCTGGGCTCTCCAATATTTCTGGGCAAGGAATTTACAAGCAGCATTATTGGGAATATATATGAATATTTGAGTTCATGGACACATTCAACAGAGAAATTTTTTTAGATACAGGCATATTTTTAAATTGGTACATAAATGTGTGCATAATTTATCCTCTGATGTTCAGCGTGGGTAGTGTTATGTCCATTCAGGTCAGAACAAGTGATGATTTGAGACTACTGGATTGTCTTCTAAAACAGTGACTCTTATATTTCAGTGTCATAACTCATTCTTGAGCCCAGTTCACTGATGAGATGAACCACAAGTAATTTGTTATTAATTTTGGGTAAAGTCTAAAACTTGTGAATGATTTAAATTTAGAGCTCTATAACTCAGATTCAAGATCACTCCCAAAATAATGTCACTCTCACTCACCTGCTTTACAGTATGCTTTCTTAAGTGAGGAGGAACAACGTGGAGTCATAGTGAGCACTGAGGAAATTGCACAACCTCACATGCCTCCCAAAGGAGTGTGTGATGTATGTCTTTCGTTATATGTGTTGTAACCGAGAAGTTGAGGACTACTTATCTAAAACGTTGAGTATAAATAAAATTAAAAAAAAAAAAAACCATTGCCATTGAGTCGATTCTGACTCATTGAGGTCCTGTAAGACAGAGTAGAACTGCCCGATAGGGTTTCCAAGGTTGTAAATCTTTATGGACGCAGACTGCCACATCTTTCTCCTGTGGAGCGGCTGGTGGTTCAAGCTGCCAACCTTTTGTTTGCAGTTGAGTGGTCAACCACTGTGCCACAAAGTCTCCTTGAGTACAATTAGCACAGTGTTTATCTGTTGTCCTGAAACTCTCTACCTTTGCATGACCTTGGAAATACATGTGATGTAGGAAAAGATGCTAGAGCAATATTTTTAAGGTAAAGCTTTCAGTAATTAATTTCACAAGGTAGCTACATATAAATACATTAATCAAAAGCATAAGCATAATGCATTAGCTTTTGGAAGAAAAATATGAAAACTATATCACTTGGGGGCATGTGCACCCATCAGTAACAACTATATTGATTGTCTAAAAAGCTAGAACATTATATGTAATGTCAACTTGTTGTCAAATTTCAATAATAGGGAGGTAAATGTATCTTTGTGTGTAGTAATGGCAGAACATTTAATGCCTTTGTAAATTAAGTGTATAAATATTTAATGAATGCTAGTATTCCTCTGGAAACCCCGGTGGCATATGGCATAGAAGCTAAGAGCCCAGCTGCTAACCAAAATGCTAGCAGTTGAAATCCACCAGGCACTCCTTGCAAACTCTATGGCGCAGTTCTACTCTGTCCAGTAGGGTCACTGTAAGTTGGAATCGACTTGACAGCAATGTTTTTTTTTTTTTGTTATTGTTGTTGTTAGTATTCTTCTAAGAAGCCCTGATGGTGCAACGGTTAAGCTCTTGGCTGCTGAACAAAAGATCAGTGGTTCAAACCCACCAAAGAAGAAAAGACTGGTGATCTGCTCTCTTAAAGATCATACCCTAGGAAAACCTGTGGGACAGTTCTACTGTCATATAGGGTTGCTCTGAGTCAGAATCGACTCAACAGCATACAATGACAGTATTTTTCTGTACAAACAACATGTGTGCTACGCTCTGAGAGAGCAAGGGACAATGTGGTGAAGATGATGCTAGAGAGGCAAGTAGGGGCTAGACCTTGCAGAGTGTTGAAAGCCATATTAAGATTTATCTTTTTTCCTAAAACTAGTGTGAAGACACTGAAGTATTTTAAGTGAGATTTAACACAAAAAACATATATCTCAAAAGCATATTATGGAGGTAGATGAGAGCAGATGTGGGTTAACTAGTTTAGGAAGCCTCTACAAAAGTTCAGGCAGCAGATATTAGGCTAGGTGAAGAAAATAGAGACATGTGGATGAAGTCAAAGTATATTTAGGAGGTAACACTGAAAGTCCTTAGTGAGGAAGCAGTAATGTGGAGGATCAAAGAGAGGTAGGGACGGAGAATGACCCAAGTTTCTGGCTTGCACAACTAGCAGGGGAATGTAAATAAAGGAGCCTGGGAACACAGTGAGAGGATCAGGTTTAGGAAGAGGATAAAGAGTTGGATTTCAAATATGTGGAGCTTAGGATATCTTTAAGTCATCCAAGATGAGGTATAAAATAAATATTCAAAAATAAAAAAAGTCACGAAGCTCAAAGGAGAAATCTGAATTAGAGGTATCAAGTTCCATGGGGTCCTGGTGGTGCAGTGGTTAAGTGTTTGGCTGCTAACCAAAATGTCTGCAGTTCGATCTCACCAGCTGCTCTTTGGAAACCCAGTGGGGCAGTTCTACTCCGTCCTAGAGGATCACTGAGTCAGAATTGACTCTATGGGAACAGGTTTTTCTTTTTTTTTTTAATCAAGTTCTGTTGATGTATACATCTATCTTTACCCTAATCATACTCTGCTCTGATTACTGTTGCTTTATATATAGTAAGTCTTGACAACAGATATTGTTCTTCAACTTGGTTCTTCCATTTCAAAACTGTTTTGACTGTTTTAGATCCTTTGCATGTTTGTATGAATTTTACAACCACTTTCTCAATGTCTTCAGTAAAGAAAAAAACGTGCTGGAATTTTTTAAGTATTGCATTTAATACATAGCTGATCTTGGGGAAAATTGACACCTTAACAAAATTGATTCGTCCAATTCTGGAAAATGGTATAGCTCACCATTTATTTAGGTCTTTAATTTTTCTCATTAATGATTTGTAGTTTTCAGTATACAGGTGTCATGGATTGAATTATGTTCCCCCCAAAATATGTGTATCATCTTGGTTAGGCCATGATTCCCAGTAGTGTGTGCTTGTCCTCCATTTTGGGATTGTAATTTTATGTTCAGAGGATTAGGTGGGATTGTAACAGCACCCTTACTCAGGTCACCTCCCTGATTCAAGGTAAAGGGAGTTTCCCTGGGGTGTGGCCTGTACCTCCTTTTCTGTCTCAAGAGATAAAAGGAAAGGGAACCAAGCAGAGAGTTAGGGACCTCATACCATCAAGAAAGCAGCACCAGGAGTAGAGCGTGTCCTTTGGACCCAGAGTCCCTGCACCTGAGAAGCTCCTTGACCAAGGGAAGATTGAGGACAAGGACCTTCTCCAGAGCTGACAGAGAGAGAAAGGCTTCCCCTGGAGCGAACACCCTGAATTTAGACTTTTAGCCTGCTTTACTGTAAGAAAATTAATTTCTCTTTGCTAAAGCCATTCACTTGTGGTATTTCTATTACAGCAGCACTAGATGACTAAGACAACAGGTCTTGCCCATATTGTGTTAAATTTATCTGTAAGTGTTTTGTTTTTTTTATGCTATTGAAAGTGATAATTTTTAAAGCTTCATTTTCCAATTCTTAGTGCCCAGCATATAGAAAGTCAATTGTTTTTTATATATTGAATTTGTATCCTGAGATATTGCTTACTTATTTGCGGGTTTTGGGTTTGTTTTTGGTAAGTTCTCTAAAATCCTCTAAATACATGGCCATGTTATCTGTGGAAAAATACAGTTTTATTTTTTTCTTTCTCTTATATTTGCCTTCGTTTCTCTCTCTTGTTTTAATTACACTATCTATGGCCTCTATTAAAATGTTGAATAGAGGTGGTTGGAGGAGTTCCATGCCTTGTTCCCAATCCTAAGAGGAAGGCGGTCATTGTATCACCATTAAGTTCGATGTTAACTATAGTTGGTAGGGATTTTTCCCCCCCTTAATATGTTGTTGTTAGGTGATGTCCAATTAGTTCTGGCTCATAGCAGACCCTATGTACGACAGAACAAAAACATTGCCCAGTCCTGTGCCATCCTCACAATTGTTGCTATGCTTGAGCCCATTGTTGCAGTCACTGTATCAATCCATCTCATTGAGGTTCTCCCTCTCTTTTGCTGACCCTCCATAACCTTTTTAAGATTAAGGAATTCCTTTCTATTGCTAGTTTGCAGAGTTGTTAACATGGATTAGTGTTGAGTTTTATGAAATACTTACTTTCCATATATTTAGATGACCATTTGTTTTCTACTTTAGTTAATGTGGTATATTAAATTGATTGATTTTTAAATGTTAAATCAACTTTGCATTCCTAGGACAATCTCTCTTGGTCATGTTATATTATTCTTTTTATGTATTTTTTAATTTTGTCAATTTTTTTGATAAAGATTTTTCATCTATATTTATGAGGCATGTCATTATTTTTATTTACTTTGGTTGTCTGATTTTGATATCAAGATAATTCTGGTTCTAAAAATGCATTAGGGTATACCTTCTCTCCTATTTTACCAAAGAATTTGTGTAAGATTTGTATTATTTCCTCAGGAAATGCTTTTACAATCCATCTGTGAATTCTTCTGAGCCTGGAGTTTTTGTGTGTGTGTGTGTAAAGATTTTTAACTATGAATTTAATGTATTTATAGGGTTATCTGTTTCTTCTTATAAAAGTTTTCATAACTTGTTTTTCAATGAATTTGTATAATTTATCTAAATTGTTGAATGTATTGACCAAAATTATCCTTTTAATGTCTGTAGGTCTGTGATAATGTTCTCTTCTTCATTTCTGATATTAATAACTTGTGTATTCCCTTGCTCTTTCTGTATGTTGTGTGTGTCATTAATTTTTTCTATTGTTAAGTCTTAGTCTATTTCACTGACTTTCCTTTTAGCTTTATCCTTTCCTTCCTGATACTTAAT
This sequence comes from Loxodonta africana, assembly GCF_030014295.1. NCBI lineage: Eukaryota > Metazoa > Chordata > Mammalia > Proboscidea > Elephantidae > Loxodonta > Loxodonta africana. The sequence continues at coordinate 30,928,663 of NC_087353.1, read as the reverse complement.
TTGAGATTAATTTGCTCTTATTTTATAACTTCTTAAAGTAGGTGCTTAGGTCATTGATTTTAAATGTTTGTGTGTTTGTTTATTTATTGACTGCTTCTGCCTGTTGTGTTTGCTAACCAACAATACCTTAACTCTGGCCTTTATATTTGTCAAGATATTTCCTTTAATGGGGAAAAAAATTTCCTTCTGTATATATAACATCAAGCTACTGTTACGTGCTCTTATTCTTTCTGGAGAATTTGCTTTAGAATTTCTTGTAGGGCTGGTCTGATGGTAACAAATTCCTTCAACTTTTGTTTATGCGGGAACGTCTTCATTTCACCCTCATTTTTTAATGATAGTTTTGCCAGATATAGTATTCTTGGATGACAGTTCTTTTCTTTCAGCACGTTCAGTATGTCATCCCACTGCCTTCTTGCCTGCATGATTTCTGTGGAGATATTAACACTTAGGAAACGCTGGTGGCGTAGTGGTTAAGTGCCACAGCTGCTAACCAAAGGGTCGGCAGTTGAAATCCACCAGGCACTCCTTGGAAACTCTATGGGGCAGTTTTACTCTGTCCTACAGACTCGCTATGAGTTGGAATCGACTCAACGGCACTGGGTTTGGTTTTTTTTTTTTTTTTAATTAACACTTAATCTTTCTGAAAATATGTGATATTTTATTTCTCTCGTGCTGCTCTCAGAATTTTCTTGTCATCCTTAGTTTTTGAGAGTTTGAATGTAATATGCCTTGATGTGGCTCTATTTAGATATATCCTAACCAAAAAAAATCCAAACTCAGTGCCGTCGACTCAATTCCGACTCATAGCGACCCCATAGGACAGAGTAGAACTGCCCTGTAGAGTTTCCAAGGAGTGCCTGGCGGATTCGAACTGCTGAGCCTTTGGTTGGCAGCTGTAGCACTTAACCACTATGCCACCAAGGTTTCCAGATATATCCTACTTGGAGTTAATTGAGCCAATATTGTGGATATGTAAGTTCTCCCATTTCATATCTGAGAGGTTTTCTGCCACTATTTCTTTAAAAAATCTTTCTATCCCTTTCTCTCCTCCTCCAGAAGTTCCATAATGCATACTCAGTAAAACCTGTGAAAGCTGGAAACTATGGAAACCTGTCAGAGAAGGAAAGCTCAAAATATTTTCCTTTAAAATGACTGACAGAAAAGCAGTAAGACTGCACCCTATCAAAGGCTGAAAACTTGTGAGACCCAGAAAAACAAGGCAGTTCCATAGAGTTCCAACTCTCACAGGTTTCAATTTTTTATTCCTCTTGATGGTGTCCCACAGATCCCTTAGGGTTTGTTCATTTTTCTTCATTCTTGTTTTGTTTTTTTCTCCTCAAACTGAATACTCTCAATTGCAGTGCTTTGAGTTCACTGATTTCTGCAAATGCAACTCTGTTTCTGGGCTCTTCCAGAGAATTGTTCATTTCTGTTATTATGCTTTTTAGCTCCAGTATCTCTCTATATGTATTTTTTTGTAATTTCTATTTCTTTATTGAAATTCTTGTTATGTTCTTGGATTGTTTTCCTGATTTCCTTTAGTTCTTTTACGTGTTTTCCTTTAACTCTTTGAGCATCCTTAATAGTGTTACTTCAAAATCATTGTATTGTGATTCTGTTATCTGTTCTTCAGCAACAGTTTCTGTCCCCCCATTTTGGTCTTCTCCGTGGACCATTCTTTCCTGCCTCTTCATATTCTTTGTGATTTCTTGTTGTAAATGAGATATTAAGGTATTTTACCATGGTAACTCTGGAGATTAAATTCTTCCTCTTCTCTAGTTTTGCTCGTCTTTCTTATTATTATTATTTTAATTTATTGAAGGTTGCCGTTCTCTCCTTCAGCTCCAGACTCCCCATCTAGGTGCACCTGCTCTTGTTCCTTTCCTATTGGTTTCTCTGACCAGGGGTGCTGTCACCATTTCACCTCTAGGTTGCCTGAGTGGGGGGTGACTTCAGGACAAAACTCTACGGCTTTTAGCACGTGCTGTGGTCACCTCCCCACAAGATATTGGGTATGCTATTTGTATTACTCAGGTACCATGCCTTCCCCAGATATGCCAGCTATACACCTTTACTGCCAGCCTCTAGTTTGGGAATACTGGTTGTCTCTGATTGCTCACCACAAATTACCCCCTTTGTATGCTCCAGCCATGCAACTCTGGCACTAGACCCTCCCACTCAGGAGCTGCAGATTTCACAGAGGCACCACAGAATCCCGTCCCAGGAGTGTCAGCTGGGCTACACCAGTCTCAGAGTGCCACCCCGGAAGCTCAGCTATAGCCAATTTACCACACATCCTCAGTGTTCATCAACTGCAGCCCACTCTGTGCTCACACTATGGCTTCTTCTCAGAGTCCATGAGAACTCCAGTCTGCATTGTGCTCACCAAGCCATTCTGACCCAGGTCTGCCGGCTCAGGTGCTTTGGCCTGCGATGCCTCACCAAGTCTCTCTGTCCTGCCCAAGTGCTCAGAAGCTAAGGCCAGTGCTAAACTCACCAAGCTGCTCTGTCCCAGGACTGACTGCTCAGGTGTTTTGGCCTACACTGTGCTTACCTAGTCTGTCTTGGGCCCAAGCACTCATGAACTCAGGCTGCCACAGTGCTTGCTGAGCCGCTCTGCCCCAGTTCCCCATGCTCAAGTGTTTCAGCCTGTATCGTGCTTTCCAATCCCCCTGTGCCAGGCCTGAGTGCTCCTGCACTGAGATCTACGCTGTGCCTATTGCACTGTGATTTTTCTGGAACTCTGCGTTGTGCCCAACTAGCCATTCTCTCTCAAGTCCGAACCACTTTACGGTCTCTGTGAGCTGCAATTGTGGGTTCCTTGCCCGAAAGCACTGGCTGCAGCCACCCCAAGATGGCCGCTCTGAGCTGGACGGTGGTGTGGGATGAGGAGGCTTGGAGAACTTCTGTTCTTTCGCCATCTGTATGCTACTTTTCTCTTGATTCAGTGTTTCCTTTGATCCTCCATTCCTTTAACTACTCTCTAGAGTCCTGAGGTTATTGATTTTATCAGTCTTTACTTATTCTGTATTAGTTGTAGAGGAACAGCGTGCGACTGCTTACACCACCATTTTGTTTCGCCCCAGGTCATTGATTTTTGATCTCTTTGGCGCTCTCTCTCTCGGTTTTTTTTTTTTTCTTTTTTAATTTATGCATTTAGAGCCATAAATTTCTCTCTAAACACCACTTTATCTGCATCACATAAATTTTAATATGTTGTGTTTTCATTCTCATTTAGTTCAATATACATTTTTTAATTTCCCTTGTGCTTCACAAATGATTCATGGATAATTTAGAAAGTTCTGTTTAATTTCCAGGTATTGGGGATTTTTCAGATGTCCTTTTGTGTCCAATTTCTAATTTAATTCTGTCCTGACCAAAGAATATATTCTGTATGATTTAAATCCTTTTAAATTCATAGATAACTCGTTCAGGGTCCAGAACATGGTTTATCTTTTGTGAATGGTTCACGTGCACTTGTATTGTGGCATTATTGGATAGAATATTTAGAAATGTTAGCTAGTTTAAGTTGGCTGATAGTGTTATTCAAGTCTTGCTCTTTTCTGTCTGCTTATTCAATCCATTTCTCAGAGAGGAGAGTTTAAATTTCTAACCGTAATTGTGACTTTTGTCTAGTTCTTTCAGTTTGGTTATTAGTGCATACACTTTTAATACTGTTCCTTAATTCATGATGAATTGCTCCTTTATCACTGTGAAGTTTTCCCCTTTATGTCTGGTAATATTCTTTGCCCTGAAGTCGACTTTGGTATTAATTTAGATACTCCAGCTTTCTTTGGGTTAGTGTCTGTATGGTACTTCCTTTTTTTGTGTGCTTTTAATCTGTGTCCTTATATTTAAAAAGTGCTTTTAGTAGCATAGTTTTCTCTTTATCCAGTCTAATAAACTCTGCCTTTGAAGTAGACTAATCTTATTTTTTAAATATGTTTTTTGTCAGTTTTTTTCAATGCTTTAAAGATGTCAGTCCATTTTCTTTTCACTTATTTATGATAAGAAGTCTTCAAATTTTCTCACCTCTTATATTGTATTTAATGTCCACCACACATCTGTCAGTTTGTCGTGCTATGGAGGAATGTCTGTTGAGTGATGCTGGAAGCTATGCATCCTATATTCAGATACCAGCAGGGTCACCCACGGTGGACAGGTTTCAACTAAGCTTCCAGAATAAGACAGTCTAGGAAGAAGGACCTGGCGGTCTACTTCTGAAAAAAATGATCAAAGGAAAACCTTATGAATAGCAGCACAACACTGTCTGATATAGTGCCAGAAAATAAGCCCCTCAGGTTGGAAAACACTCAAATGATGACTGGGGAAGAGCTGCCTCCTCAAATTAGAGTCAGCCTTAATGATATGGATGGAGTCATGCTTTTGAGATCTTTACCTGCTGATGTGGCATGAATCAAAATGAGAAACAACAGCTACAAACATCAATTAATAATCAGAATGTGGAATGTATGAAGCATGAACCTAAAAAATTGGAAACTGTCAAAAACGAAATGGAATGCATAAACCTCAGTATCCTAGGCATTCGTGAGCTGAAATGGAACTGGTATTGGCAATTTTGAATCAGACAATCATATGGTCTACTATGCCAGGAATAACAAATTGAAGAGGAATGGTGTTGCATTCATCATCAAAAAGAACATTTCAAAGATCTATCCTGAAGCACAACACTGTCAATGATAGGATAACACCCACACACCTACAAGGAAGACCAGTTAATACGACTATTACTCAAATTCACCCACCAACCGCTTAGGCCAAAGATGAAGAAATTAAAGATGTTTACCAACTTCTGCAGTCTGAAATTGATTGAACATGCAATCACTATGCACTGATAATTAAATAACTGGTGATTGGAATGCAAAAGTTGGAAACAAAGGAGAAGGATCAGTAGTCGGAAAATATGGCCTTGGTGATGGAAATGATGCTGGAGATCACATGATAGAATTTTTTAAGACCAATGATTTCTTCATTACAACTACCTTTTCTCAACAACATAAATGGCAACTATACACATGGACCTTGCCAGATAGATTATACAGGAATCAAATTGACTACATCTGTGGAAAGAGATGACAGAGAAGCCCAGTATCATCAGTTAGAACAAGACCAGGGGCCTACTGAGGAACAGGTCATCAGTTGCTCACACGGAAGTTCAAGCTGAAGCTGAAGAAAATTAGAACAAATCTATGAGCCCCAAAGCACGACCTTGAGTATATCCCATCTGAGTTTAGAGACCATCTCAAGAATAGATTTGACACATTGACCAAAAATGACTGAAGAACAGTTGAGTTGTGGAACGACATCAAGGATGTCTTCATACATGAAGAAAGCAAGAGACCATTAAAAAGACAGGAGAGAAAGGAAAGACCTAAATAGATGTCAGAAGAGATTCTGAAAGTCGCTCTTGAACATCGAATAGCTAAAGTGAACAGAAAAAATGATTAAGTAAAAGAGGTGGACAGAAGATTTCAAATGGAGGCTCGAGAAGACGTAGTAAAATACTAGAATGATATGTGCAAAGACCTGGAGGTAGAAAACCAAAAGGGAAGAATATACTCAGCATTTCCCAAGCTGAAAGTATTGAACAAAAAATTCAAGTCTCAAGTTGCAATAGTGAAAGATTCTATGGGCAAAATACTGAATGATGCAGGAAGCATCAAAAGAAGATGGGAGGAATACACAGAGTCACTGTACAAAAACAATTGGTCGACCTTCAACCATTTCAGGAGGTGGCATATGATCAAGTACCAGTAGTACTGAAGGAAGCAGTCCAAGTTGCACTGAAAGCACTGGCAAAAAACAAGGCTCCAGAATTGACTGAATAGCAATCAAGATGTTTCAACAAACGGATGCAGCCCTAGAAGTGTTCATCCACCTATGCCAAGAAATCTGGAAGACAGCTACATGCCCAACTGACTGGAAGAGATCCATATTTATGCCTATTACCAAGAAAGGTGATCCAACCCAATGCAGAAATTATCGAAAATATCATTAATATCACACACAAATAAAATTCTGCTGAAGATCATTCAAAAGCAGTACATCAACAAAGGACTGCTAAAAATTCAAACCAGATTCAGAAGAGGACTTGGAACGAGGATGTCACTGCTGATGTCAGATAGATCCTGGCTGAAAGCAGAGAATACTGGAAAGATATTTACCTGTGTTTCATTGACTATGCAAAGTCATTCAACTGTGTGCATCATAACAAATTATGGGTAACACTGGGAAGAACTGGAATTCCAGAACAATTAATTGTTTTCATGTGGAACTCGTACATAGATTAAGAGGCAGTCAACCGAACAGAACAAGGGGATACTGCATGGTTTAAAGTCAGGAAAAGTGTGCTTCAGGGTTGTGTGTTTTCACCATACTTATTCAATCTGTATGCTGAGGAGATAATCCAAGAAGTTGGACTATATGAAGACGAACAGGGCATCAGGATTGGGGGAAGACTCATTAACAACTTAGAATATGCAGCTGACACAGCCTTGCTTGTTGAAAGTGAAGATGACTTGAAGCACTTACTGGTGAAGATCAAAGCCTACAGTATTCAGTATGGATTACACCTCAACAGAGAGAAAACAAGAATCCTCACAGCTAGACCAATAAACAACATCATGATAAATGGAGAAAAGATACAAGTTGTCAAGGCTATCAATTTACTTGAATCCATAATCAACACCCATGGAAGCTGCAGTCAAGTTATCAAAGGACACATTGCGCTGGGCAAACCTGCTGCAAAATACCTCTTTAAAGTGTTAAAAAGCAAAGATGTCACTTTGAGGACTAAGGCCTGACCTAAGCCATAGTGTTTTCCATTCGCTTTATATGCATATGAAAGCTGGACAATGAATAAGGAAGACCTAAGAAGAATTGTCAAAGAATACTGAATATCCAATGGCAAAGAATATTGAATATATCATGAACTGCTAATCTGTCTGGGAAGAAGTACAACCAGAATGCTCCTGAGAAGCAAGGATGACAAGACTTCCTCTCACATATTTTGGACATATTATCAGGAGAGACCAGTCCCTGGAGAAGGAAATCATACTTGGTAAAATAGAGGGTCAGTGAAAAAGAGAAAGACCTTCAGCGAGGTGGATTGACACTGGCTTCAGCAGTGGGTTCAAGCATAACCACAGTCCTGAGGATGGCGCAGGACTGGGCAGTGTTTCATTCTGTTCTACATAGGGTCACTGTGAATCTGAACTGATTTGATGACACCTAACAATCATATTTAATGTGTCTCCCTCTCCCAACTTATTTGACATTTTCGATATGATAATGGTTTTTAGAAATTTAATTATGATGTGGCTTGATATTGTTTTCTTTCTTTATTCTATTCGGAATTGTTGAGTTTCCTGGATATATGGATCTATAATTTTTATTAGAATTTTTTAAATGTGGTTATTTCTCTTCAATGTTTTTGACTTCCTCTTTTCCACCTGTAATTCCAAATATATATGTATTAGACTGTTTTATATTGTTGTACAGGTCACTGGAGATCTGTTAATTGCTCATTCAAAATTTCTGTTGTTTTTTTCCCCCCTCTCTTTTACAGTGTCTAATATGATAATTTGATCAAGTGAGTTTTTACTTTATATGCTTCATAATTCAGCCTCTTTAATTTTTTCTGTTTTCTATTTCTTTACCTATTATGTTCATGTTTTTCTTTAAATCTTGGAGCATATTTTTAATACTTCTAAAGTTCTGCTAGTCACCTCATATCTTTTTTTTTTCTGTAGCTATTGACTAATTATCTGCTTGTTATAGCTCACATTTTTTTCTGTTTTATTGCATGTCTAATTTTTTGTTTGATTATTCTAGACATTTTTTGTCAAGAGTCTGGACTTAGTTGTCTTCCTTTAAACAGTGTTGGACTTTGCTTTCTCAGACAACTGAGTGACTTCAAGGTCAGATTGTTCTTTTCAAAGCTTTTCTTAAATTTTATTAGAGTTGGTTAAGAATAGTCTTTGCTCCAGGGCTCCTTTAGCCCTACTACAAAGATATCTTTATTAAACACTGGGTGTTTAACCAATGTTTTTCCACTCCGGTTGGTGAGAAATTAAAATTTTTCTAGCCTTGTGTGAGCTACTGGAATTATTTAGGTTGTAGTTTTCTAGTTGTTCTTTGCCCACCCTTATACAGTACTTCTCTATACATTTATATCTTCCTAAAATAAAAAAAAAAAAAAAAAAAAATTTTTTTTTTTTATTTAGGAAGAGAATTAAGCGGGTCCCAAATCAGATTACTGGAGCTTTTCTTCTGTTGTTGCTTGGTTTCCTTATTTCTGGTACTCTGCTCTAAAAATTCTACCTGCTTCAGCCACTCCAAGCTCTGCTATTTTTTCCTCAGCTCAGTGAGACCACCATATTTTCCTTGAGTTCTCCATCCTGTACTACATTCCAAAAACTGCCTCCAGGCATCAAACTGGGACAATCATAGGTATCACCTCATTTTTTTTCATTTCTCTCAAGAATATAGTACTTTACTTCCTGTTGTGTACTGAAAACAGCCACTTCAAATATTTTTGTTCAGTTTTCTAGTGTTTATCGCACAAGTGCGAGTCACTACCAATTACTTCAATAAAGCTGGAAATGGAAGTTTGAGCCATGAATTTTTTTTAAAGTAGATGAGTAAATAGACTAGTGGAAGCAATGAGTATGAAGAATTGTTGTATGAAGAAAGTCAGAAAGAGGGATGTTAGAATTCATGATTTTGGAGATGAAACAGTTATTAGTGGTGACACAATGTCACAATGTGATAGAGTAGCTTTCTCTCCATCCTAAATCAACACCCAAATGGTTAAGAATGTAGTGGGGGGAAATCGATTAGCTAATTGGTGCTACTGTGTGTGTATATTTAGATAATCATTCACTAAGCTATAATGTATATTCAATTCATTCTATCACCAAACATTTACTGGATACCTCCTGGGGTTAATAAGACAACAATGAATGAAAATTCAGAATTATGAAGTTCGCCCTGTGGCTAGAATGAGGTTCTAGGAAGCAAATTAATCTTAAAAGAAGACACCAAAACTTAGTAGAACTTTAGAAAACGAAGTAAGAAGTCTTCCTAGTTAATACGCTTAACAATTTTAAACAGAAATATTATTGATACAAATACTTTACTATGTGTATAAACCTTTACATCTTTAGTTAATGCTCAGATTACATCCTATTGGGGGAAATAAACCAGTCTATCCATCTATTTCTCTGTCAATGCCTCATAAAATAGCTGGTTTATGTCTCAGACATAAGACAAAACAAAAGTCCATGGAGGATTTTTCTTCCCAATGTGTTCCAGAATATGGCAAGTTATATTCTCTGGAATTGCTTCCCATACTAGCAAAAGAATCCCAGTTATTTAAGTATAAGCCAGAAAGGTGATACAACTTAGTGAGTCAGGCAGAAAGGATTTCAGTCCTGGCTCTACATCCGTTCAGAACAGTGACCTTGGGCAAGTTGCTAACTAAGAAAAAGAAACAGGGCACAGAGTCAAGAGACGTGGAAAAAAAAATAGTCAGGAGTAGTGGCTGACTTGCTATCGAGTGAGAAGAGTCAAAAGTTACTTCTGCTTTCCCAGACTGAAGATTTTGAGAATATTGACATGATAGATACAAACAGAAGAAGGAGATCTTTAGGAAATTGAGTAAGTTTAATTTGAGGTATGTAGAGCTTGAGCTCCAAGTGGAACTCAAACAAAGTCAAGCTTCTGTGCAGCTCTCTAGCAGAAATTATACTGTTTGAAATAAAATGTTGGTGCTCAGCAGGGAAGCTAGTTATTCATATGTTCACTCAGTCAACATTAGTCAAGTACAGTCATTGTGCTAGATGCTATGGATTCAGAAATATAAGACTCAGTAACTGCCTTCAAGGAGATCACCTTAGTAGATAAAACAGATTGTATTATACTCTTGCTGTTGTTGTTAGGTGCTGTTGAGTCAATACTGACTGATAGTGACCCTATGTACAGCAGAACAAAACACTGCCCAGTCTTGTGTCCGCCTCACAACTGTTGCTATGTTTAAGCCCATTGTTCCAGCCGCTGTGTCAATCCATCTTGCTGAGTGTCTTCCTTTTTCATTGACCGTCTACTTAACCAAGCATGATGTCCTTCTCCAGGGACTGATCCCTCCTGATAACATGTCCAGAATACATGAGACAAAGTCTCACCATCCCTGCTGCTAAGAAGCATTCCAGCTGTACTTCTTCCAAGACAGATTTGTTTGTTCTTCCAGCAGTCCACGGTATATTCAATATTCTTCACCAACATCATAATTTAAAGGCATCAATTCTTCTTCAGTCTTCCTTATTCATCGACCAGCTTTCACATGGATATGAGGTGATTGAAAATACCATGGCTTTTTTTTTTTTTAGGTCAGGCACACCTTAGTCCTCAAAGTGACATCTGTGTTTTTTAACATTTTAAAGAGGTCTTTTGCAACAGATTTGCCCAATGCACTGCATCGTTTTATTTCCTGGCTGCTGCTTCCGTGGCCATTGCTGCTTCCATGGCCGTTGATTGTGGATCCAAGTAAAATGAAATCCTTGACAACTTCAATCTTTTGTCCATTTATCATGATGTTGCTTATTGGTCCACTTGTGAGGATTTTTGTTTTCTTTATGTTGAGGTGTAATCCATACTGAAGGCTGTAGTCTTTGATCTTCATCAATAAGTGCTCCAAGTCCTCTGTGCTCTCAGCAAGCAAGGTTCTGTCTGCTGCATACTCTAGGTTGTTAATGAGTCTTCCTCCAATTCTGATGCTGTGTTCTCCTTCATATAGTCCAATTTCTCAGATTATTTGCTCAGCATATTGATTGAATAAGTATGGTGAAAGGATATAACCCTGACATACACCTTTTCTAATTTTAAACCATGTAGTATCCTTTGTTATGTTCAAACAACTGCCTCTTGTATGCTGAGAAAATAATATATATTATACTAAGTGTCCAGCACTCAGGGTTAAAATAAAGCTAGGGACACAGAGCTGTGGGAATATCCTGCTGAGAAACCCTATACAGTAGGCAAAAGGTAAGGAATCAGACTAGGCTTTGCAGAGGAATTGAACTAAGTCTTGACAGAAGAGTAGGTGTTTTCCAGGCAGAGAAGATGAGGAAGGCTTCCTTGAGGCAAAGGTGAGTAAAAATATAGAGGCTTACACCAGTATAATAGGCTAAGAAAACCTCGGGGGGGTTATATTTCAAATACCCAGTTATATAAAGTATATTACTTTATATACTTTTACATACATAAGTATATAAAACATAAATTTATAATTTTTAGTAACACTTCATTCCCCATTTTACTTTTACCTCCCTGTCCATTCCTTTTTGTTATCCCCGTTACCTCTTTTTCTGCTCGCTTCAAAATGAAATGATTGGAAACTCTGGTGGTGTAGTAGTTAAGTGCTATGGCTGCTGAGCAAGAGGTCAGCAGTTCAAATCCACCAGGCACTCCTTGGAAACTCTATGGGACAGCTCTACTCTGTCCTATAGGGTTGCTATGAGTCGAAATGGACTCGACGGCAGTGGGTTTGGTTTTTTTGGTTTTCAAAATGATAGCACACTTTCCTGAGTTTCTTTTCTCCTCTACCTATCTCCTCTCCTAAGTGATCACATCTATGCTTTGCATATCATTTTCATGCCAATGACTCTTCATTAAGCTTGAGACTCATAATTCCTTGATGTACCCACCTATCAGGGCTTCCTCCTAGGAAAAGAAAACAAGCAAAACACTGAATTTCAATACTCTTTTTCAAGCCTGATCTAAGCCTCCTCTTCTCCATAACCAGCAAAATCATCCACCAGTTACTCAAACCAAAAACCTTGGAGTCATTCTTTGTCCCTGTCTTCCCTTTACCTCCTACATCAGATTAACCAGTGTATCCTTATGAACTCATCTCCAAAATATCCTAAAATATAGCTATTTTTCTCCATCTTTGCTACTACTACTCTAATCCTAAACCAAAACCAAATCAAACCTGTTGCCATCGAGTCGATTCTGACCCATAGTGAATCTAATCCTAGCTGTCAATATCTTTCTCAGTTGGACCACTGCAATCTTAAGAGATTCTCTGCTTAATATCTCGTTCATTTATAGTCTTTACTCAACAGGGTCCCTGTGTTCTGTAAATGGTTAACACACTTGACTGCTAACCAAAAGGTTGGTGGTTCAGGTCTACCCAGGGGTCCCTGGGAAGAAAGGCCTGGCCATCAGCTTCTGAAAAATCAGCCATTGAATTAACCTGTGGAGCACAGTTCTACTCTGACACACATGGGGTCACCATGAGTTGGCGTAAATGGCAGCTGTTGTATCTTTTTTTTTTTTTTTTAAACTGATATCCACTCAGCAGCCAGAGTGGGTTTTTTTGTTTCTTTGTTACTTTTTTTTTTATTTAAATTAAAAACCCTCCCAAATATTTATCTTAGCCTTATAATCTTACATGACTTAGCTACCACTTACCTCCCCTAAATCATCTCTTAGGATCCGTCCACTCCAGCCCACTGATCCCCTGTCTGTCCCTCAAACCTGCCAACCTCCTTCTTGCCTCTGGGCCTTTGTGCCTTCTATCTACTCCTCCTGGAATCCCTAGCTTCCTGGAATCCCTAGCTTCACATATTCTGTGTCATTCAGAGCTCAGCTCAAATGCCACCTTTTCCGAGAGATTTTATGTAGGATCTCCAAACCTAATAAAGAAAAGTTCCATCAGATATTCCCTATCACATCATCCTGTTTTTCCTTCATATATCTTAAACTATGGTCTGAAATTGTCTTGTTTTTCCATGTGTTTACTAATTTATTCTCTCTCTCCCTGATGGAAATGGAGGACATGCCTGGCTTGTTCCCTCTATATCCTTAGTGCCTACAACACTATCTAGCACCGAATACATCATCAGTGCTTTTGGAATGAGTGAAAAAATGACACCCTCCCCAGAAAAAAAAAAAAGAAGTAGATGTTACAGAGGACAAGAGATGAGAGTAGGTTTGCAACTGACCATCCCTTGTGAAGGAGTTTGGATTTTATTCTGCAAGAACAGAAGTGTTTAAAGGATTTGAAGTCTGATCACTTCAGATTTTTATTTTTGAAAGAACACTTTGGAATCAGCATGCACAGTGAATTGGTGGGGTGAGAGACTGTGAGGAGGAAGAGCTGGAGACTACTGGAGTCCTTCAAGATAGAATCAATTGTGATGTTTAAGAGGGGAATTTCTGGGGCAGTGGGACAGAAACCAGTCCATAATGAGTTCAGAAGTAAGTGAGTAATTAAGTTTTTTTTTTATCAATTCATTCATTCATTTTTGAGAGCAACCTGGGCAGTATTTTAGGCAGATGTCAAAGTATCAGCAAAAGGTATCAGTAGAAAGGAAAAACATGAATATGCAAGAGGAACACTGACAGAGCTAAAGTTCCAAGGCATTGATGAGGGGCAGTATAGCATGTGGGTTGAGAAGATTGTCTTTGGAGCTAGACTTTTTTTTTTTTTTTTTTTCACATTTTAGTAATGTGATCTTGGGCAAGTTATTTAAACTCCCTTGAGCCTCAATTCTCTCATAAGTTAAATGCAGATGGTTGTTGTGGGGGTAAATAAGCTATGGGAGGAAAGGGCTTAGAACAGAGCCTGGCATAAAGTAAGTAACCAAAAACCAAAATCAAACCCACTGCCGTCAGGTCGATTTCAACTCATAGCAACCCTATCGGACACAGTAGAACTGCCCCATTGAGTTTCCAAGGAGCACCTGGTGGATTTCAACTGCAGACCTCTAGGTTAGCAGCTGTAGCACTTAACCACTACACCACCAGGGTTTCCAAAGTAAGTAAGCACTCACTAAACATTTGACACTGTTTTTTAAATTACTGTTTGGATATACAGAGGTGTTTTGAGGCAGAAAGATTGTAAGCCTACAATCTCTTTTGTAAAGGAAAAGTCAAGACCATCTGTAAAGAGTAAAAATGGAAGTTTTAGAGACTGAATAATAATATCAGTTATTCTTTATTGATTGTTTACTTTGGGTAAGGGACAATGCTAAGTACCTTATGTACATTATTTTAGTTAGTTCTTCCAATAACCCTGTGAGTTCCATACTGATATTACCTCCACTTATAGATTATACAGTTGAAGCTTAAAGAAGTTAAATAACTCACCCAAGACCCCATGGTTGCTAAGTCAAGATTTGAACCTAAGTGGTCCTGATCCCAAATGTGGTGCTCTGAACTGCTGTACTATATTGTCTGTCAACTCCCTACTCTGCAGAATTGGACAGGGTTGTGGGAAACCCTGGTGGCATAGTGGGTTAAGAGCTATGGCTGCTAACCAAAAGTTCAGTAGCTCAAATCCACCAGGCACTCCTTGGAAACTCTATGAGGCAGGGTTGCTGTGAGTCAGAATCGACTCTACGGCAACAGGTTTGGTTTTTGGCTTGGTGTCAAACTGAATTACAATCACCACCCTTTCATTCAAATAAAGGTAGAACAGACTTATTTTGAAATTTCAAATGTTGATGCTCTCCCTTCATACAATTAATAAAAGAAAAACAATTGGAACAAGACTTAGTCTTCCACAGAGCAGAAACTGAAATTCCACAGAGCAGAAGACAAACGCATCCATCATCTTGAATTTTATCATGCTGGTGATTGACAGAGAAATCTCTCCACGAACCAGGAGCCCAAGCGTACTACAATGAAATCAGCTTATTTTTATAGGGAATTCTAAAAATTAAAAATTTGCTTTTGAAGTTTCTTTTATCCCTAGAGCATGCTTTAAATATTTGCTTTTCAGGCTTCTGTAATAGAACTACCATGTCTTTGCACACAATACACAGAAATAACCCTGGGCTGACCTGGAGGGTCGGAGCCCGACGAGTGATAAATCTGTTAGCCCCGGTTTGGAGAGCAAAGTATTTTCCAAAGGTCATCATGCCAGCCATACGCAGAGGCCTACAAATGCTTTCAGAGGTGCCCCCTAGTAAAATCGTGACCAGTGCTTTGATCTGAGGGTCTCTTTCTTTCAGTAACATGTCCGAATACCTGGGATTAGCTGGCAGCCAGAAGTCAGAGCAAAATTAAACAAACAGTGGAGAGTGGACAGCCAGGGTGGCTTCTAGTACTGAGGTCATTTGTTTGCCCCCCCTACTTGCAGACCAAGGTGAAAAGTGCATCCTGAGCTCCGGCCAAATACAGTATATAAACAAACATGAAAGAAGGATTAGCTCTCTTCCCTGAGACTAATGGGGACCTCAAGAATCAATAGCTGATTTGTGACAACAAGACTAAGTCAATATCAGAACAAAAGATACTGGCTGCATTCAACTCGCCTCTAATTTCAGGTAAACTTGTAGGAAGTTCAACAATTATTCATTCCCCTGGCTACAGTTCTGCCTCACTCGGAAAAAGTACTGATGTAGGAGGTACACACGAGAACTACCACTTGTTTCTTCTAATCAGATCCCTTTCTTCTCTGACTTATGACAGATTGCTGTTTGCAGACCCTTTTTGTCCTAATTCTAGTTCTGCCAGCAAGAGCTGTGTGTGGTGAGAAAGGTGGCCAGTGAGCTACCTCCTGTTCTACTTGTGTCCTGTGTTCCTAACGCAGCCAGGGACCCTCAAGAGCAGGGTTCTTTGTATGGGAGAAATATTTCTCAGGCTGAACACGCAACATGGCAATTTCCCTTCGTCTAACTGACAGAAGGAAGGAGCCTTGGTGGTGCAGTGGTTAAAATGCTTGGCTGCTAACTGAAAGGTCAGAAGTTCAAACTCACCAGCTACTTCATGGGAGAAAGATGTGGCAGTCTTCTTCCATAAAGATTTACAGCCTTGGAAACCTTATGGGGCAGTTCTACTCTTTTCTATAGGGTTGCTATGAATCTGAATTGACCCAATGGCAGTGGATTTGGTTTTAATTTTTGGTTTAAGTGACAGAAGCTACCAGCAGCTGGAGGCACGTGAGGTGAAATTTATGGGTTTTAGGGGTGATGCTGTCACTGGATTTCTTAAAGACTTTAAATTGCACCACAGATTTAAGGCCCCGCAATTAAGTTTTTATGAGCTAGTGGTGGGAAGTGGCTAAATCCCATGCCATTGGTCCCCACTCCTGAGGCAGAAGTTCATAACATGTTAGAGCAGTCCCAGACAAACCTCGCCAGTACACATACATTCAGTGCACTTTGGTTAACCTGACAAGCTCAAGCTTGGAGAGCTTTCCAAAACCTACAAATAAACTCCCAGGCATGTGTACTATTATCCTCTACATATTTACAGATGAGGAAACTATTAGAGACTATGCAATGAATAAAAGGTGAA
This sequence comes from Loxodonta africana, assembly GCF_030014295.1. Taxonomy (NCBI): domain Eukaryota; kingdom Metazoa; phylum Chordata; class Mammalia; order Proboscidea; family Elephantidae; genus Loxodonta; species Loxodonta africana. The sequence goes on along the minus strand of NC_087353.1, from coordinate 30,912,331 downwards.
TCCGGAATCCTCTCCCAGGCGTTCTTTACCACTATGCTCCACTGAGTTACCTTAGCAAGGGTTTCAATCTCACTGAACCTCGGTTCTCTCATCAGTAAAAGGCATGTTTTAATACATGTCTGGCAGTGCTATAGTGAGGCAGTGCTAGTCAATAGAAAATATATGTTAGATACTTAGTGCAGGCTTGGGATATAATCAGAGGTCAATAAATGACCATTTCTTTGCTCAATGACAATGGTATTCTTTCATGAAGGAGAAGGACATACATCCAGCTCTGATTCTCCGTACCTGGTCTTGGCACTACCCTGACACTTTTCATACATTTCCATCTAGGTTCCTCTTCAAAATGAGGTTTTCCCTTTTTTAAAAATTATATTTTGGTTGACATTCTATGATTTACCTTGGGCAGATTTGGGTTATTTTTTGGAAATATACCTGCACGTAACTCCTCCAGCATCAGAAATGGGCTCATCTTTTCTCTCATGGTCTAATGGCTTCAGCTTTTTTCACTTACCTGGGATTCTGCCCCTTAGGAGTTTTGATGAAGCATGAAGAGCTAATTCAAAAAGAAACCTGAATGGCTGCTCCTTGGATCTGCATGGTCTTCTCAGTGACTGAGGAGGTAAAAGGAGTGCATGACGTGATGGAGAGAGGGAAAGTTATGGGCCTCACTTTCCCCGCTGTCTTCAAATCCTGCCGGAGAGAGAGAGAAAGGGAAAAGCTTGCACAAGATCCACAAGAAGTCAGTAGACAGCCTTCTAGGTGTTGTGATATCCAGGGCACCAGGGAAACCTCCCTGCACCCTCACAACCAATAGTAACAAAATAGTCATAAATGGAGACATTATTTTCAGGCAGTTGACTAAGTGCTACACATTCATCCAAGTGCACAAAACATAATTTTGGCCTAACGCCAAATGAATGATTATTAAAACCAGTGTTTGGCTGGAAGTTGAAGCAAAAACTGAAATGTCACTATCATGGAATGAACCTTTGAGATACAAGAATAAATCTGAACTTTTATCAAAAATTAAATATTATTGCAATCTTATCTTCAAAATTTTAGAGTCAAATTTTGAGAGATTGATATAGTACTGAAAAAATAATTTCTTAGCACTATCAGTTGCCAAATTACTTTGGCATTTGCTGTACTGAACATTTTCCACTAAGGACAGTGGGGAACAGTTAGTGTTGGTCCTGCTCAGCTAGTAGAAGGTACTGCTGAAGTTAATGTTGCTACTAAGTTGAGTTTTTCTTCCTTTCAGATTGTAACTGACCAACACAAGCATTTATCTCCTCTTCATCTTCCCTGAAAGATTCAATCACTGAAGCCATTTTATAAGCCAAAAGGTCTGGGCTTGCTTTAAGAAGACACTTCCTGAATATTTTCATAAGCACAGCTGATACTGTCAGCCTTGCGCATCACTGCATACACTCACCCACACATACACACACGAAAATGTTTTTTAACCCTTCCAGCAGCCCTTTGAATAGGTATCATTGTCTTTATTTTACCATGGAGAAATCAAGGTTTAGAAATGTTAAGTGGTTTACCTAAATTAGTAGATAAATGGCCGGAATTTTATATGGCCAAGCCGTCTAAGCTGTATGTACAGTGCTTCACTGTGCACCAAAGGGAAAAAAATAAAGGCAGCAGTTTACCGTATGCCTGTTATGTGTCTGAATTTACATATACATAAGTTCATTCATTCTTACACACTAATTTGGAGTAGCCATTCTGATGCCACCTTCACAAATGGCCTGAGACCTAACCTAGAGACTGTTGTTGTTGGGTGCCATTGAGCCGATTCTGACTTATAGTGATCCAATGTGAGAGGAGAACTGCCCCATAGGGTTTGCTAGGTTGTAATCTTTACTGGTTGATGGAAATCTTTACTGGAGCAGATTGCCAGGTCTTTCTCCTGCAGAGAAGTTGGTTGGGTCCAAACTGCTAACCTTGTAATTTGCAGCCAAGTGCTTAACCATTGCACAACTCAAAACCAAAACCCATTGCCTTGGAGTCAATTCCAACTTATGGTGACCCTATAAGACAGAGTACAACTGCTCCATAGGGTTTCCAGGGAGCTGCTGGTGGACTTGAACTGCTGAGCTTTTGGTTAACAGTCTCTGCTGGAAATCCCATGGGGCCATTCTACTCTATCCTATAAGGTCACTATGAGTCAAATCAACTTGGCGGCAATGGGCTTTTTGGTTTTCATCTTTACAGAAATGGACTGCCACATCTTTCTCCCCAGAAGTGGCTGGTGAGTTTGAACCTCTGACCTTTTGGTTAACAGCCGGGCACTTAATCACTGTACCGCCAGGGTTCCTTCAGGTCTCCTTAGTCAGTGGTAAAACCAGGATTTGAACCCTAATTCCTAAATCCATGCTATTAAGCACCGTGCTATACTGTTCCTCACCATTTTTTCCACCACCCTAAGGATTCTTTTGACAATATTCAGCAATTATTGCTAAGTTCTGACCATATACAAGGCAGTGGTAAGTGCTTTGGTCTATCATTCCCTTCAAAGGTATGAAGTCTTATTCCACACTGCAAGTAAGTAAGGCTTGCTTTGTCCCTCACTGAGGAGAAAAGATACACTGTAACACAAGCACACTGAAAACAAACGTAACAGCAAACTGTAGATTTGGATTCATCACAGTGAACAGAAGGGAAAGCTGAGAGGGCAAAACCAACCTCCCTGTTCCTTACCATTTGGCCCACAGTCTCCCCACTAAGATGTGATATTAGATTAGAAGACAGAAAAGTCAACCTCATGATGGTAGCTTCCAGAAAGGCAGCCTTATCTTTTCCGTGGCCCCCACCCAGGGTCTTCCTGTGGGACAGGCAAGGATACACCACTGCAAGCTAAGTTAGCTGCTGGGAATACGCTGGAGCTAACCCCTTCCCATGGATGTTTATTACTTAAATATCTTCCCCCACTTCCAGTTAACCAGTTTTCCATTATGTGAGTCAATCTGACAGTTTAAACTAACAGAAATATTTTTTTCTTTTCTTAAAGTGTGGGTTAAAAGCGACACTTAACATAATGAGTCCAAGGGGGAAAACAGTTCACAGCGAAGATAAATACTTCTCCTAAAAAAATAAAAATAAAAAATACATCTAATTAATAACTAGATTGTATACATTTGCAAACAATGAAAGGGGGAGCTGACTTTTTTTTTTTATCACAAGTCCTATTGTTTTGTTTTAAAGACTGAACACTGATATATTTCAGACATTATGGCTATTTTCTTAAAGGAAAAATATAAAACTTATTAACCACTGGTCCCCCATATTTACTGTAAGGTAAACAGCAGTCCTAGGTAACAGCTCTTTTCCTCCTAAATTACTACTTCCTCTTGCTCCCCCGAGACCTAACTAACTCCAGTTTGACTAAGATTGATCCTCAGTCGAGACTGAAGAAGTTATGCTTCTCACAAAGCACTCACTCCTTACTCTGCAGTTCACACTGGTCAAGTTCCAAATCCTCCCCAAATCACTCAGGGTTCGGACTCTCTCACTTTTCCCAGGGAAAGCAAAACTTATTCCTTAAGAGGGTTTTTGCTAACAATGCTTATTAAGATGAGTTCGTGAATATTGCCTTTCTCCTAGCTAACAGAAGGCTGAGGATTTAAGTCTAAATGAATCAGAAACATATGGCATGCATTTCTCTTAATAGTACACTGGGTTTTTATAATTAAAGGAGAACAGCACTACAGGCAAATTATGCTTTGAGAAGCTATTGAAAGCGCACCGTTGACTGGGGTTGAGGATGGTCCACAAATATAAAAGACAGGTCCACTTAGCCTTGGAGTTTGCAGTCCTGAGCTACTGGGGAGGACTCTATGCCCTCTATAGAAATTGCTAAGAGAACATTCCATTTGCCCTATTTCTCCATGTTTATTTTACTTATCTGATTCATTGTCTACCCATCACCCTACCTCATCTCCAGACACTTCTGGTTCTTCTACTAAGATCTTACTTATTAAGTTTAATATGCTGCCTTTTCTTAGAAGCATATATATTTTAAGCATATATATTCGGTTAGTGCAAATGGTTAACAAGCTCAGCTACTAATCAAAAAGTTGGAGGTTTAAGTCCACCCAGAGGTACCTCAGCAGAAGGACCTGGCAATTTAGTTCAAAAACATCGTCATTGAAAACCCTCTGGAGCATAGTTCTACTCCGACACATACAGGTTCACCATGAGTCAGAGTCAACTCAATGGCAACCAGTTTTATTGGTTTATATGACATGGAAGTAGATGCTCAGTTACTGACTGTGTGACCAAAGCCAGATCTCAGTATTATATTTATTGAACTTTGTTGCTAATCCACCTTAACCTCCATCTCATTGAAAGTCCATGGAGACTTTATGTTGGTTTATCAGGTTGTATCCACCTTACTGATATTTTTACCAGGTCTATGCTTGTACATATGTGTGTTTATGTGAAAGGGGAAAGAGATATCTAGAAAAGCTGGGTCCCACCCTGGCAATTACAATCTGCTTTAGAGAAGTCACTCCATTTTTCTGAATTTCGGTTTTCTACATCCACAAAGTGCAGATGACACTAATTCTATATTAGAGGACTGTTTTGAGAATGAAATAAGATAATGGATTAAAAATTATTAGGTGAATTGTTGTATTCAATTTTTTTTTAACAAATTATTACTACATCTGGTCTTTCTGTGTTCAAAAGGCTCTTAGAAGTGTTCCATATTCCAATGTCCTTATATACCCTTTTGCAAGGTTATTTTTTTCCTCCACATAGAGAAGTGGGATAAACCAAGTGTCACTTGGAATACTTGTAACCAAATTCCAGTGAGGTTGTCCCTTAAGAACTCTACCTTTTTTCAAATGTTTGCCCTTCTGAGAGTCTGTGAACGCATAGCCAGATCTTAGAAACAGTCAAATAAAGTGAATCTTGTATAAAACTACTGTCTAAACCAGAGTTGGATATCTAGACCCTCAATTTTCTAGTCTGTCACCTAGACTAGAACTCAGGCTCAAATTCCCACAAGAAAGGACTGAAGGCCTTTGGCGTGTTGCCGTACACTGAACTAGGCCATTTCATATGTACTATTTCATTTAATTTTATCTCCATTCAACATGATAGTAGGAGTTGAGTCACACACCCAACCTAAACCAGGACATCTGAGGGAAGCCACTGTATGACAGATCAGTTCTGAAGCCAAAAACAAATCAAGTCCATGTTGATTAGAAAGTAAGAACCACATGCTAGGTCCCCTATCCACTCCCAGGAGCCTGAGGGCTGCTTCTCTCTCCAGCTCCTGAATCTGTCCACAGTCTACCCAATAATGTCCATCTTTGTATGGCAACTTAAATGGCTCTGGTCAGCACTATGTGAAGGCCTGGCTCTGGACAGAGTTAAGCCTTCTGAGATGTAAGCCTATTTCAAACACTTGAGGCCAAGAGAAGCGACCAGGATGGCCGAGATCAGGAATGGGAGGTACTCCTATGAAAAGGGATGCAGCACCAAGCAGTTGAGTGAGCCAGTTACAGTCACAGCGGGCCCTGGAAGCCTAGGTTCAAACTTTAGCACCTCCATGTACTAGCTAGTTGACCCCGTGTAAGTCACTATTCTGGTCCTCACTTTCCACATCCGTGAAATGGGAATGACAATTCCAGCCATTCCTACCTCACATGGAAATGGTGAAGGTCAGATAACATTTCTTAAAAAAAAAAAAAAAAAAAAAGTTGCTATGTACAGTATTGAGAATTGCATAGATGTTGTCATTGACCATCTGTGACGTATCAGGGCTGCAATGGGCCTGTTGCTCTCCTTCCCAAGCCAGTGGATGAGGGACCTCTTTAGAGAAACCTCTGCATAGGCTTTCCTCTTGTTGATCCATTTCTAGGACATTTCAGGAAGAGTCCTGGGTCCTCAATGCTTTCCCTTGATCCCCGGACCCTGGTCTCTGCTACAAGCCGTATTAGGGTCGAACAGAGCTAGAAGGCTAAAGGTCTCTCTGAAATCTCTCTGCATGGTGTGACATGACATTAGCCCTCTCACAGCCTGGTTGGATTCCCAAAGAAACAGGATTCAGAAAACCAAGACAGAGCAATCAGCTGAAGGCAATGGGAATTGGAGGAATAAAAATGAAATCCAACCAGGTGCAGTCACCAAAGAAATGATCAAAGGAATCCCACGGGAAGAAAAATGGCCCGATGACGAGAGGAGCTGTTGGAAAATTCTCTCCTGCATTTTGTATTAACCATCTCTGTTTTATTCAACTTACTATTATGAAAGATTTATTATAAGCATATTCAGAGCATACTGGATATTATTACAGATGGGATGCTGAGGATGAGTGGAAGACGGGGCAGGATGAGAAAAGGGAGAACAGAAGAGAATAAAAAGGGAGAAAGAACAAATTTGAGGGTAGGAAGAAACAAGACAAAAGAGAATACAGAGGGAGACTGATTCCTGGGAGGATGAGGTCACACTTTTTGTGCAGAACAAAAGTTAAGTTGAACCCATCATTCATGGAAAACGAAACGCAGTAGCGCAACCCATTTATTACCCCGATTTCCCCAACCCTCCTCCCACCTTAGCATTATTTTGAAGTTAGGGACTCTGGAGCTCAACCAAATCCCTATGACCTCCATCTCTGCTCTTTTGAAAAATAACATAGGAAAGACAGCGTGTGTATGTGTCTTGGGGGGGTGGGCAGAGCATCTGCTTCCCAGGGTCCTGGCACATGTTGCCCCAGGAGCCTTTCCAGGAGGATGGCTGAGACAGCAAACCCAGCTCGGGTTTCACGAGACTTCTTCCTGTCTGAAGGCTGGTCACAGAGCAAAGTCGGGTGCATTTCAGAGGCTGATTAAAGCTCTCACAAATGCAAGCTTATATCATTTCAGTGACTATTAATTTAAAGAAAATATTTGCCTGGGAAAAAAAAAAGAAAAACATGGCAAACCATTCCTGTTTTATCACCAAGAGGTCCTTTACTCACTCTCCTCAGATCCTTTTCTTTGTCACAAAGTGGGCAAGACTGACCCAGGCAAAGTTATCGAGATGGAGCAATTATGGGAACACAGGCCAGATTATTCCAATTAGGTAACTGCGCACGGCCCTTTGCCACGGTGATTGCAAAAAACTACTGTTCCGGCCCCCATTCCCACTGTTCAAGTGATAAATGACCCCCAGGCTGCTCTCCCCACAGCAGAGTGAGGCCTGTCTCTGGACAAGGGCCAGGGAAAACAGAACAAGATTTATAAAAGCCAAAGGCAGGGTGAAGAAGAGCCGCAGGGCAGGGGAAAGACCACAGGAGAAAATGGGAGCATTTTAGTAGCTGCGTGTTACTTGGTGATGACGGGGTGGGAGCAGGAGAGTAGGTAGGGGAGCAAGTGGCCACAGCCAAAGAGCCAGCCTGGGACTGCCTGAAAGGCTGGGAGTTCTCCAGAGATGGCACTGCTCTTTTGGAAGAGGGAAGGCCAGCCCTCAAATCCAGGTCTGGATCCTTCATTCACCCCGGCCCCTTCTAAACAGACACTGTTAAAGGAATGTATTTAAAATTAAAGAGACAAATGGAGACAGAAAGAGCTGTCCTGTGCTGCTGAGATTAAAAGGCATGATGGTACAATTAAAGATATTTACCAGAGAAATTCGAACCCCATTATACGCTGGCGTACAGTATGTGAGGAAGAGCTGTTTTATATCATTAAAGACAAAAACCAGGTCTATAGGTAAGCTTTAAGAACAATAAACATCCTGAATTCAAGAATAAGTCTGTCAAATGAAGGGATATTGATTTTGGAACAAGGAATATTATGTCAAACAACATTAGTTTAATTGATCTGAATTTAGTTTAAGTACTAAAAGCATTTATATACAAACAGCAAATGAAAATTAACTGCAGCTGAGCCCTGCTGCTGGCTCTCAGGGACTTCGGGGTGGACGAGAACCTGGCACCGAACAGACCTGGTTGGAGTCCTGAGTGCAAAGCAGAGCTGGGGTTTCTTCCTCAAGACCGACAATGGGGAAGGCAATGTGCTTTTTCTCAGAGGTAGGAACATTTAACACCGGCCTTTGACTTTTCAAAATACACAAATGCCATTTCTTGCTCCGGAGGAATTCATAAGAGAACAGGAGGAGAGAGAGGCCAGGAGTGAGGAGCCAGTGCCCAAGGAAGTGAAAAGGTTCTAGTCCTGAAATGAATGAGACAAGTCCCTCCTCTGCCTTTGACCATTCACCCTATCTGAACTGCTGCTAAATTAAGCCTGACTTTGGATCGGCAGTTCTAATCCACCAGGTGCTCCTTTGAAACCCTATTGGGCAGTTCTACTTTGTCCCATAGGGTCGCTATGAGTCAGAATCGACTCAACAGCAACAGGTTTGCTTTTCGTTTTTGGTTTGCTCTGCACTGACCAACCCTCCAGCCCCCCCACTTCAGTCACTGCCAGCCCCTGAGAGCCCTGAGTAGAGCCTCTAGACAAGGCCCTGGGCATGGGGCCAGGACAGAACAGGTTCTCAATGAGCAGTACCAGGCTCAGTCCCTCCATGGCAATAAAATGGAGAAAGACTTGCAAAGTGGCCAAAGCCATTTCTTGCCTTGTGTCCTTGTTTCCTCCTCAAACAGAAAGAACAAAAATCAACCACTTTTTCTTGTTTAACCCCTTCCTGCAGCCATCCCATCAAACCCTCTCCAGAAGGAGTCTTGAAAATACAAAGGGAATGATCAGTGACAAAGCCATGGTAGAGACACACATTTTCTCATTAGTTACCAAAGCTTTCTGGGTAGGAATAACTATTACTCTACCGGAGGGTTTTTCAAGGAAAAATTCAGGGAAACTTTCTGAAAGTATGAAGTCCCTGGGTGGTACAAATTGTAAACAAGCTAACCTAAAGTTTGGAGGTTCAAATCCACCTAGAGGCAGCTAAAAGAAAGGCCTAGCAATTTACTTCCCAAAAATGACCCACTGAAAACCCCTTGGAGCACAGTTCTACTCTGACACACATGGGGTCACCATGAGTAACAACTGACTCCAGGGCAACTGGTTTTTTTTCTGGAAGTACACGGGTCCTGGAGAACACCCAGCACTTGCTTGCAGAGGGCTCATTTGTCATGGACCCTTGTGAACGGACGAGGGTGTGAACAGCTCAGCTTTGTGTCAGACTCATTTTTTAATGTCTGATCAGCTCAGGAGCCAACCATGTTTCCACTTTGTTTTCAGAAGGCCTGACAAAGGCCCCAGGATGTTGTTTTGTTTACATCTTGTCACTTGTGCACTCTCTCCCTGAAAGGAACCTCCACTCCAAGATCAAAGGGCAGCTAAGTCCTAGACAGTCACATGGAGCTGGAGGAAAGACCTTCTCCACCCCTCTAGCCCTCAGCTTTCCCTTCAAAGTGCTGTATGTGTGTCAAAGTTATAACTCTATGTGTGAACACAGTTACAAAAACTAACAGAAACAGCCCAAAGGTGTGGTTTTCTATCCATTCAGTCTCTTTGCCACACACTTGAGGTTTAGTGTAGGGTTTTTAGCTGTTAGAGGATCTTTATAGGAGCTCCCAGGATAGAGTTATCCCATCACTGTTTTGATTTGTCCTTCTTGAAATGTTTTCCTATTCCGTCCAAGATTTAAAACATGTTCTATCAAAATATTTTTCCCCTCTGATGTCCTCAGCCAGTACAGTCAGTGGGAGAGCAGAGAGACTGAGGACCAGGGGGGCAGCATCCTGGAACACCAGATATAAGTTTGGTGGGGAAGGTATGATATGCAAATGACTCAGGGGCTTGGGTCAGGAGAAGTCTGTCTTGGAACATTCACTCTTTCTACATGAAAAAACCAAATCCGTTGCTGATAAGTCGATTCCAACTCATAGCAACCCTATAGGACAGAGTAGGACTGCCTCATAGGGTTTCCAAGGAGCTGCTGGTGGATTTAAACTGCTGACCTCTTAGTTAGCAGCCAAACAGTTAACCACTGCACCACCAGGGCTCCTCTGTAGGAAAGGGCACCTAATTAATATTTCAAAATGTTCTCCATGTGCAAGGGACTATGTAGTATCTTATACATACCAAAGGACTAGGGTTCCTGGGGTGAATATTCATATATTTTTTTTTTTTGCTCATTAGATGTATATTGAGTCCCCTGGAAGTGTCAGTCTTTATGCAGAGCACACAGAGAAGACTTGCACACTGTCTATGCCTTAGTCATGAGGAAAAGACAATCCTGGCAGGGTTTAACTTATATCTGCCAAAGCAAAGGTAGAAACAAGCCCTGAGAAGAATCCTGGAGACAGAGGAAATTGCTCTTCTAAGAAAGAAGAAGGGCATTGCAAAGAAAATTAAAGTGTCAACACAGGATCCTACCCACTGGAACAGATGAAACAGGAGAAAGGATGTTCCATGAAAAGGTGGCAGCAAGGCCAAAGCATGGAGGGTGCAGGTAAGGGCGACACCATGCTCAGTAGCCTAATGCAGCTGGATCATGGGGGCTGTGGTGAGAGTCTGACAAGGATCCTAGACAACAGCACTCATTGTTCCTTACCCTTTTATTGCTTTCCTTTCCCCCTTGAGAAGTTGTGAAGAACTGAGAAGTAGATGGCCTTTGATTTAAGTCAGTCTCCTCCATTTCTTAGACATGTGACCTTGGACAAGTCACTTAACCTCTCCAGACCTCGGCATCCTCCTGTGAAATAAGCAGAAAATTACAGTTTTCCTATTTCCCCACAAAGTGGATGTGGAGCTTAAATAGAGACAATATGTGTGACATCCCTTACCTACAGTATGGGGCTACACTTACAAGGGCCTTCAGCCATGCCAGTAAAAATGAGATCAGAGGGGCTATACAGAGAAATGAAGGAGGGCTCAGGGATTTCCTGCCTTGAGGAAATCTCAGGGGTTCTCCGTTTGTGACCCTGTGGAAGTCACATCATTTCTCCAGGTTTTATTTTCCTATCTTACGTTTCTTTATCCAGGGTAGATTTCTAAGGCCTCTTCCGGTTTTGATTTCCAAGTACAGAGTTTAAAACTTACTGGGCAAAATCTTCAGATTCCTGAAAACCTTGTTTAAATCCACCTCCTGGAGTGTAACTGTTGTATGTCTGAACATTATAAATTATAAAATATGAAATAAATATATGCACATATACATAAACACATGTGAGTATATATAGACATGCGTGTATATATGTAACTCAAGTGCTCCAACAAGGGACATCGGTCCAATGCCTGGAGTTTCTCTTTTTCTTTCAGGATTCAACAACATTTGGCTCAGTTCCAATATATTCCCTAGTTTCTGAAGCTTGCTCCCACAAAGATCTGTCTTCTCTCTTTGGTTAAAAGAAATGCATGCTGGGCGTTCTGCCAAGCACTTGGGGGCCTTGTAGCATTCTGCTGCGGCCCATGGGGTGTGCCCGTTTCCTGTGTCACAGCTCTGTGGGGGTGAGGAAAAGCCTACGGTGGCCTTGTTGGAACTGTGCATTGAATTCTGAGGCATGAAGGGTTTATCAGGTCCAAGACTGGACTCTCAAGACTTTGCCTCAAGAATCTCAGTTAACTGTGTCTTGATATACCCAGTGCCTCATAGAGTGACCCTAAGGTAGAAGGAGGGGGATCTGTCTGCCCTTTTACAGCCACAGTCACTAATACTATATCTCTCACCCTGAAATAACTTTTTATGGTTTACAAAACACATTCACATTCTTGGCCTGATGTAAGCCAAGCCAGACCTTCGGCATTCAAACAAGTACTTAATATATAACGCATATGCATATGGAAGCTAACCCTCACTCCCCCCGCCCCCCCAAAAAATCTGTTGCCATCAAGTTGATTCCAACTCATGGCAACCCGATGTGTTACAGAGTATAACTGCTCCACAAGGTTTTCTTGGCTGTAATCTTAACAGAAGAAGATCACCAGGCTTTCCTCTATAGCACTACTGGGTAGATTCAAACCACCAACTTTTAGGCTAGTGGTCAAGAGCAAACAGTTTGCACCACCCAGGTAGCCAAGAGATGATCTTTTGAGGAAATGCCCTCTTACTGTCCTCTCGTAATGTTGGAAGGACCCAGATATACTCGGCCTGGGGAGAAGATACTCTCAGGCTCAAAGGATAGAAAGGAGTAAGGCTGGCTATTAGCGAAATGGAGAAAGAATAAAAGATAAGGGGGTACTATCCATCCCTCATCAAGGCATCATTTCTACTCCTCTCACAGTCATTCTCTCCGTCCTGGAAACAACTGCTTTCAGAACAGAATTTACTAGCAGTTTCTAAGGATCTTTAAAGCTCTGACATTTCATGGTTCTATTTGAATTTCATCCAATTTATTTTTATGAGATGAGGGACTTTGTCTGCTATTAAGGAGTATCAGAAAAGTTGGGGTTATTTGGGAGGAGAGGTAGAGGTTTTCCTACGTAAGCAGTTTTATAGTGACTATATGGAGACTGGCATCATCATGCTGCCCTAAGGAGTGACAAGGAGTCTGACCAGACTTCCTCATTTTAAGAGAAGGTGGTCCAGGCCAAGAGGAAGCCCCAAGAAACTGATCCTGCTTCTTGAGAGACAGTTCTTCTAATGATGAGCTTCAGTTCAGTTCCAGTATACTTGGAACCTAAGGAGGTATGAAGAGAAATACTCATGGCTCCTGGATTTAAAGAGTTCACTGTCAAAGAGTTCATTGTAAAAGACTTCACTGTTCATGTGAGGAGGTTAAGCTTTTGATAGGCTAATATTTTACAGCAATATTTAATTTGCTTCAAACAAAGCCATCCTCTCTAGAAATGTAAACCTTATGATCCAGAAACACAATCACACTTACAGTTCCAAAAGTTCACAATTTTTTGATCCAGAAACACCATCTCACTTATAGTTCCAAAAGCTTGTGATTTTTTTCACTTTTTGTGCTTTGTCTATGCTCTTCCTTTTGCATGTAATATACTTTCCCACCTTTTGACCACTTGGTATCTTCTCTCCGATTCTTAAGAATTCAATTCAAACACTACTCTGAGCTCTGCTCCCTCAGCCTCTTCAGCACACATCTGTCAGATCTCATTCTAGGATAACTACTTTTTCATTTTTTTGGTTTTTTTCTCAATCAGATAGTATGGTTCATGTGGACAAGGGCTTTATTCTATATGGGATCCACTCAACGGCAATGGGACCCTTATGTCGTATGTATTTGTGCTTATTCCAAGGAAAGGTGATCCAACAGAACGTGGAAATTATGAAACAATATCATTGATATCACACACAGGTAAAATTTCGCTGAAGATCATTCAAAAGCAATTGCAGCAGCATATCGACAGGACTGCCAGAAGTTCAAGCCAGATTCAGAAGAGGATGTAGAATGAGGAGTATCACTGCTGATATCAGATGGATCTTAGTTGAAAACAGAGAATACCACAAATATGTTTACCTGTGTTTTATTGGCTATACAAGGGCATTCAGCTGTGCATCATAACAAATTATGGTTAACATTGTGAAGAATGGGAATTGCAAAATACTTAATTGGGCTCATGAGGACCCTGTACATAGATCAAGAGGCAGTTGTTTGAAGAGAACAAGGGGATACTGTGTGGTTTAAAATCAGGAAAGGTGTGTATCAGGGTTGTATCCTTTCACCATACTCATTCAATCTCTATGCTGCACAAATTATCCTAGAAGCTAGATGTGTCACTCCCACACTAACAATGAAAAAGAGCCAGATTAACTTCAAATGACATTCTCAAACACATCAGAGAGCTGAAGTTGCAGAGCAAATGATTGGCTGGCTAAAAGAGAGACAAGTGCTTGTAGGGAGAGAGATGTGAGCATGTGCTCACCTGGAGAGACACAACTGGGCATCAATAAAAAGGGTTCATCTAGAACAGCTGACAAATTGGTAAAGGCTAAGTGTGGGCTTCTGGGACAAAGTGAATGTCCTGGGGGACACAGAAATTAGAGGGGTCTGTAACATCTTTCAGGATTGCTCTTAATAGACCCCACCAGGTGCTCACAGAAAAGATCAGAAAAACTCTAAGAAGGGTCCATCATGGATGACAGGAATAGTAGCCATGTGGGAAAAGCAAGAAATTCTTCTGAATTCTCCTTTATCTACACTATGAAACAAAAGCCTTTATTTGTGGTGGTAGGACAATACCACTAGCCTTAAAGAATTGGTGACCACTCAATGCAACTGAGTGGAAGGGAATGTGAAGGGGGAAAAAAAAAAAAAAAAACTCTTGCGGGAGAAATAGGTTATGTGCTGAGTGACAACTGCAGGCAGGGGAAAGGAAGAGAGCAGATAAGGCCACAGTACTGAAACCCAGAGGCATACTGCATACCTAAAACCAAGATCTAATCAGTAAGACAGCGATCACACACCCACCACCACCTCCAAGATGTATGCTTTAAATAGCAGTGGGGTAATGGAGATAACCATGGAAATGACAATCTCAGCAATGGAGAACCTTCTTGAAATCAATTTCCCTTCAAACTTTAATCTCATTAATTTCCGACAAAATAGACTCTAAAGTTAAATCCATTAGAAAAGATAAGGAAGGACACTATATAATGATTAAAGGGACAATATACCAAAAAGGTATACCATATTAAATATTTATGCACCCAATGACAGAGCTGCAAGATACACAAAACAAACTCAATCAGCATTGAAAAGTGAGATAGACAGCTCCACAATAATAGTAGGAGACTTCAACACACCACTGTGGGTGAAGAACAGGACATCCAGAAAGAAGCTCAATAAAGACATGGAAGATCTAAATGCCACAATCAACCAACTTGACCTCGTAGGACATATACAGAACACTCCACCCAACAGCAACCAAGTACACTTTCTTTTCTAGTGCACATGGAACATTCTCTAGAATAGACCACATATTAGGTCATAAAACAAGCCTTAGCAGAATCCAAAACATGGAAATATTACAAAGCATCTCCTGTGACCATAAGGCCATAAAAGTGGAAATCAATAACAGAAAAAGCAGGGAGAAGAAATCAAACACTTGGAAACTGAACAATACCCTGCTTAAAAAAGACTGGGTTATAGAAGACATTAAGGGTGGAATAAAAAAATTCAGAGAATCCAATGAGAATGAAAACAC
Source organism: Loxodonta africana (assembly GCF_030014295.1). Lineage (NCBI taxonomy): Eukaryota > Metazoa > Chordata > Mammalia > Proboscidea > Elephantidae > Loxodonta > Loxodonta africana. The sequence goes on along the minus strand of NC_087353.1, from coordinate 30,897,257 downwards.
TTCCTATCAGAACCTTTGGGACACAGCAAAAGTGGTGCTCAGAGGCCAATTTATATCAATAAACGCACACATCCAAAAAGAAGAAAGGGCCGAAATCAAAGAATTATCCCTACAACTTGAACAAATAGAAAGAGAGCAACAAAGGAAACCCACAGGCAAGAGAAGAAAACAAATAATAAAGATTAGAGCTGAACTAAATGAATTGGAAAACAGAACAACAATTGAAGGAATTAACAAGACCAAAAGCTGGTTTTTTGAAAAAATGAACAAAATTGATAAACCACTGGCCAAACTGACAAAAGAAAAACAAGAGAGGATGCAAGTAACCTGAAAAAGAAATGAGATGGGCAATGTTACAACAGACCCTACTGAAATTAAAAGAATCATATCAGATTACTATGAAAAACAATACTCAAACAAATTTGAAAACCTAGAAGAAATGGATGAATTCCTAGAAACACACTACCTACCTAAACTAACACAACAGAGGTAGAACAACTAAATAGACCCATAACAAAAGAAGAGATTGAAAAGGTAATCAAAAAACTCCCAACAAAACAAAACAAAAAAGCCCTGGTCCAGATGGCTTCACTACAGAGCTCTACCAAACTTTCAGAGAAGAGTTAACACCACTACTACTACAGGTATTTCAGAGCATAGAGAAGGACGGAATATTCCCAAACTCATTCTATGAAGCCACCATATTCCTGATACCAAAAGCAGGTAAAGACATCACAAGAAAATTACAGACCTATACCCCTCATGAATGTAGATGCAAAAATCCTCAACAAAATTCTAGCCAATAGAATTCAACAACATACCAAACTTTAATCTCTTTGACTTTCTCTTCTGATACCAGCTGGAGAACACTCCTTGCTTTTTTAAAGGGTTCTTATTATATTCACATATTTCACCTACACTCAAAGGGCAGGAGATTATACAAAGGATGAGATGGTTCTTAATTTCCCTCCACTTGAGTGTGGTCTTGACTTGGGAACTCGACTCAAACTTCTTTGAAGAAAGTATGGAAAGCAAGACATCGTAACTTTTCAGTGGGAAACCAGGCAGTACCACCCTAACCAAGCAATCAAGGTTAATATCACCAGTAATAACACATCTTCATACAATTTACCCCTTGATATGATGCAGTCAAAAGGGAAAATCACTTCTGTGGTATCGTCCCACCAAAACATAACCAGAGTCTATTCATGAGAAAACATCACAGAAACCCAAATTAATAAGTATTTTACAAATCACTTGATCATTATTCAAAAATGTGAAAACCATGGAAGATAAAAAAGACTGAGAAATGGTTACAGGTTGGAGGAGATCAAGGAGACAAAGTGATTAAATGCAAGGTGGCATCCTAGATTACATCCTGCAACAGAAAATGGACATTAGTGGATAAACTAGGGATATCTAAAAAAAATCTGTAATTTAGTTAATAGTGTTGTACCAATGTTAATTTTGTGTCTTGATAAATATGCCATGGTTATGTAAGATGATAGTATTACAGGAAACAGAGTGAAAGATATAAGTAACTGCATCATCTTTGCATTTCTTCTATAAATCTATTTTTTTCAAAATAAAAAGTTGTGAAAATAGTATTAGCATATTTAGAATTCAATATAACTCCTCCCCCCCCCCCCAATTAAATAGAGATTCTCTAAATCTTGCAGTAGAAATCCTAAATGGTTATTTGGATTTGGCCCTTTAGCCAAGGTCACACAGGTAATATATAGTATGGATGAAGAAATCTGCCAGATACATTTCAAACAACTGATCGAAGTTAATAGTACAAGAAATGGCACCCATTTAATCATGTACCAGCTGATTGGATGCAATGGAAAGAACACAGCATCATTCCTATGCTATTTCTGCCAAAGATGCATAAGCTGAGTCTACTCACGAGAAAATATCAAACAAACCCAAATTCAGGGATAGGGACATTGATAATTGTCCTTATTGAAGATAACTGGCATATTACCTTCAAAAGCATCAAAGTCATGATAGTCAAGGAAAGGCTGAAGAACAAGTCCAGACTGAAGAAGTGACAACTAAAAGCAATGTGTGACTCTGGACATGATCTTGTTTCTAAAAAGAACATTTTTAGATAATTGGTAAAATTTGAACGATTATAATTTATTCAGGGGTGAGTGGTTCATCATGTCAGCAACTGACTCTTAGATAGTTAAAACAAAGTTATTTTTACTCTCCTTGAAACTTATGAATAAGTTTAAATAGAAATTTAGACACATATGCACAAGGTTATTCAAAGCTGCATTATTCATAATTGCAATGTATTGAAATTAACCTAAACACTCATACATAGGAGACTGTTTGAATAAACTGTGGTATATCATACAATGTAGTATTATGTAACTGTAAAAAAATTTTGGAAAGATTTCTATGAATTAATATGGCATGATTTGCGTAATACATTGTTGAGTGAAAAAAGCAAAGTGTAAGATTATATTATTTATAATATGCTATCTTTTATGCAAAAATGATGGGGACATAATAAAATATACATGTAGAAATAATGGGAAATTGGAAGTTGTAGAAGGTATGAGTTTGGGCTGACACCTAATTACATAGTTTTGACTCTCAGAATCATAGTAATTTTTGATCTACTCCCAAAATAAATAAATAATTGTAATCAAACAGGACCTGTGTATGGGGAGGGTATTCAAAGTAAAGACAGTAACAAGTGAATCTGCCTGTCTTACAAATGAAGATTATAGACACAATGAAGGGTCTAAGGAAGGAAAGAACTACCATGTAATTTTGGAAAGCACTAGCATTGGTGGAAAGCCCTGGTAGTGCAGTGGTTAAGAACTTGGCTGCTAACCAAAGTTTGGCAGTTCAAATCCACCGGCTGCTCCTTGGAAACCCTATGGGACAGCTCTACTCTGTCCTATAGGTTGGCTATCAGTCAGAATTGGCTCTATGGCAACAGATTTAGCCCAGGTGGTGCAATAGTTAAGTGCTCACTGCTAACCAGAAGGTCTGCGGTTCAAACTCACCAGGGGCTCCACAGAAGAAAAGGCCTAGAAATCTGCTCCTGTAAAGATTACAGCCTAGGAAACCCTACGAGGCAGTTCGACTGTGCTATATAGGGTCACGATGAGTAGGAACCCACTCGATGGCACACAACAACAAAGACAGAAAGTACTATTCATAATCATGCTATGATTAGTAAGTTTGGTTTCCATGGGATTCTAGGTTAGCAATCCTAAAACTACTTTTTATGTACACGGTTATTAAGCAAATAAGTGAATATATTATGGATAAAGAGTGCCAAGCTTGTCACTGTTGGAGATGTTACAAATAAAGGAAGGGGAAAAGATAAAATAAACCCTGTGGTCTTGGATTGAAATCCAAGGTATGGACTCAGTGTTTACTTTATGGGTAGATGTAGAAATAGATACAAATTTGTATGCATATATCTGTGAATACATATATTTCCTACCTCTTAATGCTGAGACAGTCTAGAAGCAATGTCCCAGTATCAGTGAGCGTGCCTAGCACCCAGATCTTGATTTCTAAATACTATTTTCCAATAAAAGCAATCAGGAATTCTTTGGTTGATTCTGGCAGAAATGGTTGATTCTAGGACTCGGCAGGGAAAACACATGACTAGCATGGAGAATCTTGTGGAAAGACACTCAACTTTATTCCAAAAAGTAAGAAAATGTTCAAAAATTAATATGGTCATGTTAAAAGGACATACAAGTCAATTTGAAGGAAATCACAATGGCAAAATCTGGATAATTTAAGCAGTAAAAGAAACAATGATAGCAACAGATTATAACTTGTAGAATAAAATAATTATCTGTGAATCCATACTTAAATAAATAAATGAAGGAAGGGGCATTTCTTCCTTCTAGTAGAATCCCAATTAATAAATAAATGTAGAAGCAATGCTGCAAATACAAAACCAGCATTTGGCAAACAAAGTAGTAATTGCCGCAGGCAAGAGGTATAACTGGATGCTAAAGGAAGTTCTTAAAAGCACGATGAGTTACAGGTTATGAGCATATTCTCGATGTGATTAAGATACAAAATTCAATATATGTATCAATTAAAAAGAAGAAAAAAACAGCGACTTTCAGTAGGAAGAACTTAAAGACGTCACCTTAATCAACTAAACAAGTGATCAAAATTAACATCACCATAATAAAATATACTGGCATCATGTACCTTCTCAGATGATGCACTAACAGGGGCAAAAAAATAACGTCTGTAGTATTCTTGCCAAAAATGCATACACCTGTCAACACATGACAAAAACAGCCAATAAACACAAACTGCGGGACATCATACCACCAGCAATCGTCAACAGTATGAAGGTCTTGAAAGACAAAGAAAGACTGGGTAGCTTCCAGATTGGAAGAGACAAACCGACATGTCAATCATATACAATGTGCGATCCTGGGGCAAGAAAAAGGGCATTATTGGGACAATAGGTAAAACGAGAGGAAGCTGGATGAAGGATACACAGGGAGGAACTCACCATGAAAACCCACAATGGTTTTCTTCTTCAAAATTTTAATCTAAAATTATTTCTAAATAAAAATTTTACACAAATTAGATAGACAAAATGAACCACAAAAGCTCATCTATCTTCTGCAAGGGAAGGAGAGTGCATAGTCATCTGGCTGTATGAAATGGGACATGGTATTTAGGGTCTAACCCTCAATCTAACTATTCCAAAAAACTAAAGTTGGTTGAAAACCTTCCAATCAATTCTCCTGTTTTCAGTCCCACCTACACTTTACTATCAATGGACCTGGAACACCTTATTCTTGAGCTTTTATGTGGATCCATGGCAAGAACTGATTTTACCCTATTAAACACCTCCTACTGGAAACTGGAAACCCTCGTGGCTTAGTGGTTAAATGCTACAGCTGCTAGCCAAAAGGTCAGCAGTTCGAATCCACCAGGCGCTCCTTGGAAACTCTACGGGGTAGTTCTACTCTGTCCTATAGGGTCACTATGAGTTGGAGTTGACTCGACGGCAATGGGTTTTTTTGGTTTTACCCCTACACCATCACCACCACCAAGAACTGAAGTATGTAACTTTTAGCTTTCTCTGGTCTACTAAATCAATCACTACCCACTGATCTGCTTTTCAGCTTCTGGATTTTTACTAACATCTCTGTGTCAATTCCCTACTTCTTCTGTATGTGTTTGCTGGCTTATTCCTATTTTATCCCATTATGTTCATTTTAGTGAGTTTTTAGAAGGTAAGAAGGAAAAATATATTTTCGATCTGCCACACTTTTTTTTTTTTTTTAAATAACTCTAGTGTTTGTACCCAACTTAATGTTTGTCGAACTGAACTAAGCTTATGAAGAATTATTCTTGTGTAGCTCCAGAAGACAAAGTTCAGTAAGGACATCCTTGCCCACATCCATATCCATAAACACCTAGAGAGCTGTTTAGAATAAAGAACCACAACTGGTAAGTTTGATGAGGCAGATTTTAGCTAATTATAAGAAAAGGTTCTCTAATTGTTAAAATGGTTCGAAAATGAACAAATTGAGGAAGTACTGAATTTCCTGTATAGAGCCCAGTTAAGGACTGGATGACCACTAGTCATGAATGCTAGTATCTCCAGTGAATTTAGAAAACTTCTAAAGTGTGATATTTGGGATATCTGAAAAGATTGTTACATAGTAAATTAATTCAACAAGCATATTATGAGCACTTACCATATGCATCTTGTGAGCCCTGTTGCGCAGTGGTTAAGCAAGCACTCAGCTGCTAACTGAAAGGTCGGCTGTTCAAACCCGTAAGCCTCTCAGTGGGAGAAAGATGTCCACAGGGGAACTGTACTCTGTCCTGTAGGGTCACTATTAGTCAGAATCGACTGGATGGCAACATGTTTGGTTTGGTTTGGTATTGTGCGCGTAGTTTGGTTCTAAGTGTCATAGCAGTTAGGGAAGTATGCCTTCTGCTTTTTTGGCATTCCCATTGCTGTTCTCTCCCAATATCAGCTCTCACCTCACCAGTGTACTGCATTTGCTTCAACTTCCTCATCATGCCCTCTGAGGGAAGCCTGCTTCACCAATTCCTAATATACCATGAGGAACGTGTTATCAATAGTTTTCGGTGTCTTTTAGTAATTATTTCAGACCACGTCAGCAGATTCATAAAATCACATTTCCTCCTTCCTCCTATTTGGGTTCTGCTGAATTAGACAGCTGAAGTCAAAGGAGATCAATAAAGATAGCTGAAGTCAAAGGAGATCAATAGTCACTAGCATATAATCATCATGAAAGGTGCATTTTCACCAGGGAGAGATAAACAGAACAAGGCATCAAGAAGTGGGAGGCCTGGGACAAGATCTCGCAGTCGTATCTCATCTTGAATCCAAGGTTGAATGGTGGAGGCTAAGGCATGGTATAAGGCTTTGTGACCAGGACACACATGAGCTATCAGATATTGCCCTTCTCTGGATGGTATCAAAATGTAGAATGCTTTTTGACTTTGGGGAAATGCATGGAGCTTATTTTGATAAAACTCAGACAAGTAAGGTCATTATGGAATTATCACATACTACATAAGACTATTTGCCCATTCTGAGACCAGAGTTCTTGTTAATTGGCAAATTTATTAACTGGTCCAAATCAGGGTTAAAAAGAAACTAAGCCTGCTAATTACCCTTACCTGGAGACAGGTAGCTACTGTGATAGGTGTCAGTGTACTCAGCCTGTGTGATACTTCCCCACCTCAAGTTGTTTTTTGAATATATAAATTCTATGTATAACAAAATAAGGTAAATACTAGTATTTATTAAGGAGATGCTGCTTCTATTTGTGTACTTAACAACAGGAAAAAAATCATCACAAATGTTTTAAATAAGCTCAGGTTTTGGGATTCTCACAAAAACTGTTGAAATATATATTTCCATACAGAAATAAAACTAAAAAATGAACATTTTTAAATAATAAGCTAAAAAACATTTTAATAAAGGCTTTAAACTGATGTAAAATTGCAATTTATGTAATGCTGCTGAGATAATCCTTTTATTAAATGGTTGCATGAAATGCAAATAATGATAAAATTATTGACATGATAACTCAAAGAATAGTTATGTGTGTTGGGAGTGCAGATTTATTACAAATATATTACAGTGATCGAAAAATATGGAAAGTCTAGGAACCCCCAACAGCAATAGAGACACTAATTGGAATAGTTGCTATCTTAAATGAGTGCTTATGATGTGCCTTGCATTGCTTTAAGCATTTTATTTCTTTCATTTAGGTTTTACAGCTCAAGTTAGTTTGTGCCCAATTTGGTAGGAAGGAACCATGGCTCAGCCAAGTTCATTATCTTGCTGAAAGTTACTTATCTTGTATGTGACCAAGTCAAGATTTAACACCAGCGCTTTGAGATTTTGCTCAAAAACAAAACAAATTCCAATTACATAGACTTGATAAAATTTCATCAGCAACGTTAAACCATCAATCAGGCAGCCTTATGTCTGCAGACCTATTGTAAAAACTGTCTGATTTTTACTTAAGGAACTCATGATAGAAGTTTAGCAGTAGGAAATCATATACACATTTTTGAGCCAAATCTAGTCTTTATTAGGAAAATGTGCCATCAAAGAAGCCATTGAACCCCTCCAAAACCAAGCTTCATCTCTACATTTAATATAGAGATACTAAGTAAGAGAACATGTCAGTCTCACTGTTTATGCTTTCTCAAGCGAATGCCCTGAATTTTTCTGTAGTGCGACAATGTCATGAAAATAGAGTGTTATGATTCAGTTAGGAAGTGAGTGATATCTCTGCTGTCTGCTTTCCTTCCTGCCTGTCCTTTTGGATTCAAATTAAATAACAGCCCTGTGTCTATAACCCAAATGTGTAAAAACAATGGTCAAGGTGAGTGAAGCTTCCTGGTGCTGAAAATAACACAAAGGAAAGGAAATGGAGAAAGGAATGAATGCAGATATAACATAAAAGAGCATCCAGCCCTGGACATCTGGGCCATCTTCAGATGGAGACTGGAGCAGCAGGAAGATTTCAATGATAAGAGGGGCAAAGAGGATATCCTGAAGAGTGAATGTGAAGGCTGGAAATATTCACAAAGGGAATGAGAAGACCTTGTATCCAGCCATTTAGGGCTTTTATTTGGCCTCATTCTCTCCAGCTTCCAACAGCGTGACCCATTTGGTTTTCAGAGATATTTGTTGATTGTGGAGCTGAAATACAACTTGCTCTAGAGCTGGAAGGAAACACATAGGAAACCAAGGTCACAGTACCGTCTCTTTCCCTAGATTTGTCTGGATATCAGTCAATGGCAGCTAAGAACTCAACCACAGAAAAGGCTTTGACAGAGCAGAGAACTCCACAGGAAACGAACCATGCAGTTGGTAGATACAATTTTAAGGACTTTTGAGCAGAAAGCATGGCCTACTTTTTAGCTTTATCAAATTATATAAATCTCCCACCATATTTGTCTTTCATTCTTTACAATCTTTGGTGTATTTCCGTGGATTGGTAATTCTAAAAGAAACCAGAACTATAATCAAAATATCTACTCTTAATATGTTAAGGAAACCAACGGAGCATTTTAATTGATTGCAATTTTAACCACAGATAAACCATAAAATTACGCCTGAACAAACAGTATTCATGTCAAAAAAAAGGCAGTACAAACTTTCATCATTGTGCACAGGCATGGACTGCATGACCTAACAAGTCCTAAACTTCACTCACACCATATTAATAATTAGTACACTCCCATAATGGAGAGATACAAATCCAATTCTTTGGATAATAAGTGTGATGGTTAAATCTTTTTTAAAAAAGGCGTTTGATAAAGAACTGCTATAGATCCTAATGGCTTACTAGAGTTTTAAAAAAGTCAATACATTTGATTTTTCTCACAGGAAATCACTTCCCAAGGTTGAAGGGTAGGTGGTTCACACCATGGGTTTATTTTTAATTAACATTTTTTTCTCATTTCCTTTCCCACTTCTGCTCTACTCTTCACCTGAGCCAAGGGGTAAATACCCACTAATGACACCCGTTAGCTTTGTCTTTAAAAACAACAAATTGATGAGCAGACACCCCAAATCCTTCATTAGGTGGGTCATAAACTGAAAGAGCTCTTTGATTATAATATGATGAAAGATTTATTAACAAACATGTATTCAGCTAAATCATAGAATTGGCAGGTTTATGAGATTGTCTCTCCCCAGCTGACAGGTGGGGCCTGCAGGCTGCTGTGGGAATGAAAACACTGAATCCGTTAGTGTAGTACATAATGATCTAATTACCGCCCCAACAGAGGGCCTCACAGGGACTCGGATTTCTGAAAGTTCCTCAGGGTTTGCTTGGTCCTGACACAGAAAAAGAAACACGTACTAAAATTTAAGGGATGAAACAAAAATTTGCTAAATAAAATGGAATAACCTAGGGTCTAACAGAAGGCATGTGGTTAAGTGACCTTACTAAAGAATGTAAGAAAGAAAAGAAGGAAGGAATGAAAGAAAGGAAGCAGAGAAAGGGCAGAGGGAAGGAAGAGGAGAAGGTAGGGATCAAGGAAAACAGGGAGAGAGGGAGGGAGGGAGGACAAAAGGAAGGAAGGAAGAAGGAGGGAAGGAAAGAAGGGAGGTCAGATGAATGAAAGAAATAAGAGGAACCCTAGAAAACGCCAAGTACTTGCAGGCAGTTTTGACTCTTCAGAATCTCCTAGTAGAGAATTTCTTGGAAAATATTTCAACATGTAATTGTTAAAAATTTAAAATATAGAATAAACTTGCCAAATAGTACACTTAAGTCACATTTTTTCATAAAAGAAGTACACATAGAAAAAACAACAAGTGATAGAAGCTATTTGTAAAATGATGGGCAAAAATCATATTTAGATTATTTTATGTCATATATTTATGTCATATATTTATACCTTATAATATATAATTTCATATTATAATACACTATTGGACAAGTTGAGGTTTTGCCACTGGACATCCGTTCACCTACAACTGCAAAGTTTTAATATGGGTGTATATTCTTAAAAAGGAGCCCTGGAGACACAGTGGTTAAGCTCTTGGCTGCTAACCTAAAGGTCGGCGGTTCAAACTCACCAGCCACGCTGCAGAAAAGAGATGTGACAGTCTGCTTCTGGAAAGATTTACAGCTTTGGAAACTCTATGGGGCAGTTCTACTCTGTCCTAAAGGGTTATTATGAGTCAAAACCAACTTGATAGCAATAGGTTTTAGGTTTTTATAATCTTAAAACATGGTGTATGAGAAATTCTAAAAATATTTATCATATTACCAATACTGTCTATCTTAACACTCCCCTAAACACTGAATTATTTTGAATCCTTAAGGATAACCAACTTGGACGATAGTTACAATATTTGATTTTTGATGAATTCAGTTTTTACAAGATATATTTTCCTTGAAATGAATTTCTTATCCAAAAGATGTTTTTTCGTTTTCTCATAGCATACTTAGAATCAGTCCTTTTTCCCCTATTAACTGTTGTTTTGTCAAACACAGACACACTGACTAAACTAAAATTACAAGTAAAATTTACAACCAAATACCTTAGTTTGAAATGTGGCTTTGGTCAACATTTTTACCATTAAAAAAATTCATATCCCTCTGTGTAGATGTTAAAGTAGAATACCCAAACCCATCGCTGTGAATCCATTCCAACGCATAGTGACCTTATATGATAGAGTAGAACTGCCCTAGGGATTCCAAGGAGCGGCTGGTAGATTCGAACTGCTGACACTTTGGTTAGCGGCCAACCTCTTAACCACTGCTCCATCAGAGCTCCTAAAGTAGCATAAAGAAGATTATATTCTTAACCCCTGTATTTAATCCACCCACTGCCATTGAGTTGATTCCGACTCATAGGGACCCTACAGGACAGAGTAAACTGCCCCGTAGAGTTTCCAAGGAGTGCCTGGTGGATTTGAACTGCTGACCTTTTGGTTAGCAGCCATAGCACTTAACCACCACTCCACCAGGGTTTCCCCCCTGTATTTAATGAATGTGAAATGAGGAAAGGAAAATTCTTAGACTCTTAATATTGGAAACAAACAAACAAAAAACCCATTGCTGTCAAATCGATTCTGGCTCAGCGACCCTCAGGCAGAGTAGAACCAGCCCACAGAGTTTCTAAGAAGCACCTGGTGGATTCGAACTGCTGACCTTTTGGTTAGCAGCCATAGCTCTTAACAACTACACCACCAGCTTTCCTAGTATTAGAAAGGAGATTAAACAGTCTAACCATCTCGGCATAGATACAGTTAGATAAATTCAGATAATTTTCTCAGACATACTTCCCATAAACATAGCATTTATTATCCATCATATGTACACAGATATGAAACCACAAAAAGCCTCTTAAGGAAGTATCAGTCTTCTGATGTTAATAGAGATCTCTGTCATCATAAACGTCTAGATGAAAGTGTGAAGCTAAAGTAGTACTTGACGTAAAATAATAGAAAAATATTAGTGTGTTTGTCTCTGTGTGTTAGAAAAATAAAATTCATTTTAAAGTAATAATTGAAACAGCTCCCACGTTTTCAGCATCAGTCACTTTACTAAATGGTATAACAGGTACTGTGTGTGTATGTGTATACATATATATATATATTTATATATATATGTGTATATGCAGAGCCCTGGTTGTGCAATGGTTAAGAGCTGGGCTGCTAATCAAAAGGTTGGCAGTTTGAAACCACCAGCCAATCCTTGGAAACCCTATGGGGGCAGTTCTACTATTAGTCAGGATAAACTCGAGGACACATAACAACAACAACATATGTATATGCATTTTGCTTTAAAGTTATTATAGTAGTATATATCCTTCTAGCACATGATTCTCTCTCTATATATGTATATGTACACACATTTTGTGTATGTATATGTATATACATTTTATATATATATACATATACAAAATGCATGTGTATATGGGTATATGTATATACACCAAAAGACCAAACTCAGTGCTGTCAAGTAGATTTTGACTCATAGCAACCCTACAGGACAGAGTAGAACTGCCCCATAGAGCTTCCAAGGAGCGCCTGACAGATTTGAACTGCCGACCCTTTGGTTAGCAGCCATAGCACTTAACCACTACGCCACCAGGGTTTCCAAATATATATATATATATATATTCCAAGGAGTGGTTGGTGGATTTGAACTGCCAGCCTTTTTGGATAGCAGCCTAGCTCTCAATCACTGTACCACTAGGACTCCATTATAGATAGATAGGTGGATGGGTGGGTGGGTGGGTGGACGGATGGATGGGTGGGTGGATGGATGGAGGGGGGGTGGGTGGGTGGATGGAGGGGGGTGGATGGGTGGATGGATGATAGATGATAGATAGATGATCGATCGATTGATTGATCAATAGATGATAGATGGATGGATGGATGGATGGATGGATGGATGGATGGATGGATGGATAGATAGATGATAGATGATAGATAGACGATAGATAGATAGATAGATAGATAGATAGATAGATAGATAGATAGATAGATAGATAGATATAGATAAATGATAGATAGATAGATAGATAGATAGATAGATAGATAGATAGATAGATAGATAGATAGATAGATAGATAGATAGATAGATAGATAGATAGATAGATAGATAGATAGATACAGATTTAAGCATTCTGCTGCTAACCAAAATGTCAGCAGTTCAAGCCCATCAGTTGCTCCACAGAGGAGAGATGTGCCAGTCTGCTTCCATGAAGCCTTGAAAACCCTATGGGGGCAGTTCTATACAGTCATATACAGTTGCTATGAGTCAGAATCAACTCGATGGCAGCAAGTTTTTGGATATATATACACCCACTCTTCATTTATACACATGGTTGGGTTCCAAAGACCAGGTCATTACGTGAAAATCAATGTCATGGAAAAATAGAGGATGACCACATGAGATCGCAAAATGGAGGATGACTATATCATTACATAACTGACAAATTACATCATTATATAACTGACAAACCACTGAGAATCACTACCCTGGCAAGTTGACACACAACCTTGACCATCACAGCCAGCGTTATTCTCGCCTCCCACCTCAGCAGATTTTTTACTATCGTCGTAAATGCGAAATGTCAGATAATGAGATAGTCGATAAGAGAGGAGTGGGTGTGTGTGTGTGTGTATATATATGTATCTGTTATTGTTGTTAGGTGCTGTCAAGTCAGTTTTGACTCATAGCGACACTATGTACAACAGAACAAAACACTGTCCGGCCCTGCAGCATCCTCACAGTCCTTGCTATGCTTGAGCCCATTGTTGGAGCCACTGTGTCTATCCACCTTGTTGAGGGTCTTCCTCTTTTTTCACTGACTCTGTACTTTACCAAGCATGATATCCTTCCCCAGGGACTAAGCCCTCCTGATAATACGTCCCAGTATGTGAGACATAGTCTTGCCATCCTTGCTACTAAGGAGCACTCTGGTTGCGCTTCTTCCAAGACAGATTTGTTTGTTCTTTTGGCAGTCCATGGTATATTCAATATTCTTCACCAACACCACAATTCAAAGGCGTCAATCCTTCTTCAGTCTTCCTTACTCATTGTTCAGCTTTCCAATGAATATGAGGTTATTGAAAATACCATGGCTTGGGTCAGGTGCACCTTGGTCCTCAAGGTGACATCTCTTTTTTTAATACTTTAAAGAGATCTCTTGCAGCTGATTTGCCCAACACAATTCATCTTTTGATTTCTTGACTGCTGTTTCCATGGGTGTTGACAACAGTTCAAAGTAAAATGAAATCCTTGATAACGTCAATCTTTTCTCCTTTTGTCATGATGTTGCTTATTAATCCAGTTGTGGGATTTTTGTTTTCTTTATGATGAAGTATAATCCATACTTAAGGTTGCTGTCTTTGATCTTTATCAGTAAGTGCTTCAAGTCCTCTTCACTTTCAGCAAGCAAGGTTGTGCCATCTGCGTAATGAGGGTTTTAATGAGTCTTCCTCCAATCCTGATGCCCCATTCTTCATAGAACCCAGTTTCTCGGATTATTTGCTCAGCATTCAGATTGAATAGGTATGGTGAAAGGATACAACCATGACACACACCTTTCCTGACTTTAAACCATGCAGTATCCCCTTGTTCTTTTTGAACAACTACCTCTTGATACATGTATAGATTCCTCATGAGCACAAGTGTTCCAGAATTCCCATTCTCTGCAATTGTATTCATAATTTGTTATGATCCACACAGTCAAATATTTTTGCACAGTCAATAAAACAAGGTAAACATCTTTCTGGTATTCTCTGCTTTCAGCCAAGATCCATCTGACAACAGCAATGATATCCCTGGTTCCATGCCCTCTTCTAAATTCAGCTTGAATTTCTGGCAGTTCCCTATGTATATACTGCTGCAGCCGCTTTGAATGATCTTCAGCAAAACTTTGTTTGCAGTGATATTAATGATATTGCTCGATAATTTCCACATTTGGCTGGATCACCTTTCTTGGAACTAGTCATAAAATATGGATCTTTTCCAGTCGCTTGGCCAGCTAGCTGCCTTCCAAATTTCTTGGCATAGATGAGTGAGCACTTCCAGTGCTGCATTCATTTGTTGAAATATTTCAGTCGGTATTCTGTCAATTCTCGGAGACTTGTTTTTCACCAATGTCTTCAGTGCAGCTTGGACTTCTTCCTTCAGTACCACAGGTTCCTAATCATAGGTTACTTCCTGAAATGGTTGAACATTGATCAGTTCTTTTTGGTATAGTGACTGTATTCCTTCCACCTTCTTTTGATGCTTCCTGCATCGTTTAATATTTTCCCCATAGAACCCTTCACTTTTTCAACTCGAGGCTTGAATTTTTCTTCAGTTATTTCAGCTTGAGAAATGCTGGGTGAGTTCTTCCCTATTGGTTTTCTATCTCCAGGTCTTTACACATGTCTTATTAAGTATTATTAATACTTTGTCTTCTCAAGCTGGCCTTTGGAATCTTCTGTTCAGCTCTTTTACTTCACCATTTTTTTTCTTTTTTTTCCTTTTGCTTTAGCTACTCGATGTTCAAGAGCAAGTTTCAGAGTCTCTGATGACATCCATTTAGGTCTTTTCTTTCTTTCCTGTCTTTTAAATGACCTCTTGCTTTCTTCATGTATGATGCCCTTGACGTCATTCTACAACTTGTCTGTCTTTTGGTCATTAGCATTCAACGTGTCAAATCTAATTTTGAGATGGTCTCTAAATTCAGGTGGGATATACTCAAGGTCTTATGGCTTTCATCGATTTGTTCTAATTTTCTTCAGTTTCAACTTGAACTTGCATATGAGTAATTGATGGTCTGTTCTGCAGTCAGCCCCTGGCCTTGTTCTGACTGATAATATTGAGCTTTTCCATCCTCTCTTTCTGCGGATGTAGTCTATTGGATTCCTGTATATTCTATCTGGCAATGTCCACATGTATATTCACCACTTATGTTTGTGAAAAAAGGTATTTGCAATGAAGAAATCACTGGTCTTGCAAAATTCTATCATGCAATCTCCAGCATTGTTTCTATCACCAAGGCCATATTTTCCAACTACCAGTCCTTCTTGTTTCCAGCTTTCACATTCCAATCACTAGTAATTATCAGTGCCTCCTGATTGCACGTTCAATCAATTTCAGACTGCAGACAGAAGTTGGAAAAAATCTTCAATTTCTTCATCTTTGGCCTTCGTGGTTGGTCCACAAATTTGAATAATAGTCGTATTAACTGGTCTTCCTTGTAGGCATACGCATATTATCCTATCACTGACAACACTGTACTTCAGGATAGATCTTGAAATGTTCTTTGATAATGAATACAATTTCATTGCTCTTCAAGTTGTCATTCTTGCCAAAGTAGACCATGTGTCTGTCAGTTTGTCGTACTGTGTGTGCTTGTGTGTTGCTGTGATGCTGGAAGCTATGCCACTGGTATTCAAATACTAGCAGGGTCACTCCTAGTGAACAGGTTTCAGCTGAGCTTCCAGACTAAGACAGACTAGAAAGAAGGACCTGACAGTCTACTTCTGAAAAGAATTAGCTGGTGAAAACCTCACCAATAGCAGTGGAACATTGTCTGATACAGTGCTGGAAGATGAGTCCCTCAGGATGGAATGCACTCAAAATACAACTCAGGAAGTACTGGCTCCTCAAAGTAGAGTTCATCTTAATGACGTGGATGGAGTCAAGCTTTCAGGACCTTCATTTGCTGAAGTGGCATGACTCAAAATGAAAAGAAACAGCTGCAAACATCCATTAATAATTGGAACATGGAAGGTACAAAATATGAATCTAGGAAAATTGAAAAACATCAAAAATGAAATGGAACACATAAAGATTGATATCCTAGGCATTAATGAACTGAAATGGACTGGTATTGGTCATTTTGAATCAGACAATCTATGGTCTACTATGCTGGGAATGACAACTTGAAGAGGAATGGCGTTGCAGTCATCGTCAAAAAGAACATATATATATGCAGAATCATGTGCTAAAAGGATATATAACATATATATATATATATACAGTATATAGAACCATGTGCTAAAAGGATATATGTATTACTATAATAACTTTAAAGCAGAATGCATTTAACTGGCCATTTCATTATTTTCAACAATTCAGATTACCTGAAGGAAATATTTATTGGCATACAGATATTTCTAAGCTTCAGTAAGGAAGCAGGGATAATCTGAGTCCTACTTAATTAAGTTTGTCATAAGACAGCAATGATAATAATTACATTGATATCACAGGCTTGCTGTGATGATAAAACAATATAACATATGTAGGTCCTAAGCTGCAACTATATATAAGTCCGTGACCATTGTTTCTGTTATTATGGCCCCTGAAACTTTTTTCCCTCTTTACATCTGGGACTTCTCGTCCCACTGTGATCTTTTATGATAACCCTTCTCTGACTCAAGTACTGGGGAACTTGATCCACAAGGATTCAAACGAAGCAAACAAGTTAATTCAAGCTGTCTTAGTCATCTAGTGCTGCTATAACAGAAATACCACAAGTGGATGGCTTTAACAAAGAGAAGTTTATTTCCTCACAGTAAAGTAGGCTAAAAGTCCAAATTCAGGGCATCAGTTCCAGGGGAAGGATTTCTTTCTCTGTCAGCCTTCTCATCAATCTTTCCCTGGACAAGGAGCTTCTCCACACAGTGACCCTGTGTCCAAAGGACATGTTCTGCTCCCAGCACTGCTTTCTTGGTGATATGAGATCCCCTTGTCTCTCTACTAGCTTCTCTCTTCTATATCTCAAGAGATTGCTTCAAAACACAATCCAATCTTATAGATTGAGTCCTGCCTCACTAACACAACTGCCGCCCATCCTCCCTTAATAACATCATACAGGCAAGATTTACAATACATGGGAAAATCACACAATACCAGGAATCATGGCCCAGCCAAATCGATACACACATTTTTGGGGGGACATAATTCAATCCATGACACTGCCTTATTTTTTCCCCAGTTAGTATAGAAATATTTCACCTCCTAAGAAGACTGGGTATTTCCTTAGGACAGAGAACATATCCCTCTCTCTCTTCTAATCTCCACTGCTCCCAGAATAGATTGGGGGACAAGAAGTAGACTCAATGAACGGCTAGCTCAAAATACTGTGGAAATGTGAAACTCTCTCCAAGAGGCAGATTTCATAAAACAAAGCATTCAAGATTATTTTGAAATACTCCAACATACATTTTGTTGAAAACCCACTTTGTGGGTAAATGCCCTTACTGAGCATTACTGAGCTATCCTAGGCTACCTGTCTGAGATTTCATCCAGCTACAGAAGTTTCAACATCTACATTTTATTTTCTCACAATTAGATTACAGAATTCCTTTAGTCATTGACTCCTTGGCAAATATTACCTGAACACTTCACTGCATGGAGAACACTGTGCTCCTTGCACTTAAGAAAAGTCAACGGAGATGTCAAATAGATGATTGCTACCATGCGTAGTTGCTGTTGTTGTTGTTGTTGTTAGGTGCAGTTGGGTCAGTTCTGACTCATAGCAACCCTACGTAGCACTGAACCAAACACTGCCCAGTCCTGTGCCATCCTTACAATTGTTGTCATGCTGGAGCCCATTGTTGCAGCCACCATGTCAATCCATCTCGTTGAGGCTCTTCCTCTTTTCCACTGACTCTGTACTTTACCAATCATGATGTCCTTCTCCAGGGACCAATGCCTCCTGACAACTTGTCCAAAGTATGTAAGACACAGCCTTGCCATCCTTGCTTCTACGGAACATTCTGGTTGTGCTTCTTTCAAGACAGATTTGTTGGTTCTTTTGGCAGTCCATGGTATATTCAACATTCTTCGCCAACACCACAATTTAAAGGTGTCAATTATTCTTCAGTCTTCCTTATTCATTGTCTAGTTTTCACATGCATAGGAAAAAAAAAAAAAAAAAGCATAGGAGGCGACTGAAAATACCATGGCTTGGGTCAGGCGCATATTAGTCTTCAAGGTGATATCTTTGCTTTTCAAACATGCCTACAGCATAATAAAACTCAATAAGTGACTTATAATAAATTGTTATGAACAGCAGGGTGAAATCTATGCAATAATGGGAAAAGCCAAATACAATTAAGGAGTTTATTCTTAGGTAGGTAATGGGATTGTGAGGACAAGATCATTCACAGATATTTATTGCCTGTTAGGCAGGGGCAGATTATCCAATAGGCTTACCTTGCTTACAGATCATCTGCAGTGAACAATTTCACATTTTTTTAAAATCACATCAAAGGCTCTGCTTCTAGGTATGGCTGGCATCTGTCTCTCTCCCAACCCCACAGCACCTTCCAACAGAATCAAAACCTCTTTTCCAATTTACAATCCCTGACAAGAATGGATGACCCAGTAGGCAAGGTAAGCATGGGTTTACTTGTGCTTTTTTACTAATTTGGGTGAAAATTTTCACTACAGATGATCTGGTAAGCAAGGTAAGTTCGATGCTTATCTTGCCTATTGGATAATCTGCTCCTGCTGTCAGGTGAGTCCTGCTAGATTCTGGAGATTAAAAGATGAAAATGAAAAATTTACACTCTACTAGGAAATAGATACAAGCACATAAACAAATGCAACATAGTATGATCAAAGTGCTACACTAAGAAAATAGAGGGGTCTGTGGGAGTACAAGGAGTCCTGGTTGTGCAATAGTAAAGAGCTTGGCTGCTAACCAAAAGGTCAGCAGTTCAAATCCACCAGCTGCTCCTTGGAAACCCTATGTGGCAGTTCTCCTCTGTCTTATAGGGTCACCATGAGGCAGAATTGACTTCACAACAGTGAGTTTGGTTTTTTAGTATGGGAGCACAAAGAAAGGCACTTTACCCTCACATGGGGAATAGGATTTCCAAAGTCTTAGCCAGAAGAAGGCATAAACACAGAGCAAGAATGTTCTAAGCAAGGGAAGGCCTCGAGATGAGCAGTGAGAGGTATCCTAGAAATTTAAGAAGAAAAAAAATAGTGTAACTTACTCCCCTGCAAAGTACCAGGGGACAGGTGCTAAGAGATGAAGCTAAATATAAGGTCTTTCTCATAAAATATATTAAGGAGTTTGGGCCTCATCCAGAAGACAATGAGTAGCCAGCCAAAAAGCTTTTTGAAGAATAATGACATCCTCGGCTTGCATTTCATGAAGACCACTTGGCTTGCCATGAGAAGAACGGGTGAAGGAATCTCCCAACAGGATGCATGAAAGGCCATTATTTCAGAGCTTCTGAAAAATCCATGTGAGAGATTATAATAACCTAGACTAGACCATGCCAATGAGGATGAATAGAAGAGGACAGCTTAAAGATATATTTCAGAAAGTAGTTTTATATATTTTTTTTCAAATTTAGGTATTTATTTAGTTTTTATGTCTGATTGGATGTGGGGAAAGAATAATCAAGGATGACATCAGGCTTTTAACTTGAGAAGGTGAGATCAGCAGCTATGAAAGGGGCAGATCGAAGGGTAAAAATAATGACTTCAGTGTGGGATATATTGACTTTAAGATGCTCTTGGGGTGTTCAACTGTTTCCATCCATTAGACAGTTGAAAACATGGGTCTGAAACAAAGAATTGCAAAATAACTTGGAACTGTACATTTAGGAGGCATCAAAACATGGGAAGGAATTAAGTCCTTGAGAGTGGAAATAAGCACCTGTGAAAAACAACTACTTGGTGGATGGACAGAATAAGAGATTCCCACCAAGTACAATGGGGAGAGTTAGAGGAAGATTAGGAGAATGGCATGTCATGGAAGCCAAAGAAAAATGATATTTTAAGAATGGGGTTGAGAAGTCAAGACAAATAAACACTACAAAGGGTTCATTGGATTTAATAAGAATTGTGGTAACCTTAATTGGAGCAGTTTCATTGAAATGATAAGGAAGGGAGTAGTTGGAGGGGAAATTTCTGTTAAAGAAGGGTATTTTTTAAAAGGTGGGAAAAGTTCACTGACCAAATGGCATTGGAAGAATGAGTGGATTTTCTACTGGGAGGAAAGGGAAAAAAAAAAAAAATAAAAACCTTCTCACAGAGCTAAGTATGGTTAGTAGGAGAGCAAGTGAGGTGTCTGATGTGGTTTAAAAATAGCATTACTGAGATATGTTAGGTGGCCTGATTGAGAGAGGACAATTCCAATATTTGGAAATGGCAGATCGAGGTATTTGGATATTATTCTGTGGGGAAAAAAGGGAGCCATTAAAAGGTTTTAAATGGGCAACTGTCACATTTAGAACTGAATTTTGGAAAGATCACTGTGAGAATAAAATGAACGATTAAATCACAGGATAATTATCATTAGTCAATAAGCGATGAGGGCTAATTTCAACGTCCTTTCTCAATACTAAAGTACTGAACTATGTCAATATATTCATCATATTATCCCTCCGTTTCTCATGTCATAACTTGATAGTGCCGTGGCCTCACAGTACTTGTGACTTTACAAAGTACCTGTGGATATGTTAAGGACATGTGAAGGGAGTTTCTCTTGGATGGTTTATATGATGCTTTTCTTTAAAGCAAGACTCTCAAATTCCTAATAAATAGTCCATACCTTCTATATCCAAACGAAAGTAGAAAATTCTCCTCAGATTCTATGCTGATTTTACTTTGGAAAGTGCCAGTGAGAGCCAGTTTGCAAATCACTCAAGATAATCTGAATTCTTCTTTTCTTGAATTTGTACTTCTTTTTGCAGAGAATGATTACTTGGCAATGATTATCATCATACCTCCACTATCCAAGGTTCTTGAAGGTTCAGACTGTCTCCAAAATCAACTTCAGGTTCCAAGTTGGAAATACTGCCTTTCTTGTAAACATTCAAAAATTCTGAAAGCATCTCTAAAAAGACATATCCAAAAATACTTGGCTCAGCAACAGCCTGGTCTGAAGATGTACCAGCTTTCCATTGTTCTACAGTAACAGTTCTCATTTGCCTACAAAGGAGAAAGGCTGCTACCTACAGTTCCTCTTCCCTTTTAAGTCCCTAAACTAGCTAGTAATATTAACTAATTAACACAGCTGGGGACCACTTAACAGCCGACCCTTTTACTCAGCATCTACATTCTCTATTTGACCTTCAAACAACTACATCCTCCATAAAATGCTTGATTCCAGCTACTCAGGCATGGGGACACTGATAAGGGAGAAGAAAGGTTTTTGTTTCTGAAAGCAAGACACTCGAGTCAATTTGTCCCAATTGTATCTGCACAAGGCCTATTATATGGACTATGATTTCGAGGGATGAAAGCTGTGAACTCCCAGGTCACTTGTAAATTGATCACTCCCCAGCCTCACCTCCTCCTGCTTTTAAGTGGTTTGAGGCTGGTAAACTGAAACCTGAAGAAACACAGAGCTCTGATCCCTGGGACCTCCAGAGCAAACCTGGACTTTGGCTGATTTGCTGTAGGAAGTAACTGCTTACTCACCCCATAATTAACACCACAAGCTGATCTTTGGAAGATAAAGTACAGAAGGTCAGACATAAGATCAGCCAGCGACGGATTTCATGAAAGCACCACTTTTAGTAGCTCTTGTGGCTACTTCACTCCTGAAACAATTGGGTACAATTTCTAAAAATATGACTGTTCATAGAAATGGAAGAAAGGGTGAATTGTACATCGCTGTACATGCCTTCAGTAAACCCCACCCCAACCTTTGGCTAATGAAGCCATAGCACATGCCAACTTAATACTGTGCCAAGATGTAAAACATGCCGTTTGTTCAGTGGCAAGTTAAACAACGTTAACTACCTTTTATTATTCTGTGTAAAGACTGAGCTTTCTAAAACACAGAGCTGGTCACATTTTTTCCTTGGTAGAATTATTTATGCTCCCTTCCTGCATCAAATAAAGTGCCAACCCCTTTAGAGCCTACAGGTCTCAGTGACTTGGTTTCCTAACTACCTTTCCTAGCTGCCTTAGCCTCATTGCCATCTTCTCAGCCATACTCACCTGCAGATGTCCAAAAAGATACAGATAAATTTCATGCCTCTACACCTCTGCACAGGTCCCTAGGTGGAGCACATGGTTTGCACTCAACAACTAACCTAAAGACTGATGGTTTGAACCCACTTAGCGGAACTGTGGAAGCCCAGGGATCTGCTTCATTAAGACTATAGCAAAGAAAACTCTATGGAGCAGTTCTACTCTCCTCATGTGGGCTTGCTGTGAGTCACAATTGACTCAGTGACAACTAACAACACTTCTGCACAGACTGTTCCTTCCCTTGGAATGGCCTTACTGCTTTGTCTATGAGGCATATTATACTTCTCCTCCAAGAATCAGCTTAAGAATTACTTCCTTGCAAAGCCCTCCTTGGCTATATCTCCAGCATCACCCTTTCCTGTGTATACAACGCAGCTTATACATATTGCATCGCTGCAATGGAAAATATTACACTGTCCTGTAATTTACGTTTACCTGGCCGTCTTCCCCAGGGAACTATGAGCTTGTAAGGGCACGAATAACATCTTCTTCATTTTTACTCCCCAGCATATAGCTCCTAGCACATGATAAGTACATAAGACATGTTAGATGAAGGTACAAATAGCTTGTTAAGAACTTCATGAAATATTCTAACACTTATGGTATGACATTAATGGTATTTTGTTCTGATACCTACTACTCTTAGATGAATTCAAAAATAGATATTGAATTATGGGAAAATGAATAAAGATACATGCTAATAACAGATTTTTTTTTTATATTTGTTGCTTCCCAAATAATCTATAATCAAAGCCTAGCTTGACCCACTTTATTCTACATCTCAGAATCAATGACATTGGAGGCAGGTAAATTGTTTTATGGAGTAAAGACCACTAGGATTTAATTCAGGCAGTTCAAATAAAATCACTATTCATTTTTACCTAGTTTCCAGGTACACATCTCTTACCTGGGAATCAAGAGGCCTAAATTTCAGTCGTGGCTCTGGCATGAACAATAGAGAAGTTCCTCTCTTCCTACTTAACATTGTCTTTTTTTTTGTAGAATATAGGAGTTAGAATGTTTCAAAGTATACTTTCCAGCTCTAAGATTTTATGATTCCACAAAATATCCAGGTAGATTTTATGATTCCACAAAATAACCGTAGTACATATATCTATAAGGTCCACTCTCGACAATGTAATTGCTTGATCTCATTAAATTAATTATTTTAACTCAGGTGCTAAGAGAGTCAGAGTTTAAGGCCCCTATGGGCAAATTAGCACCAACAAAGCAAAACCTCTGCTTCCTCAGACACAAATTGTATCCTTTGTTTTAATGGGTCTCAAGATGTATTCTGCTGGTCACACAGGGACACAAAGGTGAGAGTGCTCAGACCATATTGGTCAAGGCGATTAAGAAGTCACTTGTGACATGTATGTTTTGTTGACCCCGGATCAACAGCTTCACCCTCATATACAAATGTGTATCCCCTTTCACCCAGTGGTTTTACTTTTGGACATCTATTATAAAGAAACAGTCCCCCAAATTGACATCACTTTAAACCCAGCAATCTGCTTTGTAACATTATTCGCAATATTAAAAACTAGAAAATAAGTTATAAATCCAAAATAAAGACATTGATGCATTAGTACATATTGAAAAGAAGTATGATAAAATATCACAAAGCCACTAAACGTATTAATGTGAAAATTACTCTTTTCGTGTTAGGTTATAATAAACGTTGTCTTTAGAAAATAGTCACAAGGGCATGCAGAGGAAATATAAATGGATTCCTATACTAAGATACGGCTGCTAACCCAAGGATCAGCAGTTCAAATCCGCCAGGCGCTCCTTGGAAACTCTATGGGGCAGTTCTACTCTGTTAGATAGGGTCGCTAGGAGTCAGAATCGACTCGACGGCACTGGTTTTTTTGGTTTTATACTAAGATAATGTGTAATTGTAAGGGTATTGTGGGTGACATTTAAAATGTGTCCAGTTTTTAATATTTTCCAAATTTTCTATAATAAATATGCATGAATTTGACGGCCAGACAAAAAATATAAATGGGTATTAAAGGGCAGTATTGCATTTTTTCTTAAAATACATTTGCAATTAAACAAAATAACTTAAAACATTAAAGCAGACCACCTAAATTTGAAAAGCGTTCTACTCATGCAATTAAAAAAAAAAAATGAACTTCGTTGAATTAATAAACAAGCACGATACAGTTCAAATGAACTGTAATTGCTGATGTTGCTGATGTGTGCTATGGAGTCGATTCCAACTCACAAATGGTCTAGAGGAAACCTTTTTAAAATAAATCTCAAAGTATGTTTATTAATCTACAGGTAAAAATGCATTTGTAACCAATAATCCATGTTTCAAGTTTACAAAACTCATGATATATAGATTTGCACTAAAACAGAAAGTACTTTCAAAGAATTCAAAGTATTTCAAAGAGAGAGAGAGAGAGAACCCATGTTTTATGAGAGAAAAAGATTAGTAGACTATCTCTCAAGTAAGCTCCAGAGTGAAAAAGTAGAATGTATATGAGATTCAAGTCCATGTGGCAGCTGAAGCACTACAAAGTCCCTTACCCAATCCTATTCTGTGGCTACTCAGAAAATGGCATCTCACCCTCTATTACCTCCATCAGAACTTGGGGCCATCAGACCTTGCAAGCCATTACCCATAGAATGAAAATGAACAGGAAACACAAATGGCCAATGTAAAGAGGATAAATAGGTCATTCCATTCAGATAAGAGATAATTAATATTTTAACCATATCTCCAAGTATACATCTCCACCTGGATAATCCACAGGAACTTCAAACTCAGTGTTCCCAAATTGGAACTCATCATAATGCCCCACACCTGCTTCTTTTCCAGAACCTTTGTTTCAATGACTGGCACCTCTTTATTTCTAGGCTCCAGGCCAGATGTCTGGACACCATTCAAGGTGCTTCTCCTGACTTACCTCATGAATGTCCAGTGTACTGATTATCCCCTAAAACATCTCTGGATGTGATATCTTACTAGACCCTATCAGGTCTGAGTTACTCTAATAGATTCCTAACTGGTGTTCTCTCAAATCTGATCGCTCTACCACCCACCCATCTGCCTCATATCCAAGAGAATGTGGAAATTACCAAACAATATCATTATTATCCCATGCAATTAAAATTTTGCTGAAGATAATTAAAAAATGATTGCATCAGTACATCGACAAGGAACTGCTAGAATTCAGGCCAGAGTCAGAAGAGAACATGGAACTATGGATATAATTGCTGATGTCATAAGGATGTCGGCTGAATGCAGAGAATACCAGAAATACCTGCTTCACAGGTCTTCTATACTTTTTACTCTGGTGTCCCTACGGGTGCCTTCTCTTCCATATTCAATATTTACACCAGAAGTCAGTTATGTAATGATGCAGTAATCCTCCATGATGTGACTTGATGTGACCAGCAAATTAGTTGTAAGGAGAATTTCCCTGGGGGTCTGGCCTGCATCCAATGTATATATGGATGGTCTGGCAAAGTTGCTTGCTCTGGATCTTACATCTGGATCATCATCATCTGACCTCTGGTTACTGGAATTTGAGCCAGCTGTCTGTCGTATTGTCTCCCAATCTTGGGCTTCATCAGCCTGTGAGCCAGAAGCCTTCATCTCACCTGCTGGCTCACAGGCTGCAGAGATCAACAAATCACAAGATCGGCAGATCTTGTGATTTGTTGATCTCTGCAGCCTGTGAGCCAGCAGCCTGCCGTATTATTTGCCAGTCTTGGATTTGTCAGCCTCCACGGCCTGTGAACCAGAAGCCTACCATCTGATCTGCTGGTCTTGGATTTAGTTCCTGCAGCTACATGAGTCAGGAGAAGCCTCCAGCCTGATGTCTGACCCAAGGACTTGGTACTTGCCACTCTCTCTCTCTAAATATATATACTTGCTGTTGTTGTTGTTATACATTACACCTTAACATACAGAAAACAATAATCCTCACAACTGGATCAATAAGTAACAGCATGATAAAAGGAGAAAAGATTGAAGGGTTTCATTTTACTTGGATCCACAATCAACATCCATGGAAGCAGCAGTAAAAAAATCAAACGAAGCATTGCACTGGGCAAATTTGCTACAAAGGATCTCTTTAAAGTGTTAAAAGACAAAGATGTCACTTTAAGGACTAAGGTGTGCTTGACCCAAGCCATGGTATTTTCAATCACCTCATATCCATGTGAAAGCTGGGCAATGAATAAAGAAGGCTGAAGAAATGTTGTTGCCTTTGAATTATGATGTTGGCAAAAAATATTGAATACACCATGGACTACCAGAAGAACAAACAAATTTGTCTTGGAAGAAGTACAGCCAGGATGCTCCTTAGGAATCAAGGATGGCACGACTTCATCTCATATACTTTGGACATGTTATCAGGAGGGATCAGACCCTGGAGGAGGACATCATGCTTGGTAAAGTAGAGTGTCAGTGAAAAAGAGGAAGACCCTCAACAAGATGGATTGACACAGTGGCTGCCAACAATGGGCTCAAGCATAATAACAATTGTGAGGATGGTGCAGGACCAGGTGGTGTTTCGTTCTGTTGTACGTGGGGTCACTATGAGTTGGAACGGAATGGAGGGCATCTAACAATAAAAACAATCATTATTCCTTCTGTCAGTTAACTCATATTTTTTTATTCCTTATCTCTGTGAATGGTGTCATGACTCAGTACGACAACTTACTTTTTTAGGTTCTCTCTCTCCCTCGCATTCATCCCTAACAGGAATTTTTTAAATTGTAGAATACTTTTTACCAATATACGAAATGTCTATCTCGGTGGTCTCCTCAGATCTCCCTATTGAGACTCTATTTACCTTTCACTTGGATTGCTTTGAGGGCATCTTAACAGTTAAACTGGTCCCTTGCCATATTCACTTCTCACACCCCACACGTCATATTTTATATTGGTGCCAGAGCCTAAAATCTAGCACAACACTGCAATAGATATTTCTGTAATGACAGAAATGTTCTGCATTGCCCTATATGTTTACATTCCCTACATGGGGCTACTGAGCACTTGACATATGACTCATGCAACTGTGGAGCTGAATTTTAATTTTAAATGACTATATGGGATAGTGATTATCACAGTGGACAGTGCAAGTCTAGATTTCATGTAAATCTAACCAGTCCCTGATTTGAAAACATTCAGTAACCCAACTGCATTTCAACAGCGAATGTGAAATAAACTGAAAACTTATCAACATGATACTTAAGATTCTTTAGAATCTGGCTTAACCCAAACTTCCATTCTTGTTTCCTGTTTGGTTCCAAGTGAAACTTATCATGGCCCCTATGATACAAATATTTTGGAATGCACATATCTTTTTTTAAAGTCCC
Organism: Loxodonta africana; assembly: GCF_030014295.1. NCBI lineage: Eukaryota > Metazoa > Chordata > Mammalia > Proboscidea > Elephantidae > Loxodonta > Loxodonta africana. Next base: position 30,869,424 of record NC_087353.1, on the reverse strand, counting down.
TTAGATTTCCCCTCTCTGGGTCTTTGTTCAATCCCTTTTACTTAGAAGGCCCTACTTACCATGTCTACCACCCAAAAACCTGTCTATGCTTCAGGGCACAGGAGGCTCAAAAGTGCTGTCTCTTCAGTGAGAACCCACCCATGGACCCTTGGTTGAAATAAGTCTCTCTCAATTTCTTGGCACCACAATAGCTGTGCCAATGATAGACTACACTTAAGAGTTTGCCTTATATTACTCATATTTTTTCTTATTTCTGTCTCCTTGACTAGAGTCTAAGGTCGTACAGGGTAATGTTGTATCTGGATCAAATTTGTAAACCCAGGACATTCCAAGCGGTACCTAGTTTTAATAAACACTTACTAAATGCAATATTAGGAAACCCTGGTGGTGTAGTGGTTAAGTGCTATGGCTGCGAACCAAAGGGTCAGCAGTTCGAATCTGCCAGGCGCTCCTTGGAAACTCTATGGGGCAGTTCTACTCTGTCCTATAGGGTCGCTATGAGTCAGAATCGACTCGACGGCACTGGGTTTGGGTTTTAAATGCAACATTATGACTTTGCAAAACAGGAACTATATTTTTCTATAACCATTGGTCCTTGGACCTTTAGCATGATTGTGCCAACATGGAACTTGTTTTGAACAACTAAATCTAGATATATTCACACACTACAAATATAATTATTACATTAATGAGCAAACACTTGAGATATATTCCATCTTAAGAATAAAAAACTGAACAAAATTCATAATTCATCTATATTTCAAACGTGACTGGAAATTCACCTCACAGAACTGTGCTTGTGCCACTACCTGAAATGAAATAATAATAATCTGCCTGAAATGATGACATAAATTGTGCAATACTGCAGATGAATTGAGGAAGAGTGCAGATGCCAAAAAGCAAGGGGCCTTCATTCCAATAATAAATAATATGAACTTAAAACCTGAGGCAGTGGGAGACTTTGAAATCTTTTGATTAAGGAAAAAGAAAATGAAATAAAAATACAAAATTCACAGAAAAGATTTCTCCCATTTTAACTTTAAAAACTAGTTCTCTCATGAGCTGTGGAATCACAGAGTAAGGAGCTCAGTAGACACTCTCCCCAGCAAAACTATTTAAATGGTAAGAATTTATGGTGTTACTGTTGCTAGGTGCCGTCGAGTCGGTTCCGACTCATAGCGACCCTATGCACAACAGAATGAAAAACTGCCCAGTCCTGAGCCATCCTTACAATTGTTGTTATGCTTGAGCTCATTGCTCAGCCACTGTGTTAATCCGGCTTGTTGAGGGTCTTCCTCTTTTCTGCTGACCCTGCACTCTGCCAAGCATGATGTCCTTCTCCAGGGACTCATCCCTCCTGACAACATGTCCAAAGTATGTAAGACGCAATCTCACCATCCTTGCATCTAAGGAGCATTTTGGTTGCACTTCTTCCAAGACAGGCCTGTTCATTCCTTTGGCAGTCCATGGTGTATTCAATACTCTTCGCCAACACAATTCAAAGGAATCAATTCTTCTTTGGTCTTCCTAATTCATTGTCCAGCTTTCACATGCATATGATGTGATTGAAAATACCATGGCTTGAGTCAGGCACACTTTAAGTCTTCAAGGTGACATCTTCGCTCTTCAACACTTTAAAGAGGTCCTTTGCAGCAGATTTGCCCAATGCAACGCGTCTTTTGATTTCTTGGCTGCTGCTTCCATGGCTGTTGATTGTGGATCCAAGTAAAATGAAATCCTTGACAACTTCAATCTTTTCTCCATTTATCATGATGTTGCTCATTGGTCCAGTTGTGAGGATTTTTGTTTTCTTTATGTTGAGGTGCAATCCATACTGCAGGCTGTGGTCTTTGATCTTCATTAGTAAGTACTTCAAGTCGTTTTTCACTTTCAGTAAGCAAGGTTGTGTCATCTGCATAACGCAGGTTGTTAATGAGTCTTCCTCCAATTCTGATGCCCTGTTCTTCTTCATATAGTCCAGCTTCTCATATTATTTGCTCAGCATACAGGTTGAATAGGTATGGTGAAAGAATACAACCTTGACCCACACCTTTCCTGACTTTAAACCATTCAGCATCCCCTTGTTCTGTCCCAATAACTGCCTCTTGATCTATATAAAGATTCCTCATGAGCACAATTAAGTGTTCTGGAATTCTCATTCTTTGCAATGTTATCCATACTTTGTTATGATCCACGCAGTCGAATGCCTTTGCATAGTCAATAAAACACAGGTAAACATCCTTCTGGTACTCTCTGCTTTCAGCCAGGATCCATCTGCAAACATCCATTAATAATTGGAACCTGGAATGTATGAAGTATGAATCTAGGAAAATTGGAAATTGTCAAAAATGAAATGGAATGCATAAACATCGATACTGAAGAATTTATATTAAAAAAAAATCATTTAAATTCCTGGAAGTTGTCTTAAGAACATATAGCATTTGGAAAAAACGTTCATTCAAGAAAATCTATTAAATTTTAGTAAGAAAAGCAATAGTCTTTTATAGTTATAATCCACATAATTATCAACTCACCCACTTCTACCAGCTCTATATTATGGAAAATTTACCCAAGTGTGTTTAGCCAAGTAAATAGGCCTCATTCTCTCATCAGCTCCCAGGAGAGGCAGACTTCAGGTGTTCTTTTTGCTCACAGTCCTGTGTTGCAGCAGCTCTGTTCCAGGAAGATGACACAGAGAGGACCAGATCTCTTTTTCCTACTCAGCTTCCACTCATAAAATAGAAATTCTACCCAAGGCATAGTAGGCCAAAAATACTGGAGTCTTAATTGCCCCTGCCTCAGTTTACTCACAGGGTAGAGGTTCCCATAAGGAGGATCAAGTCAAAAAGACGTGGGGCTCCCATCTCTCCCTGTGCCCCCTCATAGAGCAGGACCACTCTGGATCCTATCTTTGGTACAGTGGTAGTTCTACCCAGAAGGAAAGGAATATCATCAGGACAAAGAGCTCTGCAGTTTTGCCAGGGGAGAATAACTTTATATAGAGCAAAGACTGGAAAGCTCCATGTCTAAAGGTGTTACCAAAATCAATGGATATCTTAGAGGAGAACAACTAAAAGGAGGCTGTTAGTTCTAATACAAGGCAAATGTCAAATCAATTACGTTTCTTTGAGAGAAACAAGAAAATAGACAAAAAAGTAAAGCCTTCCTGGGTTCTTCACACAATCAACTCTGCAGATTTAGAAGGCTGTGCACATAATGCTAAGCTTCACTCACACAGGAGCAAATCAGAGTGAAAGTGGGCATACGTGAATATCATTTCTTCAAGCTGCACACAGATCGACCAGCATAGGTCAGAAGTCTTACTGGAATAAGGGACTAAAACATATCTTTTACCAAATATTGACTGAATAATAAGCTACTCTGACTGAAGGGTAACTTCTAGGAAGCCAAAAATAAAATCACACACACTCCTGGCAGAAGGAAACACTATGTACATACAATAATTATACTGAAAGTGAATGGATTAAATCCTTTAATCAAAAGATAGAGATACTTTGAATTTGAAACAAACAACCAACCACAAGGTTCACCTATATGCTCACTACAAACCAAAACCCATTGCTGTAAATTCAATTCTGACTCACGGTGACCCCATGTGTTACAGAGGAGAACTGTTCCCTAGGGGCTAGGTGGGTTTGAACCACCCACCTTTAGGTTAATGGTCAAGTGTAAACCATTTGTGCCACCCAGGGACTCCCTATACACTCTATAAGAGACACTTTGCTTCAAAGATACAAAGTCTAAAAGTAAAAGGGTTGGTAAATATATACCATGCAAACAACAATCATAAAAGAATTGAATGGCTACACTAATGACAGACAAAATAGGATTTTAAGCAATACCAATGTTACCAGAGATAAAGAGTGTTATTTCATAATGGTAAAAGGATTAATGCACCTAACAAGAAAGACACAAACAGAAACCATCATACTTGAAGGCAGAAATAGGCAATTCCATAATAATAGCTGAAGACAAAATTCTCCCACTTTCAATAATGGATAGAAAAACTACGCAGAACATCAACAAGGAAACTGAATACTTCAACAACATTATGAATGAACCAGATCTAACAGACATCAACTGAATATTCCACCCATCATCAGCAAAACACACATTCTCTGAAGTGCAAATGGAACATATGGAACATTTTCAAAGATAGACCATATTCTGGGCCTTAAAACAAGCTTCCGTAAATTTAAGGATTGAAATCATACAGAGTATGTTTTTTCAAATACAAGAGAATTGAATTAGAAATCAATATAAGAAGGAAATTTGAAAAATTCACAAATATATGAAAATTAAACAACATACTCCTAAATAATCAATGGGTCACAGAAGAAATCCGAAGAGAAATTAGGATATACTTTGAGACAAAAATACAACAACATATGGGATACAGGTAGAGCAGTGCTCAGAGGTAAAGAGAATGAGAGAAAGATCTCATATCAATAAACTCGTATTCATACTTAAAAATTAGAAAAAGAAGAGAAACTAAACACAAAACAAGGAGACAGAAAGAAGTAGGAAAGACTGGAGCCCTGGTGTAGTGGTTAAGAATTTAGCTGCTAACCAAAATGTCAGCAGTTCGAATCCACCAGCTGCTCCTTGGAAACACTATGGCAGCAGTTCTACTCTATCCTATAGGGTTGCTATAAGTCAGAATCCACTTGATGGCAATAGATTTGATTTGGTTTGGCTTATTGTAGAAATAAACAGAGAATTTTTTTTCTATAAAAATAATAGAAAACATTAACAAATAAAGTTTTATTTTATTTGAAAATATCAATGATAATGGCAAGACTTTAGCTAGACTGACCAAGGAAGAAAGATGATTCAATAAAATCAGGAATGAAAGAGGGGACACCACTACCAAAATTACAGAAATAAAAAATATTATAAGAAAATGCTATGAGTAATTGTATGACAAAAAAGAAAATAGGTAACTTACACAAAATGGGAATTTTTTTAAATTTCATTATTGAATTTTTAAATTTTTTTTTACTGAAACTGACTTAAGAAGAAATAGAAAATCTGAATAGTCCTATAACAACCAAAAAGATCCAATTATTATTTTAAAATCTCCAACAAATAAAAGACCAAGCCCACAGCTTCACTAGTGAAATCTACCAAATGTTAAAAGAAGAGTTTATACCAATTCTTCACCAGTTCTTCCAAATAATAGAAGAGGAGAAGCTTTCATTCTGTTAGGCTAGTATTACCCTGATACCAAAACCAAACAAAGCTATTACAAGAAAAAAAAACTATAGACCAAATACCTTTTATGAAGACAGATAAAAAAAATCCTCAACAAAATAGTAGAAAACAAAACCCAGCAACATGTAAAAAGTATTATACATCATGGCCAGGTGAAATTTATTCCAGTAATGCAAGGTTAGTTCAACATATAAAAACTCATTAATGTAACAGACCATATTAATGGAGTAAAGGACAAAAAAGATACGAACGTTGTGAGACAAATAACTTGATTTGGCCTTTATCTTTGATTCTTGAAAGACAACTCGTGCAATTTCCCAAGTGTTCAGTGTATCTTTGTTACCTAAAACAGCCACACAACACTTGCAAATATGTGCAAATGAGTTGGGGTTACATAGTCCACACCTGGTCAGCTAACCTCAGGAAGGGAGCTGGGCATAATGTAATCATTCATCCATATATAACAATTCAATCAATCATGACTATGCAATGAAGCCAATAAAAGGCCTTGAACACAGAGGTAGCTTGTGGATTTCTGGTTGGTGAGAACATCTGCTTTCAGAAGGGTCACTTGTTCCTGGGGACTCTCCCTGGGGACATGGAGACCTTGTACTGGGGTCCCTCCCAGACTTCACCCTATGTGTCTCTTTGTTGTTATTCTTTCCTATTATAATAAATTGGTAACTATAAGTATAGACACTCCCTGTGAATTCTGTACCATTCCAGGGCCAGTGAGAGTTGGCAGGGGCTGGCAACTCCATATTTGGACTGAAACAACTGTGTTCTTTTACCTTGTATGCTCTGACCTGGCTCAGGGTGGCTGGCATCAGAAGGACAGACAGTCAGAAGGCCAGTGTCCTTTTAAATTGTATGCTCTGACTTAGCATGGGGTGGCTACATCAGAGAAGGATTGCACAGGAAGCTGTTCTGAAGGACACTATCCTTTTAATTTGTGAGCTCTAAAACATCTCCAAGTGGCTATGGTTGAACAATGACAAGGATGAAGAGGTGGAAAGGTGAGAACTGGATCTGCTTCCAGGTAGGAATTATATTCATGTTGATGTTTACCATACATTTAACAATGAAGGTGGGATTTTTCAACTGCCCCTTGTTTAGTGTGTTCATATCAACAGATGCAGAAAAAGCATTTGCTAAAACCTAATACCATTTTTTTTTTTAAAGATAAAAACATTCAGGCTAAGTCTAAAAGGAAACTTCTTCCACCTGATAAAAATGTATATTAGAAAAACAGCTTAATTTTCAATGGCACACAATAATAACAAAAATGTCATATATAATGGTCAATGGCAAAGTAGAGGGTCATCAAAAAAGAGGAAGATCTTCAACGAGATGGATTGACACAGCGGGTGCAACAATCAGCTGAAGCATAGCAACAATTGTGAGGATGGTACAGGACCGGGCAGTGTTTCATTCTGTTGTGCGTAAGGTTACCATGAGTTGGAACCAATTTGATGGCACCTAACAACAACAACATAATGGTGAAAGATTGAATCCTTTCCTTTTAAGATTAGGAACAAGACAAAGGTGTCCACTTTGAGATGTCCATTTAACATTTTTCTGGAAGTTCTAGGGATGGTAATTAAACAGTATCCAGATTGGAAAGAAAGAAGTAAAATTCTATTTTCAGATGACATGAACTATATATAGAAAATTGTAACTAATCCACCATAAGACTATGAGAACTAATGAGTGAGTACAGGAAGACTGCAAGAGATGATCAACAGCCAAAAATTATTTTTATTTGTATAACTGGAATTAAAATTCTTAAAATGAAATTAAGAAAACAATTCTATTTATGATGTTATCAAAAAGAATAAAATACTTAGGCATAAATTTAATAAAATAAGTGCAAGATCTGTAAACTAAAAGCTACAAAAAAGTTGAAAGACATTAAAGAAGGCTTAAATAAGTGGAAAGATACCCCATGTTCATGGATCTGAAGCCTTCATATTTTTAAAATAACAATACTCTCCAAAGTGAGCACCAAATGCAATCCCTATCAAAATTCTAGCTGGTCTTTTTGCAGAAATTTGAAAACTGATCATAATTTTTACAGGGAAATGCAATGACCCACAATAGCCAAAACAATCATGAATGAGAAAAAAATTAGAGAACTCACACTTCCCATTTTTAAAAGTTACTGCATAGCTACAATAATCAAGACAATGTGGACTTGCATTAGTATAGACATACAGACCAATAAAATAGAAGAGAGTTGAAAAGTCAGATCATAAACATTTATAGTTAATTTATTTTTGAGAAGGCTGCCAAGACATTTTAATGGAAAAATAATAGTCTTTTCAACAAATGGTCCTGGGACAAATGGATATCTACGGTAAAATAAATAAATAAATAAAGTTGTACCCCTGTCTCAAAATATATTCTAAAATTAACTCAAAATGGATTATAGACCTAAATGCCTGAGCTAAGACTATAAAACAGTTACAAGAAAATAGAAGTAATTTTATGTGACCTAGGGTTAGGCAAGGCTCTCTTAAATATGATACCAAAAGCACAAGTGACAAAAAAAAAAATAGATTTGGACTACATCAATTTAAATTTTTTTGTCCTGCAAACTGTGCCATCAAAAAAGAGAAAAAACCAAAACCAAAAAACCCATCGCTGTTGAGTTGATGTCAACTCATAGTGACCCTACCGGACAGAGTAAAACTGTCCCATAGGGTTTCCAAGGAGCAGCTGGTAGATTTGAACTGTTGACCTGTTTAGCAGCTGAGCTCTTAACTACTATGTCACCAGGGCTCCAAAAAGGAGAAAAGACATCTACAAAGTCTATAAATAATATCCAGAATATATAAAGAACTCTTATAATTCAATAACAAAGAGACATATGACCTAAAAAAAAAAAAAAAGGCAAAGTATTTAAATAGAAATTTTTTCATAGATGATATAGAAATGTCCAGTACACACATAAAAAGGTGCCCAACACCATTAGTCATTGGAAAATGCAAGTCATTTACAGTGAAATATCATGTCCCACCTAGTAGGATGGCTAAAATGGAAAAAAAAAAAAAGCAGACAATAGCAAGTGTTGGCTGGTGAGAATGTGGAGAAATTGGAACTCTTGTACATTGCTGTTGGGAATGAAAAATGGTGCAGTTACTTTAAAAAGAGCTCAGCATTTCCTCAAAAAGTTAACTATAGAGTTACCATACCCCCCCCCCTCCACACACACACAAACCAAACCCATTTTCTTAGACTCAATTCCAACTCACAGCAACCCTATAGGACAGAGTAGAACTGCCTCATAGGGTTTCCATGGAGCAGCTGGTGGATCTGAACAGCTGATCTTTTGGTTATACATAACCTAGCAATTCCACTTACAGGTATTATCCAAGATAAAGGAAAGCACATGTCTATACAAAAATGAATGTTCATAGCAGCCTTATTCATAATAGCCAAAAAAATGGAAACAAGTCAAATGTCCATCAAGTGATAAATGGACAAAGAAAATGTAGTATATTCATATAATGGAATATTATTTGACCATAAAAATGAAACACTGATACATGAATACATGGATGAACCTTGAAAATATTATGTTAAGTGAAAGGAACTAGTCACGACAGAACATATATTGTATGATTACATTCATATAAAATGTTCAAAATAAATGATTTTATCAAAGCAGAAAGTAGGTTAGTGGTTGGTTACGGTTAGGAAGGGGGAAAGGACACCTAATAATGATAAGCATCTTTTCATATGCTTATTGACCATTTGTATTTCTTTGGAGAAATGTCTATTTAGATCATTTGCTCACTTTTTTAATTGGGTTTTCCTTCTATTATTGAGTTGTAAGAGTTTTTTTTTATATATTGTAGAGATAAGTCCCTTATCAGATATATAAATATTTGTCAATATTTTCTTCCATTCTCTGGATTGTCTTTTTACTTTCTTGATAGTGTTTCCTGAAGCACAAAAGTTTTTAACTTTAATGAAGTCAGTTCATCTATTTTTTATTTTGTTGCTCGTACATTTGGTGTTCTGCTCTTACCCTTTTTAAAAAGAAAAACAACAGTCTGATTCCTATTTCCTCCTCCTGTTTATATAGACAATACTCAAATCCTAGCCTGACTAAAACGTCTGACTAAAATTTTATCTTACTGGTGACAGAGATGCTGTGAGCAGAGTACACCATTATGGAGCTAACTGGCTTGTCAGTAGGTCATGATTTAGTGACTACTTCTCTGGTGCTGGAGCCCTGGTGGCGCAGTAGTTAAGAGCTTGGCTGCTGTCATGGATTGAATTGCGTCTTCCCAAAATATCTGTCAACTTGGCTAGGTCATGATTCTCTTGTATGATTGTATGATTATTAACCATTTTATCTTCTGATGTGATTTCCCTATGTGTTGTATATCCTATCACTATGATGAAATACGATGGATTAGTGGCAGTTATATTGATGAGGTCTACAAGATTAGGTAGTGTCTTACAGCAATCTCTTTTGAGATATAAAAGAGAGAAGCAAGCAGAGAGACATGGGGACCTCATACCACCAATAAAGCAGTGCCAGGAGCAGAGCAAGTCCTCTGGACCTGAGGTTCCTGCGCTGAGAGATGCTCCCAGACCAATGACTGATGACAGTCACCAATGACTGATGACAAGAACCTTCCTCCAGAGCCAACAGAGAGAGAAAGCCCTCCCTTGTAGCTGGCACCCTGAATTTGGACTTCTAGCCTACTGGACTGTGAGACAAATAAAATTCTCTTTGTTAAAGCCATCCACTTGTGGTATTTCTGTTATAGCAGCACTAGATGACTAAGACAGCTGCTAACCAAGTGGCTGGCAGTTCAGATCTACCAGCCTCTCCCTGGAAACCCTAGGGGCAGTTCTATTCTGTCCTATAGGGTCACTATGAGTTGGAATCAACAGCAACAGGTTTGGTTTAGTTTTCAGTTCTCTGGGGCTGGGGAGAAACCAGAGCATTTTGTTAACATGGAACAAAATAAAGTTTTGTCCCAATGAGAGGTAAGAGATGTGACTGTCATTGAGAGATTTATGATTTTATCCTTTTCATGACAACTTAGGGCCAATGTATTCATTTGTTTCTAAGAGAAAGGTCTTTGTTTGTTTGTTTGTTTGTTTGTTTTCCCCTCTACAGCTAACTTCGATTGGCAGAGAAAGATAGAATCTGTTTATTTTCTGTATTTCCTCTGTCAGAGTGTCAGAGTTCCCCCTGTACTCCCACACTCCATCCTTAAGAGGCAACAATAAAGCATCCAGGTTAGAGCAAATATTAGGTGTATAAAACATGAAAAAGTATCTGACAATAAAGACACTTATGCAACCTCCAGCGTCTTCACAATTCTCAAATTAGAAAGAGTGTCTCTTGTTTGAGTGTGTACGTGGGGAGTGGGAAGCAAGGACAGAGAAGATGGGCTTTTACCACTTCTTTCAGCTTGTTTTCTATTCCCACCCAAGCTATCCTAAACCTAGCATGTCAGAAGGAGTGAGGCTAGTAAAGTAAACATCACTCTAACATCAAGGAAGTGCCAGGCAAAAAGACAATAAGCAGTTCAAATTACTACTGGGAGGTGGTAAGTATCTGGCTTCATTAGAGCCCCTATGTCGCCAAGATGCCTGAGGTATGAAGCTGCTGATGAACACAGTGGACATAACCACTCTCTGAAACTCTAACAGTTAGCTGACCATTTTCTTTCTGACACCACAGGAGACTCATGTTTAGAAGCAACTGGGGTTCCATCAAAATTCAAAATCCACCCCAGGAAAATGATTTTCTATATGATAAGAAGTCATATAATGTATATCACTCTTTTCATGTCAATATTTGGTTATCAAGACACTACCCAATAGTTGAAGATTGATATATATGTGTATCTATGTATACATATATTTTTGTACATCGAGTCGGAATCGACTCGATGGCACTGGGTATATTTATGTATTATTTCAAAATGAGTACATTTAGAAAGGGTTAATATTAAGAATAAAAGCACAGAGCTTGGTGAAGTGGAAGTGTGTAAACACATGTCTTCCCCAGGTGAATTATTTTTTTCACTGTGATTATTTCCAACTATTTTATTCATTTGTTTGATATGTAATTATTATACATCTACCATGGAAGCCCTGGTGGCGCAGTGGTTAAGAGCTCAGTTGCTCCAGGGTTTCAACTAAAAGGTAGGCAGTTCAAATCCACCAGCTGCTCCTTGGAAACCCTGTGGCACAGTTCTACCCTGTCCTATAGGAATACTATGAGTTAGAATCAACTCGATGGCAGTGGGTTTGGTTTTTTTTTGCTGTTGTTATTGACTCTGGGATTGGCATGCTCTAGGCATTAGTGAACACCAGAAACAACCAAGATCAATCCATTCAAGTAGTTTACATTCTATTGAGGGGGCACAATAACAACAAAAAATAGACAGTGGTTAGTACTATGCTGAGAAATAAAACATAAGGATGTGATAAACAGAGCCTTGGGCTCTACTCAGGGTTGCCTAGTCAAGCTCTCACTGAGGAGGTGGCATGTAGACTGAGATCTGATTGACAAGAAAACACTCATAATGAGACAAGATTGGTGTGGGCAGGAGTCAACATTTCAGGCAGAGCCACCAACCACTGCAAAGATTTGGAGACGGAAAATGTCTTGATGTATCTCAGGTTCAAAAAAAAGACCAATGTGGCAGGAGCAGAGGGAATATCACTAGTGAGAGGAGACAAGGTCAGCTAAGTCAAGCACCTTGGATTTTAGTTGAATGTTAATGTATTATCGGTGACATTCTAGTCTAAGAATCAAGATTTTAGAGGGTTTTGATCAATGCCCTACCATTGACTTATTGTACAACTCTGGAAAAGTTATATCCCTTCTCTTGGCCTCAGAGTGACCTCAACTGTGATACAAAGAGATTGAACTAGAAAGTGGATGATCCATGAATTTCCTTTGAGTGCTAACATTGTATGATTCTAATCTTTGCCCTCAAAGATGAAGTTGAACACTCCCTTTTCTTAAAAGTACTGAGGCACTTCTGTGAACTAGGGAAGTACAGCTCAGAATAAGCTGGTCATTTGCCCTGAATTGTAAAACTGCCAAAACTTAACCTGGGATGAGGGGCCAAAGATTGCATTTCCTTGCATTTTTGACATTTCATACATGACATATTTGCTATAAGTTTTCTTATTTTTCTCCTATCTTCATTACTTTTCCAGTTTCTTCTGAGTCCCTAATTAATGCCTCTTCTCTAGCTCTCCTTCAACAATTAAAAAAGAAAGAAAGAGAAAGAAGTAGCAGAAAAGGAAGGAAGGGAGAAAGGGAAAGGGGGAAGAGGGGAAGGAGAAAACTAGGGAGTTAAGGAGGAAGGAATGTGGAAGCCATTAATCCCTTCCCAAATATCCCATACACACTGACTTTCAAAATACTCTTCTGATAATAAGATTGAGGGTCCAAAGACCTGTTCCCTTCTCTCTGCAGAAAGCTGCCTGAAGCTAAAACATTAGGGTAAGTTTGATCATTTTGTGGAAATTCTTGATTGGAAATATAATCATTCAGGGTAGTTATTCTCACAATATAAAACTCACTGTGAGCAAAGATTAGTTGACTTTCACCATAAATAATTTAGAAAGACCACTAAACAAACACTCCAATAGCTTCATAGGGTTGCTAAATAAACAAGCAATACACGCACAAGATAAACCTGTTAAAGGAACAGCTCAGAGATTTGGACTTTTAAAGAAGAATATTTACCTTGGAACCGAGATAAAACACAAGACTGAGTTTAAAGAGGCAGATAGCATACAGAATACAGTCACTTTTCTGCGGCTGAAGACCAGAAGAAACTGTGTTTCTGATTTGTGGCATTTTAAGTTTCAGGGCAGCACTGATACTGTGACCTCTTTTTCGAAGTCACACATGTTTTAGCAGGGGAATTTTTTTTTTTTTTAAGCAATATGAATGATTGTGAGTTTGCCGTGTTGTGAGATCTTTATCATGCTTTCAGGCCAAAATACATCATAGGAAAACAACTGAATTTTATTATGGAAAATAATATCTGACACACAGAAATCTTATTTATAAGAAAAAATCTATAATTTTCAGCTAAACTATAACAAACACCCTGGAAAAAAATTTGTTTATATATATATATATGCTAGGGCTGCTAACCAAAACGTCGGCAGTTCGAATCCACCAGGCGCTCCTTGGAAACTCAACGGGGCAGTTGTACTGTGTCCTATAGGGTTGCTATGAGTCAGAATCGACTCGACGGCACTGGGTTTATATGTGTGTGTGTATATATATATACACATATATATGTATATATATTACTAATGATATGAGTCATTTAAAAGGTATTTTATTAAGCAGAAGAAATTGTACATATAATAACTGGGTTTTAACACTGCTTCTTTAGTAATTAGCAATTTAAATTAGGACAAGTTATTCAGTTTCTCTGAGCATCCCCAAAACCAATTGCTGTTGAGTCAATTCCAACTCATAATGACCCTATAGGACAGGGTAGAACTGGTAGATTCGAACTGCTGACCTTTTGGTTAGCAGCAGCAGCTCTTAACCACTACACCACCAGGGTCTCTACCAGTGTCTGTCAAATAAGGCGGTTGGATTAAATGTTCTCAAATTGTAATTCAATGCTGAAAATGTATTTTAACACCACACATTACATTTGCACGCTGCACACAGTAAGTATTTAATCAGCTCATCAACAGTTTAGTGAAGAACTAAAGCAGTGGGACACCTTGTTTTGCTAATTAACAGAGTACAACTTATCCTGGTAGTACAGTGGATAGAGCTCTGGAGTTGTTACCACAGAACCCTGGTTCTGCCTCCCAATGGCCATAAAGGAAGTTCAGGAAGATCACATAAACTCTTTGGACCACAATTTCCTCATTTGTGAAATAGGCATAATAGTATTGTCTTTTGTTGTGACTAGCTAAGAGCACAGCCACTGAAATCGGAAAATTCCATTTTAAAATCCTGCCTCACCGTTTATGGGTTGTGTAATCTTGGTGGGCAATTTGTTTAACTTCTAAGTGCCTCAATTTCCTCATCGGTAAAATGGAGATACCAACAATATCTAAAGAGTTGCTGTGAAAACGAAGTAAGAGAACATATGTAGAACGATTAGAATAGTGCTTAGCATTCAGTAAATGTTAGCGTTCATTTACATTATTATTACTGGTAACAATAGTAGTAGCAGTATGTGAACATCCAGGTACTAGGTAGAAAAAAGAGGACAATGAGAAATCAAATTTATTTGCACAGAAAATAGAGTAGTGTTGTGGGTTAGGGTTATGAAGGAAGGCATTGATTAGGGTTGAACCTCAATAAAGGAAAAAAAGGTCAAAAGAAAGATATTATCATCTGAAAGGACATAATGACCAAAGAGATGGAAGAGGAAAACCAAAGTTAGAGTTCCAGGTGAAGGTAGCAGAATAAACACATGCATTTACTTTTTGCTCCTTCCTGAAACCCTACTAAAATTACATGAAAGAAATATTTTTAAGGAATAAAATCTTACAAAAAAAAATATAACAGAAAACAGCGATACAAGTTTGGAATCTGGTAAGCAACCGGACTGGTGTTAGATGACTTAGGAGACTTGAGAAATATGAATTTTGAGCTGGAAGTAGAAAACGCTAAAATGTGACTGAACTTGTAGCAAAAAACTCACACAAAGTTCAGGAATTGTCCAGAACCATGTACCTCAGGAGTGGAAGTGAGGGTAGGACTAAAAAAGAGGAAGGTTAATTGAAAGTTTAAGAAGCACTTACATCCCAGATTCCCTTCCCAAAACAGGATAGTCAGAGGGCCTCTAGACAAGGAAATACCAATCACAGTTAAAGATGGGGTTATCTTACAGAAGGATATAGAAGGAATCTATAGATACAACCTACTATCCCATTTCCAGCCTTTTACAGTCTCTAGGAGTCAGAATCAACTTGACAGCAATGGGTTTTGGTTTTGGTATCCTTACTGAGCCTCCAGAACACTGAAAACTAAACCTATTTATTGCTCTGAAAAAAACTGGAAAACTTTCTCTGAGGAATCTGACTAGTGCAAGTGAGGAGACACAAAGATACTGGCATTGAAGCTTCCTCCACAAAACATTCCTCCCACCCAGAACACCTCTCTACATTCAAGACCATGGTTGATAAGTTACACCCCAGCACTAAGAATTAAAAATCAACTTTTTAGAAGAACATTCAAAAAAAGAAAAAGATCAGGCCATTCAGGAAAGATGCTAATATAAAAGATAGACACTTAAATACGAAGTGGGAGGGGGGAGCAACTTAGAGATAACAGACAAAATGCAGGAAAAAACTTCAACAGAAATTGTTATAAATGTATCGCACTAATAAAATAAAACTGCACACACTTAACAAAAAGAAAATACTCTAACAATTTTAAAACTAAAAAAAAAATTTTTAAAAAGGTCTTGGAAATCAGTATGATAGCAAAAATAAAAGACTCAGTATATGGGTTATAAGATAAAATTGAGAAAAATTCCCAAAAAGCAGAACAAAATGACTAGGAGACAGAAAACAGAGGAGAAAACAATAAGTAAACTTAAAATCAGTCCAGAATTTTTAATATTCAAACAGAAAAGGAAGAGAGGAGCTATTCAAGAATGACATGAACCTATGTATAGAAAATCCCAAAGAATTCACAAGAAAGCTTCTAGAGCTAATAAAGGAATTTAGCAAAGATGCAGTGGTATAGTGGTTAAGAGCTATAACTGCTAACCAAAAGGTCAGCTGTTCATATTCACCAGGCAGTTCTACTCTGAGCTGGAATTGACTCGACGGCAACAGGTTTGGTTTTGCAGGGTACAAGGTCAACAAACGAAAATCAATTGAGTTTTTATACACCAGCAATGAGAATCTCAAAGGGAAATAAGGGAAATGATTCCATTTAAAAAGCAGCTAAGAGAATAAAATACCTGGGAATAAATTTAGTCTAGATCTGAAAGACTTCTATAATGAAAATTGTAAAACACTGTTGAAAGAGATTAAAGAAGACTTAAATAAATGGAAACATGTTCTGTGTGCATGGATTAGAAGGCATAATATTATTAAGATGTCAATATTAGCCAAGGTACAGTGGAATCACTAGAGAGACATGGGGGCTGTGGAGCTAAAAGGTGACACTGTTAGAGGTGTGATACCATAGTGATTATCTATACAAAATCCCTGTAGTTAGTTATAACAGCAAAAACATTTTTCTAAGCCTAGATTACATGTATCAATATACCTACAAGGCTAAAACTCTATGCTAATTTACTTTTTGAACCTTCTAATGCGTTTCAGTCAGAGCTGTCATTATTACCCAATTACAATGATACTTCAAATCACGTGGTTTCATCTGCACATGCCACAAAGCATACACTGTTGTTTTCGTTGCTGCCAGTGTTTCTATGGTCGCTGCCTTTGTCAAATTTTTTGGTGTTTTAGCTACAACATTGTCGTAATTAGTATTTGTAAACCTGTATCAATAACTGTTTTGAGAATGAAGTAGTAATTAAAGGAAAAGAAGGAGTGATATACAGGAATTAAGATTTATGAGTAACTTCAGTACAAAAACCATTACTAAGGATTCTGTATGGTCTGGTACGAGAGGAGGTACATGGGGGGAGGGGGGACATCAACAGTTACCACACTGCGTGACAACAACCCTAGTTATACCACTGCCAAGGTGATCTGTAGATTCAATGCAATCCCTATCAAAAATTCCAACAGCCTTCTTTACAGAAATGGAAAAACCAATCCTCAACTTTATACAGAATGGTAAGGGGCCCCATATAACTAAAACAATGTTGAAGGAGAAGAACAAAGTAGGACAACTCACATTTCCTGGTTTTAAAACATATTATACAGCTACAATAATCAAAATGACCCGGTACTGGTATAATAATAGACACATAGATCAATGGAATAGAATTAAGAGTCCTGAAAATAAAACAAAAACAAAAACCCAGATCTGCAGTAAACTGATTTTTGGCAAGGGTGCTAAGTCCTTTCAATCGGGAAAGAAGAGTCTCTACAATAAATTGTGTTGTGAAAATTGGATTTCCACATGCAGAAAAATGAAACAGGATCCATGCCTCAAGCCAAACACAAAAACAAATTCAAATCTATTAAGGTCCAAAATGTGAAAACTAAAATCATAACATTCTTAGAAGAAAATGCAGGGATAACACTGTCGGGCCTAGCTTTTAACAATGAATTACCTAATATAATAACAAACATACAAACAGCAAAAGACAAAATAAATAAATGGGACCTCATAAAAAAAAAAAAAAAAAAAACTTGTTCATCAACATTTTACAAAAAAGCCCCCCAGACACCCTTATAGCTCAGTGATGAAGTCACTGCTGAGGTTCAACCTTCAGGCAAAGATTAGAGAGGCCCAAAAAACAAAGCGAGACTAAATGGGCATATCAGCCCAGGGGCAAGGAAGAGAAGGCAGGAGGGTATAGAAAAGCTGAAACAGAGAACCCAAGGTTGAGAAGGGGAGGGTGTTGACATGTCATGTGATTGGCAACCAATGTCACAAAATGATATGTGTGTTAATTGTTTAATGAGAACCTAGTTTGCTCTGTAAACATTCATCTAAAGTACAATTTAAAAAAAAAAAAAAAAAAAAGATTTTACCAAAGAGCCAAAAGCTACCAACTGGGAGAATATCACTAAAAAAAAAAAAAAAAAAAATTTTTTTTTTTTTGGAGAATATCATTAGAAACCATATATCCAATAAGAATTTAATGACCAAAATATAGTATAAAACTTCAACAACTTGGGAACAAAAAGACCAAATCGAAAAATTGGTGAAGAACTTGAAGAAACATTTCACCAAAGAGGATGTTCAAATGGCCATCAAACATATGAAAAGATATTCAACGTCATTAGCCATCAGAAAGGTACAAGTCAAAATCACAATGAGACACCATTTCACTCCAACTGGATGGCTAAGGAAACCCTGGTGGCATAGTAGTTAAGTCCTAGGGCTGCTAACCAAAGGTTTGGCAATTTGAATCCACCAGGTGTTCCTTGGAAACTCTATGGGGCAGTTCTACTCGGTCCTATAGGGTTACTATGAGTTAGAATCGACTCCACAGCAATAGTTTGTTTTTGTTTTATATAAACATATAACAGCAAATAACAAATCTTGGTGAGGATGTGGGGAAATTGGAACTCTTTTTCATAGCTGGTGGAAAGGCAAAGTGGTTCTACTATGTAACACATGGGGTTATTTTGAGTTAGAATTGACTCAGTGGCAACTGGTTTGATTTGATTTGGGTTTTGTATCAGGCTGGATGAAGTCCCCTTAGCTAGGCACCTTGGGAAATGGGGTCTTCTAAAACATGGTCCAAATCCATCTGTTCAAGTCTAAAAAGAACAGGTTATTGAGAACCAATCTCCATTGTCTCCCCAACCTTCCCAAGATGCTTCTCCATTGTTGGCATCTTACTGCCTTCTCATCCTCTATGGAAATGATACAGAACAGCCCTTGATCTTTAGTCAGCAAGCGCTTCCTAGTATTTTAGAGATGATTGCTACTTTTCTATGGTGCTGCAGTATTCTGTGGTGGCGCAATGGTTAAGCTCTTGATTGCTAACTGAAAGGCTGGAGATTCGAACACACTTAACCATTCTGAAGGGGGAAAATCTGGTGATCTGCTCCCATAAAGATTACAGCCTAGAAAACCCTATGGCGCAGCTCTACTCTGTCACAGGGGACACTATGAGCTGAAACTGACTTGATCGTACCTAACCACATAGCAATATTCTAATGATTTAGCACCATAGTTGAAAGCACAGGCACAAACCTCACTGGACGTTTAATTCTATTTCTAATATCAGCATTTAATTCTTTAAAAAAAGGTCACTTTTGGTTAATATGTTTTGTAATATGGATTCTAATTTCTTATGAATTTCTTTCAGGCATATGCAAAATATTGTATTCTAATGCAAAACTCAGAGGAAAAATTGTAAACTTTAAAAAGATTGGTAAAAACAAATCTCTTATGAAAATTGACCCACATTTTAGCAACCAATATCCTAGGATGTTTTCTTGCATTTTATAAATTTTAAAGTTTTTATAAATATTTACCTCCAGAAAAGGTCTATCTAGCTATCTAGCTTTATATCCATCTATGTCTCCCTTCCTCCATCCATTGAGAGAGAGAGAAGAAGAAGAAGAAGGAAGGGGAGAAATAGGGGGAGAAGGAGGAAAGAGGGAAGAGGAACGGAAGAAAAAAGAGAAGGAGGAGAAATTTTAAAAGGACAATAACAAAAAACTGCACTTATCTCTAATCAAAATAGTTATTTGTCATAGGGACCTATTATGTTAAATAGATTTAGACTGGATAACCCGTTGCCATCAAGTCAATTCCAACTCATAGTGACCCTATAGGACAGAGTAGAAATGGCCCATAGGGTTTCCAATGAGAGCCTGGTGTCAAACTGCCAACCTTTGTGGTTAGCAGCCATCGCTCTTAACCACTATGCCACCAGGGTTTCCTTATATTAGACGGATCAACTGAATTCAATTGATAGAATATGGCTATTTTTTCCCATTACTTATCCATCTCTCTACTGCAGACAAATCAGACATGCAAACTTTTGCATCTTCCTCCTATTTTACTCTAAAACTTTCCCATGCTCATAGCACACATGCACACTGTTAATGGAGCAGTCACAATTGTCTGAGGCCAAGACGCTATCTCAGAAGCTCACCTCATTCCCAGAACAAAGGAAAAAGGTGGGCCCAGTTTCATAATCTGTGGCCACAGCTAAACACCCCCCAGCTTCCTTTTCTCTCCCACCCCCTCCATATTCACCACCATCTCACTGCACCCAGGATTCATCCTCAGGTTTTACAGGGAGGAATCCCTTCCTCGAGAAAGTCCGTCATGGAAGGGAAGGTTATAAAATAATTGCCCCTCATTGACAGTTAAGGCAATCGTTTAGTTTTCTTAAATAAAAGAAGCATTCTATCACTTAAATATATTGGATCCTTCACTTTATCCTGCTCCATAGGGTCCAGGTGGCTTCAAAGCACCTTCCCTTTCCCAGACCACAGAAAATGCTATCCAGGGCACTGACTTCCATTTGAATGTATTAGTTAATATATTTACCCATTCTATTAAAGTGTTAAATGAATCTCTACTGAGCTCAGTAGAATTTGGAATATAGGCAAGAAATCAAGCAACGACTCTATAAAAAAAAAAAAAAAAACAGTGGAAGGCACGATGCTCTGTTTCCTCATTGCAAGAGAAGAGCACCTAATCAGTGATGACTGTGGGGAGGAGTGGTGAGGGTGAAAGGGGGGAGGGGCGCTTTGGGTCAAGGAAGAAGAGTGTTCTGGGCGGAGAAAATTGTGCGAAAGACCAGAGTTATGGAAAGTGCTACGAACTGCTGACCTTTTGGTTAGCAGCCAAACGCTTAACCACTGTGCCGCCAGGGCTCCACTTGGGAAATAAAAGATTCTATTCTGGTAAAGCACAGAAAGAAAAGGGGGTGGGTTGGAGTTGGCTGGTGAGACATGAGATGATATGTGGGCAGGGGTCAATCGCACGTAGCTTTGTAAGCTCACTTCAGTGATGGGGAAACACTGAAGAGTTTCTAAAAGGGCAAGAAATATGATCAGATTTGCATTTTCAGAATTTTACTAATTCTTGCTAACAACTGGAATAGGAAAACCAACTGAAGGCTTCGCAGGTCTATTTCTACACTTTAAAAAGCAATGACTACTTGTACATGAACGTTCATTGCCATATTATTTACAATAGCAAAAAAAAGGAACCAACCTAAGCGTGCATCAGCAGATAAAGAGAAAAAAAAAATGCGGAATATACGTATGTTGTTGTTGTTAGGTGCCATCTAGTCGGTTCCAACTCATAGTGACCCTATGCACAACAGAACAAAACACTGTCTGGTCCTGACCAATCCTCAGAATCGTTGTTATGCTTGACTCATCATTATAGTCACTGTGTCAATCCACCTCATTGAAGGTCTTTCCCTTTTCCACCAACCCTGTACTCTGCCTAGCATGATGTCCTTCTCCAGGGACTGATCCCTCTTGACGACAGGTCCAAAGTATGTAAGACACAGTCTTGCCATCCTTGCTCCTTGCTTCTAAGGAGTATTCTTGTTGTACTTCTTCCAAGACAGACCTTTTGGCAGTCGATGGTATATTCAATACTCTTTGCCAACACGACAATTCAAAGGCATCAATTCTTCTTTGGTCTTCCTTATTCGTTGTCCAGCTTTCACATGCATATGATGCGATTGAAAATACCATGGCTTGGGTCAGGCGCACCTTAGTCTTCAAGGTGACATCTTTGCTTTTCAACACTTTGAAGAGGTCCTTTGAATCAGATTTGCCCAATGCAATGCGTCTTTTGATTTCTTGACTGCTGCTTCCATGGCTATTGATTGTGGATCCAAGTAAAATGAAATCCTCCACAACTTCAATCTTTTCTCCGTTTATCATGATGTTGCTCATTGGTCCAGTTGTGAGGATTTTTGTTTTCTTTATGTTGAGGTGCAATCCATACTGCAGGCTGTGGTCTTTGATCTTCATTAGTAAGTGCTTCAAGTCCTCTTTACTTTCAGCAAGCAAGGTTGTGTCATCTGCATAATGTAGGTTGTTAATGAGTCTTCCTCCAGTCCTGATGCCCTGTTCCTCTTCATATAGTCCAGCTTCTTGGATTATTTCCTCAGCATACAGATTGAATAGGTATGGTAAAAGAATACAACCCTGACACACACCTTTCCTGACTTTAAACCAATCAGTATCCCCTTGTTCTGCACCAACAACTGCCTCTTGATCTATGTAAAGGTTCCTCATAAGCACAATTAAGTGTTCCGGAATATCCATAATTTGTTATGATCCACGCAGTCGACTGCCTTTGCATAGTCAATAAAACACAGGTAAACATCCTTCTGGTATTCTCTGTTTTCAACCAGGATCCACCTGACACCAGCAATGATATCCCTGGTTCCATGTCCTCTTCTGAAACCAGCCTGAATTTCTGGCAGTTCCCTGTCGATATACTGCTGTAGCCATTTCTGAATGATCTTCAGCAAAATTTTGCTTGCATGTGATATTAATGATATTTTTCTATAATTTCCACATTCGGTTGGATCACCTTTCTTGGGAATAGGCATAAATATGGATCTCTTCCAGCCAGTTGGCCAGGAAGCTGTCTTCCATATTTCTTGGCAGAGATGAGTGAGCACCTCCAGCGCTGCATCTCTTTGTTGAAACATCTCAAGTGATATTCCATCAATTCCTGGAGCCTTGTTTTTCATCAATGCCTTCAGAGCAGCTTGGACTTCTTCCTTCAGTACCATTGGTTCCTGATCATATGCTGCCTCTTGAAATGGTTGAACATCGACCAATTCTTTTTGGTATAATGACTCTGTGTATTCCTTCCATCTTCTTTTGATGCTTCCTGCATCGTTTAATACTTGCCCCATAGAATCCTTCACTATTGCAACTCCAGGCTTGAATTTTTTCTTCAGTTCTTTCATCTTGAGAAACACCGAGCGTGTCCTTCCCTTTTGGTTTTCCATCTTCAGCCCTTTGCACATGTCATTATAATACTTTACTTTGTCTTCTCGAGATGCCCTTTGAAATATACATATGATGGACCATTATTCAGTCCTAAAAAGGAATGAAGTTCTAATACATCTTACAGCAGGATGAACCTTGAAAACATTATGCTAGGTGAAATAATCCAGGCACAAAAATTATATGATCTCACTCACATGAAACATCTAGAACAGGCAAGTAAACAGAGAAAGAAAGTAGCTAGTGTTTTCCATGGGCTGCAGGGAGGGGAAAATGGGGTGTTATTGCTGGAGTGGTACAGAGTTTCTGCTCAGGATAATGAAAAAAGTTCTGGAAATTAACAGTGGTGATGGTTGGGGAAAAAAAAAAGCAATGAACCCTGATTATTACAAATCTATTAGTATTTAACTTGAATAGTAGTTATATAACATGAAGAAATTACTAAATACTTCCAAATGTATTTTCATATTTTATCATAACTTATCTATAAGGCCAGTATGATTACCCCCTTTTTTTTTTTTTTAAACAAACACTAAGACTTTAAAAAAAAAAAAAAAAAGACTTAGAAAAATAAAGTGGAGCCCTGGGACTGGCTCTTGATCAGTGCCATCTTCTCGCTTCCACCACTTTGTTACCAAGCTAACATTCTGTAGCAGAGTGAAGGTACTCATACTCACTTCAACAGCTTGCGACAGACAATATAAACAGGTAATATAAACAGAATGGTTAAGGGAGGGAAGATTATAGTTGATTGACGTTTATCACCTATAGGATGATCCAGTAAAAAAAATGAAAAGACTTGTATCTGAAAATCAGAAGACCTTCAGAACCTTTGTGGAAGTCAAATGAGACAGCCAACGTGGAAATTCTGTGGAAAATATCAGATGTTCTTTCAGTTACCCCTCTATTTATATAGAATGATCTCCAAATAAAATTGTTAATTTTTTTTAAAAGGCACAACACTGCACGTATTATAGTACTATTTGTATATATAGTCCTGTGTGAACATAAATTATCTTGGAAAGGATGTATGAGAAATAGGTATTGGCAATTGCTTTCAGGAAAGGGGAGGCGAGGGATTGGACGGAGATTAATTTTCACCGCATATGCTTCATACTGGTGTAATTTTTTGCAGTGTGCATGCATCACATTTTCAAAATGGGACTGTATTATCAAAAATAAAGCTATCTTAAAGAAAATGATAATCCTATGCTAACTCAGATGAAGTGTTTTAAAATATAGACCCTGAGAACATAAGCAGAGTATCACGGTACCTTTTCTGTAGTATCTGACACCTTCTGGAACTAGTTTCCTTCTGCAGAACAATGTTCCTCAGGATTATATAACTCCTAAGAAAATGGTCTCACATACTTTGGACATGTTACCAGGAGGGACCAGTCCCTGGAGAAGGACATGATGCTTGGTAAAGTAAAGGGTCAGCAAAAAAGAGGAAGACCCTCAACAAAATGGGTTGACAACTGTGGCTACAACAATAGGCTCAAGCATAACGACAATTGTGAGGATGGTGCAGAATCTGGCAGTGTTTTGTTCTGTTGTACAGAGGGTCGCTATGAGTTGGAACCAACTTGACGGCACCTAACAACAGCAAGAAAGTTGTTTTATGCCTCCTCATCCTTGCAGTGTGCCCTAGGCACTCTAGTCCAAAGAGCTGTAGACACTTTACCATTTGTTTGCCCCCCAAGAGTGGTCAACTCTGCCCATCACTGTAAGGCACAGTGTCAACAAACCAGCCTCAGATCCTAAAACTCCACTGACTTCAAGTTCACCACAAAAATGTACTGAGGGTGGGAGGTAGAAAGGTCAGAGGAGCCAGTCTTCTCAATGCCCTGGGCCAGTGTTTTCAAACTATTTTCTGTGGTGTTAACAGCTGTTTCACAAGGAAAAGGAAATTTCTGTCAAATGCATTTGGGCTATGAGATTTTCTCTTCTTCCTATTGAGATACAATGCATATTAGCACATTAAAGTCTTTGGGGTTTATTGCACATATTCTTTACCAGGGAAATCTTTTTTTTTCAAGGAAGGTCTCTTAACCCCTTGTGCGTTGAGTTGAACCTCTTGCAGGACAGTTATTATATGGAACTTTCTTGGGGCTACATTTCCATAAACTGCGTGATAGATCACTATAGTCATGGCCCCAGTTACTTAAGCTTCTTGATTCTCACACTCTTGTGCATTCTTCTTCCACCTTTGTTCATAGATCAGCTGCATGATTTGCTTTTTTCAGTGGGACATCAGCAAAGAGAGAAAGCAGAGGTTTGATAAGGGGCTGCGCCCTGGGGGCTGGACTCTTGGGTCCCTCCCCTGAGTCCCCATGTTGTGAAGAAGTCTAGCATAAAAGACCAAGTACAGAGAGAGGCCCTGACATCTCAGCTATGCAGGCAAACCCAGCCACCAGCCAGCCAACCAACCAGATGAATGGAGCTGCCTGAGTGAGCCCAAAGGAGCCCAGCAGAACTGCCCTGCTAACCACATGATTGGGACAAATAATAAATGATTGTTGCTTCAGGTAACTAAGTTTAGGGGTGGTTTGATACTAAGCAATAGATAATTGATATGACAGACGCATTGCATTGGGTAAATCTGCTGCAAAGGACCTTTTTAAAGTGTTGAAAGCAAAGATGTCACCTTGAAGACTAAGGTGCTCCTGACCCAAGCCATGGTATTCTCAATCACATCATATGCATATGAAAGCTGGATGATGAATAAGGAAAATCGAAGAATTGGTGCCTTCAGATTGTGGTGTTGGCGAAGAATACTGAATACACCATAGACTGCCAAAAGAACGAACAAATCTTGGAAGAAGTGCAACCAGAATGCTCCTTAGAAGTAAGGATGGTGAGGCTGCATCTTACATATTTTGGACATGTTGTCAGGAGGGACCAGTCCCTGGAGAAGGACATCATGCTCGGCAGAGAACAGGGTCAGCGGAAAAGAGGAAGACTCTCAACAAGGTGGATTGTCACAGTGAGTACAACAAAGGGCTCAAGCATAACAATAATTGTAAGGATGGCGCAGGACCAGGCAGTGTTTCGTTCTGTTGTGCAAAGGGTTTCTATGAGTCAGAACCAACTCGATGGCACCTAACAACAATAACGACATGACAGTTAAATGTCAACATAAAGCAGGGGTCCAAATGTCAGGATATGAGGTCTATTCTGAACTCTGCTCTCTGCCTCAGTTTCCTCATGTGTGGAAAGAGGCAGTTGGAATAGATAACCTTTAATGAGACTTCCAGCTCTAATGCTGTGTTTAATGCAAAAGGAATGTGTTCCATGTAAATATACTATTATTTTGGCATCCATTTGACCCCAAGCTGCAGAGTTGAGCTTAAAACTATACCTTGCTGGTGAAAAAAGAGCTACACTTGAGAATTTGCAAATCTGGTTCCCAGTCCCCTAGGCTAACTGAGCCCAGATGTTAGAGTTGAAGTATCTGAGTCTGGAGTATGATTCTTTGCCTCATTCAAGGTGGGGTGATGCCCCCACAGGTCACAGACACTTTGCCTCCTCACTTTTCCAGGCTCAATGGGTCTGTCAGCAGCAGCACGACCCTGAGCTTTCTGAGCAGCAGTGTTCGTGTTGACAGTGCATGGGACAGAAGAGCAAGAAAAACCACCCCAATCCCAGCCAAGCTTCTAAGCTGTCCAGGAGGAATAGGAGCGCGGGATCACACTCTGTTTATTTGTGGTTCTTTTAAGTGATGTCCAGAGACCTACATTTCATACTTGTTTGAAAGTGTGTATGTAACCGGGGAAGCCGTTACACAGCAGTCTGCCTTCCCTCCAGCTATTTACTTATTTAGTTATATGTCAGCCTGCAGTTCACTGAGTCATAACTCTTTTTTGCGCCCTGAGGTAACCAGCCTTTGAGGGTATCAGAAGAAAACGTACATCTCACATTTATAACTATTTACCAGGGCCTCATATTTCTCTTTGTATGTTTCAATTACAAGAGGAACTTTGTTTCTGTGTTCAAAAAGCCTTTCTTGGTGATCAGTGATTTGACAATTGCAAAAAGGGGAGGAAAAGGGAAAGAAAGAAAAGAAACATTCATTCCAAAGGGAGGGGAAAAAATACAAGTTATCCGAAAATATACTCAACAAAATTCCTTGAAAGTGCTGAAAGCTACTTTCAGAAGTGTTGTTGTTGTTGTTAGGTGCCGTTGAGTCGGTTCTGACTCATAGCGACCCTATGCACAACAGAACGAAACACTGCCTGGTCCTGAGCCATCCTCACAATCGTTGTTAAGCTTGAGCTCATTGTTGCAGCCACTGTGTCAATCCACCTCGTTGAGGGTCTTCCTCTTTTCCGCTGACCCTGTTCTCTGCCAAGCATGATGTCCTTCTCCAGGGACTGATCCCTCCTGACAACATGTCCAAAGTATGTAAGACACAGTCTTGCCGTCGTTGCTTCCAAGGAGTATTCTGGTTCAGAAGTGTAGACTGTTGAAAGAGAGAGAAAAGCAGGAATTCAAAGTCACGGATCTTCAGGGCAAACGTCTAAACTAATGCAGATAACTTTAGTTTAAATATGGGGGGAATCAAACACAGAACACATTTTTACCATTTTACTGTGTTGCATTGTGTATATTGGCAGGCAGCATTAAAAATAAAAGTTCTTCAGGGAAAAAAAATACATATCAGTGAAAAAAAAAAAAAGGTGAAAAGACACCAGAAAATTAGGTGGAAATAACACATCAGACAAAAGCTGCCTCTGTCACTTTTCTAAGACAACCAACAATGGCAATCTATGTCAACATTTTCTAGCTTGCACACTAGGCGTGCAGGCCATGGAAGTGTGACGCCTGTCACAATACCCACTCAGAAATGAGGTGTTTTCTTTTGAACTTCCTGGAGTTTTTCTGTGTAATACAATGAAGGCAAAAGCAGGATGGTTTTGCGCTCTGTGTGCAGCAGGAAACGGCTGGCTTAAAACCTGTCCTCTAGGTCATTTCTCCTGTTCACCTTTGTGTTCTGCAATTAGCAGGAAAACGGAGCTACAAGAGAAGCTCCGTGGTGGGTCACGCTCCCCCTTTCGGTCTGTCAGAAAGCTAGGTTACACTCAGAACCCAGAGCTGCCTCTGCCTTGCTCCCAAGAAAATGCCCACTGAAAACAGAGCTGAGGAACTGCCTGGAAGAATTTGGCAAGGTGTGGTCAGCTCCTTGGCCACATTCTCACGCTCATTTTTATAACCATCGTGAGTAATCAGTCTTAAGAGATAAAAGTTTATTTGGAAAACTCAGTCAGCATGTTAACTGTGGTTAAAAGCGAATGGCTCCCCCTTCGCTCATTCTGGCCAGAGATTTACACCCCTTCCAAGCCAGCCCTGGTCTTATTTATGTAACTGCACTGGAGACTGGACTGAGGTTGCCTCTTACAATAACAAGCCCTATTTATGCCTGGTGAGGCTGGGCCCAGGCAGTTAAAGCACCTTAGATCAAAACAGGCACCTAGCAAGGAGGCACAGGCAACATTGACAGGTTTTTACCAGGAATGTCTCCACTTTAAATAAGACAGCTTGAGCGTTCTAATTGCTCAGCCCTCAGAGCTACGTGTAGTCTCCTAAGGAGCCCCCACCCTGGGTTCTCAATTGTTTCAGGCACTAAAAATCATTGCCATGGAGTTGATTCTGACTCATAGCGACCCTATATGACAGAGTAGAACTGCCCCAAGGCTGTAATCTTTACGGGAGCAGACTGCCACATCTTTCTCCCATGGAGCAGCTTGTGGGTGTGAAGTGCTGACCTTTTGGTTAGCAGGTTAGAGCTTAACCACTGCACCGCCAGGGCTCTGTATCGGCACTAAACCAAGGGCCAAAACCAAACCCACTGGCGTCGAGTCGATTCTGACCCATAGCGACCCTGTAGGACAGAGTAGAACTGCCCCGTAGAGTTTCCAAGGAGCGCCTGGCGCATCCCAACCGCCAACCTCTTGGTTAACAGCCGTAGCACTTAACCACCACGCCACCAGGGTTTCTGTATCAGCATTAAGCCCCCTGAAATGTGGGCAAAACATTAACACACAACATTTACTGTTAATGACACGAGACACAAATGTTTTTCTTTTTTCTGCTGTTGCTGCTGCTGCTGTGGCTTATCATGATAGAAACAGGGATTATAGTAGATTTTGAGTCAATTTTTATTCAAAGAAAAAAAAAAAACCATTGCTATCAAGTCCACTCTGACTCATAGCAACCCCACATAGGACAGGGTAGAACCTGCTCACAGGGTCTCCGAGGCTGTAAACCTTTGTGGAAGCAGACTGCCACATCTTTCTCCCAGGGAGCAGCTGGGGGCCACATCTTTCTCCCAGGGAGCAGCTGGGGGCCACATCTTTCTCCCAGGGAGCAGCTGGGGGCCACATCTTTCTCCCAGGGAGCAGTTGGGGGAGTTGAAGCACTGACCTTTCAGTTAGCAGCCAAGCGCTTTAGCCACTGCACCACTAGGGCTCCTAACCCTCTCCAATTCCAGATGTTGTCCTGTAAACACACACAGATATGCAAATATTTATATGCATATATATATTAATAAATTTTAATAACAAAAAGTTATAACCATTATTATTACTATTTTATTAAGATTCTTACCTTTTATAAATCCACCTGGAATTTTTAAGGAGAATAATTAGTGCTATGCACAAATTTACAATGGAGCTTAGAAAAGGTATCCTTGGCTTTATTCTTAATTCAAATGTCAAAGGTTAAGTAAATTGACATCTCAAAGAGTATGAAATATATTTCAATTTCAGA
Organism: Loxodonta africana; assembly: GCF_030014295.1. Lineage (NCBI taxonomy): Eukaryota > Metazoa > Chordata > Mammalia > Proboscidea > Elephantidae > Loxodonta > Loxodonta africana. The sequence continues at coordinate 30,839,835 of NC_087353.1, read as the reverse complement.
AAGAGTAGAAAGACCTTCTCTTTCTCTAAAAAAAGTTACAAAAGCTAACCTTCTTTCTCCACAAGCTGTTAAATGGCTCCCCCTTCCTGTCAGTGGTGAATTTGGTCAATGGGGGGAAAAAAATCAAACTGCCTTTTAGGATCTCAATCTGTTAAAGAGCTCTAAGAATCCTGCAGAAAAATTCTCATGCGGACCCTTCATCAGGCTGAGATTCAGAAAGGGATTTAATTTAGTGACGTGTTCAAAAATAATTTTGAACACCCACCAGTACTGTGTTAATCACTAGAAATGAACTCAGGCCCTAACATTCAGGGAACTCAAAATCTCAGAGGGGAGACATAAAGAAAACAAAGTATTGCAATACAGGCCAATAACTGCTATATTATACATACACATATACCAAGTGCTGTTGTGGAAATACTAAGTTTGCCAGAGCAGCTTACTGAGACAAAAAAAAAGAGCCTCCTAGAAAAGTTGACCAGGCATGAAAGGTAGAAAGGGAATTCTAGAAAAAGAAAATGGAATTTTCAAAGTCTTTGAAGTTTTAAAGGATACATGTAAACAGGGACCATCAAGTACTTCAGGGTGGCAGCCATATCAGATTTACACAGACAAGTAAGAGAAGAAAAAAAAAAATTTTTTTTTTTTTTTTCAATAGAAGAAGGTAGGGTATATTGTTAGCCTTACATGCCAGGCCAAGGAATTTAGAATTCAGTCTGCAAGTGATAAGGAGCCTCCAAGAAGTTTATAAACAGTCTAGTATGTAGTTTGTAATGCTTTAGTGTTGTCCTTGTTCTGTTAAACAACCAGGTCAATTCAACATCCATCCAATAATCCTTATAGGGTATCCATTCCATGCCAAGCCTTATGGTACAGGGAAGAGCTTCAGAGGCATCTTCTTTACCCTATTTAGCCACAGAATGGAAGCATTATAAACCTACAGAAATAACAGGCCAGATGGCAGAATACAGCCTATTGTTACATTGAATCTTTTCGAAACATTTGTGAAAGATACGATCTGTGTAAGAAAGGAAAAAAATACAGATAAATCTGCTTATTTTTGCATAAGAAAACATGGGACAGATTAAAACAAACAATACAATTAGTTATCTAGAGGGGAGGAACAGGAATAGAGAGGTAGGGAATTGATACGTCTTTATGGACACACTGAATATGTAATTTTATAGCATTCAGACTTCTGGAAGCACAGTAATAGCATACCTATTTAAAAAAAAAAATGAACAAGGATGATGAGGAAAAAAAAACCAAATGAAAAAAGAAACAAAAGAATCCAACTGTATTTAAAATGAATAAAATTGCACTGAAGAAAAAAATAAAACCAGTGCAAGTAATTTGGAGCATAGTAGTATGAATATATAACTTCTGTCTAGAGGAAAAAAGAACTGAAATCAAACCTTGAACTCCTCTGAGAAGGCTTCCCCCCCCCCCATAATAGCTTGGGTATAGCAATTCTAAAAGGTATAAATTTTTACAGTAATTTACGGAAAATTTAAAAGTAATTTTTATGTGCTGTCGTTGTTGTTGGTTGCCGTTGAGTCAGTTCCGATTCATGGCAATCTCATGTACGTGGAGTAGAACTGCTTCATAGGGTTTTCAAGGCTGTGGCCTTTTAGAAGCAGATCACCAGACCTTACTTCCTAGGTGCCTGTGGGTGGGTTCAAATTGCTAACCTTTGGTTAGCAGTCCAGCACTTAACTATTGTGAACTGAATAAATGTACTGATTGATGTACTTGGGAACAAGGTTTCCACTGTGGAAGACACAAGGTGGAAATATGGAAAAGGGGAAGGGAAGGAAGAATCCTGTGGGGTTGAATTGAAACTGGAAGTATTGTTACAAATTTAATTATACATATTTGGAGGCGTAGTGGTTAAGAGCTATGGCAGCTAACCAAAAATTTAGCAGTCTGAATTCACCAGGCACTCCTTGGAAACCCTATGGGGCAGTTTTACTCTGTCCTATAAAAAAAAAAAAAAAAAAAAAAAATTTTTTTTTTAGTAATAGGGTGACTATTAGTAAGAATCAACTCGACGCTTGTCATGGATTGAATTGTGTCCCCCTAAAATATCTGTCAACTTGGCTAGGTCATGATTCCCTTGTATGTTTGTCTACCATTTTATCTTCTGATGTAATTTCCCTATATATCGTAAACCCTATCACTATGATGTAATACGTGGATTAGCAGCAGTTATATTGATGAGGTCCACAAGATTAGGTAGTGTCTTAAACCAATCTCTCTTGAAATATAAAAGAGAGAAGCACACAGAGAGACATGGGGACCTCATACTAGCAAGAAACTAGTGCCGGGAGCAGAGCGCATCCTTTGGACCTGAGATTCCTGTGCTGAGATGCTCCCAGACCAAGGGAAGACTGATGCATCAGAAGGACCTTCCTCCAGAGCCGACAGAGAGAGAAAACCTTCCCCTGGAGCGTAGACGCCCTTAATTCAGACTTTTAGCCTCCCGGATTGTGAGAGAATAAACTTCTCTTTGTTAAAGCAATCCACTTATGGTATTTCTGTTACAGCAGCACTAGATGACTAAGATGACCCTTGATGGCAACCAGTTTGTTTTTTGGTTTTTGGTACATATATATATACATATATATATATATACATTTTTTCCCCCCTAACTCTGTCTGCTGAAAGTGCTTAGAAGCAGTCCAGTAGCAATGACCATACTTAGAACCCAGATCTTGGTTTCTAAATACCATTTTTTGGTAGAAGGAAAAAGAGATTCTTGAGGAAATGGTTGATTCAGGGCTGGAATAATAAAAGTACAAGATGAGCCTGAAATATCTTATTGTACCAGAAAGTAAAGAATTCCTCAGAAGAATGCTGGGAAAATGTCAAAACGACACAGGAGCCAGACTGAAGGGGTTCCCAGTGGCATCAAAATAAATAAGGAGAATAATGGTGTGTTAGCTTCCTAGGGCTGCCATAACAAAGTACCACAAAGTGGGTGGCTTTAAAGAACAGTAATTTATTTTCTCACAATCCCAGAGGCTAGAAGTCCAAATTCTGGGCATTGGCTGTGTTGATTCCTTCTGAGGGATTAAGAGAGGAACCATTCCATGCCTCTTTCCTCGTTTCAGGTGGCTGTCGGCACTCTTTGGCATTCCTTTGCTGATACAGATGCATCTGCTACTGTCGCCATGGTATCTTCCCCCTATATGTGACTCTGTTTCCATACCTATTCTCCCCTTTTATAAAACACCACTCAGAAGGGATCAGAGTTAGGGTCCAACCTACTACAGTATGACCTCTTTTAACTCAACTGATGACAAAAGAAAAGACCTATTTCCACATGGTTATTTTCACAGATATAGGGGTTAGGACTTCAATATATCTTTCTGGGGCACATAATTAAATCTATACAAAACAGATTATAACTCCTTGATTAAAATATGAATCCATGAGTTCATACTTATAACTGATTGATAGACAAAAGATGACAGGCAATGGATACAGGTAACCCCTGATTTATGACGTATTGGAGTTATGACAAACTGCACTTCTGTCTGTACTTTTTTTTTTTTAACATCTTATCATTAGTAATATGTACTGCATACAATGTTGTAACATGTAATTTGCTGACATATCATTTTCAGATGTTCACTCACAGATGTTCAATGTTTTCATTTATAAAGATACTGATAATAAAAGGCGATAATAATGAAAACTAAAAGAAAAAAAACAAAGAGGAATTCCACTTATATCAGAACCAACTTATGACAGAGTCATCAAAACAGAACCTTGTCCTTAGTCAGGAACTACCTACCTGTAGATGATACATAGATGGATAGATACATAGATGGACAGATAGATAGATGGGATAGATAAGCAGACAGACATATATAGAGATAGAAAGATAGATGCATACATAGATAGCTATAGATGAAGAGAAAGGGGAGCTTTTCCTTATAATAACCAAAAACTAAAACCAAACCAGCTGCTGCCAAGTCAATTCAAACTCATGGCGGTCCCATGCGTTTCAGAGTAGGACAGGGCTCCAGAGTGTTTTCATGGCTATGAACTTTCACAAGCAGATCACCAAGCCTTTCTTCCAAGGTACCTCTGCGTAGGTTCAAACCATCAACCTGAGCTGCCAGCCTTACACTTAACCATTTGGGCCTCCCCCACCCCCCCAAATAAATAAGTAAATAAAACCACTGCCATTAAGTGGATTCCGACTCACGGTGATTCCATGTGTTACAGAGTAGAACTGCTCCAGGTTTCCTTGGCTGTAATCTTTATGGAAGCAGACTGCCAGGCCTTTCTTCTGTAAACTGTTGGTGTTGTTAGGTGCTGTTGAGTCAGCTCTGACTTATAGCGACATTATGTATAAAGGGATGAAATGTTGCCCAGTCCTGTGCCATCCTAATGATTGAGGCCATTGTTGCAGCCACTGTATCAATTCATCTCATTGACAGTCTTCCTCTTTTTAGCTGACCCTCTACTTTCCCAAGCATGATGCCTTTCTCCAGTGATTGTTCCTTCCAGATGACGTGTCCAAAGTGAGATGAAGTCTTGCCATCTATGCTTCTAAAAAGCATTCTGGCTGCACTTCTTCCAAGATGGATTTGTTCATTCTTCTGGCAGTCCACAGGATATTCAATATTCTTCTCCAACACCTAATTTGAATGCATCAATTCTTCTTTGGTCTTCTTTTTTTATTTTCCAGCTTTCACATGCATATGAGTTGAATGAAAGTACTACTGCTTGGGTCAGGCATGCCTTAATCTTCAAAGTTTCACCTTTGCTTTTAACACTTCAAAGATGATGTTTGCACCAAATTTGCCAATGCAATACATCATTTGATTTCTTGATTGCTGCCCCATGAGCATTAATTGCTGATCCAAGAAGAATGAAGTCCTTGACAACTTCTATTTCTTCACCATTTATCATGATATTATTCTTTGGTTCATTGGGAAGGGTTTTCATTTTCTTTAAAATCAGATTAATCCATCCTGAAGGCCACAGTCTTTTACCTTCATAAGTAAATGCTTCAAATCATTTTCACATTAGGCAAGCAAGGTTGTGTCATCTGCATATCTCCAGTCGTTAACCAGTCTTCCTCCAGCCCTGATGATGTGCTCTTCTTCGTATAGCTCAGCTTCTGAGATTATTTGTTCAGTATATATACTGAATAAGAAAGGTGAAAGAATACAACTCTGCTGCACACCTTTTCCAATTTTAAACCACACAGTATCCCCTTGTTCTGTTCAAGGACTACCTCTTGATTCATGTACAGGTTCCACATGCACACAGTTAAGGGTTCTGAAATTCTCATTCTTTGCAATGTTATCTTAATTTGTTACAATCCACACAGTCAAATACCTTTGAATGGTCCATAAAATTCAGGAAAACATCTTTCTGGTACTCTCTGCTTTTGGCCAAGATTCATCTGACATCAGATGGATCTGCAAATACCAAAGGATTAACATGAAAGAAGTGGTGCAGTCATCATGGTAAATATTGGTTTAGACAAGGATCATTATTGGATGTTAAATCTAGTTGAGAAAGCATACTAATCGCAAGGGGAACATCATAACTCTAAATGGAGAAATAGAACTATCTCTTGACTGGTAATCAAAATTAGCATTAACAATGAGAAGAGGTAAACATTGCAGGCTTTTGGATATGATATCCTGACAAGAACACGATATCACTTTTGTAGTATTTCCACCAGGAATGCATAACCTAACTATAATCATAAGGAAAATAAGACAAACTCCCACTGAGGAACATTCTATAAAATAATTATTCTGTAGTCTTCAAAAATGTCAATGACAGGAAAGACTTATCAAGGCTGAGTAGCTGTTACAGATTAAAGAAAACTAAAGAGACATGACAATTAAATGTAATATGTGATCTTGTACTTGATCTTATAACGGAGGAAAATGTGCTACTAAGGGCATTATTGGGACAATTGATAATATCGGAATATGGAATGAAAATTCAATCAAAATTTTTTCAGCAATGGTATATTTCCTAAATTTGATAACTGTAATGTGTGATTACATAAGAGACTATGCTTTCTGTTCAGAAATACACAGAAAAGTCTTAAAGAATAAAGGAGTATGATGGATGTAACCAACACTCAAATGGTTCAGAAAAATTAAGCATATACATATATATGAGAGAGAGACAGGGAGAGGCAAAGATGGAAAGATTGTGGTAAAAAAAATGTGGCAAAATGTTAAAAATTGGTGAATGTTGGTAAATGGTATGTATATGCAGTATTGGTACTATTTTGCATGTTCTCTGTTTCCTTGAAATTATTTCAAAATAAACCATTAAAAACAAACACAGCCATGCAAGATGTATGGCCAAGTTTCATCTAATGATATGCTCAGTGTATCCCACAGTTATTTATTTTAATTAACCATGTAGCAACAGGTCACATAGGTCCTAGAGGCACTGAGCACTGAATGTGTATATCCATTTGAACAACTTCAAGGAAAGCACATAACAGAAAATCTGTATGCCCCAAAAGACCTACCCCAATTCAACTCTATAATGATCCTCCAGGTTAGAGACCTGGCCTTCACAGCTATAATGCCACAGACCCAGCAGGGCCTTGGCAACATCAAGAGCAGTCCAGACATCCTGAAGGACGGGCTCTAATAAAAAAAAAAAAAAATTTTTTTTATTATAACCGCTTCCAAAATGCTTTAGGTCAGACCATCCCTGGATAGTTTTTTTCTAGAAGAGTTGTAGCCTGAAAAATTTATTCTCTTGGTCCACATTCATCAGACTCTACCTTAAGAAATGCATTCTGAGATAGCAGAGAACAAAAAACAAAAGGCTGTGGTGCTATAGCTTTGCAAGCTCTATCCACAGTAGAAATTATTTTAAAAACACCTTGAACGATTTTAAAGAGACCACATGGTGTGCCAAATACATTTCTCTTCTTTGAGTTCAAGCATATAGTGTTATGACTGAGAATATTACTAGTATTATCTATCTTGAATCCTAATTTTATTAATTGCTAAACGACTCATTTTCATATAAAACCAAAACCAAACCCACTGCCATTGAGTCGATTCCAACTCCTAGTGACCCTATATAGTACTCTGCAATTTGACTAGCACTTTCAGGTATCTGAGGATCTTTGCAGCAACGATACTGTCAGTGATACCACCGCCAGTTCCGCTGAGTCAGTTCTGACTCATAGAAACCCCAGTGTTTCAGAGAAGAACTGCTCCATAGAGTTTTCATGGCTGTGAACTTCTAGAAGAAGAACACCAGGTCTTTCTTCCGAGGCACCTCTGAGTTGATTCGAACCGCCAGCCTATCAGTTAGTAGTCCAGTGCTTAACCTAATAATTGTTACTTATGAAGCACTTACTTACACGTATTGTCTCATTTAATCATTAAGTAGCTATATGAAGTAGGTATTAATTATTTCCATTTCTCATTGAAGTTCAGATAGGTTAAGTAACTTGTTCTGTATCACGCAAAGAGTAAGCAGCAGAGCTAGGTTTTGAACACAAGACTGACACTAAAATCCAAGCTCATAATCACAAGGATTCCCACAAATGCCCTGATGAGATTCGCTTCCCTTATTCGAATAAAGGAACTGAAACTTTGAAAAGTTACAGAATTCATCCAAGGTTGGACTAGCCTAGACCTGATCTTTTCACTACAAATTTGGCATCATTCCCACCTTGGATGCTACGATCACGTGAAACAATGGATAGAAAGTGCTTTGTAAATTGTGAAGTTTATGAATATCTGAGGATTGAATATCATTATTACCATTAAAAACTTCCCTAGGGCATCAAGAGAGAAAGTAGCAGCTGGAACTAAAAGGGAAGCAGAGCCCCTTTGGAAATCAATTTGGCAATTACATATAAAGTTAAACATATAGCAATCCCACTCCCAGGTATCTACCCCAGAGAAATGAAAATATATGTTCACGTAAATATTTGTACGGGAAAGTTTACTGCAGCTTTATTAATAATTGCCAAAAACTAGAAACAACTCAAATGCCTGTCAACCGGGTGAATGGATAAATAAACTAGGGACCATCCATGCAATGGAGTATTATTTGGCAATAAAATGAAATGAATTACTGACGCATGTAAACAACACAGCTAAATCACAAATGCGTATTGCTAAGTGAAAGAAGTCACGCTCACAAAGCTACATACTATATGACTCTGTTTATATAATCTCCTGAAAAGGCAAAACTATGAGGACATAGAACAGTGGTAGCCAGGGGCTGGGTGTGGGAAAGTATACTGACTGCAAAGGAACACAAGGGAACTTTTTCAGGTGATGTAAATGTTTACTATCTTGATTGCGCCAATATCGTATTCATTAAAAATCACAGGACTGTACTCAGAAAAAAGTGCATTTTACTGTATGTAAATTATACTCCAATTCACCCAAAGTAAAATTAAAAAAAAAAAAAGGAAGCTGAGATTTTCTAAGAGTTGGCAAACAGGTTCATGATGCACACTGGAATCTCCCTGGTTTACTGGGAACACCTTTCAAAAAGGAATCAATGCCCTAAGATGCTACATGAAGGTTTTCCTGGTAAAATCATGTACACTCAAATCCTACACAAATGTATCTGTAAGATTTTTGTTATCCCATGGTTTACTTTCACCTCCCAATTTATTCTGCATACCTAATTTAGTACTAAGGAGCCCTGGTGGCACAACAGTTAAATGATCACTGCTAATTTTTTTTTTTTTTTTAATGGAAAGGTTGGAAGTAGGAACCCACTCAGCAGCTCCACAGGAAAAAGACCTGGCAAACTGCTCCCATAACAATTAACCCATGGCCATGGAATTGATTCCAACTCATATCATAGCAACTCTGTAGGATAGAGTAGAACTGCCCCATATGGTTTTCAAGGCTGTAAATCTTTACGGAAGCAGACTGCCACATTTTTCTCTTGAGGTGGGTCAAACCACTGACCTTTAGGTTAGCAGCCAAGGGTTAGCAGCCACCAAGTCTCCTTTCCTGTAAATATTACAGCCTAGAAAACTCTATGGGGCAGTTCTACTCTGTCACATGGGGTCACTATGAGTCAAAAATCAACTCAATGGCACCCAACAACAACAATTTAGAACTACTAAATGTAGTCCATGCTAACTCATTCACCTGGAGTGAGTCTGAGGACAGTATACCTACTTTGTTTCTGTCTGGGAGACCCACTTTCGTGCTTCCCTCCCATCTGGAGCCCCCTTCTCCTCTCCTGCTCCTTCTTGCATTTCAAGGCCCAGCTTACCTCTGCCATCCTGACTACTTCAGCTCACAGTCTATGTTTTGTCCCAGCTCTGACTAGGCTTCACTTGGTTCTTACTATATGCAATTGTTTGTGATCACCTGCAGCCTCTTGCTCTGGCTCTCAGATATAGATACAATATAGCGGACATTACTAGTGCCTATGCAGTATCAATTTGTCTTCTGATTTCTGGATACTAGGAAAACTATACTTTCTAGGCACATTTGCAGTCAAGTGGTACCATGTGACAGTGGCCAAGAAACAGTAAGAATTAACATGTGTTGCTTCTAGAGCAGAGCTTAGAAGAGAGAGTGTGAAATCCCAATTTACTTGCTTCCTCTGCTTCTGAAAATGTGGAATTTTCATATTGAGATGATAAAGACTGGAATGGTCTGAATCACTGAGATACCGTATAGAAGACAGCTATCCTAGAGAGTCGTCTGGACCTGCTGTAAACTTTGAATAGGGGCAAAACAAACTTTCTGGAGATAAGTTGTTGATACTTAGGGGTTGTTTGTTACTGCAGTACAACCTATGCTATTATGACTGAAACAAGTAGACAGTACCGAAACACAGATGCTAACATCCAATCCCATGGAAAGGAACCAGAGAAGGATAAGTAAATATCTCTGCAACTCCAAAGTTTAACGCACTGCCTGAAGCCTGGCAAGCTTGTTCGCAATAAATGTCTATTGAACTGTAGTTACAATCCAACCTATTAAGTACTTTATTGGTTTAAGAAACCCAATGAGGTTCACAACGATTCCTTAAAGATTATTTATTATTAATAAAGGCAAATATTTGGTCACCGTAGCTAATTAGTGCCAAGCAAGGATCTCACTCTGCTCTAGTAGTTATTCCACAGCTGGCTACTCTCAATTACAGCATATAACAGTGATTTGAGATCATCCTTACTTCAGCTTTTTAATTTCCTTCTCCTGAAATAATGGAAGCATACCTGAAAGGAACCTTGTTTGGGAATCAGATATTCTTTGTGCTTTCATTTTCTTATTTTCATATTTACAAACCTATTTAGTGACTCTTTACTCAAGAGTGATCCTAGAGGCCCCCTCACTATACATAGGTCGACTGAAAGTCAAGTCTTGTTAAACGTACCTGTAAATAACAACACACTAACAACAAACAAAAACACATTTAAAAAAAAAACACATAAATAGTAATTCTGTCCTTAAAATACATCTTTCACTATATCTTATTCCAGTAAGGCCCTAGGTTTAGTCACCCAGGGAAATAAAACTAGAAGTCAACTCAAATGAAAAGAATACTAGATTCAAAGTCAGAAAATGGGGGTTAGGACCCAAGTCTGCTGATCCTACATGTGTGGTCTTAAACATTCTAATTCACCCCTCTACAAAATGGACATATCATCTTACCTACTTATTCATAGAATTGTTGTGAGATACAAATGCAATTTTATAACTGTCAATATCTTTTAAAGTTAGCTTATTCCAGGAACAACAACAAAAAATCAGATTTAGTTGGTTCTCTCCTAGTAAGAGCAAAGATTCGACATAGGCCAACAAATAATTTTCTTCACGACAGAATTTTACATTCTATCAGGATTTAAGATTTACTAATTGTTCATCCCAGAGGCAGAGGAACATTTCTAATACATCTATCCCTCAATGCGCTTATTTCTAGGCTCAATGTTCTGAAGTTAGAGCTATCATCAACTCTACTCCCCTCACAGCTTTTGGAGGTCTCTCTTTTCATCCAGGTGTTCTCTACACTCCTGATCCTGTTTTTCTCTTCAGCCCACATAGGTTTTCATTAACCAGTACAAGACATCAGGTGAGATTGTGCCTACTGTGGACAGAGCACAGAGGGCTATGGGGAGCCTCGAGGAGGTAAGGAGAGGGATGTGAAGGAAATGTGGGAGTGTTGGGTGAATGGACGTTGATAGCACTGTAGGTGGGAAAGCTGCTCTGGTAATTGCTTCCCCTCAGTCTGGATAATGTCCACAATATCTCCATTCTCCTGACGTTGCTGGGGTTGCTCCTTTTTCACCTGGTGGGAAACTATTTTGTTAGGTTCACCCTTCATTCGGCAAAGAGCTTTTTTGAAGACTTCTGACCTGCAGTTGCTGACTTTAGGATTCTGCCAGCCCTGCGTACCTCAGTAGCTACTTTTCCACCATTCTGGAGCTTCCAATTAAGTTGTAGTCAAGGCTCTTATAGCATAAATTAGGAACAGAAAAACCAGTTTTAGCTCATGGCTCTGAAAAACAATCAGTAGAGTAATGAGACCTGCTTTGGCAAAAGCTCTCTCTCAGCTAGAGAAATATGACAGCCCAGCCCAATCAGTCAGCTGTGGGTCTCCTAAGCCCATGGAAGCAGAGCCACTGGTAGGCACATGGCTGACTGTTTTCAGTGGCTCTGCTCCCTACCCTATGGCAGCGTCCTTGCTGCGTTTTTGGCAAGCTCAGAAGGGTAGTGGGAGATGACTGATGTTAGCATTCTCTTTGGGAGGCCAACTGCTTTCCTCCCAGATTTACTGTTCCCAAGGCCTGAGGGGTACCCAGCCTAGGTCCTGGTAACTCACAGGATGGCTTTGCGTTACTATTTGGAAACTTTCCATTATGTTCTAATGTAAAGAGCCTGGGCTGGGGGAGTCACTCTTTGGGATAACCTTTTCTCTAAGCTTTAAGGGAGGTGCTGGCCTTGTCTATTCCCGTCTATGCATGCACAGAAGTTAAGTCCAGCATGCCTCAGTCTGACACGGCCCATTAGTCATAAAAACATGGTACCAAAAGCAGCAGTGGTGGTGACGGCCGTGGCAGCACAGCAGCTGTTTTCCTCCTCCTCCTGCTCGTGGGGCTGTGCTCTGAGTGCACACGAATCCACAGCTCCGTCTTTCTTTCTTGGCCCTGGCCCTCTCCTTTCCGGCACTCTGTTTCAAAAACATCACAAGCCATGCAGGTGGTTTTTGTTGCACCACAGCTCATATTCTTGACAGATTCTACATCTGCACATTAATACTCCTTGATTCCTCCAGCCTGAAGCCTTCCCAGACACACTGGCCTAAGAGCGTCAGAAGCGATACATGAGAGGAAGTAACTACACTGGAATTCCTTACTGGGTCTGAGGGTTGGGGGTCATGGCATTTTAAACAAGAGAAACTTCAAGATCACTTAGCTGTGAACTTCAAGGTATCTGACTACATTAATAGAGAACTCCCCCTTACCCTTCAGAGCAATGAGTGTTTTGGCCAGGGCCCTGGGGTAACTCCTAGTTACTGTAATCATGAGTTATCACCACTGCCACAATTGCAATCACACAATTAATGTTAGTTAAAAAAAAAAAAAAAAGAAAAAATGAATAATAAGACTAGTATTCCCTAGGTGGCACAAATGATTAAGCACTTGGTTACTAAGTGAAAGGTTGGTGGTTGGAATCTACCCAGCCATTTTTAGGAAGAAAGGCCTGGTGATCTACCTCTAAGAAACCAACTGTTAAAAACCCTGTGGGTCACAGTTCTCCTCTGACAACACCTGGGTCACCAGGAGTCAGAATCGACTCAATGGCAACCGAATTGGTTTGGTTCCCACGTGTAATAATCATAATCTTGAATGCTCACAACTGCCACACAAGGTAGGTACTAATTTACATACTTTACAGATAAGAAAACTACAGACGAAAATATATAATAAGAAACAAATAAATCTGACAAAGTCCACACAGTTGGTTTAACAGCAGATCAGGGAACTGACCAAGATCATAGATTCCCAAACATAGGCTAATGCCATCTAATCACGCTGAGTTATAAAAAAGGGAGGTAGGTGTAAAGAGACTAGAGCCTTTGAGAATGAACTGCCCAGGAACTGAGTTCTGCACTGAGGTGGTGTCTTCTAAGGAGCCTTTAGAACGCTTCTCTAGCAAGAACAACCACTTTTCCTATTGCATTAGTATGCAGTGAAAATGAATGTGGTGCAGCATTTTGACTTGGGTAAAAAAGAAGGTTTTAATAGTCAACAAAAAATAAAGAGTAGGAGAGAAAGATAAAAAAAAAAAATGATTAATCTCCCAGAAGGGCTAGAAAGAACAGCATCATCCCTGAGGACACTGGATAGATGAGTAGAGTGACTACGAATAAATTAATGCTTTCAGAGAAAGCAGCCAATAAAAAGAAACACTGTACAAGCATTTCCTTCCCTGCTTCTGAAATAACATGAATTGTAACACCATTGATATAGCTGCAATGACTCCAAAATGTTGTTTCTTTAAATCTCGAATTTTATTTTGGGACTCACCCTGAGATATTTGGCAGTTGTAAATGTTGTCAGGATGAAGGAAGAAAGAGAAGTTCAGGAAGTATGGTGGGTCAACACAGGGTTCACGCTATCTATTGAGGCCTGACAGCAAGCTTGAGAAGAGTTAGCAGGGGCAAAGGGAGCCCCATGGAGAGTCTGCTGGAGAAAAGTAAAGAAAGACCTAAGCCAGAGGGCTTCTCTAGAGGGGGAGGCTGGAGAGCTGCCTAGGTCCAAAACGTATGACTAACCCATGGCTTAAGGGGGGCATGATAGATCTGACCTTAGAATATGGAAAAACCACACCACAACTGGCCACAGCCCTTCCCTGGGCCTTATCTCATGCCCCGAGGAGGGCTTTCACCAATCTGTAAGTATGATATGGTTAGTTATGAACAATATCTGTGGGTTTCAACTACAGGCGCACACTCTCAAAACACACACTGTAGATCTTGTACTTATCTAGTTTTGATTCCATCTTATCTAGTTTTGATTCTATCCACTGTTTGGGGTAGATGGCTGAAAAGGGCGGGGAGGTGGAAACCTGTTGCCATTGAGTCAATTCCAACTCGTAGAGACTCCATTGGACAGAGTAGAACTGCCCCATAGGGTTTCCAAGGAGCTGCTGGTAGATTTGAACTGCTAACCTTTCGGCTATTAGCCGAACACTTAACCACTATGCCACCCGGGCTCCAGGAAACCAAATGGAGCTTTGATTCTGTGAAATATAACACTTTAAAATACATAGTCTAGAATATAATCTTGAAACTAAATTTGGCTTCTCAAAAATTAGTTTGGAGGCACCACGGATAGAAATAATCAAGCTAACATGTACCAACTATTGGCTAAATTAAAGACTCTATTTTTACATTTTAACAGATGGGTCAGTAATGTTACTAATTCAAATCCTGGACATTTAACCGGAAGCTTCTGTGTGCAAAGAGGAAGGCGTAAAATTTACAGGGACGTTGTGGCAAGACAAATTTAAGATACTGCCCCTATTTTACTGGGAGCTGCAATCGAGTTGAGAACAGACTTGCAGTGTTTCCATGATGATCTTGCAGCAGGAGCATAAAGCAGTGTGGGATGAATGTGAAATGGGCAGAAGTTGCCTAAGTGCTCTCAACAAGCTGAAATTTCTCACCTGGCCCCTTAGGCTTACACAAGGCACCTGGAGAGAAGAAGAATCAAGACAAAGATGTTTAACTCCCAGAACACAAAGATATCTTCTTCCCTTACAACTTGAGATTCCATCATAAAAAAATTCAGAGGGCTCAGGGGTTAGGATAAAAGGTTAGGACCTGCCCCCTGGTGGGTAGTCTAACAGGAGACCCATGCGTACAGCTAGAATTCTAATGGGCTATACTCTATAGAATTTTGAATGAGAAATAAACGCATTGCACAGAATAGAAGAACAAGGAAACTTTTCAGTCTCTATGTTGGCACTGGTGGAGGGAAAAAAATCTCCCCTGAGATCTCATAACCACAACAGACCCTTTATAGGTTTGCCACCAAAATTTATGCCACCTGTGAGGTATGAAAGATCTCAAACAATTTTAACTTAAAGTGGGCTTAGGTCAGTGGTGCCCCCAGGAAATCAGCAGATGCAAACACCATTTCTGGAGGAATACTAATTCAACTCAGGCCTCAAAGAATTCCCACCAAGAAAAATCCAAGAAAAATCAGCAACCCATTGGGAAAAAGAAAAACAAATAAACAAGGTACCTTGAATGAAAAATAAGTGAATCAGGCTCCTAAATATATCAGACATTGGAATTACCAGAAAATATACTTTTTTTTTTATACAACTACACTTATTATTTAAAGAAATAAAGAACCTTGAAAATATGAAAAAATAACAAATGATTTTAAAAATGTAAGAATTTTTTTAAAAAGGAAATAAAATATTAGAAATTAAAAAATATAATCATCAATATCAGTATATTATAAATAAGATTAATAGACAAAATTGATAAGAATTAGTGAGCTAGAAGATAAAAAGATAATATCAAAATGCCACCCAGAAAGACAGGATATGAAATGGCAGTTAAGAGCCAGAGCACAGAATGAAGACAGCCTAAAAATATCTAATTAATGTTATAGAAAGGGATAATAGAATGGTTATGAGCCAATATTTAATGGCATTATATTTAACAGTTTTCCAGACCCACCTGAAAGATGTAGGTGTATTCCAAAAGAATAAATAAAAAATAGCTTCACGCAAAGAATTATGATAGTAAAGCCATAAACATCAAAGAAAAATAATCCATAAAGCAAGTAGAGAGAAAAGATATATCACACCTGAAAAACAATTAGACAGATGACTGATTTTACCTTAATAAACATGGAGGTCAGAAAATAATGGAATGTCCTGGAATGCTATGCCCAATAAAAATTATTTTTCAAGAAGGAGGGTAAAATAAAGACATTTTTCCTCATAATGAAAAATGGAGAGAGTTTATCACTGACATATCTTCACTAAAGGAATTCTAAAGGAAGCAAAATGGGATACAAAGGAATGGGAAGCAAAGAAATCGGTAAATGGGTAAATCTGAATAAACATTTACTATATAAAAATAATAATGCTTATTTTGTAGGTGAAAATCCAGCTAAAATATGGGAAACCAGTAAGATGTAAGTTGGAAGATGGGATAAGCCAAGTTAAGTATTCTGAGGCCTTGCTACTCAAAGTGTGGTGCAGGTACCAGCAGCAGAGGCAGGAACTTGTTAGAAATGCAGAATCTCAGGCCTCACCCTAGACCACTGAGTCAGAATCTGCATTTTTAAAAGATCCATAGGTAATCTGAATGCACATTAAAGTTTGAGAAGTTATTCTAGGTACTTAGACTTATCATGTGTGTTAAAAAAAAACAAACAAACTGAGAGCATTCAGTAAAAGCATAGGCATAGAGCATAACTTACAAACAGGAGAGAGAAAAAATAATGGAATGAGGAAAAAAAAAACTTGAAACAATATGTATAGGCTATCAGTGTATGCTACTGCACATCTGTCAGTTTGTTGTACTGTGGTGCTTGCGTGTTGCTCTGATACTGGAAGCTTTGCCACCAGTATTTCAAATACCATCAGGGTCACCCCTTGGTAGACAGGTTTCAGCAGAGTTTCCAGACTGAAACAGACTAGGAAGAAGGACCTGTCAGTCTACTTCTGAAAAAATTGGCTGGTGAAAGTCTTATGAATTGCAGCAGAACATTGTCTGATATAGTACCAGGAAATAAGCCCCTAGGTTGGAAGGCACTCAAAATACAGCTAGGGAAGAGCTGCCTCCTCAAAGGGGAGTCGACTTTAATGACATGGATGGAGTTAAGCTTTTCTAACCTTCATTTGCTGAAGTGGCGTGCCTCGAAATGAGAAGAAACAGCTGCAAACATCCGTTAATAATCAAAACATGGAATATACAAAGTACGAATCCAGGGAAATTGGAAATCATCAAAAATAAAGTGGAATACATAAAAATAGATATCCTAGGCATTATTAAGCTGAAATGGACTAGTATTGGCCATTTTGAATCAGGCAATCATACGGTTTACTATGCCTGGAATGACACATTGAAAAGGAATGGCATTGCATTCGCTGTCAAAAAGAACATATCCTGAAGTACAACATTGTCAGTGATATAATATACACCTACAAGAAATACCAGTTAGGAGGCGGGGCCAAGATGGCGGACTAGGTGGACGCTACCGCGGATCCCTCTTGCAACAAAGACTCGGAAAAACAAGTGAACTGATCACGTACATAACAATCTACTAACCCTGAACAACAAACACAGATTTAGAGACAGAGAACGAACAAATACGGGGAGGCAGCGATTGTTTTCAGAGCCTGGAGCCAGCGTACCAGTCAGATTTTCTGGAAAAACTAGTTTCCCAGTGATGGCTCGGAGACAGCAGTCCATATCAAACCACATAAAGAAGCAGACCATGACAGCTTCTCCAACCCCCCAAACAAAACAATCAAAATCTTTCCCAAATGAAGATACAATCCCGGAATTATCAGATACAGAATATAAAAAACTAATTTACAGAATGCTTCAAGACATCACAAACAAAATAACGCAAACTGCAGAAAAAGCCAAGGAACACACGGATAAAACTGTTGAAGAACTCAAAAAGATTATTCAAGAACATAGTGGAAAAATTAATAAGTTGCAAGAATCCATACAGAGACAGCATGCAGAAATCCAAAAGATTAACAATAAAATTACAGCATTAGACAACGCAATAGGAAGTCAGAGGAGCAGACTCGAGCAATTAGAATGCAGACTGGGAGATCTGGAGGACCAGGGAATCAACACCAACATAGCTGAAAAAAAATCAGATAAAAGAATTAAAAAAAAAGAAGAAACCCTAAGAATCATGTGGGACTCTATCAAGAAGGATAACTTGCAGGTGATTGGAGTCCCAGAACAGGGAGAGGGGACAGAAAACACAGAGAAAATAGTTGAAGAACTCCTGACACAAAACTTCCCTGACATCATGAAAGACGAAAGGATATCTATCCAAGATGCTCATCGAACCCCATTTAAGATTGATCCAAAAAGAAAAACACCAAGACATATTATCATCAAACTTGCCAAAACCAAAGATAAACAGAAAATTTTAAAAGCAGCCAGGGAGAAAAGAAAGGTTTCCTTCAAGGGAGAATCAATAAGAATAAGTTCAGACTACTCAACAGAAATCATGCAGGCAAGACGGGAATGGGACGACATATACAGAGCACTGAAGGAGAAAAACTGCCAGCCAAGGATCATATATCCAGCAAAACTCTCTCTGAGATATGAAGGCGAAATTAAGACATTTACAGATAAACACAAGTTTAGAGAATTTGCAAAAACCAAACCAAAGCTACAAGAAATACTAAAGGATATTGTTTGGTCAGAAAACCAATAATATCAGATACCAGCACAATACAAGGTCACAAAACAGAATGTCCTGATATTAACTCAAATAGGGAAATCACAAAAACAAATTAAGATTAATTAAAATAATAATAATAATAATACACATAACAGGGAATCACGGAAGTCAATAGGTAAAAGATCACAATAATCAAAAAGAGGGACTAAATACAGGAGGCATGAACTGCCAGATGGAGAGTGATGCAAGGTGATATAGAACGATACAAGTTAGGTTTTTACTTAGAAAAATAGGGGTAAATAATAAGATAACCACAAAAAGGTGTAACAACTCCATAACTCAAGATAAAAGCCAAGAAAAACATAACGACTCAACTAACATAAAGTCAAACACTATGAAAATGAGGATCTCACAATTTACTAAGAAAAACGTCTCAGCACAAAAAAGTATGTGGAAAAATGAAATTGTCAACAACACACATGAAAAGGCATCAAAATGACAACACTAAAAACTTATTTATCTATAATTACGCTGAATGTAAATGGACTAAATGCACCAATAAAGAGACAGAGAGTCACAGACTGGATAAAGAAACACGATCCATCTATATGCTGCCTACAAGAGACACACCTTAGACTTAGAGACACAAACAAACTAAAACTCAAAGGATGGAAAAAATATATATCAAGCAAACAATAAGCAAAAAAGAAGAGGAGTAGCAATATTAATTTCTGACAAAATAGACTTTAGGCTTAAATCCACCACAAAGGATAAAGAAGGACACTATATAATGATAAAAGGGACAATTGATCAGGAAGACATAACCATATTAAATATTTATGCACCCAATGACAGGGCTACAAGATACATAAATCAAATTTTAACAGAATTGAAAAGTGAGATAGACACCTCCACAATTATAGTAGGAGACTTCAGCACACCACTTTCGGAGAAGGACAGGACACCCAGTAAGAAGCTCAATAGAGACACGGAAGACCTACTTACAACAATCAACCAACTTGACCTCATTGACTTATACAGAACTCTCCACCCAACTGCTGCAAAATATACTTTTTTTTCTAGCGCACATGGAACATTCTCTAGAATAGACCACGTATTAGGTCATAAAACAAACCTTTGCAGAGTCCAAAACATCGAAATATTACAAAGCATCTTCTCAGACCACAAGGCAATAAAACCAGAAATCAATAACAGAAAAACTAGGGAAAAGAAATCAAATACTTGGAAAATGAACAATACCCTCCTGAAAAAAGACTGGGTTATAGAAGACACCAAGGAGGGAATAAGGAGATTCATAGAATGCAACGAGAATGAAAATACTTCCTATCAAAACCTCTGGGACACAGCAAAAGCAGTGCTCAGAGGCCAATTTATATTGATAAGTGCACACATACAAAAAGAAGAAAGAGCCAAAATCAGAGAACTGTCCCTACAACTTGAACAAATAGAAAGTGAGCAACAAAAGAACCCATCAGGCACCAGAAGAAAACAAATAATAAAAATTAGAGCTGAACTAAATGAATTAGAGAACAGAAAAACAATTAAAAGAATTAACAAAGCCAAAAGCTGGTTCTTTGAAAAAATTAACAAAATTGATAAACCATTGGCTAGACTGACTAAAGAAAAACAGGAAAGGAAACAAATAACCCGAATAAGAAATGAGAAGGACCACATCACAACAGAACCAAATGAAATTAAAAGAATCATTTCAGATTACTACGAAAAATTGTACTCTAACAAATTTGAAAACCTAGAAGAAATGGATGAATTCTTGGAAAAACACTACCTACCTAAACTAACACATTCAGAAGTAGAACAACTAAATAGACCCATAACAAAAAAAGAGATTGAAACGGTAATCAAAAAACTTCCAACAAAAAAAAAGCCCTGGCCCGGACGGCTTCACTGCAGAGTTCTACCAAACCTTCAGAGAAGACTTAACACCACTACTACTGAAGGTATTTCAAAGCATAGAAAATGACGGAATACTATCCAACTCATTCTATGAAGCCACCATCTCCCTGATACCAAAACCAGGTAAAGACATTACAAAAAAAGAAAATTATAGACCTATATCCCTCATGAACATAGATGCAAAAATCCTCAACAAAATTCTAGCCAATAGAATCCAACAACACATCAAAAAAATAATTCACCATGATCAAGTGGGATTTATACCAGGTATGCAAGGCTGGTTTAATATGAGAAAAACCATTAATGTAATCCATCACATAAATAAAACAAAAGATAAAAACCACATGATCTTATCAATTGATGCAGAAAAGGCATTTGACAAAGTTCAACACCCATTCATGATAAAAACTCTTATCAAAATAGGAATTGAAGGAAAATTCCTCAACGTAATAAAGGGCATCTGTGCAAAGCCAACAGCCAATATCACTCTAAATGGAGAGAACCTGAAAGCATTTCCCTTGAGAACAGGAACCAGACAAGGATGCCCTTTATCACCGCTCTTATTCAACATCATACTTGAAGTCCTAGCCAGGGCAATTAGGTTAGACAAAGAAATAAAGGATATCCGGATTGGCAAGGAGGAAGTAAAGTTATCACTATTTGCAGATGACATGATCTTGTACACAGAAAACCCTAAGGAATCCTCCAGGAAACTACTGAAACTAATAGAAGAGTTTGGCAGAGTCTCAGGTTATAAAATAAACATACAAAAATCACTTGGATTCCTCTACATCAACAAAAAGAACACCGAAGAGGAAATAACCAAATCAATACCATTCACAGTAGCCCCCAAGAAGATAAAATACTTAGGAATAAATCTTACCAAGGATGTAAAAGACCTATACAAAGAAAACTACAAAGCTGTACTACAAGAAATTCAAAAGGACATACTTAAGTGGAAAAACATACCTTGCTCATGGATAGGAAGACTTAACATAGTAAAAATGTCTATTCTACCAAAAGCCATCTATACACTTAACGCACTTCCGATCCAAATTCCAATGTCATATTTTAAGGGGATAGACAAACAAATCACCAGTTTCATATGGAAGGGAAAGAAGCCCCGGATAAGCAAAGCACTACTGAAAAAGAAGAAGAAAGTGGGAGGCCTCACTCTACCTGATTTGGAACCTATTATACAGCAACAGTAGTCAAAACAGCCTGGTACTGGTACAACAACAGGCACATAGACCAATGGAACAGAATTGAGAACCCAGATATAAATCCATCCACGTATGAGCAGCTGATATTTGACAAAGGACCAGCGTCAGTTAATTGGGGAAAAGATAGTCTTTTTAACAAATGGTGCTGGCATAACTGGATATCCATTTGCAAAAGAATGAAACAGGACCCATACCTCACACCATGCACAAAAACTAACTCCAAGTGGATCAAAGACCTAAACATAAAGACTAAACAATAAAGATCATGGAAGAAAAAATAGGGACAACCCTAGGAGCCCTAATACAAGGCATAAACGGAATACAAAACATTACCAAAAATGATGAAGAGAAACCAGATAACTGGGAGCTCCTAAAAATCAAACATCTATGCTCATCTAAAGACTTCACCAAAAGAGTAAAAAGACCACCTACAGACTGGGAAAGAATTTTCAGCTATGACATCTCAGACCAGCACCTGATCTCTAAAATCTACATGATTCTGTCAAAACTCAACCACAAAAAGACAAACAACCCAATCAAGAAGTGGGCAAAGGATATGAACACACATTTCACTAAAGAAGATATTCAGGCAGCCAACAGATACATGAGAAAATGCTCTCGATCATTAGCCATTAGAGAAATGCAAATTAAAACTACGATGAGATTCCATCTCACTCCAACAAGGCTGACATTAATCCAAAAAACACAAAACAATAAATGTTGGAGAGGCTGCGGAGAGATTGGAACTCTTATACACTGCTGGTGGGAATGTAATATGGTACAACCACTTTGGAAATCCCTCTGGCGTTATCTTAAACAGTTAGAAATAGAACTACCATACAACCCAGAAATCCCACTCCTCGGAATATACCCTAGAGAAATAAGAGCCTTCACACGAACAGATATATGCACACCCATGTTTATTGCAGCTCTGTTTACAATAGCAAAAAGCTGGAAGCAACCAAGGTGTCCATCAAAGGATGAATGGGTAAATAAATTGTGGTATATTCACACAATGGAATACTACGCATCGATAAAGAACAGTGACGAATCTCTGAAACATTTCATAACATGGAGGAACCTGGAAGGCATTATGCTGAGCGAAATTAGTCAGAGGCAAAAGGACAAATATTGTATAAGACCACTATTATAAGATCTTGAGAAATAGTAAAAACTGAGAAGAACACATACTTTTGTGGTTACGAAGGGGGGAGGGAGGGAGGGAGGGAAAGGGTTTTTTATTGATTAATCAGTAGATAAGAACTGCTTTGGGTGAAGGGAAAGACAACACTCAATACATGGAAGGTCAGCTCAATTGGACTGGACCAAAAGCAAAGAAGTTTCCGGGAGAAAATGAATGCTTCAAAGGTCAGTGGAGCAGGGGCGGGGGTCTGGGGAACATGGTTTGAGGGGACTTCTAAGTCAATTGGCAAAATAATTCTATTATGAAAACATTCTGCATCCCACTTTGAAATGTGGCGTCTGGGGTCTTAAATGCTAAGAAGCGGCCATCTAAGATGCATCAATTGGTCTCAACCCACCTGGAGCAAAGGAAAATGAAGAACACCAAGGTCACACGACAACTAGGAGCCCAAGAGACAGAAAGGGCCACATGAACCAGAGACCTACATCATCCTGAGACCAGAAGAACTAGTTGGTGCCCAGCCATAATCGGTAACTGCCCTGACAGGGAGCACAACAGAGAACTCCTGAGGGAACAGGAGATCAGTGGGATGCAGACCCCAAATTCTCATAAAAAGACCATACTTAATGGTCTGACTGAGACTAGAGGAATCCCAGCGGCCATGCTCCCCAGACCTTCTGTCGGCACAGGACGGGAGCCATCCCCGAAGACAACTCATCAGACATGAAAGGGACTGGTCAGCGGGTGGGAGAGAGATGCTGATGAAGAATGAGCTAATTATGTCAGGTGGACACTTGAGAGTGTGTTGGCAACTCTTGTCTGGAGGGGGGATGGGAGGATAGAGAGAGAGGGAAGCTGGCAAAATTGTCACGAAAGGAGAGACTGAAAGGGCTGAATCAATAGGGGAACAGCAGGTGGGAGTACAGAGTAAGATGTATGTAAACTTATATGTGACAGACTAATTGGATTTGTAAACGTTCACTTGAAGCTTAATAAAAGTTAATAAAAAAATAAAAAAAAAGAAATACCAGTTAATGCAACTATTATTCACATTTAAACACCAACCACTAAGGCCAAAGATGAAGAAATTGAAGATTTTTACCAACTTCTGCATTCTGAAATTGATCAAACATGCAATCAATATGCATTGATAATTATTCGTGGTTGGAATCCGAAAGTTGAAAACAAAGAAGAGGGATCAGTAGTTGAAAAATATGGCTTTGATGATAGAAACAATGCTGGAGATTACATGACAGAATTTTGCAAGACTAACAACTTCTTCATTGAAAATACCTTTTTTCAACAACATAAACGGCAACTATACACATGAACTTTGCCAGATGGAATACACAGGAATCAAATAGACTACTTCTGTGGAAAGAGACAATGGAAAAGCTCAGTATCTTCAGTCAGAACAAGGCCAGGGGCCAACTGAGGAACAGATCAGCAATTGCTCATATGCAAATTCAAACTGAAGCTGAAGAAAATTAGAGTAAGTCCACGAGAGCCAAAATACAATCTTGAGTATATCCCACTTGAATTTAGAGACCATCTCAGAAATAGATTTGATGCATTGAACACTGATGACCGAAGACCAGATGAGTTGTGGAATGACATCAAGGGCGCAAGAGGTCATTAAAAAGACAAGAAGGAAAGAAAAGACCAAAATGGATGTCAGAAGAAACTCTGAAACTTGCTCTCGAAAGTCAAGTAGCTATAGCAAATAGAAGAAATGAGGAAGTAAAAGCCCTGAACAGCAGATTCTCTGGCTAAGAATTTAGAGAAGACAAAGTATTATAATGAAATGTGCAAAGACCTGGAGTTAGGAAACCAAAAGGGTAGAACACACTCAGTATTTCTCAAGCTGAAAGAACCGAAGAAAAAATTCAAACCTAAGTTGCAATACTGAATGATCCTACAGGGAAAATATTGAACAATGCAGGAAACATCAAAAGAAGATAGAAGGAATACAGAGTCACTATACCAAAAAGACCTGGTTGACCTCAACCATTTCAGGAGGTATCATATGATCAAGAACCAATGGTGCTGAAGGAAGAAGTCCGAGCTGCACTGAAGGGAAAGGAGAAAAACAAGGCTCCAAGAATTGATGGAATACCAATAGAGATGTTTCAACAAAGGTGCTGGAGGTGCTCACTCATCTATGCCAAGAAATTTGCAGAATAGCTGCCTGACCAACTGACTGGAAGGGATCTCAAGAAAAGTGATCCAGCTGAATGTGGAAATTATAGAACAATATCATTAATATGACACGCAAGCAAAATTTTGCTGAAGATCATTCAAAAACGGCTTCAGCAGTATATCGACAGGGAACTGCCAGAAATTCAGGCTGGTTTCAGAAGAGGACGTGGAACCAGGGATATCATTGCTGATGTCAGATGAATCTTGGCTGAAAGCAGAGAATACCAGAAAGATGTTTACCTGTGTTTTATTCACTGCGCAAAGGCATTCGGCTGTGTGATCACAACAAATTATAGATAACATTGCGAAGAATGGGTATTCCAGAACACTTAATTGTGCTCATGAGTAACCCATACTTGGACCAAGAGGCAGTCATTCAAACAGAACAAAGGGATACTTTGTGATTTAAAGTCAGGAAAGGTGTGTGTCAGGGTTGTATCCTTTCACGATACTTACTCAATCTGTCTGCTGAGCAAATAATGCCAGGTGCTGGACTATATGAAGAAGATGCGGCATCAGGCTTGGAGGAAGACTTATTAACAACTTGTGTTATGCAGATGACACAACCTTGCTTGCTGAAAGTGAAGAGGACTTGAAGCACTTACTAATGAAGATCAGACTGCAGCCTTCAGTATGGATTGCACCTCAATATAAAGAAAACTAAAATCCTCACTACTAGACCAGTAAACAACATCATTATAAACAGAGAAAATATTGAAGTTGTCAAGAGCTTCATTTTACTTGGATCCACGATCAAGTCCATGGAAGCAGCAGTCAAGGAATCAAAGCATGTATTCCATTAGACAAATCTGCTGCAAAAGACCTCTTTAAGTGTTAAAAAGCAAAGATGTCACTTTAAGAACTAAGGTGCACCTGACCGAAGCCATAGTATTTTCAATTGCTTCATATGCATGCAAAAGCTGGACAACGAATAAGGAAGACCAGAGAAGAATTGATATCTTTGAATTAGGTGTTGGCTAAGAATATTGAATATACCATGGACTGTCAGAACAATGCACAGATTTGACTTGGAAGAAGTACAGCCAGAACGCTCCTTGGAAGCGAGAATGGTGAGATTTTGTATCAAGTACTTTGGACATGTTATCAGGAGGGACCAATCCCTGGAGAAGGACATCATGGTTGGTAAATTAAAGAGTCAGAGAAAAACTGGAAGACCCTCAAGGAGATGACTGACACAGTGGCTGCAATGATGGGTTCAAGCCTAGCAACCATCGTGAGAATGGCACAGGACCAGGCAGTATTTTGTTCTATTGTACATAAGGTCGCTATGATTCAGAACCGACTCGACGGCTCCTAACAACAACAGCAACATCAGTGTAGGCTGGTTGTTCGATGTCAAGAATCCTCACATACCAGGGGTTCAAAACAGTAATGGATAATTTCTTACTCGTGCTGCATGTCCTTTGTGGGTGTGAAAGGGAAACTTTATTTATTATTGTCACCAAGGAAACCAGGCTGATGTAATTCCTCATATATTTGGATTAAAAAAATATATTTGTACTATTTGTATTGTATTTGTTATGGTTGTTCGTTATTGTCTAGTTGGCTCTGACTCATGGCGACTTTATGTACAACAAAAAGAAAAATTGTCTAGCCCTGTGCCATCTTCAGGATGGTTGGTGTGTTTGAGTCCATCATCGTGGCTATTATGTCAGTCCATCTTATTGAGGGTTTCCCTCATTTTTGCTGACCCTCTACTTTACCAACCATGATGTCCTTTTTTAGTAATTGGTCTTTCCAGTCAGTTTTTCTTTATGATCTGTCCAAAGTAAGTGAGCCAAAATCAGTTTTTCTTTTTTTTTTCCTTATCTTTTTTATCTTCTCCTGATCGATTGATCAATCAATAGATGATAGATAGATAGATGATAGCTAGATAATACATAGAAATAATAATACAAATAATAAATATATTGTTATCCCATTTTTCTCTTTGTTAACTTTTTAGTTTTACATTTATATTCTTATTTTAATGATCACCAACATGACATATCAGGATTTAACATAAATCACTACTTACATTCCAGACAATCCAAGGACCTCAGAACCCTTTAATTGTACTTACATAGCCTTTGCTTTGTGCAATTTTTGTCATATATTTCAACTCCACATATATTTAAAAACCCACAAAATATTATAAAGTTAATACGCATTTAGAGTTACTTTTTACCCTTTCTGGTGTTCTTCATTCTTCTCTGAGTTTTCATGCTTCCTTCTAGGATTACTAGCCTTCTGCCCCCAAAAATTCCTCTATTTGTTTGTTTTAGCATGGACCTGTTGACCAAAAAAAAGAATCTGTTTTTGATTGTCTGTAATGTCTATATTTTGACTTCATTTTTGCAGTACATTTAGCTGGATGTAGAATTCTAGGTTGTCAGTTATTTTCTTCTCTCACTTTATAGATGGCAACTCATTGTCTTCTGGTTTTCCTCATTTGTGATGAGAAATTAGCTCTTAGTCTCATTGTTGCTCATTTGAAGATAAAATACCTTTCTTTTTTTTCCTGGAAAATTTTGTTTTGTCTTTTGTTTTCAGTAGTTTTACTCTGATGTGCCTAGGTGTGAATTTTTTTCTTTTTTTTTTTTTTTTTTAATTTTGCTTAGTGTTTGCAATTTTTCTTGAATTTGCGCCTTGATAACTTCTATCACTTTATGGTAATTCTTGATCAATACCTTTTCAAATATTATCTCCTCCCTAATCTCTTTCCTCTTCTTCTAGGATTTCAATTGCATGTAAGATTGTCCTCACCATGT
Source organism: Loxodonta africana (assembly GCF_030014295.1). Classification (NCBI taxonomy): domain Eukaryota; kingdom Metazoa; phylum Chordata; class Mammalia; order Proboscidea; family Elephantidae; genus Loxodonta; species Loxodonta africana. The sequence goes on along the minus strand of NC_087353.1, from coordinate 30,812,157 downwards.
CTCCTACATCTTTTACACACTTTTATGTACTTTCCATCTTTTATTTTTCCTGTGTGCATGACTAGGAATATTTGATAGTCACCTATTTTCTTGTTTACTAACTCTCTCTCCCCCTGTGATTATTCTATTTTCTATGGAAACCCTGGTGGCGTAGTGGTTAAGTGCTACGGCTGCTAAACATGAGGTTGGCAGTTCGAATCCGCCAGGCACTCCTTGGAAACTCTATGGGGCAGTTCTACTCTGTCCTATAGTGTCGCTATGAGTTGGAATCGACTCGATGGCAGTGGGTTTGGTTTGGTTTTTTGGTTCTATTAAACCTCAATATTGGAGCCCTGGTGGCACAGTGGTTAAAAGCTCAGCTGCTTACCAAAAGGTCAGGAGTTCGAATCCACCAGCCACTCCTTGGAAACTCAATGGGGCAGTTCTACTCTGTCCAATTGGGTCACTATGAGTTGGAATCAAATGACGGCAGTGGGTTTCATTTGGTTTTATTGAATACTTAATATTCATTTATGCAATTTTCAATATTAGAATTTCCATTAGATTATTTTCTATATCTCATTTCCCTAGAGAAATTCTTATTCTTGAATTTTCTTTTTTTTACAAAGTTATCACGGTCATTTTAAAGTGTCACATAACTCCAAAAAATGGATCAACTGTGAATCTGATTCTAATGCGTGTGTTTCTTCTTGGTTTTGTTCATCTGGTCCTGTTTCCCGACATGCTTGATAGTTATTTAAATTCAGATATTATAAATGAAAAACTGTAGGAATAATTTGAGTTTGGGCTGACTCATTTTTCCAGTTAGGATGTAGTTTTGCTTTCTGGCAGGCAGTTACAATAGGTACAGATCACCAAAATCCATTCTGAGATTGAGTTGTTTCAAAACTCAATTTCTTTCTTTTGTGAGGAATGATGCATTTCCAGTTCACCTTTACTCCTGGTGTTTACTCCTTCAGGGGGTCCTAACAGGAAGTATGGGGTTTTGCCAGGGCCTCATTGCCTCGGCAGGCCCTGAATCTAACTTTTATTTCTTCAGTCCTTGAGATTGCCAATGTTCTGCTCATTTAGCTCCACTTTCTTTTCAATATTTTAAACTCTCAACACCATAGCAAGAATCAACAAAGGTCTTGATTGGAAAAGTACCATGAAATATTGAGTTTACCTTAATGCATTTGTTTTCATTCTCACTTTTGGGACCCTCAATCCTGGCTACTTCAGTAGCCACCCAGTGCCTACAATGGACTTTTCCCTCCAGACTGTCTAAGTGTATCTGTGGGAGTGTTGGTCTGCAACAAACTATTCCATCTTTATTGGACACAGAACTTCAAATTCCATTTTTGAATTCAGAATCTTATAAGCAGACAAATTCTCATTTACGGGTCTTAAACAAACCCACTGCCATCAAATAAATTCCAACTCACAGCCCCATAGGTTTTCCAAGGAGCAGCTGGTGGATTCGAACTGCTGACATTTTGGTTGGCAGCTAAACTCCACCACTGTGCCACCAGGGCACCCACTAAAGAGGCGGGGAAAAATAAAGGAATATTTTGTACATACAAACAGAATATTTAGTGCCTCAACAGTTTATAAGCGTAAATAAATTATTAAAACACTCCAGTAAAATTAAAAAAGGAGAAAAAAGCAAAATAATACAGTGTACCAGGCACTATTCCACATGCTGTGCATGTATTATTTCATTTAATACTCAGAATAACACTATAAGGGAGATTATATTGCTATCCCTATCTGATGATAACTAAGATATAGTTTATGTTACTTGCATAATGTCACATACACAGTGGGGCCTGTAAGTTGAACAGTAGCATTATATTGCTTCTCAATCAAAGAGATAAAAGAAATGAGTATGATCAGAAGAAATGAGGGAAGCTAGAAGAAATTAAGGGTATCCAATAAATCTTGAGACTTGGAAGAGTCTGCTTTAATGAACAAAATTTTAATGACGAGCAATTACATTTTTTTATCTATGTGTCCAATTATGCTACTTTATTTTATGATTGAAATACCTAAATAATCATAAAATTGTAGGTCCTGTTTGTTAGATTTCAGATTTTAGAATCAACCTCCCAACAAAAACATATTATCATAGACCTATGTGTAACATTTGTTGAGTGTTTTCTGTTAGGCACAAGGCTAAGCATTTTATATAGATCAGTCCATTTAGTCCACACAGCAACCTATGAGGTAGCATCATTATTATGCCCAAATTCACATGAGGAATTTGATGTTTAGATAAGTGAAATAACTTTTCCAAGATTACACGGCTAATGAGTAAGTAAATAATGGTGTTCAATTTGAATCCTAGGAGCCTACTTTTGACAAGGCTACCTCTCACAAAGGAAGTAAAAACAATAAAATGTTCAATGAAAACTAGAAGACTAGATGACTAGGTGGAGATAAAGGAAGTGGTGATAGTGTAAGTGCACTAAATTCCTCATTTTTACAGAACAGAATCAATAGATAGTGGATAGTGTTTACATCAGGAAAAAAAAAAGGCAAAATGGCAAATAAAGTGCTTTACATAATTTTACAACTACAATAGCAGCCAAAATATAAAAAAGGCTGTGCCTTTTGATACTACTTAGGGACAACTAACATTTCATGGGATTAGTTCTCTTGGTTCAAAAGCTTACAATCATGGCTTCGGGAGTCTATCCAGTCAATTGGCCTAACATTGTTTTTAAGAGTTTCTGCTCTACCTTCTAATTTGGTGAATAGCACCTGGGGTCTTAGCAACTTGCCAGTGGCAAGATACAACAAGTGGTCTCTATTTGCCTAGAAGAGCAAAGGATGAAGAAGACCCAGAAATCAGAGAAGGAAATGGACCAGAGGCTTAACTACCTCCATAAACCACTTCCTCCATTACCATGAGAAAAGAGGAAATGGATGGTTCCTGGCTATCGTTACTGAATGTTTTGATCAAGGACCCAACAGATAGGTCCTGATCAAAAGGAGGAAAAACATGGAACAGAACTTCAAACTCATATGGAAATCAGACTTACTGGACACATGGAGACTGGGAGACCCCCTGAAACTAATGCCTGGAAATAATCTTTAAACCTTGAACCACCCCATGAAGCCACCTTTAAACTAAATAGCAGTTTAGCCCAATTAATAAAAAAATTTGTCTTGAGCATAGTGCTCTTAAAAAGAATTATCTATGTGAGCTTAATTTAACAACACTTTATCTAAAGCACAGATGCAAACTTTAAGAAGTAGAAAGCATAAAATTAATGGTTATGAAACAATATGGGTAGTGGTACTCAGAATGGTGACACAATGTGAAGTATGTAGTCGACGTTATTGAACAGCTCATATAGAAATTGTGAATAAATATATGGTTGTGTATATTGCCACCAGAAACCCTAGTGGCATACTGGTTAAGAGCTACGGCTGCTAACCAAAAGTTTGACAGTTCAAATTCACCAGGTGCTCCTTGGAAACCCTGTGGGGCACTTCTACTGTGTTCTATATAGGCTCACAATGAGTCAAAATCAACTCGATGCCAGTGGGTTTGGTTTGGTTTTATATTGCCACCATAATAAACAAAATATTAAAAAATAATGTTTAAAGTTAGTAATTTAATAAGTATAAGCATATCATTTAAAATTATGATAATCAGAGAAAGTAGAAACAGACACTATTTAAAAATGGTCTCTCCGGAGTGGCATGTGGGGAGAGGTCTAGAAAAATGGGAAAAAGATTTCATCTTTTTATATCTTCTTCATTTTTTTAATAATTTGAATGCATTATAAACAGAAGCTTACATATAAAAAGATAAACTGTACTATAATAATATTGGAGGGTGGTTATATCCCACTGACAGCATATGTTCCTGGCTGCTCTTGGCCACCGGCCAAACAATAATAATCACCTACCCCATGAGGAAGGCTTGCAGTGCTGTCTGGTGCCACCAGAGGAGGGGGCTTCATAAGTCTTTCTAATTGTAGTCCAGTGTTAAAACCCCATTGTCTCTGATAAATACGCCACATTGAACCATATCTGCTTTATCCATACCTTTGCTGTTGAGTCAATTCCGACTCATAGCAACCCTAAAGGACAGAGTAGAACTGCCCCATAGAGTTTCCAAGGAGCACCTGGTGGATTTGAACTGCCGACCTTTTGGTTAGCAGCCATAGCACTTAACCACTATGCCACCAGGGTTTTCTGCTTTATCCATAATAAAGGTTATATGTGGCCTTGATATTTTGACCATTTCTGAATTGGTTTAGGACCTATGCAGAAGAGCGCTATTCATGTGGGCCCCTGGGCACACTCTAACAAATTTAACAAGAGAAGTAAGAGTGAAGTTGAAAAAAGAAGAGTAATCATTGAATAATTTTACAACTCCTTAAAAATAAGGAAAAAAAAAAAAAAACCCTTGCCGTAAAGTTGATTCCAACTCATTGCCAACCTATATGACAGAGTAGAAGTGTCCCCATGGGGTTTCCAAGGACTGGTTGGTAGATTAGAACTCCTGACCTTTCGGTTAGTAGCTAAGCACTTAACCAGTCTGCCATCAGGGCTCCTACAGCTCCTTAGCGTCTAGAAAACAATGTAGCATTTTTGGAATCATTTGACGGCTTCTTTGGACTCAAACACAAGTTCTAAATGGAGTAAAACGAAAATTGGAATTTGAAAAAATGGCCAAGCTTGTATTTTAATCTTTTTGCTCATTTCATATCTTTTCACTTACATTGTGATTGGGTAGATACAGAAGGCTTTTCATTCATTGTGATGCAAAGTTTAACCTTGGCAGTTGAACAAAATTTAACCTTCATGGGTGAAGGCCACAGGATTGCCACACCAAACCCTGTCTGGTGACAGCTCATGCAAAGAGATCACAATTCTCTTGAGGAGCTTGCTGGATTTTCATGGTTCAGCCACAGCTTCATGCTTTTTCTGTCACAGAAGCAAGTCTTCGGCATTTGATGGGCTATTTCCCAGCAGAAAACAAGAAAGAAACTGCCTTGGAAAGCCTTAGATGCCAAAGCATAGAGAACTTGGAGCGCCTATTGTTTTCTCGAACACGTGTTCCTCTTCCCACATTTCTCACTCTTTTGCCAAGGTGCTGAGAAATGGTGAAGCTGGGACGGGCTGACTCCAGGCAATCTGGTCTGACAGCCTAGCACATACTCTTAGGATGTGCATTTTACCCAACAGCTGTTTCTGCTTCACTCTAATTTGTTCAGGATTGGGTTGGGACCCTTGAGTTCACCTTCTGCAAAATATTTGTTAATTTTTGTTTTTAGCTGGGAAAATACCTTTCCCCCTCCCCAAATGAGAACAATTTGCTCTGGGATTGAAGATGGATTTGTATTATAGTTGCAGTGGAGATTTGTTCAATTGCTTCATAGCCACATACCCAACACTCACTAATTCTTTTTAACAAGAAAATGGTAAACAGGTGGAGTTGAAATCATAGCTAAATAGAGTCCTCTCCAATCCATTCAGTTTTTGGTCTTTGTAAAAAGGAGTTCCCCCCAGCCAGCAGCGCACACGCTTAAACAAATGGGGTATTTTTTTTAACCAGCATTCAGGATGGTAGACATGGTAAGATGCTTGTGAAACCCATTCAGTAGACAAGACTTAAAAAGAATTAGCATCATTTTGGTAACTATCAAAACTCCTTTCCAGATATTAGCATCTTCACTTAGAAACAAATTCTTTTCATTAAACCACCCCGATCTATTTGTTTGGGTTTTATAACAAAACCCTAAAATCATTGACAGCAATCATCTTGAGCTTATACATTTTGAGTGTTTTCCTTAAAAGGAGTAACAGCTTTTGTAAGCTAGCAAGCTGAGTCACAGATCTGACACCAACTTCCCCAAACCGTGTAGACCTTCTTCCCTAAAGAAAAAAATAACTGGACTATTGTTTAAGATGATACAGGCAGCTCATCGGGCCTCAGAAATATTTTTTGCAGCCCATATAACCATGAGAGCAGATTACAAGGACTTGCCTTATCAACGCATTCAACACTAGATTGCTATTTGTAAAGGATAATCTCATTCTTCTTTTAGGCTGAGATGTACTTATAGACACACATTTAAACACACACAGTCTCATTGCAGCTACCTTTTCCTTGTCTGGTATTTAGCCATGACAATGTTTTCATTTTTTTTGGCTTGTTTGTTTGTTGTTGTTTAACTCTTTGTTCTCTGAAGTATATTTCCTGAGTTATCTTGGACAAGAGTAAACTTTCGAATAACACTCAAAGAAGTTTAATTAAAGCTTTTTTGTAGAATAAAGAGCATGCTATTCTGAAAGCTCTGCTTATCCAAGCAAGGCAAAAAACTCAAATGCTCTGGAATTCATTTTTTTCTGCTTCCTACAGACCCCTAGATAGTGGCTTTCAACCATGTTGGACTAGGACTCAGAGGAAATAAAATTTATACTACGACCCTACCTTCAAAACTGAGACCCAAGTTTTATGAAATCCTATTTTACTCTCAAAATGTGATATCATTCTGATATTTTCTATTTCGTTCAATTATATTCTTGCATTTTTTTTTTTTTTTAATACTGGTAACAACCTGCAGTATGAAAAATCCTGCCTGAGGGGCCTTTTACCTTTGCCTCCACCTACTAGATTGGACACTTAAGTAGCCCAACCTGATCTTCCACCTAGATCCTGAAAGACTTGCTACAAGCAAAGAAGCTGGGAGGCAGGCATTTTTCAGGGCCCTGCTTCCTCTTGAACAGGAGTATTCTAATTTGGTGTCCTGAAACTGATCACTTGCATCTTCAGCCCCATTCAACATGGTCATGCCCCCACTCCATTCTACCTAATACTAAGCACATAATGCCTGTCCTCCCTGCTAAGCCATAACTTTCAATGAGGCAGGGAATATATATAATTGGGCTTTTGATTTTTCTCTCCTGACTCCCTCCCTCTCATCTAACATAGTCATATCTACCCAGAAGGAACTCATAATGTTTGTTAAATGGGGAAGAAAAAAAAAGATCCTTAAGGATTCTTTAAAAATAACATCAGTGTACCTCTACCTTATATCTTCAATTGAATAATATCTCATTCAGTCTGTTTCCACAAATCCAATTTGACAAACAATTTGTGAGATTTCATTTCCAGATCTACTGAATTCCCAACAAAGCTGACCTATTTTCACTCTGAAGTAAATGCTTCCAAACCTCCAGCTCAGTCCCTTCCTAGACAGATGCTCTCCTAGGACACCCAGCGTTACATCAAATCATTAGTAGAAAGACTTGCTGGCCCAGACACTGGCACAGTTGAGGAGATGGCCCTGAGTTTCTCATGCCATGTCACTTTGTTTCTTTTTTGCCAAAACATGCCCTAAACTACTTCCCATTCTTTTTCCTCTCAGTTTCCTCTCTCCCTGTCCACTCCACCAACCCCCAGGCTCCCATCCATCTATGGAAGTCCTTCAACAGTCTCCACGAAAGTGCACACCCATCCCCAAAACATTCATTCTCTAACTTAAAAGAGGACTTAACTCCCATTATTACCTTTTCCACACCAATTTCCATACTCATTCCACTTCCTCGCCTGTGCGATACTTTAGGAACGAGTCTGTTTCTTTCCCCAATCTTGTCCCACCTTACATACCTTGAGCATTCCCTGAAGATAAGAAATTTCTATTTCACTTAGTTTTTCCGCAGCTTTCTGAATGGTGCCTAGCACTGAGCTGAGGCTTGGTCCATGTTTGTTTAATTTAATCAAATTAAATCATTAGTCACTAAAATTAAGTTTGAAATGCACTATTTATTTATTTAAGTATTTAGTAAGGCTTAAAAGTTTAAACAAATCTGTCTGGGAAGAAGTATAACCAGAATGCTCCTTAGAAACGAGGATGGCAAGACTGCGTCTTACATACTTTGGACATGTTGTCAAGAGGGATCAGTTCCTGGAGAAGGACATCATGCTTGGTAAAGTACAGGGTCAGCAGAAAAGAGGAAGACCCTCAATGAGATGAACTTACACAGTGGCTGCAACAATGGGCTCAAGTATAGCAATGATTGTTAAGGATGGTGCAGGACCAGGTGGTGTTTTGTTCTGTTGTACAGAGGGTCACTATGAGTGAGAACCAACTCAATGGCACCTAACAACAACAACGACAATAAAAGTTAAAAAAAGAAAACTGCATTAGTACTGGTTACTTGCTTACCTTTAATAACCCATTAGTTTTGGTGTCACTTCTATCATTTCAAAACGAACGTAAAAGAAGTCAGGAAGCACAAAATGGGGCTATTTTTATTTCCCTTATAGGTATCTTATTTTATTCATACCCAGTGAAGCATCTACCTTGATCCAATGGCTGCTTAACGGAAGGTACCAATACCAGTTATCATCAAGTCGATTCTGACTCATGGCCGCCCCATGTGTGTCAGAATAGAACTGTGCTCCACAGGGTTTATAATGACTGATTTTTTGGAACTAGATTGCCAGGTCTTTCTTCTGAAGCACCACTCAGTGGACTCAAACCTCCAACCTTTTGGTTAGCAGCTGAGCACGTTAACCATTTGTACCTTAACAGACTTAACAGACAGTAGGCCCAGAAAAAGTGAAACAATACCTCAACCCAGCAGGACCACAGGCCTGGCTAAGACAGTCCCAAGGAAAACATAAAACTCTTCTCTCTGTGCCTAGAGAGACTCTTCATTCTGCTATCTCCATTATTGTCAAAAATGGAGGGAAATTTAGAGAAATTATGGAGCATTTGCACAGTATAGTATCCCGTTTTGGGTTTTTTTTTATTTGAAATAACAATTGTTATGCATTTAATGGAGGAACGCTGGTGGCAAAATGGTTAAGTGCTTGGCTGTTAACTGAAAGATCAATGGTTTGAATCCACCAGTGGCTCTGTGGGAGAAAAGACCTGGCAATCTGCTCCCATAAAGATTACAGCCTTGGAAATCCTATGGGGCAGTTCTACTCTGTCCTATAGGGTCCCTGTGAGTCAGAATCGACTTAATGATACACAAAAACAACAACATGTGTTTATATGCTAATTATATTAGATGAAAAGTCAGGATACATTATTTTTCATGTAATATGATCTCAATAGTACAGAAGAAAAAATTCCTGGAATAAAATATAGCTAACTGGTAATTAATAATTTTATACTGCTTATTTACACCTTGGAAACCCTGGTGGTGTAGTGGTTAAGTGCTACAGTTGCTAGCCAAAGGGTCAACAGTTCAAATCCACCAGGCACTCCTTGGAAACTCTATGGGGCAGTTCTACCCTGTCCTATAGGGCCACTATGAGTCGGAATCGACTCGACAAAACCGGGTCTGGGTTATTTACACCTTGAAGCCCTGGTGGTGCCAGTGGTTAAGCATTTAGCTGCTAACCAAGAGGTTGCCAATTTGAATCCACCAGGCACTCCTTGGAAACCCTATGGGGCAGTTCTACTCTGTCCTATAGGGTTGCTATGAGTTGGAATCGACTTGACTACAACGGGTTTGCTTTTTTTTTGGCGGGGGGGTTTATTTATACCTTATATACAGCCTTAATTTTATTCAAGTAAGTGTATTTCCCTTTTGCAGTCATATGAAAAAAAAAGTATATTTGAGAAAAAAATGCTATATTTTTCTCATGGCTTCCAACTAGTTTGTTCTGGTTGGAACCCCTGCTGAAAATTTCCATTTCTAAGATCCCTGTTGAGAATTTGCATTTCTAAGAAGTTCCCAGGAAGTTAAAAATAAGAATCACCTTGGGCTCTTGTTAAAATGTAGATTCTGATTCAGTATATCTGGGTTGGAAAGGTGAATTCTAAGCAGGGAACTTGCTAGAAGTACAACAAATGGGTTTGAAGACCTGGTGAGATTTCTTGTTGCTATGACAAAAAGCTGAATCCACGAAAAAATACTCACCCATGCACTTTCATTGTTCAGTCAGAAGCAAAGTAGCTTGAGATTCCTAAGGAGATTGTTCTCAGCAGTTACTGAGTTACCAGCATTCCCTGTGTCTACAGGGGCCCCATCATGAGACACCCATGAGGAAAGGAGTGTGGGGGTGGGGGTGAGGCTGGATAATAGCTAGCTGAAGTTTAGAGGTGAAGGAAAAAAATCTTATCTGCTCCCACCCTGCTCCACCCTTGCATTCACTTACGCCCACCCCACTTGGTATTAGGACCCTCAGCACTCTCTCCCTCGCTGCCCCATCTCAGATCCTTTACTCATTCTCAGACAGCAGGCGAAGATCAACTTGTGAATTATGTCTCCAGGGGATCATCATCTGAATAAGAATAAAATTCTGAGTCTAGGCTGATGAAGGTCAAGTGACAGAATTCTAGGCGTCATCAGTATTCACACATTCAAATAAAAATAATTAAAAAAAAAAAACTTACCATCGAGGCAATTCCAACTCTTGGCAATTCCATATTTGACAGGGTAGAACTGAATTCCATAGAGCGTCAAGGCTGTGAAGATTACAGAAGCAGATGGTCAGATCTTTCTCCCATGTCACCACTGGGTGGGTTTGAACCAATAGCCTTTAGGTTTATAGTCAAGCACGAACCATTTGCACCAACCAGGGACCTTCACATTCAAATACTTCTTGAAAAATCCACTATTTGTGACATATCCAGGCTAGGTGCTGAAGACTAAAGGATTAAAAATCCTTCCTTAAAGGGCTCATGCTCTTGGGAGAAAGGAAGACACTGTCTGAGGAGCTGAGGATGTAATAGTGAACAAGACAGAAAAAGCCCTTGCCCTCATGGAGCTTGTGCTTGATAGACCTTAGCCCTGTAAGGGTCACACTCATTGTTACGTGAATCTTATTTTCAGTTCCGGTAACAAGGAAAGTCAGAATTTTCTGACTACAGTCTAATTGCATTTAAGCAGTAGTCGTGGTAAAATGAGATTAGCTGATTTGATAGAGGAGAGAAACCGCAGTTTTTATGGAATGATTGGAGAAGTTTTTAAACTATCCTAATATTCCTTTGGTCATGGCTAAGAAGCCAAAGTTCAGGCCTAAGAAGTATCTGAAATGTTTTTCTAGGCAACTAAACTGTTTAAGAGACTTCTCACACTCATTAAAGCAAACATCAGATTCTCTGTACCACACCCTCAAAACTGGCAAAGAACTCTGAGCCAGCCCCTGCTGGGCCTGACCTCTGAAAATGATGCTGTTTAGGCCCTCTGATATCAAAAATGCCTCTCAGGCCAGGCTCAGTTGCCAAATCATTCAACATGGGCATACTTAACCTATGGTCCTACTTATATAAATGATTTCATCCAAGAAGCAAAACTAAATGGAAACAGACATGTTCTATCTGGGTTTGTGTGTGTGTGTGTGTGTAGTCAGGATCTAGCTCACATTTATCCATGGCCCCATGTGTATCTGTAACGGGCCCATGAATACTGTCATAACTAATGGAGTAACTCCCAACTCTATGAGCGACTCAATCAAAAAAAAGAATTCTCAACATGCTGAGAAAAACAGCTAGAGAAAGGAAGGACCAAAAAACTTTTAAAGTGGTTAATGATACAAGGAGGGTGGGCATGGGGGACAGGAGGAAAAGGAAAGGATGGTGATTCCCAAGATTAAGTCAATCGACTTCCCTCACAGTAGGCCTTTTTCCTAAACAACTATGCATTTTGGTCAGCATTGCCAGAAGCCACAGAAAGAGGGTAAATAGCCAAAACTGTTATGGTAAGAAATGGCTTAGGATGCCTGGGATTTCCTGTTTCCAAGCCCTTTTTAAACTTCAACCTCTCTTCTGAATTGTGGTACTCTCAGTGGGCTAAAGCATCGAGAAGGCTGGGCCAGGATCTCACTAATCATTTCAGTAACTATCGAAAAACAGCTCTGAGAGATTAACATGCCAGGCCCTCTGTTAAGGACTTCACTTATGCTGTCTCATGATTTGGGTATTATGAATGTACCCATTTTTATAGATGAGCAAATAAAAACGAGAATTTGAGTAAGTTACTCAGAGTTAAAAGTTTGTAGTGTCAGAACAGGAATTCAAATCCCAATTCTGACCTCCTACACAGTTGGTAATCAGTAATTGAATACTGCCTAGAAATATGAGACAGACAGAAGCACAATAGGTAAGGGATCCAGCTCCTTAATGCTCTAACCACGGGCACTCTCTGAGGGTAGGCCAGTGCCCATTGGGATTACAGCACAGCAGTGTCTGTGTGACTCATAGCAAGAACACTTCACTGGGATCAGGAGGCCTGGGATCTGGAATTGGACCAGAACTGGTTGTCTGTGTGGTTTGGCAAAAACCAACTGACCTCCCAGGGCCTTTGTTTCTTCGTCTGGCAAATGAAGGACGTTCCATTTTATACAGTAAGTCTATTGAGAGAATCAAAAAAGGTAAATATAAGTGAAGGTGCTATCACTCACATATGAGGTAGCATCAGTGATGAATGGGTCTTGACGCTTTTGAGCTTGTTCTATGTGCTTCTTCTAATCTGTCTATCCTGGTATTGGCTCTTTGTTTTCTGCCACTGAGAGGCTTAAACAATGCTTCCATAATTTTAAGTAAAATACAATAAACTCACATGGTGTGCAGAAAAGGGGAACTGGGAAAACCTGGCAGGTTAGATGGAAAGTAGACCTCTGACTCACCATCCCTTTCAGAAAAATATCCAAAAGTTCTTTCCTGGCACCCAAGGCCTCTCCTAGCCCTCCTCCATGAACTTCACGCTCCAGTAATTCCACATGGCGTGCAGTCCCTCGAGCTCTCTCAGATCTCTGATCCCTTTCACTTATGGGTGGAAAACTAGTTCACCTCCTTCTTCACTGTTTTGGTATTCAGTTCTTGAGCTGATGCATTTAATGAAGAGTATATTTTATTGTAGAAACCCTGGTGGCATAGTGGTTAAGTGCTATGGCTACTAACCAAAAGGTTGGTGGTTTGAATCCACCAGGCACTCCTTGGAAACCCTATGGGGCAGTTCTACTCTGTTCTATGGGGTTGCTGTGAGTCGAAATAGACTCGAAAGCAATGGGTTTTTTATATTGAATTGTGGAATTGTTATTATAGGAGTGACAGAAATATTGTATTATATTAAATATCCACCTATTATGCCATATATTCTAAAAGCATTCCTTCTGACCAATGTCCTTCCCCTTAGAGCCCATCTGGAGTGCATCAGAGTTCATGACACGCAATCTTCTCCATGATGTTTCCCATATAAAAAAAGTTAGGCCTGAAGGACCCAGTATAGTCAGTCAAGTTTACCTCACCATGGCATTTTTCTAACCAAACAGTCAATCTAGTTCTCTCCTCTTGGAAACCCATGCTTGGATTTTGTTTGTGTAAAGGCAGCCTCTTCCAGGATGAGCCTACTTGGCTGAACAGTGTCTTACTCTCACCTGGGGATCATGAGCTGAAATGAATAGTAAAATTGGGCCTTCGAGGAACCCAGGTCAAAAGTGAAGTTAAGGCAGGACTTTGTACTTGGATACATTTAGTCTCAAATACGTCCAGCCACATGACTTCTCAAAATAAATACATCTGAGGGCCAAAACCAAAAGCGTATGACCCAGTTTCTCAGAGTTCTTGTGTGAGTGGAAAAAACAAAACAGATAAAAATTCATCACCTCATAAATTTATATAAACTTTCAATAAAAATGTATTACAATAGACAAAATAACAAAGATGAGCAACAGAGTCTCTGTTCATAATTTGATCCCTAATTCTGATTTATTTTAATTTTAAACATAATTTCAAAAAGAAAGATGCGTAACTCTCTAGAAATTAAAGACTAATAAATTAATGGTATGGTTTATCACCCTTATAAAAATTAGCAAATAATTAAGAGTAGACAATGTGGTCGAATGCAGAGAAATGAGCCATTTTTTTACATTGCCAGTATATCCTTCAGGGATGCATGAATAGGATGAAAGAAAATAGAAAGAAATGGAAGAGGGAAGGAAGAAAGGGTCCTAGATTCAAAAATCAGGAAAAAAAAAAAAAATCCCAAACAGTAGGCACTCGGCTATTTTGTGCTGTTGAATGGATTCTGACTCATAGCTATCCTGCAAGACAGAGGAGAATTGCCCCATGGGTTTCCTAGGCTGTAATGTTTCCTAGGCTGTTAATGATTGCCAGGTCTTGTCTCCCATTGGAGCAGCTGGTGGGTTTGAACCACCAAGTTCTGGATTAGCAGCAGAGCACCTAACCATTGCACCACCAGTATTCCTTAGAACCATTCTGTGGGCCTAGGAACATACACAGCCCATCTGTATTTTCCAATTCTGAGGTTTCTTGGGAAACTGCTTTCCCACTTTTAGTGTGTACTGCCACCTTAAAGGGACCTATTTAACTTTGTGAATCTGAAGAAACAGGCCTCATCCCAGCAATCCTACCACCAGAGTCCACTTGGGACACATGTGTTCCACATAACGTATCAAAATTTGTATTACCTTAAAAAATTTTTTTTTTCATTGATTTCAGCATGCCTTCCATTACTGAAAACACATGGTTTCAACAAAAATTTCAAAGTGGAAAATAATTGGGTCATGAAAGAGTTAGGCACTCAACAACTGGTATATATTGACTAATCTATTTTCTCTACCCCTCATCTTTTTTCCCTTCTCCTTTCTTCTTCCCCTACTCTTTCTCCTCCATTATGATCATCATAAACATTAACCACAGACAGAGCAGTCACAAATCCTCCGGATCTTTTCATAGGGAAATCGCTGTTAATGGGAAATCTAAATATGGCTGCTGTGGGATTGAGAGAATTCCAGAAACTCTGAGACACTGATGTCCATTCCACGTTGTGCTGATCAGATAATATTTATGTTGTTTTCTTTTTATTTAACTTTCTATCTCACAGACAAAATCTCTCTCTCTCTATTTCACACATTCACACACAAGAAATCCTAAAATCCCTTTATTCAATTCATGATTAATTTAATTTCACTAAAAAATAACAATTTTCACAAAAAAAAAAAAATTTTTTTTTTTTTTTAAAATGCATACAGTTTAAAAACGGCAGCATCAGTTATTGTTCTTAAACCTTATATGTTTGAAATCCTCCTTAAATGACCATAGTAGTTACCTTATCATAATTATTTTCAGGAAGAGAGTGAGACGGGAAGCAAGAGATGGGGCGGAGGAGGGACGATGGCCATGTAAAATGTATGAATACCCAATGTAAGCTAAACATGTTACATACATTACCTGGGTTAGTTCCCATTTCGAGGGGAGAAGAATATGGAAGCTCTGGGAGATTAAGTGACCAGCCAAAAAAACAGAAAAGTCAGGAACCGAACTGTCTTTCTGACTATGCTTTCTCTGCAATTTTGTCTCTCATGGTTATCGTCTTCTAGGACACTTTTGTATTTAATAAAGGAAAGCATAAAAAAACTGTACATATTAGTATATTTATCACATCTATATTATAATAAAAAACCTGGAAACAAATCAACTTAAATATCTAACAATAAGAAAAAGACGGCACAAATGTAAAATGAACAGTCACTGGAGGAGTGACATCAGTATGATGGCAGAGTAAGAAACTCCACACTCATCTCACCCTATAGGAACATCAAAAATCAAGTAGAACTATCAGAAGCAACTTTGTCAGATCTCTGGAAAATAGTCGAAAGTTTATAGCAACCAAGTGAATGCTGAATAAATAAAAAAGCAACTAGACAAAGTAGGAAGGCTCTTGGCTCTGTTCCTTGTCCATGCCCCATATTCTCCTGGGCTCTGCAGCAGTCTTGAAGAGAGCCAACATTCACAACGCGGGGCCCTTATCCATGATTCCGGAGGTAGAAGACCAGGTTTCTTTTGCAAATTATTGTGTTTGTCAGCTCTAACCTGTCCGGGGGATACTTGAAGGATTGAAACAAAGTGCTCGTATCTGTTTCACCTCTCTTGGGACTCACTCAGGGTAGAAAAGTATTCTGTTTCTCAAAAACACTGGACGGTGAATGTTTAAACTGAAGATGCCGGGGGTAAAAGAGTATGGTTGAGAATATACAATAGATCACCTAAGGCCTGGAAAGAAAAGCTTGGGAGAGGGTTTGTTTGAGAAATTTGGGCATTCAAAAGCACCTGTGTAAAAAGGAAACTTTAGAAGACCACATACATGCTGTCTGTTATCTAGTGCTGCTATAACAGAAACACCACAAGTGAACAGCTTTAACAAACAGAAGTTTATTCTCTTCCAGTCTAGGAGGCTAGAAGTCTGAACTTAGGGTGCCAGCTCCAGGGGAAAGACTTTCTGTCCACATCAGTTCTGTGGGAAGGTCTTTGACGTCAATCATCCCCTGGTCTAGGAGCTTCTTAGAGCAGAGACTCCAGGTCCAAAGGATGCACTCTGCTCCAGGCGCTACTTTCTTGGTGGTATAGGTCCCTCTCCTTTCTGCTTGCTTCTTTCTTCTATATCTCAAGAGATTGACTCGATACACAACGTAAACCTGTAGAGTATGTCCCGCCTCATTAATGCAACTACCACTAATCCTGCCTCATTAACATGAAAGAGATTAGGATTTAAAACACATCATATCACAAATTGGGGGACAACCGCACAATACTGCGGATCATAGCCTATCCAAGTTGACACATACTGTGGGGTGGAAACAATTCAATCCATAACACATGCCCAGGGCAAAAAGCACGCTCAGAAAACACCTGAGAAAACTCTAAACTTTCAACTTGAGTTGATCTCTACACTCTTGGTAAACCTAAGTGTTAAAGGAGTGCCCCATTACAGACTCAGACTCAATCTGCAAAGACTGAGAGGGGTTTTTGTTTGTTTGTTTGTTTTGTTTTAGCTTCTGGCATTCTAGAAAATCTCTTTCGAAACACTAGCTGAAAGCAATTTAAAGGAATGGAGACTTTAGTAACCACACACAAGAAGAAATACCGTCTTTGCCAAAAAAAAAAAAAAAAAGTACTAATACAATAAACTACTACAGGCTTCAACAATTAAAAAAAAAAAAAAAAAAAGCAACCGCTGAGGAAGGGAGAGAAGAGAACCTGATTTCCAAAGTTACCACATTATAACACGCAAATGTATAGTTTTCAAAATAATTAGATAAAACAACAAGGCATACAAATAGGCAGAAAATGACGATCCATTTAAAATAACAAAATAAAATGTCAGACTTTCCTTGAAAAAGCTTAGACATTGAACTTGCAAGACAAAGACATCAAACAATTGTATTAAACAACTTTACAAAACTTCGCAAAAATTTGCTTGGAAAAGTCTCTAAAGAGACAGTTGGCTGCAGCCTACATTAAGTAACAACAACAATCCCTGAAGAGTGGGAGAATCAGATATTGGGTTGTTTGTTTTTCCACATGAGGGAAAAAAAAAACATTGCTGTAGGGTGGATTCCGATTCATAGTGGCCCTATAGGACAGAGGAGAACTGCCCCATAGGGTTTTCAGAGACCTCCTGGTGGATTTGAACTGCCAACCTTTTGTTTGGCAGCTGTAGTTCTTAACGCTATGCCACAGGGAAATCTCCTTGGAGTTCTCCGTGACTATGCACATTTTGGAGGGCAGTCTTTATAAAAATAGTTGAGGGTGGGGAGAGATCACTAAGCAGAGAGTATTATAGCCTTCAACAACTAAAAAAATAAATAAATAAAAATAATCCCTGGAGAAGGGGAGAGTCTGAGTTCTAATTATATGCTGTCTACAAGATACCCACTTTAGATTAAAAGACATAAATAGCTTGAATGTGAGATAATAGAAAAATTATTCCAAGCAAATAGTAAACAAAAGAGGGATGGAGTAGCTATATTATTATCAGATATATAGGCTTTATATAAAAGAAACTATTACAAGAGACAAAGAAAGGCATTATATAAGGATAAAAGTGTCAATTCATTAAAAGATATAAAATTATTTATTTATATCTATACCTCTATCAACCAAGTACCAAAATATTGACACAATTGAAGGGAGAAAAATCCTACAATAATAGTTAGAGACTTCACTATACTACTTTTAATAATGGATAGAATATCTACACAGAAGATCAAAGAGAAAGTAAAGGACTTGAACAACACTATAAACTAACAAATATGTATACAGAATATTGTATCCAACAACAGCAAAATACACATTCTTTTCTAGTGCACGTGGATCTTTCTCCAAGATAGACAATATGTTAGGTCAAGAAATAACTCTCGATAAATTAAAAAAAGTTTGGAATCATACAAAATATGTTTTCCAGTCATAATGGAATGAAGCTAGAAATTAACAACAGGAGGAAAACTGAAAAATTCACAAATAGGCAGAAATTAAACAAACACATTATTAAATAATCAATGGCTCAGAAAAGAAATGAGAAGGGAATTTAGAGAATACTAAGCAATTAATGGAAATGAAAGTAAAACATGCTAAAACTTATGAGAGAAAGCATAGGCAATGCTGAGAGGAAAATTTATAGCTGTAAGTGCCTTAATTAAAAAAAAAGAACAGCGATATAAAATCAATAACCTAACTTTAAACCCTGGGGAAGTAGAAAAGATAAGCACAGGAAGCCTAGAGCCAGCAGAATAAAAGACATAATAAATATTAGAGGAGATAAATAGAGAAGAGAAAAACAATAATTAATGAAAACCAAACGTTAGTTCTTTGAAAAAAGAAATAGAAATGACAGACATTTAGCTAGACTGACGAAGAAAAAAGAGAGAAGATGCAAATATTTAAAATCAGAAACGAAAGTGAGAGCACTATGTCTAATTATACAGAAATAAAAAAGATTATAAGAGAATATTATGAACAGTCACCCTGGGTGGCAAAACAGTTTGCCCTTGGCTATTAACCAAAAGGTTGGCAGTTTGAATCCACTAACAGCACCACAGAAGAAAGGTCTGGTGATCTATTTCCATATGATTATAGCCACTGAACATTCTATGGAGTGCAGTTCTATTCTGAAACACATGCGGTTGCTACGAGTTGGAACTGGGTCCCCAGCAGTAGGTTTGGTTTTGGGCTTTATGAACAACTATATTTCAACAAATCAGAAAACCTAGATAAAACTGACAAATTTCTAGAAATACACAAATTACCTAAACTGACACAAGAAGAAATAGACAATCTCAATGGACCTATGACAACTAAACACACTGAACTAGTAACCAAAATAGTCACGAAGGAAATTCAGGACTAAATGCTTCTTTGGTGAATTCTACAAAACACTGAAGGAACAATTAACACCTATGTTTCTCATACTCTTCCAAAAAGTAGAAGAAAGGGATTACTTCATAACTTATTCTACGAGGAAAGTATTATCCTGATACCACAGCCAGATAAAGACAGTACAAGAAAAGAAAATTACAGACCAAGATCCCTTATGAATATAGACACAAAAGTCCTCAACAAAATCCCATCAAATCAAATTCAACAGCATATTAAAATGATTATAGACCACAACATTGTGAGATTTATCCCAGGAATACAAGGGTGGTTAAACATTAGGAAAACAATCAATGTAACAGACCACATTAATAGAGTAAAGGAAAATAACCACACGGTTATTTCCATTGACAGAGAAAAGGCATTTGACAAACTCCAAGGCCCTTTCATAATAAAAACCCTCAACGAACTAGAAATAGAGGGACATTCCTCAGCATGATAAAAAGTATTTGTTAAAAGCCCACAGTCACCATCATACTGAAGGCTGAAAGACTGAAGGCTGAAGTTCAGGAAAAGACAAGGATGTCTACTCTCACCACTGAGATTCAACAGTGTACTGGAAGTTCTAGCCAGATCAATTAGGAAATAAAAGAAAGGTAACAGAAATTGGAAAAGAAGACATAAAGCTATATTCACAGGAAACATGATGCTATATGTAGAAATTCCCAAAGAATCCACAAGAAAGCTACTGGAAGTAAAAAATAAGTTAAGCAAAGTTGAAGAGTACAAGAACAATTAAAAAAAAAAAAAATCAGCTGTCTTTCTATTCTCCAGCAATGAATAACCTGAAAAGGAAATTAAGAAAGTGAGATACCGAAGTATAAATTTCACCAAGAAGGTGAAAGACTTGTAAGCTGTAAAATAAAACAAACAAACAAAAATATTGCTTAAAGAAGATCTAAATGATGGAAAGACATTCGATCTTAGGAATTGGAACACTTAACATTGTTAAGATGTCAAAATGCCCCAAAGCAATCTACAGATCCAAAGCAATTGCTATCAAAATTTCCAACTGTCTTTTTTTTAATATAAAAGGATAGGTTAATCTTTAAATTCATATGGAGTTGCAAATGGCCTCAAATAACGAAAACAATCTTTAAAAAAGAACAAAAGTGAAGACTTAGCTTTTCAATTTCAAAACTTACTACAAAGCTACAGTATTCCAAACAGTTTCGGACTAGCAGAAGAATAGAAATATAACCCAAAGGAACAGAAATGAGAGCCCAGAAAAAACCCTTACATCTTTGGCCAGCTGATTTTCAGAAAGAGTGCCAAGTCATTCAATGAGGAAAGAATAGTCCCTTCAATAAATGGTATTGGGACAACTGGACTTTCATATGCAGAAGAATGATGTTGGACTTTTTCCTCACACCGTATATGTAAATTAACACAAAATTGATCAATGATCTAAATATACAAGTTAAAACAATAAATCTCAGACAAAAACCAATGGGTAAAAATATTCAGGACCATATATTTGACAATGGATTTTTAGATACAATGTGAACGGCAATAAAAAAATAAAATAAATTGGATTTCATCAAAATTAAATTTTTTTTGTGCACCAGTGGACATTGCCAAGAAAGTAAAAAGACAACCTACAGAATGGGAGATAATATTTGTAAAATATATATATCTGATAGGGCTTAATATTTACAATGTATAAAGAATTCCTACAACTCAACAACAAAAAGACGAACCTATCAAAGACATGATCAAAGGACTTGAATAGACATTTTTCCAAAGAAGATACACAAATGGTCAACAAGCATATGAAAAACAAAACAAACCCATTACCATCAAGTCGATTCCGGCTCATAGCGACCCTATAGGACAGAGCAGAACTGCTCCATAGGGTTTCCAAGAAGTGCCTGGTGGATTTGAACCGATCTTTCGGTTAGCAGCCATAGTTCTCAACCACTATGCCACCAGGGTTTCCAAGTATATGAAAAGATGCTAAATTTCTTTTATCATTAAGGAAATATAAATCAAAACCACAATGAGGTATTACTTCACACCCACTAGCATGGTAATTTTATATGTATATATACATACATTTATGTACATATTATTGTTGTTGTTAGGTGCTGTCGAGTCGGTTCTGCCTCATAGCGGCCCTATGCACAACAGAACGAAACACTGCCCGGTCCTGTGCCATCCTTACAATCGTTGTTATGCTTGAGCTCATTGTTGCAGCGTCTGTGTCAATCCACCTCATTGAGGGTCTTCCTCTTTTCCACTGACCCTGTACTCTGCCAAGCATGATGTCCTTCTCCAGGGACTGATCCCTCCTGACAACATGTCCAAAGTATGTAAGACGCAGTTTCGCCATCCTTGCCCCTAAGGAGCATTCTGGCCACACTTCTTCCAAGACAGATTTGTTCATTCTTTTGGCAGTCCATGGTATATTCAATATTCTTTGGCAACACCACAATTCAAAAGCGTCAACTCTTCTTCGATCTTCCTTATTCATTGTCCAGCTTTCACATGCATAGGATCTGATTGGAAATTCCATGGCTTGGGTCAGGCTCACCTTAGTCTTCAGGGTGACATCTTTGCTCTTCAACACTTTGAAGGGGTCCTTTGCAGCAGATTTGCCCAATGCAATGCGTCTTTTGATTTCTTGACTGCTGCTTCCATGGCTGTTGACTGTGGACCCACGTGTCTGTCAGTTTGTCGTACTGTGGGGGCTTGTGTGTTGCTGTGATACTGGAAGCTATGCCACCGGTATTCAGATACCAGCAGGGTCACCCATGGAGGACAGGTTTCAGCTGAGCTTCCAGGCTAAGACAGAATGGGAAGAAGAACCCAGCCAGCCTACTTCTGAAAAGCATTAGCCAGTGAAAACCTTATGAATAGCAGCTGAGCATTTATGTACTTATATGTGTATATATACACATACATACATAAAACAGAAAATAACAAGTGCTGACAAGGTAGTGGAAAAGTTGAAACCCTAGTCCATTAACTGGTGGAAATGTAAAATGGTATAGTCACTGTGAAAAACTGGTGGTGCCTCAAAAAGTTAAAACAGAATTACCTTAAGACCCAGCAAGAGGGACGTTTCATACTAAATATGATCAATCCACCAAGAAGACATAGCAATTTTAAATGTATATATACAAAATAACAGAGCTTACAAATACACTATAGTAGGCAAAATAATGCCCCCTCAAAAGATGCCCATGCCATAACCTCTGGAACTTGTGAATATGTCCTGTTACATGGCAAGAGAGAGTTAAGGTTGCTAATAAACTGACCTTATTATAGTGAAGTTATACTGGATTATCCAGGTGGGCCCAAGGTAATCACATGGACTTTTAAAAATGTAACAATAAGGCAGAAGAATGTGTCAGAGATATGTGACCACAGAATAAGAGCGAGAGGAACTTGACTTGCCATCAGTGTCTTTGAAGATGGGGAAAAAGAAGCATGGGCCAAGGAATGCAGGTGGCTTCTAGCAGCTGGGAATGGTCCTCAGCTGACAACCAGCAAGTAAATGAGCACCTCAGAACTGCAACCAAAATGAAGTGAATTCCGCCGACAACTTAAATAAGCAAGGAAATGGATTCTCCTCTAGAGACTCCAGAAAGTTAAGACAGTTCAGCTGACACCTTAACTTTAGCCCAGTTGAGAATCATACTGGATTTTCAACCTATAGAACTGTAAGACACTATATTTGGAGTGTTTTATGTCACTAAGTTTGTGGTAATTGTTTAGGGCAACATGGGAAACTAATAAATGAAACGAAAAGCTGAAAGAAAAAATACACATGTCCACAATTTATAGTTTTGAACTTTGACACTACACTCTCAGCGATTGATAGAACTACTAGACAGAAAAATATAGAAGAAACAAATAATACCATCAATTAACAGAATCTAACTGATATTTATAGAACACATTACCTAATATCAGCAGAACACACACTGTTACCAAATGTTCATGGAACATTCATCAAAATAGACATTATCCTGGGTCATAAAACAAACCTTAAAACATTTAGAAAAACTGAAACCCTGTAGAACATGTTCTTCAACCACAATTTAATCAAACTAGAATCAATAACAGAAAGACAACTGGAAAATCTTCAAACACTTAGAAAAAATATATATATATGCATATACATCGACGGCACTAGGTATTTTTATACGTATATATATATTTAAAGAGTGCATGAGTTAAACAGGAAATATACAGGATCATTTAAAAATACATTGTTGTTGTTAGGTGTTGTCGAGTCAGTTCCAACTCATAGCAACCCTCTTTACAACATAACAAAACACTGCCCAGTCCTATGCCATCCTCACTATTGTCGCTAAGTTTAAGTCCATTGTTGCAGTCACTATATCAATCCATCTCATTGAGGGTCTTCCTCTTTTTCACTGACCCTCTACTTTACCAAGCATGATGTCCTACAGGCACTTGTCCCTCCTGATAACACGCCCACAGCATGTGAGATGAAGTCTCACCATCCTCACTTTCAAGGAACATTCTGGTTTTATTTCTTCCAAGACAGACTTGCTTGTTCTTCTGGCAGTCAATGGTATATTCAATATTCTTCACCAATGACATAGTACAAATGCATCAGTTCTTCCATGTTCCTTATTCATTGTCCAGTTTTCTCACACATACGAGACAAATGAAAATATCATCGCTTGGGTCAGGCATACCTTAGTCCTTAAAGTGACATCTTTGCTTTTTAACTTTAAAGAGGTCTTTTACAGCAGATTTGCCCAATGTAATGTGTCATTTGATTTATTGACTGTTCCTTCCATGGGTGTTGATTATGGGTCAAAGTAAAATGAAATCCTTGACAACTTCAATATTTTCTCCATTTATCGTGATGTTGCCTTTTGGTCCAGTTACGAAGATTTTTGTTTTCTCTATGTTGATGTATAATCCATACTGAAGGCTGTAGTCTTTGATCTTCATCAATAAGTACTTCAAGTCCTCTTCACTTTCTGCAAGCAAGGTTGTATCATCCGCATATTGCAGGTTGTCAATGAGTTTTCCTCCAATCTGGATGCCATGTTCTTTTTGTTGTTGTTGTTCTCTTTGGGGTTTTGATAGCTCATTCCTTTTTATTGCTGAATAATATTCCGTTGGATATACCACACTTTGTTTACCCATTCACCTATTGAAGGATATCTTGGTTGCTTCCATTTTTTTTTTCACAATTATGATTACTATTATCTTTTTTTACTGTGCTTTATACAAAGGTTTACAGAGCAAATTAGTTTCTCATTAAACAATTAATACACATGTTGTTTTGTGACATTGGTTGCCAACCCCATGACTTGTCAACACTCTCCCCTTCTCAAACTTGTGTTCCCCATTACAGCTTTCCTGTCCCCTCCTGCCTTCTCATCCTTTCCCCTGGGCTGGTGTACCATTTCGTCTCATTTTGTTTTATGGCCCTGTCTAATCTTTGGCTAAAGGGTGATGCCATGTTCTTCTTCATAGAGTCCAGCTTCTCAGATTACTTGCTCAGCATATATATATATATATATAATAAAATAAAAACACAACATATCACAATTTGTGGGATACAGCTAAATTAATGTTGACGTGAAAATTTATAGCACAAATGCTTACATTTGAAAAGAGGTAATGTCTCGGATCAATAATCCAAGTTCCTACCTTAGGAAACTAGAAAAAAGGACACAAAATAAAAGAAAGCAAGCAGAAAGGAAAAAATGAACAGATAACAATAAAATTGAAATAGTAAAAAAATCAATAAAAGCAAAAGTTGGTCCTTCTAAAATATCAATAAAACTGATAAACCTCCAGTAATAGTGAAATATATAAAAAGAGAGAAGATACATATCACTAATATCAGTAAAGAAATAGAGGATACTACTACAGATCCTGAAGCTATTAAAAAGATGATAAAAGAATATTGCAAACAATGTTATGTGCATAAATTCGACAGCTTAGTATATATGGACTAATTCCTCAAAAATCATAAATGCACAAAACTCAACTAAGTGAAATATGTAACCTTAACAGTCCTGTAACCATTAAATACATTAAATTTCTAATTAAAAACCTTCCCCAAAAGAAATCTCCAAACCCAGATGACCTCACAAAAGAATTTTACCTGTACACTGAACACTACAAAACATAATTGAAAGAAATTAAAGAAGACTTAAATGAGTTAAAAGGCACCCCACGCTTATGGATCAGAATATTGTTAAGATGACTTGTTGTTGTTGTTGTTGTTAGGTGCTTTGACTCATATCAGCCTTATGTATAAAAGAACTGAATGTTGCCTGATCCTGCACCATCCTCATGATCCTTGCTGTGTTTGAACTGATTATTTTAGCCATTGTTTTAATCCATCTCATTGAAGGTCTCCCTCTTTTTTGCTGACCCTCTACTTTATCTAGGATAATGTCTTTCCGGATGACACAGTCCTTCCTGTAATGTTCCTTCCTATAACGTTCCTTCCTGATGAATTCTTCAGGAAGCCCATGGTATATTCAATATCCTTCGACAACACCACAATTTAAATGCATCAATTCTTGTTAGGTCTTCCTTTCTCACTGTCCAGCTTTCACATGCAAATGAGGTGACCAAAAATGCCATGGCTTGGGTCAAGTGCACCTTAGTCATCAAAATGGAATCTTTGCTTTGTAACACTTTAAAGATGACTCTTGCAGCAGATTACCCTAATACATCATTTGATTTCTGGACTGTATCTGTAAGCATTATTGTTGATCCAAGAAGAATGGAATCCTTGACAACTTCCATTTCTTTGCCATTTATCACGATGTTGTTCATTTTCTTTTATATTCATTTTCTTTATATTCAGATGTAATCCATTCTGAAGGCTGTAGTCTTTTACCTTCATCAGTAAATGCTTCAAGTCATCTTCACTATCAGCAAGTCAGGCTATCTCAGGTTGTTAATGAGTTCCTACAATCCTCATGCCACCCATGTTCTTCATATAGCCCAGCTTCTCAGATTATTCGCTCAGCATGTAGGTTGAATAAGTAAGGTGAAAGAATACAATCCTGCTGCACATCTCCTCCATTCCTAAATCCTAGTATCCCCTGTTTATGTTCTAATGATTGCCTCTTGATTCATGTGCAGGCTCCACATGAGAACAATTAAGTAGTCTAGAATTCCTATTCTTCATCATGTTATCCACAATTTCTTATGTTCAAATGCTTTTGGATAGTCTATACAACACAGGTGTTCATGTGTATCTCTGCTTTCAGCCAAGATCCATCTGACATTAGTAAAGACATTCCTCATTCCACATCCTCTTCTGAATCTGGCTTGAACTTCTGGTGGTTCCATGTCCATATATGTCTGCAACTGTTTTTGAATTATCTTCAGCAAAATTTTGCTAGCATGCAGTATTAATGGTACCGTTCAATAATTTCCACATTCTGTTTGATCACCTTTCTTTGGAATAGGCACAAATATGGATCTCTTCCAGTTGGTTGGCCAGGTTGATATCTTCCAAATTTCTTGACATAGATGAGTAAGCACTTCTAGCACTGTATCCATTTGTTGAAGCATCTCAATTGTTATTCCATCAATTCCTGGAGCTTTGTTTTTCACCAGTGCCTTCAGTGCAGCTTGGATTTCTTCCTTTAGTACGAGTGGTTTTTAATCATATACTGTTTCCTGAAACAGCTGAACATAAAACAATTCTTTTATTACAGTGACTCTGCGTATTCCTTCCATCTTTTGTTGATGATTTCAACATCACTAATTTTTTGCCCATAGAATCCTTCAATATTGCAACTTGAGGCTTGGATTTTCTCTTCAGTTCTTTCAGCTTAAGAAGTCTTGGTTGTTTTCTTCCCTATTAGTTTTCTAAATCCAATTTTGCACATTTCACTGTAATACTTCACCTTATCTTCTTGAGCTACCCTTTAAAATCTTCTGTCCAGCTCTTTTACTTCATTATTTCTTATGTTTACTTTAGCTACTCTGCACTCAAGAGTAAGTTTCAGAGGCTCTTCTGACATCCATTTTGGTCTTGTACTTCCTTCTTGTCTTTTAATGTCCTTTTCCTTTCTTCATGTATGATGTCCTTGATGATATCCCACAACTGCTCTGGTCTTAAGGGTCACTAGAATTTAATGCATCCAATCTTGAGATGGTCTCTAAATTCAGCTGGAGTATATTCAAGGTCATACCTTGGCTCTCTTGGACTTGTTTTAATTGTTTTTACCTTCAACTTGGACTTGCACACAACCAGCTGATGATCTATTCCAGGCAGCCCTTGACTTTGTCTTGACTGATAATATTGTGCTTCTCCATTTTGTCTTTCCACAAATGTAGTTGATTTGATTCCTGTGTAATTCATCCGATGAGGTCCATGTGTATACTCGTTGTGTTGTTGAAAAAAAAAAAAAAAAAAAAGAATTTCAGATGAATAAGTTATTATTCTTACAGAACTCTATCATTCAATCTCTGGCATTGTTCCTATCACCCAGGACGATGTTGCTGCTGTTGTTAGGTGCCATCGAGTCAGTTCTGATTCATAGCGACCCTATGCACAACAGAACGAAACCCTGCCCGATTCTGCGCCATCCTTATAATTGTTGTTATGCTTGAACTCATTGTTGCAGCCACTGTGTCAAACCACCTTGTTGAGGGTCTTCCTCTTTTCCGCTGGCCCTGTACTTTGCTAAGCATGATGTCCTTTTCCAGGGATTAATCCCTCCTGACAACATGTCCAGAGTATGTAAGATGCAGTCTCACCATCCTTGCCCCTAAGGAACATTCTGGGTGCACGTCTTCAAAAGACAGATTTGTTTGTTCTTTTGGCAGTCCATGGTGTATTCAATATTATTTGCCAACTCCACAATTCAAAGGCATCAACCAAAGATGATAAATACTCCTCAAACTGATTTACAGATTTTAAAAAATCCAAGCTGCCTCTTTTTTTTTTTTTTCAAGATATTGACCAACTGATCCTAAAGTTCATTCAGAAATTTAAGGGACACAGAATAGCCAAAACAATACTGAAAAATAAATAAGAACGAAGTTGAGGAACTCATACTTCCCAATTTTAAAACTTACTACAAAGCTACAGTAATAAAAATGGTGTGGTACTGGCATATGGAGATAGAAACAGAACAATGGAATAGAATTGAAAGCCCAGAAATAAATCCATATATTTATGTCAATTTTTTTTCTACAAGAGTGCCAACACAATTCAGTGGGGTAAAGAATAATCTTTTCAACAAACAGTGCTGGGACAATGGATATCCACAAGCAAAATAATAGAGTTGTTTATCCCTACATCACACTGTATACAACAAATTTACATTTAAGAGCTAAAGCTATAAAATTTTTACAACAAAATGCAAGAGAAAATCTTTGTGATCTTATATTAGGCAATGCTTTCTCAGATATGACGCAGGAGCTCAACTGAAAGAAGAAAAAACATAAATTGAACTATATCAAATTTAAAAATTAGTAATTCATAGGACACCATAAGTAAAAAGACAGCATTCACAAAATAGGAGAAAATATTTTCAAATAATATATCCATGAAAGACTCATACATAGAATATAAAAAGTATATATATATATCATAGAACTCAAGAATAGAAATACAATTAACTCAATTTTAGAAACAGTCAAGGGATCTGAATAGACATTACTCCAAAGAAGATATATAAATGTCCAATAAGCACGTAAAAGATTCTCAACATCCTTAAAGAAATGCAAATCAGTAAACCAAAAACCAAACTCATTGTTTTTGAGTTGATTCTGACTCATAGCAACCCTACAGGACAGACTAGAACTGCTCTATAGGGTTTCCAAGGAGCAGCTGGTGGATATGAACTGCTGACCTTTTGCGCCTCTTAACTACTGACCTTTTGCGCCTCTTAACTACTGTGCCACCAAGGCTCTTCCTCATAGCCAATGAAGCCAGGAGCTGCTGAGCCATTTACAAAACAAAAGTCTTAAGTGATAGCACTGGTTGTGGCGCAATTGGGAGCTGCTCTGACCAAATGGAACCTGTTCTTTCTGGTCCGTTGTCCTCAAAACACTAGGTGTGGCTCAAGCCAGTCAAACCCAGTTTACTAGCCTACATGCCAAAGGAAAAAACGCAATTTGTCTTGCTGCCTGCATGTCATGATAACCTATATAGTCCATAATATTAGTATGTACTTCCTTATAAAAAAAAAAAATAAAGGATGGTATAAAACGTTCTGTTCAGGGAGCTTGATTTGAGATATACACCTCCTTGCTCCTTGCCTACATGCTTGCAATAAATGCTCTTCCTTCCTCCTCACCTCTGTGTGTCTTGATTGAAGAGAAGCAGTACTGAGCAGAACCTGCTTAAGGTAACACTCCCAGTCAGTAGGATGGTTAAAATAAAAAAAAAAAACAAAAACAATTGTTGGCTAGCAAGAATATGGAGTAATTGGAACCCACATACATTGCTGATGGAAATGAAAAAGTGGTGTAGCCCCTTGGAAAAACAATTTGGCAGCTCCTCAAAAAGTTAGTCGTAGAGTTATGATATGACCCACCAATTCCATTCCTAGGTACATACCTAAGACAAATGAAAACATACCAGCTGCAGAGAAATTTGTACATAAATGTTCATAGCAGCATTATTCATAATAGCCAAAAAGTGAAAACAACACAAATGTCTATTAACTAATGGCTACATAAATAAAATGCTTTATATCCTTACAATGGATAAGGTAATCAATAGAAATAAAGTACTGATATATGCCACAATATGTATGAACTTTGAAAACAGTATGCTAAGTGAAAGTAGCCAGTTACAAAAGGTCACATATTGTACGAATCTATTTACTTGAAATGTTGATGATATTCATATTTATAGAAACAGAAAGTAGATTATTTGCTTATGGCTATGAAAGTGTAAGAAGAATACCCATTTCTTTTTGGAATGATACAAATATTCTATAATTAAATTGTGATCATTGTTGCAAAACTCTGAGAATATACTAAAAAACATTGAATTGTACATTTTAAAAGGGTGTACTTTAAGAATGTGAGTTAAATCTCAAACTGTTAAAAACACAAAACGGAAAGAACTACTGCTACATACAACAACTTGGACGCATCTTTGAATCTGCAGAGAAAATAAACTGAGTGAAAAAAAAAAAGCTCAATCTCAAACATTTACATACTTCATGATTCCATTTATATAACATTGTTTAACTGACAAAATTATAGAAATAGAGATTAGATAAGTGGCTGACATGTTGAGTATAGGGAAGAAAGGAACAGAACTGATATGGGTGTAGCTATAAAAGGTCAACACAAGGGATGCTTTTCGTGATAAAACTGTATCTTCATTGTGGTGGTAGATACAAGAATCTACACATATGATACAAGCACAGAACTAAACACATACACACATAGAACTGCCAGTAAAACTGCAGAAATCTGAACAAGATTGCCGAAGTGTATCAATGTCAACATCCTGGTTTTGGTATCGTATTGTAGTTTTACAAAAAAAATTATCATTGGAAGAAATTGGTTAAACAGTATATTGGATCTCTCTGTATTATGAATTCATAAGAATCTACAAGTATCTTAAAATTAAAAATTTTAATTAAAAAAGCCTATTATCAAAATCATCCCACAATAGCTATTATTCATTCTTCAGAAATAATGACCCCCAAATAATAAATTTTCACATTACCTTTTACATTCCTGAAACAACAAACCATGAAAACAGGAAGATGAAATCACCTCTGACCTTCCCATGTTCGATTTTAACAGTCACAGACCAAACCAGAGCTTCCCATAGCAATATTCCCAAAGCATTATCTCTAAGCTTTAATTGCTAGATGCAGTGGAGCTTCCCAAGTAGAAAAATGATCAATACTTTTTGTATTACATGAACTTAACTCAGATTTGATCTTGGATGTATTTTTAATGATTGGTCGTAAATATAAGTTGAAGGGATACGATTAATCCACTGAAAGGCAATGAAAATACCGTATAATGGGAGTTGACCGAGGAACCAGTCTTTTCCAATGAGGAAATGAACAATGGCTTAGACAAAATTACTGGAGCAGCCCAGAGCTATCAGAAAACGGCTTGTTCTTCCTGTGGGGTCCTTGGAATGCTCTCCATCACTCCCTGGGTATTCCTTTTGGATGATTTTCTTGGAAAATATTCACATTGATCTTTGGTTTATTCCATTGCTTCTCTAAGAGAAGCCAAAGTTAAAAACTGACCTTTAGCTCAAGTAACTTATAATGTGTCACATATGGAGGCAAGAAGATAAAGCTCTGTGTGGCTGAGGGAAGAAATACTTTTGCCAAAGCAGTGTTCTCAATAGTGTTGATGATAATAATAACTCCACATATTAATAAAACACTTTACATTTTCCAAATGATTTCATATACATTATGCCATTGGATCCTCATGAAAATGCTGTGAAGTGGGTATGCAGATGTTATTAGCTTTATTATTTTCAGATGGATAAAATAAGGTTCAGAAAAGACATGCGCCTTGCCTAAATCAAAGCAAGTGGTACACAGGAGACAAATTTCAAATCTCATTTGTAACATTAAAGAAATTTTTATAATAAAATCAGATCATTCCACATCCTAGCACTCTAAAGCCATTGATAGAAAGTTTGTGTATATTTAAAACCGTCTACAAGCATTTGTATTTTCATAACAATCACAATTATATTACCCTTCATTTCTTCAATCATTGCATATTAATAATCCTGTCAAGTTGTAACAAATCTTTTAAAATTATGTTCCCATTCCATGTGAATGAATAATTTCTTTTATAAGGATCAGCACAAAGCTAGTTCCTATGAGGTGAAGGTTAAAGATGTCCCACATGTCCAACTTTTCGGAACTGCTGTACCATTCCATCATCTCTAACATCAACTGCTTCCCCTCTCCTCAGGACTCTGCTTCCTGTCTTTGGGTTCCATAATTCGCTGCGATGTCTCACAGAACTCATTCACTGTGCTTATAGTTAAGTGGCGTATTAGGGAAGTAACAGGGTACAACTAGGGATTAGGAACAACTTGGAAGTAACAGGAACAACTCAGGACTCATTCCTCGATCAGGACAGGCCTCTCCTCACCCTCTCTTGCCCGGCCCTCCTGGGCCCTTCTTGGGCAAGTGTTACACCTCTGAGCTCTGTGGGTCAGCATGCTCCACCACAGTCATCTCGAGCCGGGCTCCTGATGCTTGCTACCTTGCTCTGCCATTTCTTGCTGTCTTTCATGTTACAGTTCCTCTCTTTATCTCTGTACCTCCCTTTAAGCCTAGTGGTATAGCAAAATTAGCCATCTAATCCCCTGGGTGGGGCATAAGCACCGTGTTCACACAGTTCTACCAAATCATTTGGTGGGAGTTACAAGATCATGAACAAAAAGGTCATATAAAAGCGATCTGTCACACCACACCGTGATATAAGAAACAAAAAACAAATCTGGTGCCTTCGAGTTGAATCCCACTCATACCGGCCCTATGGGGACCTTATAGGACAGAGTAGAACTGCCCCATAGGGTTTCATAGGCTGTAAATCTTTACAGAAGCAGACTGCCACATCTTTCCCCCGAGAGGTGTGGCTGTTGGCAGCACAGCACTTAACCATCATGCCACCAGGAATCTTATTCCATTATATTAAAAAAAAATTACTGTCTAGTTGATGTCAACTCATAGTGACCCTATAGGACAGAGCAGAAGTGCCCCATAGGGTTTCCAAGGAGCGCCTGGTGAATTTGAACTACTGACCGTTTGGTTGGCAGCCGAGCTCTTAACCAACAGGGCTCCATTCCATGATCTAGGGAATCATATTTCAGCATTCTCCTACCATGCATAACTTTTTTCTTTGGCTAAATTATTAGGATAAATTCTTAGATCTGTGAGACTCTGTCAAAGATCCTGAAGATTCCACATGGCTATTGCTATTAATTATTACGATCTTCTCAAGTAGAACAAAAAACTTTGCACTAAAACAAGCAATGTCTGCATGCACAAAATAAGCTTACCACAATTCCAAGAGCATTTGGAGTTGCCTTTTTTAAATTGGAATATGCAATAACAGTAACTTTTTGTCATTTTAATTTTTCACCTACTTAATCACTAGCAAGCCTGATATTTTCAATAACTGGCCAAGTGCATGCATGTACCGTCATATAATATTTTTTCCATTCATACTGTGTTAATGTTTTTCTTGTATATTTGCATGAGTGTTTTTTATAATAAAAATTAACCTTTTCCATAATTTTCAAATTTGTTTTTGTTTCATTTCACTTTTCCATTACACAGATGTTTTCCTCTTGCTTTCTGCTATAGTTTCAAAGAAGAGAAAAAATTTCTCCTCACTCTAATAAAATCAAATCTCTTTTCTGCTACTTTCACTCCAAATTAATTTTACTATCATATTATAGTCAACATACGGGTGTAGCTATAGAGTCACTATGAGTCGGAATCGACTCAACAGCAACAGGTTTGGTTTGGTTACTTCTCAACCACCTGTAATATTTCTATAATAAATGTGGTTCTAACATTTTAAAATGTGTTCTTTTAATAATTTTACACATAAAAATAGTTTACGCAGTAAAATAAATCTGTAAGGCTTAGTATAAGAAAATTAGTTATTTGTTGCTGTTGTTGCTGTTAGGTGCCATCGAGTCATACCAGTCCTAAATACAACAGCAGACAAAACTGCCCGGTCCTGAGGCGTTCTCACAATCCTTGCTATGTTTGTGCCCGTTGTTGCAGCCACTGTGTCAATCTATCTCATTGACTGTCTTCCTCTTTTTTCACTGATCCTCTACTTTACCAAGCATAATGTCCTTCTCTAGTTACTGGTTCCCCTGATAATATGTCCAAAGTTTCACCATCCTCCCTTCTAGAGAACATTCTGGCTGTACTTCTTCAAGACAAATTTGTTAGTTCAAAGGCATCAATTTTTCTTTGGTCTTCCTTATTCATAGTTCAGTTTTCTCACGCATATGAGGCAACTGAAAATACCATGGCTTGGGTCAGGCTCACCTTAGTCCTCAAGGAGACATCTTTGCTTTCAACACTTTAAAGAAGTCTTTTGCAGCAGATTTGCCCAATGCAATATGTCATTTCATTTTCTGACCGCTGCTTTCAAGGGTGTTGATTGTGGATTCAAGTAAAATGAAATCTTTGACAACTTCAATCTTTTTTCCATTTATCATAATGTTGCTTATTGGTCCAGGGGTGAGGAATTTTGTTTTCTTTATGTTAAGGTATAATCCACAATGAAGGGTGTAGTCTTTGATCTTCATCAGTAAATGCTTCAATCCTCTTTAGTTTCAGCAAGCAAAGTTGTGTCGTCTGCATATAGCACGTTGTTAATGAGTCTCTCTCCAATTCTGACGCTGCATTCTTCTTCATATAGTCCAGCTTTCGAATTATTTCCTCAGCATATATATTGAATAAGTATGGTGAAAGGATACAGCCCCTGATGCACAACTTCCTGATTTTAAACCAAGCAGTATCCTCTTGTTCTGTTCAAAAGACTGCCTCTTGGTCTATGTACAGGCTCTGCATGAGCACAATTAAGTGTTCAGGAATTCCCAGTCTTAGCAACATTATCCATAATTTGTTAAGATCCACATAGTCAAATGCCTTTGCATAGTCAATAAACCACAGGTAATTTTATTATTTTTTTTAAACATCTTTCTGGTTGCTATCCCTCAATATTCTCATTGCTCAGAGTTATCCACTATCTACATTTTTAGCAGTTTTGTTTTGTTTTCAGTGTTTACCTCCATACAGTTAAATAAACTTTTATTGCTAATTCTTGATTTTTCAGTTTCAGGCATTATCTATTCACTTCTCAAGAAGGGAGGTTTTGACTTAACTCTTTTTTTCTTCATTCAGTTCTCCTCCCCTCAATAAAGTTATCTTTTTATGCTCCTTAGAACAATCTAGTAAGGTTACCTCAAGGCTATTTAACACTTTGTTTGTGCAAATGGTTAATGTGCTTCGCTGTTAGCCAAAAGGTTGGAAGTTTGAGTCCACTCAGAGGTGTCTTGGAAGAAGGTCCTGGTGATCTGCCTTCAAAAAATCAGCCATTGGCAACCCTGTGGAGCACAGTTCTACTCTGACACACATGGGTCACCATGAGCTAGAATCAACTTGACTCTTTTTTTTTGTAATATTATTTACAACTGAGACACAAAACAAGCTTTTTCTATCTTGCACAAATTTTGTCCTTGGATTCAATGATGTTTGGTTTACTCTTGTTTTCTTCGTTGCCTGTGTTATTATGACTAATTCACCCCCAAACTTTTCCCCAGTGCACAAATACATCCAGTTTTGTATCAGTTTCATCTTCTTGGAAAACTTCTCTTCCAGAGCCTTCTGACATGCTCCAATCTGGACGAGTTGCCCTTTAGGCCTATGGTGCGGCTTTTATGTTGGCATTTCTTTTCACCATTCGGTGCTGCCATCAGTTGAAATCAACAGGAAGGCAACTGGTTTGTTTTTTGTTTGTTTGGTTTTAGTAGTCTGGGTAGGATGCAATCATAGACTCCCACAATAGAAGCTTATTTGTTTCTCATGTAATAATCCAAGATGATGACCCTTGGTTAGGTGGTACCTCTCTTCCATGTAGTCATTTAGAGATCTAGGTTTCTTTCATCTTGTGGTTTCACCATCTATTGAGACGTTGTCATCATCTGTACCCAGCCAGATAGCACCAGAAGAGGTGTGCATACTCATTTTCTTAAAAATGGTTGCCTGGAAGTAACATACATCAGTCCTACTCACAAGACTTAGTCCTGAGACCACACTTAATTGCAATAGAATTTGGGCAACATGATCTCTCCTGATGGAGCAGTGGTTAAGTGTTTGACTGCTAACCAAAAGGTCGGCAGTTCGAATCCACCAGCTGCTTCTTGGAAACCCTATGGGGCAGTTCTGCTCTGTCCAATAGGGTCATCATAAGTTGGAGTCGACTTGGCAATGTTTTTTCTTGTATCTGCATAGGAGGAAAAGGAAATAGATTTCTACTGACAGCTGGAACTCTGCTGCATCATCGTCATGGGTATTGTTTGTCACTCACGTCAGTGGAATCTCTGGTTTCCTATATCCTATGTCTTCCTCTTCCTTGGTTTTACTTTCTTAGCCAGTGGAGAGCTTCTGCAAGTAGCTTCTTGAAAAAGGAAGTAAAAGTTTGAGATCTTGGCTGTTTAAAAATATTTTTATTCTACCCTCACACTGAATTGCCAGTTCGACCGAGTATGGAATTCTAGGTTGGAAAACATTTTCCCTAAAAGTTTTAAAGGCATTGCTCTGATTTTGCAAAGTTTAAAGCCTTTCTATTCATGGCCTTTGGTATGAGATCTAATTTTTTTCTCTCTCTCTAGGAGCCCCGAGATCTTATTTTAAAATGTCACATTGTAGTATAATTTAATCCATTATTCTGGGTATTTAATGTATCTTTCAGTCACATAATTTATCTTCTATAATTCTATCTATTGTTGTCAACTCATTTCAGACTCATAGTGATCCTACAGGACAGAGCTGAACTACCCCATGTGGTTTTCATGGAGCAGGTGGTGGATTCGAACTGCTGACCTTTTGGTTAGCAGCTATATCTCTTAGCCACTGTATCACCACAGCTCCATAATTCTAACCAGTAGTTGTATTATTTTTTGATGATTTTCTCTTTCATTTTCTCTGTTTTCTTTAGCTCCAACTATAATTTTGAAAACCGGCCCTCCTGAGATGATCCTCTAATTTTCTTATTTTTATTTTTTGAGCAAATTCCTCACCTTTAGCTTCTAAACCTTCCAACCAGTTTATCATATTTTATATTTTTAATTTTGAACATTTTTTTCTTGGTGTCATATTATCCCTTTTTGTGGCATACTATTCCCATTCCAAGGAGTTCTTATGGCACAATGGTTAAAACACTAGGTAGCTAACCGAAAGTTCTGAGATTCAAACCCACCAGCAGCTCCATGGAAGAAAAGACCTGGTGATCTGCTCCCGTAAAGATTTCAACCTGGAAAACCCTACGGGGCAGTTCTCATTTCATTAATGCACTACCTTTTTAGCCATTTGAGGTAATTTTTTTTGATACTTTTTTTATTGTTGTAAAAATATATATAATAAAGTCATTTGCCAATTAAACATTTTTTCAGGAATACAATTTAGAGATATCAACTACAATTAATTATTTTTTGAAATGTTTTTATCTCCCTGCATAATCTTTTCCATCCACGTTGTTGCTTTCTGTTTATCTATTTTGGTCTGTATCTCTTAAGTTAGATAGGGACATCACTCAAACACCTGATGATCCTTGGCTATCTGCCCACATTTAGGAGTGGGTCTCTAACGGCTAATGGAAAGTGCTGAGCACTGTGTTAACTTGTCAACTTAGGCTTCATTTTAAGCAGTGATCTCACCAGTCTATTTCACTGATGTCAGTGTTTTCAGATCTTTTCTTGCTGACTTTCAAAAATTTTCCATAGAAGAATCTTCCAGTCCTTTAATAAAAGTATAAGCAAGGACCCCAGCGTTTAAAGAACAAAATGGAATAAAAGGGGGAGGGGTGGACTTAACATTCAGTGTGCAAACTTTGGTGAAATCCCCAAGTTTGCAGAAAGATTTCCCTGCCTCAAATGTGCCTGGTATTTTCAGTCAAAGACACTCTCCTTTACCTCTCCAAAGAATAAGCCTCCGGTCTTCGGCGAGGGTGAGGGAGGAGAAGTCATCAAGCTGCACAGAGAAGGGGAGGGCATCTGGTGAGGTGACTGCTTCTTAGAGTAGAATGTAATCCAACCCCAGTTTTCAACGTGTTCTGCACAGCTTCCTTTCCCCCAACTTCCAGAGGTACCTGGTGCTAACAATTTTTGAGCCCCTTAGGGAATCTGTGGTACACACTGAGAAGCTGCTTAGCGTCTTCCACTGATGGCTGATGATTCAGCTTTCACAAGTCAGCTAAGGGTGTTAGCACCCATTTTTTGCTCTCTATTTTTATCTAAGAGTTTTTTTCTATTGTCTTTTCTTAATTTCTCTGAGATTTTGTGCATCTATGCTTTAGCAAATTCTTTACTACCATTTTAGTGGGGTTTCAGAACAGAGTGGAGTTTAAGGTGTTCAATTCTTGATTTTTAAGCCAAAAATCCTTATTATAATTTTAAATTTTCCAAATTCTTGTTCTGTCAGAGCACTACTTAATGAATAATCCTTATGTTTGCCTAGTTCTGAGACTTGTTTTGGCACATACAAAGTTAATTCTGTTTCTTGGATTCATACTATAATTGGCTAATCCATTTTTATGACAGTATCATAATGTATAATTTTTTGTTGTTTTAGAATCTCTTATCATATCCAATAGATGTTTAGTACAAGCTAGTTCTCTCTCTGTACTGCCTCATCCATTCAGGTAACCCATGTGGAAAACAGTCGGTTAAGGCTTGACAGGCAAGCAGCTTGCCTATAATACCATGTGTAGATAATTTTTTTGTTTGTTTTAAAAGATAGCCATGTCATTAAAATTAGTTCCAATTCCAGTAATCATCTCTGTTCCAGTATATGTAAGCCAAGATTGTCTCTATTCCAGCCCTAAAGATTAGAAATCCCTTGGGCTGATAGTGTACCATGGAATATGAGCCATCACTCAGCCTAATCCTCTCCAACCAGAAACACACACAGAGACACATTTGACCACACACATAAACACACACCTTCCCTAAGCCATATGTATCTCACGTAGATGTCTGCCCCTTTGAAGCTCAGTCAGTGGCATTTACTGTTTCAGAATATCAAGATATTTTGTCGGAGATGGATTTTAGCAATCTCAGTTACATCTCCTTACCCTACTGGAGATGAAAAATAGAATCAGCTTTTAAATTACCAGGAAAACGAGGCCAAGGGAAGGCCACTTCTGTTCTCATCTGGGATTCTCCTCTATGTACATTTTTAAATATTTTTTCCCTTACCAGACCTTCCTTTCTGCTGAGAGGGATTACAAAATTGTTCCTCTACACTGCTCTTTACTGCTTGCACAAGTCTCTGTTACCAAGAGTGTGTGACATTTACACACCCAGAACTGATTTTTTTCCCCCATGTATGTAGTAAATATATCAAGGAGGAAAAAAACAAAACAAGACAATATTTAATTTACTTTTCTCTGATCCTAGTCTCATATCTGGCAAATAAATACTAATCAAAAAATCATCCTTGCCATAGCTAACATCACTATGCATCATTAGATCATGTAGGTGCTGTATTTTTCTAGTGGATCCTTTGTGCTAAAACTCATTATCTACAGCTATTAGACTAGCACAAAATACACAGACCAGAAGAAGGACAGATGGCTACAAGAGGGAATAACCTACATGCTTCATAGTTGAGATTGTGGCAAGGAATATCAATAATAATTACAAAAAGGATAGTGAGAAAAAATAATTCCATTTATGAGAAGTATTACCCTACACATGGCACTCCCAGAGAAGATAATTCAATTATTTCTACAAGAACTTTGTACCAGTTTTAAAATGTTTTGTTTCTTATTCTAGGTCTTACTCATCTCAGAGGTCGATTGTGTGATTTTTGGCTTTTTCTTGTGATCACTCAGAGCCATGAAAACAATGGTGTGAACTTACTGGAACATCCTCGTTTTAATCTCACTGGAAAAGTATAAAAGATTTAATGGCCTATTTATGGTTCTCAAAACATTTGATTTAGGGTGGGAAATATTGGACTAAGCTACTTTTCTTCTAGTCAAAAGCACATACCGAAAGGAAGATAGTCTCTGAAAATTAGGAACTTAGGGTCCAAAAATAAAATGGAATCCAAATGTTTGCTAAGAAGGGAGAAAAAGGAAGAAAAGAGATTCTTAGCTCAGCCCACCCACTTCCACTCCTCTAAAAAAAGAGATTCTCAAAGAGTAATTCGCAAATGCTTAAGAGACGAAGACTCATTAAAATAGGTGATTTTTGTAAGGACAAAGTTAATATAAAGCAGCTACAGTAAAAATCAAGTGGGCACTCAAGAGTAACCTAATCTTTTCCCCACAACTCCAGCTGTTTGATTTTGTTGACTTTGAAGACAGTCATCAGAGGCCAAGTAACACCCAACCTTTCCAGTTTAAGGGCTCAGAATTCTTTCCTTTTGACCTTCACACCAGAGGCATCCAAGAACAATACACATCCCAAATTCCCCCTCTGGGTTAAGGAACCTAATCTACACAGTATTCCATTTCAGGAATTGAGCATCTGAAGGTCTTTCCTCTGCCTGAGGCTCCTGCTTAGACTGAATTACCCAGTTAGAAGAGATGATAAAACCATTTACATGTATTCGATTTTTTAATAAGATAAAAAAACAAATCTACTTGATCAAATGATAAAGCACCAAACATAAAGAAACAGGGTTTTCCTTGTCCTTGGCATTTCCCCCAGCTTCTACAACAGAGCCTGAAAAGGTATTTTTGGCATTGTCTAGGTGAGTTAACAAAACCATTTGGTACAACTGAATAATGAGGGTAAGGGCCAGCTGGCTTTGCACAGAATAAATCTCAAGGTTGTGCTAAATTCCCCCCTTTAAGACAACTGCCAAAGTATAATGTGATTTATCTTTCAGAAAAGACTGGGTGAGAGGAAGAGGGACTGGTAACAAGGGGGGGTGGTGGTGAGTATATGAGTCAATTTTTGGAAAAGTCTTGATAAATAATAATCAAGCTAATGGCAACTAGAAGGAAACACCCTAATGATTCTGGACCAGTAGTGCTTTAGAACAAACATAACTCGTTTGAGTTTAATATTTCAGGGTTTTAAGACTGACTTTCTAAATTAAACACACACACACACACATCAGTTTTTTATTTAATGAAAGAACTCAGCTTAATAGAGTATTAATCATAGAATAATAACAAGAGTGAACAAATCCATGGAAGACAGAGGTGCATTTTTAAAAAAAGAGAGAGAAGGGGAAAAATGTACTCAGACACAAGAGGTCTAGGTCCTAGCCACATCTCTTAGAAAAGTCATGAATTCTCCATGCCACAGGTTTTTCATTTTACAACACGGCTTAGGGAAAATTATAGACTTCAGAGTCAGTCTCTGCCGTACTTACTACCAGAATCCTTGGGCAAATCATTTAATTTCACAGTGCCTTAGCAGACATATATATATATGGAAACCCTATATATGTATATATACCCAGAACCCAGTGCCGTCGAGTCGATTCCGACTCATAGCAACATTTTAGGACAGAGTAGGACTGCCCAGTAGAGTTTCCAAGGAGCGCCTGGCGGATTCGAACTGCTGACTTTTTGGTTAGCAGCCATAGCACTTAACCACTACGCCACCAGGGTTTCCATATATGGGATAGAGATGATATAAAACTTTTCTGATTACCGTGGAAGATTAAAGGAGATAAGACATGAGAGGGCACTCTCTGAACTTAAAAGCATGCAATAAATAATAGTCACACATGAAGGTGATCATATACATTTTCATATACGATTGGTGGAAGTTCAATACATGTTTGGTATAAACCTTCCAAAAGGCATTTCATGTAAAGAGCTATGAAATTTTCATACTAACTTATCCATAATTTACATATTAAAATCTATTCTAAGAAAACGATCAGAGATGGACAGAACTTTATTCACAAATTTGTTCACTGCAGTGCTATTTACAATAGCCATCTGAATGGACTCAACTTTAATGTCCAAAAGTAGGAGAATAGTACATCCATATGATAGTATGATAGTATACTAATATAAACATTAAAAACCCACAGTTTTTCATTTAATACTAAATGACAGAAACATGGGACATGTTCATGTCATGTTAAGCTAAAAAACAACTTGTAAAACTGTAGATACATTAAGATCCAAATTTCTAGCACATGCATGTACATGTGTGCATGTTTGCACGTGTGTGCACATACACACACACTTCAAAAATTGAAGAATGTATCCAAATTATTGACAGTGGGCTTATTTTTAGGTGATGCAGATTTGTGAGTGAATTTTCTTCTGTGCGCTCTCTAAATTTTCTAAAATAATGATGAATTTAATACATTTATTACTAATTAATAAAACCAATTAATAAATGATTATTTAACTTAGGAAAATATTATTTAAAATTCTCTATATTTTTCTAGTTTTAGAATCAATCAGATAGTGAGAGGTTCACTCACCCCACCTTGCAGAGCCCAAATAATGAAAGGGATGAGAAATAGTTGGCTGCTGTTTTCACAATTTATGTTTTCTCCATTTATATTTCAGTTGGTGATGCGGGGATTGAATGATTTGGAAGATTGTCTCTGTAGCTCAGTGTTTGTAACCTATGAACTACAAATACAAATATCCATCAATCACTGTCTGTTGACTGATTGAGTAATATTTTTTTAAATATATGCAGATGTAATTGAGGTTAACAAACTACAAATTCATTTAAAATGATTATCAAGTTCACAGCAGATACATATATATGCTTTTAATCAGCAAGTAGTCCAATCAGCAGGTAAGTGCTCTTAAGTAGAAGTCTGAGAAATATTTTGATATTAAAAAGGATGTTTCATAGATCTGTGAGAGGAAATGAACCAGTTGGGCCTTGCATGTCATAGCAGATAGCAAGGCTACTATCAAACATGACCAGGGTAGGTCAAAAGTACATAAGAGCCAAGCTGAAGAAGTTCCCATCAGGCTAAAGATGAGACAATTTGAGTTTCAAATAGGATAATAACTGCAACGGATTGAGACTTATCAAATATGCTTAAGTAAAAGAATTCATAATAATGTTTATTTAAAAAAAACTACTTTATCACCTTCAGAGAGTGATAGGAAGTCAATTTATTGTCTTAAAAACTGCTAAATAAAGGGAAAGAATCATGCATTTAATTCTCTTTCTTCTATTAGTTATACAAGTAGTATAGCCAATTAGTGGTTGAGAGGAAACATCTCTTTTTAAGCATTCCCTGACTAGCAAATAAAATAGGAATTATAGAATTAGAATATCGTCCTTCCGTAACTCCTAATAAATTAGTAGATCTAGGCATTGAGCATTGTGGTAAGCAGAATTCTAATACAGTCCCCATAACCTTTATACCCTGGTGTTACTCCCAAAATTTTGTTATACTACACAGCAAAAGGGATTCTGCAGATATAATTAAGGCTAATAGCTGACTTTCAGATGGGGAGATTATGTGAGTGGGCCTAACCTAATCACACGAGTCCTTTGAAAACAGAGTTTTCTTCATCTGGTATCAGAAGATGAAGTCAGGGAGACTTGAAACATGAAAGAGATTAAATGCAATGGAGGTTCTCTTTTGCTGAAAAGGTAGGAGTTCTTTACCCAAAGAATTTGGTCTTTGTCCTTGGTTGCTGAGAAATAATCTCTAAAATTATGGAATTTCCCTAGCAATTGAACTGTTTTTGATGAAGGCTCCAGACCATACTTGAGGGTTTATGACTCAAGTTGG
This sequence comes from Loxodonta africana, assembly GCF_030014295.1. NCBI lineage: Eukaryota > Metazoa > Chordata > Mammalia > Proboscidea > Elephantidae > Loxodonta > Loxodonta africana. The sequence goes on along the minus strand of NC_087353.1, from coordinate 30,768,593 downwards.
CTGAGGACTGTCCATGCCAGAAAGACCCAGCATGTAACACCAAAACCAAAAATATCAGCTGACTTCAGCGGACAGAGACTGAAGGTTGAGTTCAATCATATGGGCAATGATTCAATCAATCATGCCTACGTAATGGCACCCCCATAAAAGCCCTGGACACTGCATCTCCATGAGCTTTACGGTTGGTGAAAGACATCAGTGCTTGGGAGAGTGATGCATCCCTTTTCTGGGCCGTGAAAGTTCCATGAAGGGAACCCTCCCAGACCCTATTGGTTTATTCTTTTGTATCCTTTTTGCTATAACAAATCTATAATCATTACTATTTGCCTGAGTTCTGCGAGTCATTCTAGAAAGTTATCAAATTCAAGTGAGTAGTGGGAGCCAGCAAGTCACAAATAGGGACTCATGAGCTTACAGCTGGCACACTGAGAGGGTAGAGTCAGCCCCTGAATTTGTAGCCTGCAGGTCAGGAATGAGGATGTCACGGGGACCCCCAAGCTTACAGCTGGTGCCCGAGGTCTTACGAAGACTTGGCAGTCTGGAGGGGACTGTACCCTTTAAACTGTGAGAGAGATCTGACCAAGCTTTGGTGGACAGGGTCAGAGAAAGAAGTACTGCATTTGCAGTTGGTGTCAGAGAAGATATTTATAATTAGAATCGGCTGGTATCAGAACAGAATTGAACATAATTGGTTTGAATTTCCTTCAGGACCACATGAGAAAACCTGAGGGCAAATTTTAGGAATTGAAAACAACCCTTAGATGACACCAGGCATGAAGATGGAGACCTCGGTCCTATAAACACAAGAAACTGAATACTACCAACAACCTTAATGAGTTTGGAAGTGAATTCTTCCTGACAGCCTACATACTAGAAGTCAGCCAGGCCTAAACCTTGACTACAGTCTTGTGACACACTCAACAGACAATCCAGCCATGCTGTGTTAAACTTCTAACCTTCTAACTGTGAGCTAATAAACGGGTGTTATTTTAAGCTTCTAAATTTGTGGTAATTTGTTACACAGCAATAGATCGCTAATAGAAGCATCAGCAGCAGGTTACATCATAACAAAGAGAGAAGCCAGACAGTCTGTGCCTCCTGATGAAAGAGCACAAAAACCAAGATACAGAACACGAAACACAAAGAAATCAAACAAAAAAATCAGAGATCAAAAAAGAGTGTGATTAAGCCTATGGCTTCATGAATTAATTTTCAGGAAAACAACATGTTCAACTGCACCATGTTGTGAAATCAGCAAAATCCAGACTGTGGAAGAGCGTACAGGTCAAATGTCCCACGTTCTCCAAAAGATAAACTATGAGAAAAAGAATGTCTTAGAGAGAGACTCTGTAGATTAAAAGGCACTTAAGATGTATTTTAAAAATACATAAGCAAAGAACAGACTAAAAATAATATCTACAGATAAGTGTGTAATAAACTATAAAGTAATACAAGAAAGGAAATATTATGAAAGTCAAATTAGTAGTTACTTGGCCCGGGAGAGAAGGAGTTGAGGTTGAGACAGAACAGGAAAGACTTCTGGAGTGGCTGGCAGAGCTCTAGTTCCAACCTGGGTAGGAGAAATTATTTTTGAAGTTACATGTGATAATTGTTAAATGTGTTAATAAATGCATTAACTGAGTATAGAACAGAAATTCTGTTCTTTTTTTTTTTTTTTTTTTTTTTTGACAGCTTAAAAAGTATCTTAAAGGGGGCCTGGTGGCACAATGATTAAGTGCTTGGCTGGTAACTAAGAGGCTAGCAGTTTGAACCTACCCAGCAGCTCTGTAGGAAGGAGAAAGACCTGGCAATCTGCTTCCCTAAAGATTACAGCCTAGAAAACCCTATGGGGCAGTTCTACTCTGGGTCAGTCTGAGTTGAAGTTGACTTGAAGGCACATAACAACAACAAAGATGCTTAAAAATTCAAGCGACACAATGACCTCCACTGAAAAAGTCATGATTGTGATATTTAATCAAGTGACTCCCAAAGTCATCTGAGTCTAGAAGAAAAAACATCACCTATTTAGTCCCTTGGAGCCCTGGTGGAGCAGTGGTTAAATGATAGGCTGCTAACCAAAAGGTCAGCAGTTCAAATCCACCAGCTGCTCCTTGGAAACCCTATGAGGCAGCTCTACTTTGTCCTATAGGGTTGCTGAGTCAGAATTGAATTGATGACAAAGGGTTTGGTTTCTTGCTTTTTTTTTTTTTGGTTTTACGTATTCCCTTAGGAAGGTCTTTTCCACCCTGGTCCCTATAAGGAGGGTCAGAAGGTACAGTCATACTCAACAAACCCAAATGCCTACAGGGCCTATGCAGAAAACATAAATGAGTGAAACTGGTATAAAATCTGATGACTGGCAGTAGCTTCAATTTTGGGTACAGATACGGAGTGTAAGGGAATTTGGCAAACTGGAGCTCACTAAAACCAAACCAAAACCAAACCCATCACCATCGAGTCGATTCCAACTCATACCGACCCTACAGGACAGAGTAGAACTGCCTCAGAGAGTTTCCAAGGAGCGTCTGGTAGATTTGAACTGCCAGCCTTCCGGTGAGCAACCATAGCTGTTAACCACTATGCCACCAGGGTTTCCACACTAGACTTCTTTAAAAAATCAGGGACAACTCTTCTCCAGAGTCTCTGGGTAGCGTGAACAGTTAAGCGCTTGACTACTAACCAAAAGGCTGGCAATTTGGGCCCACCCAGACACACCTCAGAAGGCCTGGTAATATGCTTCCAAAAGGTCATAGCTTTGAAAACCCTATGAGTGTAACTGTACTGTGCAACACACATGGCCACCATGAGTTAGAATCAACTCAATGGCAACTTCTTTTACTCTTCTCCAGCTTTTTTTCAGATATGGAGGGTAAGACCCAATTGTTGCCCAACTGTTTTTCAAGAGAATCTGGAACTTAGACATTTATGTGAAAGCTTCCCCCCTTTTTTATGTGTTCAAACGTAAAATACTATGTGGGCGAACACTGAAAGCCAAACTAAATATTGTGAGACCAGGTCCAGCCATTGCACTGCCAGTTCTGACACCTGTAGATAAGAATCCAGATCGAGGGTTTGCACAATTCCTCTGTGCCCTACCCCTACCCAGTCTCTACCCTACCTGCTTCCAATACACAGGTATATAAGGACAGTTTGTACCTGACTCCTAAACTGTTGAACATGCCTCAGGAAGACCTCTCCTGAAAGAAACTTTGCGACAACTTTTCTGAAAGCCTTTGAACGAGGGCAGCTCTTTCAAATCCGAATCCTTGTTAAATGTGTCCTGTGCCTGCCCTCGAGAGGACAAGAAGGGAACAACTAGATGGGAACGCATAAGATTTTTCATGCAGAAATGAGTTGTTATGAATTGAACTGTGTCCCACAAAATGTGTGTCAATTTGGTTAGGCCACGATTCCCAGTATTGCGTGGCTGGCCTCCATTTTGTGATCTGATATAATTACCCTATGTGTTGTAAATCGTAATCTCTATGATGTTAATGAGGCAGGACACAATCTACAGGTTGTATCTTGAGTCAATCTCTTTTAAGAGATAAAAGAGAGAAGTGACCAGAGATCTCCTACCACCAAGAAAGAAGAGCCAGGAGCAGGGTCTGTCCTTTGGACCTCGGGTCCCTGAGCTGAGAAGCTCCTAGACCGGAGGAAGATTGATGACAAGGACCAGAGCCAACAGAGAGAGAAAACCTTCCCCTAAAGCTGATGCCCTAAGTTTGGACTTCTAGCCTCCTAAACTGTAAGAGAATAAATTTATCTTTGTTAAAGCCATCCACTTGTGGTATTCTGCTACAGCAGCACTACATAACTAAGACAAGGGTCAATCTCTGTCCCCAGGGATGAACATCTGGACAATTTCTGAGCTTCCCAGCTTAGGCTTTTGGGTCATGCAAGAAGGGAAACTTCCATTCCCTCCAGCTTGCATTAGGGAGTACACGATGCAGCCCAGAAATGCTTCCACAGTACATGCAGGACCAGGGCGTTGCCAAGGCTCTCGTACCTCCATTTGCACTCAGGCTTTATATTATTACATTGTCTTATACTGAGTAACTCCAAAACCACATTCGCACAGCTGGTACCATTCATCACTGTACCCTTGAGTGTGAAAAGAGAATTTGAAATTATAGTACAAAATGGGCGAAAAACTCCTACTGTAAAATAGTATTATTATTTCCAGAAATCCCAAATTGTTATAATTATAATTTGGCTTTCACCCCAAAGAGGGGGGAATAAAAACCTAATATCCTGGGGATCCAAAATTTCCAGCTAGATTCCAGATGTCTCACAAGAAAATGTCTGTATTTTAAAGATAGATGTCTTATATGAGCAAATAATACTTGATTTTTCTGAAGCTTCATTAAAATAAACAAATGAGAAAAATTCATATTAACCTCCTAAATAGACCTTTGTTAGAAAATTCCATAAACCCTCCTTATCCCAGACGTAGATGTCAACATGAGTAAATTTTCTTAGCATGCTGTGTGGGCTTAGCAAAAGGATTCCAGCCTGAGGACCCAGGGCATTTCTGGGCATTCATAATCCAACTGGAATCTTTCATGCCTTTTGTGGAATTCCATAGGTAAGTAAGGCTTGCTGGTAAATTAGAGTTTCTTCCTGTTGCTATATTTTGTGGGGGATATACAAGTAGTTTTTTTTTTTTTTATATACAAGTAGTGGAGCCCTGGTAGCGCAGTGGTTAAGAGTTCGACTGCTAACCAAAAGATCAGCAGTTCAAATACACCAACCGCTCCCTGGAAACCCTACAGGTCATTTCTACTCTGTCCTATAGTGTCGCAATGATTTGGAACTGACTCGTTGGCACCTAATAACAACAATATAGTAGTACAGCCAGAATGCTCCTTAGAAGCAAGGATGGCAAGACTTCATCTCACATACTCTGGACATGTTATCACGAGGGATAGTCTCTTGAGAAGGACATCATCCTTGGTAAAGTAGAGGGTCATCAAAAAGAGAAAGACCCTCAAGGAGATAAACTGACACGGTGACTGCAACAACTGGCTTCAGCATAACAACAATTGTGAGGATGGCGCAGGACTGGGCAGTGTTTTGTTCTGCTGTACACAGCATTGCTGAGTAGGAACCAACTGGATGGCACCTAACAACAGCATATGAGTAATATAGTCATCTAAACGTTTGCCTTAAATACAGGCATGTATCACCCCAGAGTGCACGTACCTGAGCATATACTTTGTATCAGGCACTGTGTACAGGTTAGGGTTTCAAGGAGGAGCTCATAATCTAGTTACTTTCCTCCTGAGCATCGATTTCTCCTTCAGTAAAATGAGATGGGTCAGTGGTTTCTGAAGTCTCTTTTCGTAATTCTATAATGTGGTTTCCAAGGATTTTATAGCCAGATTCACAATGGCATCTGTCTCCTTTTTTTCAGATGAAATCTGAGCCATGAACGACATGCCTGGCCCTGTGGGACACAGGGAAGATGATGGCATAGTTCTCTGAGGTCAGGGCTTGTGTTGGCCTTCTTCAGCAGATGATGGAAGAAGTCAACCTTGCTGGGTTTAACTGTCATCAATACACCACACAATCTTGGAATAATTCTATGGGCCATCTTTCTCCCCTCACAAATTTTTATCTTGAGAGAAGACTTTAAGTCATTGACAATCTATGTTTTTAGATATGCTCTGTTGTTTCAGTTTAATTGGCCATCTTTGAAGATTTGTTTTTCCATTAGGACTTGAGTTGATAAGTGGAAGATGAAAGGATGAATGAATAAATGGTTTGTTGTTGTCCTTACGTGCTGTGGAGTTGATTGTGACTCATACTGACCCTATATGACAGAGTAGAACTGTCCCATAGGGTTTCCTATGCTATAACCTTTACAGGATCTAATTACCAGGTCTTTTCTCCTGTGGAGCTGATAGGTGAGTTCAAACCACTGACCTTTTGGTTAGCAGTTGAGTGCTTTACTATTGCCCCACCAGGGCTCTTGAATAAATGGGTAGGAAACAGTAAGAGATGAATGGGGAAAAGTATACATATAGGTAGGAAGGATGACTAGATAAACAGTGTGTAGAATGCTATAAAAGAAATTATATATCCTTGCATTGTTTAATTTTATTTATAATAAAGGCTTTATAAATTTGTTTCCATTTGTAAGGCTAAAAAGATGCTTGAGTTGTTCTTGTTAGGCACTGTGGAGTGAATTCTGACCCTATGTACAACAGAACAAAACACCGCCTGGTCCTGTGGCATCTTCACAATCCTTGCTATGTTTGAGCCCATTGTTGCATCTATTCTGTCAATCTACCTCCTTAAGGGTCTTCTTTTTCATAGACCCTCTATTTCACCAAGCATGATGCCCTTCTCCAGGAACTGGTCCCTCCTGGTTACATATCCGAAGTACACGAGACGAAGTCTCACCATCCTCGCTTCTAAGGAACATTCTGGCTGTACATCTTCCAAGAAAGATTTGTTAGTTTTTCTGGCAGGTCATTGCATATTCAATATTCTTCGCCAACACCTTAATTCAAAGGCATCAATTCTTTTTTGGTCTTCTTTACTCATTGTCCAGCTTCTACATGCATATGAGGTGATTGAAAATACCATAGCTTGGGTCAGGTGCACCTTAGTCCTCAAGGTGACACCTTGGCTTTTTAATGCATTGAAGAGGTCTTTTGCAGCAGATTTGTCTAACGCAACATGTTTGATTTCCTGACTGCTGCCTCCACGGCGTTGATTGTGGATCCAAGTAAAATGAAATCCTTGACAACTTCTGTCTTTTCTCTGTTTATCATAATATTGCTTTTCGATCCAGTCGTGAGAATTTTTGTTTTCTTTTTGTTTAGGTGTAATCCACACTGAAGGCTGTAATCCTTTATCTTTATCAGTAAGTGCTTCAAGTCCTCTTCATTTTCAGCAAACAAGGTTGTGGCATCAGCATATCACAGGTTGTTAACGAGTCTTCCTCCAATCCTGATGTTGCATTCTTCTTCATATAGCCCAGTTTCCTGGATTATTTGCTCAATTTACAGATTGAACAAATTTATCAAAAGGATACAACCTTGATGCACACCTTCTCTAATTTTAAACACGGTATCCCTTGTTCTGTTTGAACGACTGCCTCTTGGTCTATGTGCAGGTTACTCACGAGCACAATTAAGTGTTCTGGAATTCCCATTCTTCACAACGTTATCCATAATTTGTTATGATCTACACAGTTGAATGTCTTTGCAGAATCAATAAAACACGGGTAAACATCTTTCTGTTATTCTCTGCTTTCAGCCAGGATCCACCTGACATCAGCAATATTATCCCTTAAGGTCTTTTAAGCTGTTACTGTTGCATTCTCTGTTACTGCTGACATTCAAGAATTCAAAAATAGAAATTCCTCATGTTAATATCCCTATGTTCAACCATCTCAGTCTGGAAAGCGGCTGCAGTTTCTCTAATATTTTTTACCATTTTTACACAATGGTGAATTGTCATGTCTTTGAATCTAAAAATAACAATGTGATTTCTTAACCCTTACATTTCAGGAACTTTTTCCCTTATTGTTAAAATTGTTACACTTATATCAAAAGACATTTTTAGATCTTCTTAGGGAGTATTTCTTGTAGCCAATATATCAACCTACTATCAACTTCGAGGATACTAGCAAAAAGAATTTGACTTGACCTATCTCCAAAAGTGATTTTTTTATCTGTTTCCTTCAAAATAATTAATAAATCATTTATGAGGTTTGTGAGTCACTCTTACTTTGATAAGTAGCAGCTTTTACATTACTAGTCCTAGTTTTGAAATTTATGTATTCAATAGCGTTGTGAAGGGACTATTGATCAAAGAGGAATGACAAAAGAATACTGGTATAATTTTAAGAATAATACACAGATCTACGTGTTTGTCAGTTCGTCGTACTGTGGGGGCTTGTGTGCCGCTGTGATGCTGGAAGCTATGCCACCGGTATTCAGATATCAGCAGGGTCACCCATGGAGGACAGGTTTCAGCTGAGCTTCCAGACTAAGACAGACTAGGAAGAAGGGCCCGGCAGTCTACTTGTGAAAAGCATTAGCAAGTGAAAACCTTATGAATAGCAGCAGAACACTGTCTGATACAGTGCTGGAAGATGAGCCCCCCAGGTTGGAAGGCACTCAAACTAGAGTTGACCTTAATGACGTGGATGGAGTGAAGCTTTCCAGACCTTCATTTGCTGATGTGGCAAGACTCAAAATGAGAACAGCTGCAATCATCTATTAATAATTGGAACCTGGAATGTATGAAGTATGAATCCAGGAAAATTGGAAATCATCAAAAATGAAATGGAACGCATAAACATCAATATCCTAGGCATTAGTGAGCTGAAATGGACTGGTATTGGTCATTTTGAATCAGACAATCATACAGTCTACCATGCTGGGAATGACAACTCCAAGAGGAATGGTGTTGCATTCATCGTCAAAAAGAACATTTCAAGATCTATCCTGAAGTACAATGCTGTCAGTGATAGGATAATATGCATATGCCTACAAGGACGACCAGTTAATATGATTATTATTCAAATTTATGCACCAACCACTGGGGCAAAGATGAAGAAATACAAGATTTTTACCAGCTGCTGCAGTCTGAAATTGATCGAACATGCAATCAAGATGCATTGATAATTACTGGTGATTGGAATGTGAAAGTTGGACACAAAGAAGGAACAGTAGTTGGAAAATATGGCCTTCGTGATAGAAACAACGCTGGAGATCGAATGATAGAATTTTGCAAGGCCAACGACTTCTTCCTTGCAAATACCTTCTTTCACCAACATGAACAGCAGCTATACACATGGACCTCATGAGGTGGAACACACAGAAATCATATTGACTACATCTGTGGAAAGAGACGATGGAAAAGCTCAATATCATCAGTCAGGACAAGGCCAGGGGCTGACTGTGGGACAGACCATCAACTGCTCATATGCAAGTTCAAGCTGAAACTGAAAAAAATCAGAGCAAGTCCACGAGAGCCAAAATATGACCTTGAGTATATCCCACCTGAATTTAGAGACCATCTCAAGAATAGATTTGATGCATTGAACACTAGTGACTGAATACTAGTGACCAGATGGAATGACATCAACCCTGAAGAAAGCAAGAGGTCACTGAAAAGACAGGAAAGAAAGAAAAGACCAAGATGGATGTCAGAGGAGACTCTGAAACTTGCTCTTGAGCGTCGAGCAGCTAAAGCAAAAGGAAGAACTGATGAAGTAAAGAATTGAACAGAGGATTTCAAAGGGCCTCTCGAAAAGACAAAGTAAAGTATTATACTCACATGTGCAAAAAGCTGGAAATGGAAAACCAAATGGGAAGAACACGCTTGGCATTTCTCAAGCTGAAAGAACTGAAGAAAAAATTCAAGCCTCGAGTTGCAATAGTGAAGGATTCCATGGGAAAAATATTCAACGACGCAGGAAGCATCAAAAGAAGATGGAAGGAATACACAGAGTCATTATACCAAAAAGAATTAATCGATATTCAATCATTTCAAGAGGTGGCGTATGATGAGGAACCGATGGTACTAAAGGAAGAAGTCTAAGCTGCTCTGAAGGAATTGGCTAAAAACAAGGCTCCAGGAATTGATGGAATATCACTTGAGATGTTTCAACAAACAGATGCAGCACTGGGGGTGCTCACTCATCTATGCCAAGAAATATGGAAGACAGCTTCCTGGCCAACTGACTGGAAGAGATCTACATTTATGCCTATTCCCAAGAATGGTGATCCAACCAAATGTGGAAATTATAGAATATCATTAATATCACACGCAAGCAAAATTTTGCTGAAGATATTCAAAAACGGCTGCAGCAGTATATCAACAGGAAACTGTCAGAAATTCAGGCTGGTTTCAGAAGAGGATGTGGAACCAGGGATATCATTGCTGATGTCAGATGGATCCTGGCTGAAAGCAGAGAATACCAGAAGGATGTTTACCTGTGTTCTATTGGCTATGCAAGGGCATTCAACTGTGTGGATCATAAGAAACTATGGATAACACTGCGAAGAATGGGAATTCCAGAACACTTAATTGTGCTCATGAGGAACCTTTACATAGATCTAGAGGCAGTTGTTCGGACAGAACAAGGGGATACTGATAGGTTTAAAGTCAGGGAAGGTGTGTGTCAGGGTTGTATTCTTTCACCATACCTATTTAATCTGTATGCTGAACAAATAATCCGAGAAGCTGGACTATATGAAGAACAGGGCATCAGGATTGGAGGAAGACTCATTAACAACCTGCGTCATGCAGATGACACAACCTTGCTTGCTGAAAGTGAAGAGGACTTGAAGCACTTATTAATGAAGATCAAAGACCACAGCCTTCACTATGGATTACACCTCAACATAAAGAATACAAAAATCCTCACAACTGGACCAACGAGCAACATCATGATAAATGGAGAAAAGATTGAAGTTGTCAAGCATTTCATTTTGCTTGGATCCACAATCAACAGCTATGAAGGCAGCAGTCAAGAAATCAAAAGACGCGTCGCATTGGGCAAATCTGCTGCAAAGGACCTCTTCAAAGTGTTGAAGAGCAAAGATGTCACCTTGAAGACTAAGGTGCGCCTGACCCAAGCCATGGTATTTTCAATCACATCATATGCACGTGAAAACTGGACAATAAATAAGGAAGACCGAAGAAGAGTTGACGTCTTTGAATTGTGGTGTTGGTGAAGAATACTGAATATACCATGGACTACCAAAAGAATGAACAAATCTGTCTTGGAAGAAGTGCGGCCAGAATGCTCCCTAGAGGCAAAGATGGCGAGACTGCATCTTACATACTTTGGACATGTTGTCAGGAGGGATCAGTCCCTGGAGAAGGACATCATGCTTGGCAGAGTACAGGGTCACTGGAAAAGAGGAAGACCCTCAACCAGGTGGATTGACACAGTGGCTGCAACGATGAGCTCAAGCACAACAACGATTGTAAAAATGGCGCAGGACTAGGCAGTGTTTCGTTCTGTTGTGCACAGGGTCGCTATGAGTCGGAACCAACTCGACGGCACTTAACCACAACATACACAGATCTAACACTATCCCATGAATGGTGATAAGTATTTAGAGAATATATGTTGCCCCTGCTATCCAAAAGTAGAGTGTTCCTATGAAAGCTTTTATAAGCCAAAATGGCATAAAATGAGGCAATTACCATTACTGTATATGGGAAAATTTTTTTTAGCGTTCCCAGGCCCTACAAACAACCTACCAAATAACACATAAAACCTAAAATAACCCTAACATACAGTAAAGCAGGAATATGATAAATACACAGCGTATATAAAGTAGAAATAATGTATGTACAGTGCAGTTTCACAGACACTGTTCAAAGCTATGGCGGTTTGATGCTGAGTGTAGTTCCGGAGAGCTTGACCACGCCACTCTCACTGCTAGAGGTCCACGCTGCCTCTTCAACGGCTTGCTGCAATACAAATGCTGAACTCTATTTCACTTTTCGCCTTTATTCCTAAAAGCAAAAATCCTCTCCAGATTTCTTTTGTTTAGCAAAAACAGGTACTAATGTAGGTCTTTCATAAAGGCGACATAGCGTAAAGAGAAGTTTTGAAAACTGTACTAATTATACTGATAAAACTTACAGAAGAGCTGCCAGGAATTGCACTGTGTTTTACGTATTTGATCTCATTTAATTTCTTTCAATATATATTTATGTTTATTGATATATAATTAATATAGAATTCATTCTTTTATAATTATAATTCAGTGCTTTTTAGTATAGTCTCAAAACTGTGCAGCCAACTATCACCAATATCTAATTCCAGAATATTTTCATCACCCTCGAAAGGAACCTCATATGCTTTAGCAGTTGCTTCCCATTGCCAGTCCCTGGCAGCCACAATTCTCCTTCCTGTCTCTGTGGATTTGCCTAATCTGGGCATTTAATATAAACAGAATAAGGTAATATGTGGCTGTTTGTGTCCAGCTGCCTTCATTTAGCATAATATTTTTGAATTTGACCCATGTTATAGCATGTATCCATACTTCATTCCTTTCTATTGCAGAATTATATTCTATTGGATGGACATACCACATTTCGTTTATCCATTCAGGACTTGATAGGCACTTGGCTCCTACTTTCTTAGCTATTAATAATACTGCCATGAAAATTTATATACATTTTTATATGGACATATATTTTCGATGCTCTTAGGTATATACCTAGGAGTGGAATTGCTGGGTCATATGGTAACTATATATGTAATTTTTTGAAGAACTGCCAAACTGTTTTCCAAAGCAGTTATACCATTTTGCATCCCCACCAACAATGTACTGTTGTTGTTGTTAGGTGCCTTCAAGTCAATTCCAACTCACAGAACCTCTAGGTACAACAGAACGAAACACTGCCTGGTCCTGCACCATCTTCATAATCTTTGTTATGCCCGAGCTCATTGTTGCAGACACTGTGCCAATCCATTTCATTGAGGGTCTTCCTCTTTTTCATTGGCCCTCTACCAAGCATGATGTCCATCTCCAGGGACAAAGTATTAGGGTTCCAATTTCTCCACACCCTTACAAACACTTGTATCTCATGTAATTTTTATTTAATTTTCAAACAACCTATGAGATAGATGTAACTTCCTTTACCAGCAATGAGGAGGCTGAGGCTCAAATAGGTTAAGTAATCTGCTCAAATGTCACACGGGTAAAGCCAAGATTCAAAACAGAAATAAAGTCTGGTTTCTATCATTTGGATTATATTTCTTTCACACAAACACATCTGTTCCTTGAGTTTCATTTAATCTGAATGGTTAGTTTATACCTGAGTGGCCTGAGTGGGATCCCTGTTAACCCTATACTTTCTGGTTTAAGGCTCTGTCATGCAAGAGACTGAGCCTGGTGGTATCTCCTGAGTTTTGCCCAACTTATAACTACATAATCTCCCCACCAGTTGTTTTTGCTGTATTATTGATGAAATTTTCACACTTTGTTAAATGTTTAAAATCACATTTTTGAAATTATTATGAAAAAAGTCTAAATAAATGCAGAGATATTTCATGTTTAAGAATAGGAAGACTATTATTTATTTATAGCTTTAGGTGCGAGCAAATTAGTTTCTCCTTCAACAGTTAATATACAAATTGTTTTGTGACATTCATTGCAATCCCTGTAATGTGTCAACACTCTCCACTCTCCACTTCTCCACCCCAGGTTCCCCACTTCCATTCATCCCATTTTCCTGTCCCTTCCTGCCTTTCTGTCCTTTCCAGCTGGGACCAAGGATCATCGTTTTTCTCCCAAGTTCTTGGGCAGTCAGCGTTCACAGGGATTTCACGTCTAGGCCCAGATGTTTTTCTTATTGCTAAGGCATCCCTCAGCCTTGGACGCCAGCCCAGCCATGCCACTCCTGGCCCTGTACATTAGCCCGAGTCTATCCTGAACTCATCCCCAGCATGGTTGGGGGAAGAGCAAAGCAGACTCCATTAGGAGAGGATGCATATAGCTGAATAGCATTACCGGACACTCCAGTATCTGTCAGACCATTTAAGTTTAGTCTTTTTTTGTGCATTTGAATTTTGTTCTACGATTTTCTCCTTTTCTGTTCAGGACCCTCTATTATGATCCTTTAAGACCAGTTGGTGGTGGTAGCCAGGAACCATCTACCTGTTCTGGGCTCAGGCTGATGGAGATTGTGGTACTTGTGGTCCATTAGTCCTCTGGACTAACATTTCCCATGTGTCTTTGATTTTACTCATTCTCCTTTGCTTGGGATGGGATGGGACAAGTGGATATATCTTAGATGGCTACTTGCGAGCTTTTAAGATCCCAGATGCTACTCACCAAAGTCGGATGTAGAATAGTTTATGAACCATGGCATGCCAATTGAACTAGATGTCCCCAGAGACCATGGTCCCCACCCTAAACTCAGTAAGTAACTGGGTCCTTCAGGGTGTTTGGATGTGTGTATGAAGTTTCTATAACTTTGCCTTGGTCATGTTGTGCTGACATCCCCCTATAACATGTACTGTCTTTCCCTTCACAAAAGTTACCACTTATCTCTCTAGTTAGTAATTTCCCCTCCCCAACCCTCCCCTCCCTCATAACTATCAAAGATCGTTTCTTTCTATGTGTAAACCTCTTCTTGAGTTTTTACAATAGTGGTCTCATACAGTAGTTATCCTTTTGTGACTGACTTATTTCTCTTAACATAATGCCCTCCAGATTCATCCAGGTCATGAGATGTTTCCCAGATTCATCACTATTCTTTCTCATTGCTTAGTATTCCAATGTGTGTATGTACTATAATTTGTTTATCCATTCATCTGTTGATGTTGATGGACACTTAGGTTGTTTCCATCTTTTTGCTATTATGAACAATGCTGCAATGAACACGGATATGCATATATCTATTTGTGTGACGGCTTTTATTTCTCTAGGATATATTCCTAGGAGTGGAATTGCCGGGTCATATGGCATTTCTATTTCTAGCTTTTTAAGTAGGCTCCGTATCATTTTCCGTAGGGTTGTGCCATCTTACATTCCCACAAGCAGTGCAAAAGAGTTCCAATCTCCTCGCAACCTCTCCAACATTTGTTATTTTCTGTTTTTCTTTTTTAATTTACGCCAGTAATGTTGGAGTGAGATGGTATTTCGTTGTAGTTTTGATTTGCATTTCTCTAACACCTGATGATCACGAGCATTTCCTCATGTGTCTATGAGCCACCTGAATGTCTTCTTTGATGAAGAGTCTGTTCATATCCTTTGCCCATATTTTAATTGGATTATTTTTCTTTTTATCATTATGGTGTTGCAGTGTCTTATAGATTTTAGAGATTAGACCCTGTGGAATATGTCCTAGCCAATTTTTTCCCCCAGTCTGTGGGTTCCCTTTTTACTCTTTTGGCAAAGTCTTTTGATGAGCACAAGCTTTAGTTTTTAGGAGCTGCCAGTTATCTAGTTTATCTTCTGGGTTTGTGCATTGTTAGTTACAGTTTGTATCCTATTTACACCATATATTAAGGCATCTAGCATTGTCCCTATTTTTTCTTCCATGACCTTCATAGTTTTAGGCTTTATATTTAGGATTTTGATCCATTTTGAAATGGCTTTTGTGTATGCTGTGAGGTATGGGTCCTGTTTCATTTTTTTTCACAGATGGACATCTACTCTTGCCAGCATCATTTGTTAAAGAAACTGTCTTTTCCCCATTTAATGGACTTTGGGCCTTCGTCATAGATCAGCTGACCATTGGTGGATGAATTTACATCTAGGTTCTCAATTCTGCTCCATTGGTCTATGTGTCTGTCATTGTATGAGTAGCAGGATGCTTTCACTATCATGGCTGTACAGTAGATCCTAAGATCAGGTAGCATGAAGTTCTTCTTCAATAATGCTTTACTTATCTGGGGCCTCTTTTCTTTCCATATAAAGTTAATGACTGATTTTTCCATCTAGTTAAAGAATGCTGCTGGTATTTGAATTGGGATTGTTTTATATTTGTAGATCACTTTGGCTAGGATTGACGTTTTTACAATGTTGAGTCCTCCTATTCATGAGTATGGTATTTTTTTCCATTTATGTAGGTCTCTTCTGTTTTCTTGCAGTAGTGTTTTATATTTTTCTTTGTATAGGTCTTTTACATCCCTGGTAGCTTTATTCCTAAGTGTTTTATTTTACTGACTGCCAAAAGCATGAACAAATCTGTCTTGGAAGAAGTACAGCCAGAATGTTCCTTAGAAGGAAGAATGGCGAGATTTTGTCTCATATACTTTGGACATGTTATCACCAGGAATCAGTCCCTGGAGAAGGACATCATGCTTTGTAGAGGGTCAGCAAAAAGGAGGAAGATCTTCAATGAGATGAATTGACACAGCAGCTGCAACAGTGGGCTCAAGCATAACAATGATTGGGAGGATGGCGCAGAACCGGAAAGTGTTTCATTCTGTCATACATAGGGTCTCCATGAGACAGAACTGACTTGATGACACCTGACAACAATTTTATTAGGTGCTATTTTTTATTATAAATGGTGGAGCCCTGGTAGCGCAGTGGTTGACAACTCAGCTGCTAATCAAAAAGTCAGCAGTTGAAATCCACCACCTGCTCCTTGAAAAGCCTACAGGGCAGTTCTACTCTGTGCTATAGGATTGCTACGAGTCAGAATCAACTCGAGAGCAACACGTTTGGTTTTATTATAAAAGGTGTTATTTTCCTGATTTCCTTTTTGAAGTTCTCTTTCTGGGTGCATAGAAATCCAACTGATGTTTGTATGTTGAACTTGTATCCTGCTACTGTGCTGAATCTATTACTTCTAGTAGTTTTCTTGTGGGATCTTTAGGCTTCTCTATGTATAGTATCATCTGCAAATAGGGACAGTTTTACTTCTTCTTTAACAATTTGGATGACCTTTATTTCTTTTTCTTGCCTTTTTGCACTAGCTAGGACTTCCAGCACAATGTTAAATAGGAGTGGTGATAAAGGGCATCTTTGTCTTGTTCCAGTTCTCAGTGGAAATATGTTCAGCCTCTCACCATTGAGAATAATGTTAGTTTGGTTTTGTATAGATGCCATTTATTGTGTTGAGAAACTTCCCTTCTATTCCTACTTTATTTAGAGTTTTTTTTTTTTAATCAGGAATGGGGTGTTAGACTTTTTCAAATGCCCTTTCTGCATTGATTTAGATGACTGTGTCATTCTTCTGTTCTATTTATGTGGTGGATTATGTTGATTGATTTTTTTAAAACTAATTTTTATTGTGCTTTAAGTGAAAGTTTACAAATCAAGTCAGTTTGTCACATATAAGCTTATATACACCTTACTCCATACTCCCACTTACTCTCCCCCTAATGAGTCAGCCCACTCCCTCCTTCCAGTCTCTCCTTTTGTGACAGTTTTGCCAGTTTCTAACCCTCTCTTCCCTCCCATTTCCCCTTAAGATAGGAGATGCCAATACAGTCTCAAGTGTCCACCTGACACAAGTAGGTCGCTCTTCATCAGCATCTCTCTCCAACCCATTGTCCAGTCCCTTCCATGTCTGATGAGTTGTCTTCGGGAATGGTTCCTGTCCTGGGCCAACAGAAGGTTTGGGGACCATGACCGCCGGGAATCTTCTAGTCTCAGTCAGACCATTAAGTCTGGTCTTTTTATGAGAATTTGGGGTCTGCATCCCACTGTTCTCCTGTTCCTTCAAGGGTTCTCTGTTGTGCTCCCTGTCAGGGCAGTCATTGGTTGTGGCCAGGCACCATCTCGTTCTTCTGGTCTCAGGATGATGTAAGTCCCTGGTTCATGTGGCCCTTTCTGTCTCTTGGGCTCATAGTTATTGTGTAGCCTTGGTGTTCTTCAATCTCCTTTGATCCAGGTGGGTTGAGACCAATTGATGCATCTTAGATGGCCCTTGTTAGCATTTAAGACCCCAGACGCCACACTTCAAAGCGGAATGCAGAATGTTTTCATAATAGATTTATTTTGCCAGTTGACTAGACGTCCCCTTAAGCCATAGTCCCCAAACCCACATCCTTGCTCCGCTGACCTTCAAAGCATTCAGTTTATCCCGGAAACTTCTTTGCTTTTGGTCCAGTCCAGTTCAGCTGACCTTCCGTGTATTGAGTATTATCCTCCCCTTCACCTAAAGTAGTTCTTATCTACTAACTAATCAGTAAATAACCCTCTCCCACCCTTCCGCCCTCACCCTCTCGTAACCACAGAAGTATGTGTTCTTCTCAGTTTATTCTATTTCTCAAGATCTTATAATAGTGGTCTTATATAATATTTGTCCTTTTGAATCTGACTAATTTCGCTCAGCATAATGCCTTCCAGGTTCCTCCATGTTGTGAAATGTTTCACAGATTCGTCACTGTTCTTTATCGATGCATAGTATTCCATTGTGTGAATATACCATAACTTATTTAACCATTCATCCGTTGATGGACATCTTGGTTGCTTCCAGGTTTTTGCTATTGTAAACAGAGCTGCAATAACATGGGTGTGCATATATCTGTTCGTGTGAAGGCTCTTATTTCTCTAGGGTATATTCCGAGGAGTGGGATTTCTGGGTTGTATGGTAGTTCTATTTCTAACTATTTAAGATAACGCCAGATAGATTTCCAAAGTGGTTGTACCATTTTACATTCCCACCAGCAGTGTATAAGAGTTCCAATCTCTCCGCAGCCTCTCCAACATTTATTATTTTGTGTTTTTTGGATTAATGCCAGCCTTGTTGGTGTGAGATGGCATCTCATCGTAGTTTTAATTTGCATTTCTCTAATGGCTAATGATCGGGAGCATTTTCTCATTTATCTGTTAGTTGCCTGAATATCTTCTTTAGTGAAGTACGTGTTCATATCCTTTGCCCACTTCTTAATTGGGTTGTTTGTCTTTTTGTGGTTGAGTTTTAACAGAATCATATAGATTTTAGAGATCAGGCGCTGGTCGGAGATGTCATAGCTGAAAATTTTTTCCCAATCTGTAGGTGGTCTTTTTACTCTTTTGGTGAAGTCTTTAGATGAGCATAGATGTTGGATTTTTAGGAGCTCGCATTTATCTGGTTTCTCTTCGTCATTTTTGGTAATGTTTTGTATTCTGTTTATGCCTTGTATTAGGGTTCCTAACGTTGCCCCTGTTTTTTCTTCCATGCTCTTTATCGTTTCAGTCTTTATGTTTAGGTCTTTGATCCACTTGGAGTTAGTTTTTGTGCAGCGTGTGAGGTGTGGGTCCTGTTTCATTTTTTTTGCAAATGGATATCCACTTATGCCAGCACCATTTGTTAAAAAGACTATCTTTTCCCCAGTTAACTGACACTGGGCCTTTGTCAAATATCAGCTGCTCTTTTTTTTTTTTTCATATGTGGATGGATTTATATCTGGGTTCTCAATTCTGTTCCATTGGTCTACGTGCCTGTTGTTGCACCAGTACCAGGCTGTTTTGACTACTGTGGCTGTATAATATGTTCTAAAATCAGGTAGCATGAGGCCTCCCACTTTCTTCTTCTTTTTCAGTAATGCTTTACTTATCCGGGGCTTCTTTCCCTTCCATATGAAGTTGGTAATGTGTTTCTCCATCACATTAAAAAATGTCATTGGAATTTGGATCGGAAGTGCATTGTATGTATAGATGGCTTTTGGTAGAATAGGCGTTTTTACTATGTTAAGTCTTCCTATCCATGAGCAAGGTATGTTGTTCCACTTACGTAGATCCTTTTTAGTTTCTTGCACTAGTACTTTGTAATTTTCTTTGTAAAGGTCTTTTACATCCTTGGTAAGATTTATTCCTAAGTATTTTATCTTCTTGGGGGCTACTGTGAATGGCATTGACTTGGTGATTTCCTCTTCGATGTTCTTTTTGTTGATGTAGAGGAATCCAAGTGATTTTTGTATGTTTATCTTACAACCTGAGACTCTGCCAAACTCTTCTATTAGTTTCAGCAGTTTTCTGGAGAATTCCTTAGGGCTTTCTGTGTATAAGATCATGTCATCTGCAAATAGAGATAATTTTACTTCTTCCTTGCCAATCCTGTTGCCCTTTATTCCTTTGTCTAGCCTAATTGCTCTGGCTAGGACCTATAGCACAATGTTGAATAAGAGCGGTGATAAAGGGCATCCTTGTCTGGTTCCCGTTCTCAAGGGAAACGCTTTCAGGCTCTCTCCATTTAGGGTGATGCTGGCTGTTGGCTTTGTATAGATGCCCTTTATTATGTTGAGGAATTTTCCTTCAATTCCTATTTTGCTGAGTTTTTATCATGAATGGGTGTTGGACTTTGTCAAATGTCTTTTCTGCATCAATTGATAAGATCATGTGGTTTTTGTCTTTTGTTTTATTTATATGGTGGATTACATTAATGGTTTTTCTAATATTAAACCAGCCTTGCATATTTTTTTTTTGCATACCTGGTATAAATCCCACTTGGTCGTGGTGGATTACTTTTTTGATATGTTGTTGATTTCTATTGACTAGAATTTTGTTGAGGATTTTTGCGTCTATGTTCATGGGGGCTATAGGTCTGTAATTTTCTTTTTTTGTGCTGTCTTTACCTGGTTTTGGTATCAGGGATATGGTGGCTTCATAAAATGAGTTAGGTAGTATTCCATCATTTTTTATGCTTTGAAATACCTTTAGTAGCAGTGGTGTTAACTCTTCTCTGAAAGTTTGGTAGAACTCTGCAGTGAAGCCGTCGGGCCAGGGTCTTTTTTTGTTGGGAGTTTTTTGATTACCTTTTCAATCTCTTTTTTTGTTATGGGTCTATTTAGTTGTTCTACTTCTGATTGTGTTAGTTTAGGTAGGTAGTGTGTTTCTAGGAATTCATCCATTTCTTCTAGGCTTGCAAATTTGTTAGAGTAGAATTTCTCATAATAATCTGATATGATTCTTTTAATTTCAGTTGGGTCTGTTGTGATATGGCCCATCTTATTTCTTATTCAGCTTATTTGTTTCCTTTCCTATATTTCTTTAGTCAGTCTGGCCAATGGTTTATCAATTTTGTTAATTTTTTCAAAGAACCAGCTTTTGGCTTTGTTAATTCTCTCAATTATTTTTCTGTTCTCCAATTCATTTAGTTCAGCTCTAATTTTTACTATTTGTTTTCTTCTGGTGCCTGATGGATTCTTTTGTTGCTCGCTTTCTATTTGTTCAAGTTGTAGGGACAGTTCTCTGATTTTGGCTCTTTCTTCTTTATGTATGTCTGCATTTACCGATACAAATTGGCCTCTGAGCACTGCTTTTGCTGTGTCCCAGAGGTTTTGGTAGGAAGTGTTTTCATTCTTGTTGCATTCTATGAATTTCTTTAATCCCTCCTTAATGTCTTCTATAACCCAGTCTTTTTTGAGCAGGGTATTGTTCATTTTCCAAGTATTTGATTTCTTTTCCCTGATTTTTCTGTTATTGATTTCCACTTTTATGGCCTTGTGGTCTGAGAAGATGCTTTGTAATATTTCGATGTTTTGGATTCTGCATAGGTTTCTTTTATGATCTAATATGTGGACTATTCTAGAGAATGTTCCATGTCCACTGGAAAAAAAAGTATACTTTGAAGCTGTTGGGTGGAGAGTTCTGTATAAGTCTATGAGGTCAAGTTAGTTGATTGTAGCAATTAGGTCTTCTGTGTCTCTATTGAGCTTCTTACTGGAAGTCCTGTCCTCCGAAAGTGGTGTATTGAAGTCTCCTACTATAATTGTGGAGGTGTCTATCTCACTTTTCAGTTCTGTTAAATTTTGTTTTATGTATCTTGCAGCCCTGTCATTGGGTGCATAAATATTTAATATGGTTATATCTTCCTGGTCTATTGTCCCTTTAATCATTATGTAGTGTCCTTCTTTATCCTTTGTGCTGGATTTAACTTTAAAGTCTATTTTGTAAGAAATTAATATTGCTATTCCTGCTCTTTTTTGCTTGTTGTTTGCTTGATATATTTTTTTCCATCCTTTGAGTTTTAGTTTGTTTGTGTCTCTAAGTCTAAGGTGTGTCTCTTGTAGGCAGCATATAGATGTTTCGTGTTTCTTTATCCAGTCTGAGACTCTCTGTCTCATTATTGGTGCATTTAGTCCATTTACATTCAGCATAATTATAGATAAGTATGTGTTTAGTGCTGTCGTTTTGATGCCTTTTTGTGTGTGTTGTTGACAATTTCATTTTTCCACTTACTTTTTTGTGCTGAGATGTTTTTCTTTGTAAATTGTGTGTTCCTCATTTTCATAGCGGTTGAATTTATGTTAGCTGAGTCGTTATGTTTTTCTTGGTTTTTATTCTGAGTTATGGAGCTGTTATACCTCTTTGTGGTTACCTTAATATTTACCCCGATTTTTCTAAGTAAAAACCTAACTTGGATTGTCCTGTATCGCCTTGTTTCCCTCTCCATATGGCAGTTCTATGCCTCCTGTATTTAGTCCCTCTTTTTGATTATTGTGATCTTTTACATATTGACTTCAATGATTCCCTGTTTTGAGCATTTTTTTCTTTTTAAAATTAATCTTAATTTGTTTTTGTGATTTCCCTAATTGAGTTGATATCAGGATGTTCTGTTCTGTGACCTTGTGTTGTGTTGGTATCTGATATTACTGATTTTCTGACCAAACAATTTCCTTTAGTATTTCTTGTAGCTTTGGTTTGGTTTTTGCAAATTCTCTAAGCTTGTGTTTATCTGTAAATGTTTTAATTTCACCTTCATATTTAAGAGAGAGTTTTGCTGGATATATGATCCTTGGCTGGCAGTTTTTCTCCTTCAGCGCTCTATATATGTCATCCCATTGCCTTCTTGACTCCATGGTTTCGGTTTCTGCTGAGTAGTCTGATTCTCCTTTGTAGGAGACCTTTCTTTTATCCCTGGCTGCTTTTATAATTTTCTCTTTATCTTTGGTTTTGGCAAGTTTGATGATAATATGTGTTGGTGATTTTCTTTTTAGATCAATCTTATATGGGGTTCGATGAGCATCTTGGATAGATATCCTTTCGTCTTTCATGATGTCAGGGAAGTTTTCTGCCAACAGATCTTCAACTATTCTCTCTGTATTTTCTGTTATCCCTC
The DNA here is from genome assembly GCF_030014295.1 of Loxodonta africana. Lineage (NCBI taxonomy): Eukaryota > Metazoa > Chordata > Mammalia > Proboscidea > Elephantidae > Loxodonta > Loxodonta africana. Next base: position 30,746,096 of record NC_087353.1, on the reverse strand, counting down.
CCTGTTCTGGAACTCCAATCACATGCAAGTTATTCTTCTTGATAGAGTCCCACATGATTCTTAGGGTTTCTTCATTTTCTAAAATTCTTTTATCTGATTTTTTTCAGCTATATTGGTGTCAATTCCTTATCCTCCAGCTCCCCCACTCTGCATTTCAATTGCTCGATTCTCCTCCTCTGACTTCCTATTGAGTTGTCTAATTCTGTAATTTTACTGTTAATCTTTTGGATTTCTGAATTCTGTCTCTCTATGGATTCTTGCAGCTTATTAATTTTTCTGCTATGTTCTTGAATAATCTTTTTGATTTCTTCAACTGCTTTATCAGTGTGTTCCTTGGCTTTTTCTATAGATTGCCTTATTTCATTTATGAGGTCATCCCTGATGTCTTGAAGCATTCTGTAACTTAGTTTTTTATATTTGCATCTGGCAATCCCAGGATTGTATCTTCATTTGGGAAAGACTTTGATTCTTTAGTTTGGGGAGTTCTAGAAGCAGTCATGGTCTGCTTCTTTATGTGGTTTGATAGCGACTGCTGTCTCCGAGACATCTATAAGATATTGTAGTGATTTATTTTATATTTGCTCACTGAGTCTTCTCTTGTTTTGTTTTCTTTCAATATACGTAGATGGGCTACTAGATTGCGCTCTCTTGATTGTTGTAGCCCTTGAATCACTTATGTCCTATTACCAGCTGGTTTGGGCTGTTACCAGATATATAAGCCTAAGAGTCCATTCACCATTCTTGAGTGGAATCTGATTTTGGGTCACCAAGTGTGTGGTGCAGACTGTCACCTATCCACCTAGAGGAGTAGTGGTGATAGTTGTGTGCACCAGATTCTAGTAGCAGCAGGGGGTCACACTCCAGGGGGGCAGGATGCTGGCAGGCTTCCCCCAAGTGCCAGTGAGGTAGGTGTGTCTCTATTCCTAAAGCACTTTGGTGGGTGGGCTCTGCAGCTGTACCTTAGACATCCAATGCAAGTACCTCTACAGATTGGTAGGTATCACCACCCTTAGACCCCTAAGGCAGGAGGCTAGGTGGTCTGGGGGGAGCTTCAGCCCTCAGTTCCCTGTTGTGGGTCAGTGAGGGCTCTGTTGAATACGCAGAGAAATCAGACCTGGGAAACTTGTCTTTCCAGTAACCCGCTAAAACAATTACAGTCAGATCCCTATCAGAATTGCCTTTGCATTATAATAGCCACCTTGTTCCCTGTGGGGATGAAAGCCCAAGACTGTGGATCTCATATGCTTGGCTGGAGCTGGTTCTGTATTTTTAGTCCAATTTCGGGAAGTCGGAAGGATTTTTGGTCCCTGGGTTTTCGTAGCTGCTTCTCTCAGGCCAGGAGAATGGGTTAGGAAAAGACCAAAAAAAAAAAAAAAAACCACAGCACACTTCATTCTCTGGCTCAGGAAATTCCAATGTTAATGAAGCTGCTTGGGAAGGGGAGGGGAGGGATCAGATAGATAGGAAGGAGTAGCACCCCCGGAATATAGATAAAGTTACTTATCTTGCTTGGTGATGACTGTTTTATCTGAGATTCCCGAGGGGTGTGTAGCGTGCGTGTAGTTGGCTGGGTTGAGATTGACCTTGAGGGTCAGGCCCGCATCCTGTGCTTGTGCTGTTTCAGACGCCGTGGTCAGTTCCTCCACTCCCAGTCCAAAGCCCAGTAGCAAGGTTCCCTGGCTGGGACGCCGCACTCCAGGCTCCAAAACCAGTCGCTGCCTCCTGCTGACTTCTCCTCCTGTCAGCCATGTCGCTGCGCTGCCTGCGTGCACTGGCTGGGCTTCCCCCGAGGTCACTTCTGGAGGCTAGGGCTGTGTCCCATGTTTGTGCCATCTCAGGATGCTGTGCTCAGCTCCCCTGTGCCCAGTCCAAAGCCCAGCGCCAAGGTTTTCTGACTGGGACGCTGGCTCCAGGCTCCTAAAGCAGTCGTTGCTTCCCTGTGGTTGCTCGTTCTCAGTCTCTGTCACTTGGGTCTACTCTTTAGATCTGTGTTTGATGGTCAGGGTGCGTAGATTGTCACGTACGTGATCAAGTCACTTGTTTTTCCAAGTCTTTGTTGCAAGAGGGATTCGAGGTAGCTTCTACCTAGTCAGCCATCTTGGCCCCACCTCCTGTTGATTGATTTTTTAATGTTGAACCATCCTTGAACACCTGGTGTGAATCCCACTTGGTCGTGGTTTATTATTTTTTTGATATGATGCTCAATTCTATTGGCTAGAATTTTGCTGAGGATTTTTGTATCTATATTCATGAGAGATATTGGTCTGTAATTTTCTTTTCTTGTGGTGTCTTTGCCTGGCTTTGGTATCAGAGTTATGCTGGCTTCGTAGAATGAATTTGGGAGTAATCCTTCCTCTTGTATGCCCTGAAATAGTTTCAGTAGTACTGGTGTGAGCTCTCCTCTGAATGTTTGGTAGAATTCTCCAGTGAAGCCATCTAGGACAGGGTACTTTTTTGTAGGGAGTTTTTTTTGTTTGTTTGTTTGCTTGTTTTTTTACTTTTTCAATCTCTTCTCTTGTTAAGGATCTGTTCAGAATTTCTACCTCATTTTATGTTAGTTCAGGTAGACAGTGTGTTTCCAGAAATTTGTCCATTTCCTCTAGGGTTTCAAATTTCTTGGAGTATAGTTTTTCATAGTATTCCATTATGTTTCTTTTTATTTCAGTTGCATCTGTTGTAATGTCCCCCATCTCATTTCTTATTTGTGTTATTTTCTTTCTCTCCTGTTTTTCTTTTGTCAGCGTTGCCAGTGGTTTGTCAATTTTGTCGATCCTTTCAAAGACCCAACTTTAGGTCTTGTTTATTCTTTCTATTGTTTTTCTGTTCTCTATTTTTTTCTGCTGTGATCTTTATGATTTCCTTTCTTTTGGTGACTGCGAGATTCTTTTGCTATTCTCTATTTGTTCATGTTGTAGGGTTAACATTTTGATTTTGACCCTTTCTTCTTTTTTCACTTATTGGTATAAATTGACATCTGAACACTGCCTTTGCTATGTCCCAAAGGTTTTGGTATGATGTGTTTTCATTCTGAATTGATTCTAGGAATTTTTTTTTTTTTTTTCATATTTGATTGCTTCTATTACACAGTGTTTTTCAAGCAAGGTATTATTCAGTTTCCAAGTTTTTGATTGTGGCCTTTAGAATTTCTGTATCTTTGTTGAGATTTTGGTTTTTTTTTTCTAGATGTTCTGTCTTTTACCAAGAATGCTGTGTTGAAGCCTCCTAGTATTATTGTGGAACTGTCTATTTCTCTTTTTGGTGCTGTTAGAATTTGTTCTATGTATATTGGAACTCTGTTCTTGGGTGCAGTTATTAAGGTTATGTTTTCTTGATGGATTGTCCCTTTAACATTACGTAATGTCTCTTTCCTTGTCTCTTATGGTGGATTTTGCCTTAAAGTCTCTTTTATCTGATATTATTAGTATTGCCACTCCTGCTTTTTGTTGTTGTTGTTGTTGATATATTTTCCATCCTTTGATTTTTAATATATTTATGTCTTTCTATCTAAGGCGTGTCTCTTGTTGACAGCACATTGTTTCTTTTTTAAAAAACCATCCTGTCACTCTCTGTCTCTTTACGGGTACATTTAAGCCATTTACATTCAGCGTGATTATTGATAGCTGTGAATTTACTGATGTCTTTTTGTTGCGTTTTTTTATGGTGCTTACATTTTCTTTGTTCCACTTACTTTCCTGGCTGGGTTCCTTTTGTTTGTGGAATTTCTTTTTATTTCTTTCATTATTATAGATTTTGTGTTTATTGAGATTTTATGTTTTTATTCTTTTCTTTCTTTTGATGAGTAAGTTTGTTAATTATCCTTGAGGTTACAGTGAAATTTACACTTATTGTCCTAAGTTTAAACCAGTCATTTATTACTAGATATCACCATGATTTCCTCCCCATTTGAAAGTTTTATACCTACACTGTTTATTCCACCTTTTATTGTTTTGCTGTTGTCATCATTTATAGATTAACATCTCTGGTCTCCTGTTTTAAATCCTTTAGTTTTGTTTTATCATTGAGAGTTCTTCACCTGTGTATCTGGCTGATGCTGTTCTTTGCCCTAGCCTCAGGTTATTGTCTGATGTTGTTGGGTTTCTAACTGAAGGTCTCCTTTTAATATTTCTTGTAAATATGGTTTCTTTTTTACAAATTCCCTTAATATTTGTTTACCTGGAAATGTCCTAATTTCATCATTGTATTTGAGAGAGTTGCAGGATATATTGTTCTTGGTTGACTTTTTTTTTTCTTTCAAGATTTTATATATGTCATCCCATTGCCTTCTTGCCTGCATAGTTTCTCCAGAATAATCAGAGCTTAGGCTTATTGTTTCCCCTTCGTAAGTGACTTTTAATTTTCTTGAGCTGCTCTTAGGATTCTTTCTCTTTGGTTTTGGCAAATATGACTATGATACATTGTGCTGATTTCTTTTTGGGGACTATCCTATCTGCAGCTCATTGAGCTTCTTGGTTGGTTAGCTTTTTGCCTTTCATATTAGGAAAGTTTTCTGCCAGCAAATCTTCAACAAGACTGTCTGTGCTATCCATTTTCTTCCCTGCTCTGGAACTCTGATCATGTGCAAATTTTTCCTCTTGATGGTGTCCCACATAATTCTTAGATTTTCTTCATTCTTTTCTCTGAGTTTTCCTGAAAGTAGCAACCGTGTAATTGTCTTCAGTTTCATTGATTCTGTATTCCACTGTTTCAAATTTGCTCCTAAAACCTTCTATTGAGTTGTCCATTTCTGAAATTTTGTTGTTTATCTTTTGGATTTCTAGTTGCTGTTTTTGTATGATTTCTAATTGTTTATTTTGACATTTTGTTCTTATCTTATTTTCTTGAGTTTTTCTATTGCGTTTTCTGTTTCCTTGATTTTATTTATATTTTCCTTGATTTTGTCTGTTTTCCATGATTTTGTCTATTTTTTCCTTGGTTTTAAAAAAAAAAAAATTTTTTTTTTTTTTTGTCTGTGTTTTCCTTGATCTCTTTCCTAAACTCTTGGAAAGCCCTAAATATTAGTCTTTTGAATTACATATCAGGTAGTTCCACTGCCTTTTCTTCTGCTGGAAGGTCATCGAGTCTTTATTTTGGTCACTTGCTGGAACCATCTTGTCCTGCTTTTTTTAATATGTTTTGATATTGCCTGCTATCCCCTAGACAGTCAGGTATTATTTTCTTTATTTATTGATTGTGTGTTTGTTTTGTCCTGCTTATTTGCTTTGTTTTGATATGTCTAGGCAGGAGGGCTGGGAGTCTTTTGTTGCTTTCTCTTCTGTAGGCACAACAAATCTCACCAGCTTGTCTGGATGGGCAGGGAAGGTTGCTCAGCCATAATGCAGTGGGACAAGGCCAGTGGGCAGGGAGGGCATGGGGCATGGACATTCAGCTGAGGGGCATCTGTACAGGGCTGATGGAAAGGGAGGGAAACAAGGCTGGGTTGCTTGGCTGTGGCATAATGGGACCAGCCTGAGGGGGAAGGTACAGCCTGAGGGGAAAGGGACAGAGGGTCAGTTCACTTGGCTACAGCACAGCAGGCTGGAGCCCACTGGGGCAAGGGGAACAAGGCCTGGTTGCATGGCTGTGGCACAGTGGAGCAGAGCTGGTGGGGAGAGAAGGTTATGGGCCAGGATGCTCAGCTGTGTGGCAGCAGATTGGGAGAGGTGCAGGCTGGGTGGCTCAGCTGTGGTGCAGCAGGGTTGAGCCAGAGGGGAGGAGGGGGCACTGGTCAGGTCACCTAGCTGTGGTGCAGTGGAGCAGAACTGACAGAGAGAGAGGGCTGAAGTCTGGACACTCTGCTTTGGGGCAGCAGGGAGGAGGCAGCGAGAAAAGAGGGGATATGGGGCCAGGTCACCCAGCTGTGGCACACTGGGGTGAAGCTGGCATGGTGGGAGAAGCACTGGCCAAGACCTTCAGCTGCAGGGCAGGATGGTACTGGCAAGGAGGAAGGGGGCATGGGTACAGGGCCAAGTCACCCGGCTGCAGTGCAACAGTGCTGAGTCAGCGGGGGAAAGAGGGGCTGGGATGTGACACTTAGCTGCTGGTCAGCTGGGCAGAGATGGTGGGGAGGGAGGGACATGGGCTCAGGCATTCAGCTGCAGGGAAGTGGGGTGGTGATGGTGGAGAGGAAGGGGGCATGGGTACAAGGCCGGTTGCCTGGCGGCAGCATAGTAGCTTGGAGACAGTAGAGGGGGAGAGGGTGCAGGTCCAGGTCACTCGCTGTGATGCAGCCAGACTGGCTGGTAGGGAAAGAGTTGTGTCTGGTGGGAAGAAAGAGGCACGAGGGGAGGCTGAAGGAGGGCTGAGGGGTCTAGACTGGGGGGAAGAGCTTGCACTGTGGTCCCTGACAGTCTGAGTTCTTGGGGTAGGGTGGTTCTTGCCACTGCTCACCGGGAAGGTAGGGGCTGTAGGAGCATGCTCCTCTGGTTGCTCTGTGAGAGTGTCTGGCATTTCCTTTAGCTGCAGCCAGCAAATGGGACCGTACATCACTCTGGGTGTATCCACAACATTCCTTTTTCTTCTCTTGGGAGTTCTGTGAAAGTGCCTTAATCTGTGTTCCTCATGTGGAGTTTTTGGCTTTATCTCAAGATGGCAGCACTGTGCTGTGCTGGTCAGCAGGGGACCTCCACTCTGTATCTATATTTGTTGGCTGTTTTTGATCAGTTTCTTCTTCTCAGTGGCTTCCGATCTAATACTTTATCCTTTCATTAAAAGTTCAGAGTTCCAGGATTGATGTCTGTGTCTGTTCTACTTGGTTTTTCAAGTCTTTGTTGCAGGATGATGGCTTGGTGTATCTGACTAGTCCACCATCTTGACTCCACCTCCCAAGACTTAATATTAAGATGTCAAATTTTCCCAGCTTTATCTATAAACTCAACACAATCCCAATCAAAACCCCAGAAAGTTATTTTTTGTCATTCAAAAACTGTTTCTAAAGTTTATACAGAAAGGCAAAAGAACCAAGTGGCCTACACAATACTGAAAAGCAGAGTTGGAGAACTGTAACTACCCAACATCAAGACTTAATATAAAGCTACAATGATCAAGACAGTGCGATATTGGTGAAGCAATAGATAAACAGATCAGTGGAACAGAATAGAAAGTCCAGAAATAGACCCACAAATCTAGTCAGCTGATGTTTGACAAAAGAACAAAGGTAATTCACTGGAGGAAGTTGTCTTTTCAACAAATAGTGCTGGAATAACTGCATATCCAAATGCAAAAAAAAAAGAAGACATATTTTCACAAAAGAAAACTGAAGATGAGTCATAGAAATAAATACATAGTACAAAACTCTACAACCTCTAAGAGGTAATATAGGAGAAAATTTAAGTGGCCTTGGGTTTAACAATGATTTTGTAGATAAAACACCAGACGCATGATCCATTAAAAAAAAAAGACAAGTTAGAGTTTATTAAAATAAAAAACTTTTGGGAGGCAGAGCCAAGATGGCAAAATAGACAGACGCTTCTGGCGAGCCCTCTTTACAACAAAGATCCGAAAAAACAAGTGAAACATGTATATTTATGATAAGCTAGGAGCCCTGAACATGAAAGGCAAGCTTAGAAAATGAACTGAGGGGCAGGGAGAGGAAGAGACGTTTCAGAAGTGGAGAGGAGTTACCAGACCTGAATTGCAGGGAACCCTCAGGCACTATTCTGGGAGCAGTGCGGGCAGGCTGGTACTAGCATTCAGCCACAACTTCCTCAGGGAGAAGCAGCCAGCCACACAGCCTACTCACATCTCCGGAACCAGAGAAGAACAGGGCTTTCGGCAAAAGCTAAGTACTTGTGTATATTTTACCACCCCACTCGCCACCCCCAAGCTGGATTCAGCAGTTGTTTATTCCCCCGGGCCTGAGATAGGCTCAGTTGAGTGCCTAGAGCCATTCTCCCGGCCTTGTAGAAGGAACAAATTTGCAATTATTTGCCAGCTCCACTAACCATGGGAGCTCAGGACAAAAGCAGCACCTGTCCAGACATAAACAGTCTATGGACTTTGAGTACCATTCCTTTCTGCATGGACCTGTGTGGGCCTATTTCAGGAGACCAGGCCCTTGTTGGCAGGCTCCAACCATTTCAGCTGTGAGGTGGAGAGGTGGGTGTTTGATGTTTGACATTGCTTTGCCTATTAAACAGGGCCCTCACCTACCCACATCTGGGGCTTAAGGACTGGTAGCACCACTCAGGTCACCCGGCCACCTGTGGCAGGGGTCCAAGGGTAAGTTGTACCTCCCAGTTCTTACAACCAAAAACACTGGGTGCCCATGGTCTGTCTGCAGAACCCACCCACCTGTACACACTAGGGAATAGGGACACACTTTCCTCAGAGACACATACGGGACAATTCTCAGCTCCCTACCTTGTTCAGAGTGTGACGCCTGCTGCAACCAGATACTGGTACCTACACCAATCACCCCTGCCCCTCTAAGACTGTAGGACACAGCCTGTACCACACACTGGGTGATCAGCTACCTGGACACCTGAGCTGAATTCATACAAGAAAAGTGAATGGACTCCTAGCCTGATATACCTGATAACAGCTCTAGCCATCTGAGGACAGGACGTCAGAGCTCCAAAGGTGAAAATAATCAAGCCAGCTCACTCAAGCAACCTATCTGGGCATATCAAAACAAAGCAAAGCAAGAAGCTATGACACAGTAAGCAAACATAAAATAAACTAATATCATAACTTATAGATGGCTCAGAGACAATAGTCAATATCAAGTCACATAGAGAAACAGGTGACGATTGCTTCAACAAGCTCTCAAAGCAAAGAATCCAGGGATCTTCTAGATGAAAGTGCCTTCCTGGAATTACCAGGAGCAGAATACAAAAAATTAATATACAGAACCCTTCAAGACATCAGGAAGGAAATGAGGCAATACACAGAACAAGCCAAAGAACACAAAGATAAAGCAATTGAAGAAATTAAAAAGATTATTTAGGAACATAATGAAAAATTTAATAAGCTGGAAAAATCCATAGGTAGAGAGCAATCAGAAATTCAGAAGATTAACAATAAAATTACAGAAATAGACAACTCAATAGAAAGTCAGAGAAGCAGATTTGAGCAAGTGGAAGGCAGAATTTCTGAATTTGAAGATAAAGCAGTTGGCACTAATATATTTGAAAAAAAATCAGATAAAAGAATTAAAAAAAAAAACCCAAAGAAATCTTAAGAATCATGTGGGACTCTATCAAGAGAAATAACCTACGAGTGATTGGAATACCAGAACAGGGAGGGATAACAGAAAATACAGAGAGAATCGTTGAAGATTTGTTGGCAGAAAACTTCCATGATATAGTGAAAAACGAGAAGATATATCTATCCAAGATACTCATTGAACTCCACATAAGGTAGATGTTAAAAGAAAGTCACCAAGACATATTATGATCAAACTTGCCAAAACCAAATATAAAGAGAGAATTTTAAGAGCAGCTAGGAATAAACAAAAAGTCACCTACAAAGGAGAGCCAATAAGAATAAGCTCGGACTATTCAGCAGAAACCAAGAAGGAATAGGATGACATATAAAAAATTGAAGGAAAAAAATTGCTAGCCAAGAATCATATACCCAGCAAAACTGCCTCTCAAATAGGAAGGTGAAATTAGGACATTTCCAAATACACAGGAGTTTAGTGAATTCATAAAAACCAAACCAAAACTACAAGAAATAGTAAAGGGAGTTCTTTGGTTAATAATATAATAAAACCAAACCAAAACTACAAGAAATAGTAAAGGAAGTTCTTTGGTTAGAGAATCAATAATATCACGTATCAACCCAGGACTAAAACACTGGGCAGTGCAATAAGTAGTCAACCCTGACGGGAAAATCAAAAAAATAAATTGAGATTAAAAAGAAAAAAGCTCAAAACAGGGTAACAGCGATGTTATTATGTAAAAGAAGACAACATTAAAACAATAAAGAGGGACTAAGAAAAGTAGTCATGGATCTTCCACATGGAGAGGAAGGTAACGCAATACAAAGAAATAAAATTTAGGTTTAAACTTAGAAAGATAGGGATAAATAATAAGGTAACTACAATGGAGACAAACTGTCCTACGCATCAAAATAAAATACAAGAGAAAAATAGAGACTCAGCAGAAACATAAAATTAAGTGGGAAAAAGAAACTGTCAAAAATACACAAAAAAAAGACATCAAAATGATAGCACTAAATTCATACTCATCCATAATTACCCTGAGTGTGAATGGACTAAATGCACCAATAAAGAGACAGAGAGTGGCAGAATGGATTAAAAAACACAATCCGTCTCTATGCTACCTACAAGAGACACACCTTAGACTTAGAGACACAAACAAACTAAAACTCAAAGGATGGAAAAAAATATATCAAGCAAACAATCAAAAAAGAGCAGGGATGAAATATTAATTTCTGACAAAATAGACTTTAAAGTTAAATCCCTCATAAAGGATAAGGAAGACACTACATAATGATTAAAGGGACAATATATGAAGAAGATATAACCATATTAAATACTTATACACCCAATGACAGGGATGCAAGATATATAAAACAAGCTCGATCAGCATTGAAAAGTGAGATAGCTCCACAACAATAGTAGGAGACTTCAAATACACCACTTTCTGTGAAGGACAGGGTATCCAGAAGGAAGCTCAATAAAGACACGGAAGATCTAAATGCCACAATAAACCAACTTGACCTCATAGACATATACAGGACACTCCATCCAACAGCAACCAAGAATACTTTCTTTTCTAGAGCACATGGAACATCCTCTAGAATAGACCACATATTAGGTCATAAAGCAAGCCTTAGCAGAATCCAAAACATTGAAATATTACAAAGCATCGTCTCTGACAATAAGGCCATAGAAGTGGAAATCAATAACAGGAAAAGCAGGGAAGAGAAATCAAACACTTGGAAACTGAACAATACCCTGCTCAGAAAAGACTGGATTATAGAAGACATTAAGGATGGAATAAAGAAATTTTTAGAATCCAATGAGAATGAAAACACTTCCTATCAGAACCTTTGGGACACAGTGAAAGCAGTGCTCAGAAGTCAATTCATATCAATAAATGCACACATACAAAAAGAAGAAAGGGCCAACATTAAAGAATTATCCCTACAACTTGAACAAATAGAAAGAAAACAACAAAAGAAACCCTCAGGAACCAGAAGAAAACAAATAATAAAAATTAGAACAGAACTAAATGAAATAGAGAACAGAAAAACAATTGAAAGAACAAGACCAAAAAGCTGTTTCTTCGAAAAAATCAACAAAATTGATAAACCACTGGCCAAACTGACAAAAGAAAAACAGGAGAGGAAGCAAATAACCCAAATAAGAAATGAGATGGGCAATATTACAACAGATCCAACTGAAATTAAAAGAATCATATCAGGTTACTATGAAAAATTGTACTCTAACAAATTTGAAAACCTAGAAGAAATGGATGAATTCCTAGAAACACACTACCTACCTCAACTAACAAAAACAGAGGTAGAACAACTAAATAGATCCATAACAAAAGAAGAAATTGAAAAGGTAATCAACCCCCGCCCCCACCACCCCCGCCAAAAAAAAGGCCCTTTCCTGGATGGCTTCGCTGCAGAGTTCTACCAAATTTTCAGAGAACATTTAACACCACTACTACTAAAGGTATTTCAGAGCATAGAAAAGGACGGAATACTCCCAAACTCTTTCTATGAAGCCAACATATCCCTGATACCGAAACCAGGTAAAGACACCACAAAAAAAGGAAATTACAGACCTATAACCCTCATGAACACAGATGCAAAAATCCTCAACAAAATTCTAGCCAATAGAATTCATAGCACATCAAAAAATTAATTCACCAGGACCAAGTGGGATTCATACCAGGTATGCAGGGATGGTTCAACATTAGAGAAACAATTAATGTAATCCATATGAGTCCCGATGGCAATGGGTTATCATATAAATAAAAGACAAGAATCACATGATTTTATTAATGGATGCAGGAAAGGAATTTGACAAAATTCAACACCCATTCATGAAAAAAACTCTCAGCAAAATAGGAATAGAAGGAAAATTCCTCAACATAATAAAGGGCATTTATACAAAGCCAATAGCCAACATCATTCTAAATGGAGAGAGCCTGCCTGAAAGCATTCGCCTTGATATTGGGAATCAAACAAGGATGCCCTTCATCACCACTCTTATTCAGCGTTGTGCTGGAGGTCCTAGCCAGAGCAATTAGGCAAAATAAAGAAATAAAGGACATCCAGATTGGCAAGAAAGAAGTAAAAGTATCTCTATTTGCAGATGACATGATCTTATACACCAAAAGCCCTAAGGAATCCTCAAGAAAACTACTGAAACTAATAGAAGAGTTCAGCAGAGTATCGGGATACAAGATAAATACACAAAAATCAGTTGGATTCCTCTACACCAACAAAAAAAAAAAACATCGAAGCAGAAATCACCAAATCAATACCATTTACAGTGGTCCCCAAGGAGATAAAATACTTAGGGATAAATCTTACCAGAGATGAAAAAGACTTATACAAAGAAAACCACAAAACACTTCTCCAAGAAACCAAAAGAGACCTACACAAGTAGAAAAATATACCTTACTCATGGGTAGGAAGACTTAATATTATAAAAATGCCTATTCTACCAAAAGCGATCTATACATTCAATGTAATTCCAATGACATTTTGTAATGAGATGGAGAAACAAATCACTAACTTCATATGGAAGGGAAAGAGGCCCTGGATAAGTAAAGCATTACTGAAAAAGAAGAACAAAGTGGGAAGCCTCACACTACCTGATTTTAGAACCTATTATACCACCACAGTAGTCAAAACAGCCTGGTACTGGTGCATAAACCAATGGAACAGAATTGAGAATCCAGACATAAGTCCATCCACATGTGAGCAGTTGATATTTGACAAAGGCCCCAAAACAGTTAAATGGAGAAAAGACAGTCTTTTTAACAAATGGTGCTGGCATAACTGGATATCCATCTGTAAAAAAAGAAACAAGACCCATACCTCACTCCATGCACAAAAACTAACTCAAAATGGATCAAAGACCTAAATATAAAATCTAAGACAACAAAGATCATGGAAGAAAAAATAGGGACAACGTTAGGAGCCCTAATACATGGCATAAACAGTATACAAAACATTACTAACAATGCAGAAGAAAAACTAGATAACTGGGAGCTCCTAAAAATCAAACACCTATGCTCATCCAAAGACTTCACTTGAAGAGTAAAAAGATTACCTACAGACTGGGAAAAAGTTTTTAGCTATGACATTTCTGATCAGCGCCTGATCTCTAAAATCTACATGATACTGCAAAAATTCAAGTACAAAAAGACAAATAACCCAATTAAAAAATGGGCAAAATATATGAACAGACACTTCACTAAAGAAGACATTCAGGTAGCTAACAGATATATGAGGGAATGCTCGTGATCATTAGCCATTAGAGAAATGCAAATCAAAAGTACAATGAGATTTCATCTCACTCCAACAAGTCTGGCATTAATCCAAAACACACAAAATAATAAATGCTAGAGAGGCTGTGGAGAGATTAGAACACTTATACACTGCTGGTGGGAATGTAAAATGGTACAACCATTTTGGAAATCGATTTGGCGCTTCCTTAAAATGCTAGAAATAGAACTACCATACGACCCAGAAATCCCACTCCTTGGAATATATCCTAGAGAAATAAGAGCCTTTACATGAACAGATATATGCACACCCATGTTTATTGCAGCACTGTTTACAATAGCACAAAGATGGATGTAACCAAGGTGCCCATCAGTGGATGAATGGATAAATAAATTATGGTATATTCCCGGAATGGAATACTACGCCTCAATAAAGAGCAGTGACGAATCTGTGAAACATTTCTCAACATGGAATAATCTGGAAGGCATTATGCTGAGCGAAATTAGTCAGTTGCAAAAGGACAAATATTGTGTAAGACCACTATTATAAGAACTTGAGAAATAGTTTAAATACAGAAGAAAATATTCTTTTGTGGTTATGAGAGGGGGGAGGGAGGGAGGGTGGGAAAGGGGTGCCCACTAATTAGATAGTAGATAAGAACTACTTTAGGTGACAGGAAAGACAACACACAATACAGGCAAGGTCTGCACAACTGGACTAAACGAAAAGCTAAAAAATTTCATGAAAAAACTGAATGCTTCAAAGGCCAGCATAGCAGGGGCAGGGGTTTGAGGGGTTTGGGGACCATGGTTTCAGGGGACATCTAAGTCAATTGGCATAATAAAATCTATTAAGAAAACATTCTGCATCCCACTTTGGAGAGTGGCGTCTGGGGTCTTAAACACTAGCAAGTGGCCATCTAAGATGCATCAATTGGTCTCAACCCACCTGGATCAAAGGAGAATGAAGAACACCAAGGACACAAGGTAATTAATTACGAGCCCAAGAGACAGAAAGGGCCACATAAGCCAGAGACTATCTCAGCCCGAGACCAGAAGAACTAGATGGTATCCAACTACAACCAATGACTGCCCTGACAGGGAACACAACAGAGAACCCCTGCGGGAGCAGGAGAGCAGTGGGATGCAGACCCCATATTCTCGTAAAAAGACCAGACTTTAATGGTCTGACTGAGACTAGAAGGACCCCAGTGGTCATGGCCCCCAGACCTTCTGTTGGCCCAGGACATGAACCATTCCCAAAACCAACTTTTCAGACAGGGATTGGACTGGACAATGGGTTAGAGAGGGATGCTGGTGAGGAGTGAGCTTCTTGGATTAGATGGACACTTGAGACTACGTTGGCATCTCCTCCCTGGAGGGGAAATGAGAGGGTAGAGGGGGTTAAAGCTGGCGAAATGGACACGAAATGAGAGAGTGGAGGGAGGGAGCGGGCTGTCTCATTAGGGGGAGAGCAATTGGGAATATGTAGCAAGGTGTATATAAGTTTTTGTGTGAGAGACTGACTTGATTCGTAAGCTTTCACTTAAAGCACAATAAAAATTAAAAAAAAAAAAACTTTTGCTCTGTGAGAGACACTGTTAAGGGAAAAAAAGAGACAAGCCACAGATTTGCAGAAAATATTTGCAAAACACGTATCTGATGAAGGACTTATATCAAAAATATACAAAGAATTCTTAAAACTGAACAATAAAACAACTCGATTACAAAATGTGCAAAGGACTTGATTGAACACCTCACCAGTATATTTAAGACAAAACAAAACTGGTGCCTTCAATACCATCTGGACTCATAGCCGCCCTACAGGACAGAGTAGAACTGCTCCATAGGGTTTTCAAGGCTGTAATCTTTAGAGAAGCAGACTGCCAGATTTTTCTACCACAGAGTGGCTGGTAGGTTCAAACCACTGACCTTTGGGTTGGCAGTTGAGCTCTTTAAACACTGCCAAACCAAAACCAAACCCATTGCCGTTGAGTCGATTCCGACTCATTGCGATCCTATAGGACAGAGTAGAACTGCTTCATATGGCTTCCAAGGAGTGGGTGGTGGATTTGAGCTGCTGACCTTTTGGTTAGCAGCCGAACGCTTAACCACTATGACACCAGGGCTCCATAACCACTGCAGTACCAGGTAAATAAGATTACGAAAAGATGCTCAACATCACAGGTCATTAAACTTGAACCAAACCCATTTCTCTGGAGCCTAGTCTGACTCATAGCAACTCTATAGGAAAGAGTAGAACTGCTTCATAGCAGTTTCTATGGTTTCCAAGGCTGTAATCTTTATGGAAGCAGACTGCCACATCTTTCTCCCATGGAGCGGCTGGTGGGTTCAAATCACCCAGCTTTTGGTTAGCAGACAAGTGCTTAACCACTGTGCCACCATGGTTCCTCATTGGACATTTACCCACTGCCTTTCAGTAGGTTCTGACTCACAGTGACCCCATAGGGCTTCCAGGGCTGCAAATCCCTATGGAAGCAGACTACTACATCTTTCTTCCATGGAGTGGCTGGTGGTTTCGAGCCACTCACCTTCTGGTTAGCAGTTGGTCACTTTAACCACTGAACCACCAGGGCCCCTTCACAGGTCATTAGGGAATTGCAGATTAAAACGACAACGAGATACCAATACCCACCAATTAAAACGGATAAAACCCAAAACACTGACAATATCATATGCTGACAAAGATGTGGAACAAGAGGAATTCTCATTCATTGCTGGTGGGAATGCAAAATGGTACAGCTACTTTAGAAGACAGTCTGGCAGTTTCTTGCAAACCTATAGCTGCTTTAAAAAATATATTTTATTAAAATTTAAAAATACAAACTCAAAAAAACTTAAAAAAATGATTTCTGTAAGCGTGAATATCAAATAATAATGAAAGCCAACTACGAGTGCATAGTATATACCCCATATTATGCTAAGTGAGATAACGTTTTACCTCATTTATTGCATTCAAAACAAAATTATATTAGTATCATTTCCATTTTACAGAAGATTAAACTGAAGCATAAAAAAAAAATCAGTCATTTTTCCAAAGTTACAAATGACAGAGGCAGGATTTATTATCTGGATGTCTGTCTCCAGATATCACTATTCATACTGCCCCAAATTTTCTCATCCATGTGTCTGTCAGTTTGTCATAATGTCGGGGCTTGCATGATGCTGTGATGCTGGAAGTTATGGCACCGGTATTCAAATACCAGCAGGGTTACCCCTGGTGGGCAGGTCTCAGCTGAGCTTCTAGACTAAGACACAGCAGGAACAGGGACATGGCAGTGTACTTCTGAAAAAAAATTAGCCAGTGAAAACCTTAGGAATAGCAGCAGAACACTGCCTGATACAGTGCCGGAAGATGAGCCCCTCAGGTTGGAAGGCACTAAAAGGATGGCTGGGGAAGAGCTGCCTCCTCACAGTAGAGATGCTGTAATGATGGGGATGGAGTCAAGCTTTTGGGACCACACTTGCTGATGTGGCAAGACTCAAAATGAGAAGAAACAGTTGCAAACATCTATTAATAATTGGAATGTGGAATGTAAGAGGTATGAATCTAGGAAAATTGAAAATCATAAGAAATGAAATGGAATGCATAAATATCGAAATCCTAGGCATTAGTGAGCTGAAATGGACTGGTATTGGCCATTTTGAATCTGATAATCATATGGTCTACATTCCCAAGAATAACAAATTCAAGAAGAATGGTGTTGCACTCATCGTGAAAAAGAACTTTTCAAGATTTAACCTGAAGTACAATGCTGTCTGATAGGATAATATCTACATGCCTGCAAGGAATAGCAGTTAATATGATTGTTATTCAAATTTACACACCAACCACTAAGGCCAAAGATGAAAAAATTAAAGATCTCTACCAACTTCTGCAGTCTGAAATTGATCAGAGATGCAATCAGAATGCATTAATAATGACTGGTGATTGGAAAGCAAAAGCTGGAAACAAAGAAGGAGAATCGGTAGTTGAAAATATGGCCTTGGTGATAGAAAATAGCTGGAGACCACATGGTAGAATTTTGTAAGACCAACGACTTCTTCATTGCAAATATCTTTTTTTCAACAACATAAGCTGAGGCTATTCAAGTGGACCTCACCAGACGGAACACACAGGAATCAAACTGACTATATCTGTGGAAGGAGACAATGGGAAAGCTCAATATCATCAGTCAGAACAAGGCCAGTTCATATGCAAGTTCAAATTGAACACTAGTGTCACTCAACTCTAATGACCAAAGACCAGATGAGCTGTTGAATGACATCAAGGACATCATACATGAAGAAAGCAAGAGGTCATTAAAGAGACAGGGAAGAAAGAAAAGACCAAAATGGATGTCAGAAGAGACTCTGAAACTTGCTCTTGAGCACAGAGTAGCTAAAGAAAAGGCAGAAATGATGAAATAAAAGAGCTGAACAGAAGATTTCAAAGGCCAGTTTGAGAAGACAAAGTATTATAATGACAGGCTAGACAACCAAAAGGGAAGAACAGCCTCAACATTTCTCAAGCCGAAAGAACTGAAGAAAAACTTCAAGCCTCGAATTGCAATATTGAAGGATTCTATGGAGAAAATATTAAACAATGCAGGAAGCATCAAAAGAAGACGGAAGGGCTACACCAGTCATTGTACCAAAAAGAACTGGGTGACATTCAGCCATTTCAGGAGGTAGCATCTGATCAAGAACCGATGGTACTGAAGGAAGATATCCAAGCTGCACTGAAGGTACTGGCGGAAAATAAGGCTCCAAGAACTGACCAAGTGAGATGTTTCAACAGACAGATGCAGTGCTGGAAGTGCTCACTTGTCTATGCCAGGAAATTTGGAAGACAGCTACCGGGCCAACCAACTGGAAGAGATCCATACTTATGAGTATTCCAAAGAAACATGACCCAACTGAATGTGGAAATTATCAAACACTATCAATATCACATCACAAGCAACTAAAATTTTCCTAAAGATCATTCAAAAGTGTTTTCAGGAATACTTTAACAGGGAACTGCCAGAAATTCAAGCCAGAACGCAGAAGAGGACATGGAACAGGGGATATCATTGCTGATGTCAGATGGATTCTGGCTGAAAGCAGAGAATACCAGGAAGATGTTTACCACTGTTTTATTGATTACGCAAAGGCATTTGACTCCGTGGATCATAACCAATTATGGATAACATTCAGAAAATGGGAATTTTCGAATACTTAATTGTGCTCATGAGGAACCTGTACATAGATGAAGAGGCAGTCCTTCAAACAGAACAGGGGGACATGGCGTGGTTTAACGTTAGGAAAGGTGTGCGTCATGGTTGTATCCTTTCACCATACCTATTCAATCTGTATGCTGAGCAAATAATCTGAGAAGCTGGACTATATGAAGAAGAGCAGGATATCAGGATTGGAGAAAGACTCATCAACAACCTGTGTAATGCAGAAAGTGAAAGTGCTTGCTGAAAGTGAAGAGGACTTGCAGCACTTTCTGATGAACATCAAAGGCCACAACCTTCAGTATGGATTACACCTCAATATAAAGAAAACAAAAATCCTTACAGCTGGACCAACGAGCAACATCATGATAAACAGAGAAAAGACTGAAGTTGTCAAGGATTTCATTTTACTTGGATCTACAATCAACACCCAAGGAAGCAACAGTCAAGAAATAAAATGTTGCATTGCATTGGGCAAATCTGCGGCAAAAGACCTCTTTAAAGCATTAAAAAGCAAAGACGTCACCTTGAAGACTAAGGTGTGCCTGACCCAAGCCATGGTGTTTTCAATCGCTTCATATGCATGCAAAAGCTGGGCAATGAATAAGGAAGACCAAAGAAGAATTGATGCTTTTGAGTTGTGGTGTTGGCGAAGAATGTCGAATATACAACAGATTGCCAAAAGAATGAACAAATCTATCTTGGAAGAAGTACAGCCAGAATGCTTCTTGGAAGTGAGGATGGCGATATTCGTCACACATACTTTGTACACGTTATCAGGAAGGACCAGTCCCTGGAGAAGAACATCATGCTTGGTAATGTAGAGGGTCAGCGAAGAAGAGGAAGACCCTCCATCAGATGGACTGACACACTGACTTCAACAATGGGCTTAAGCATAACAAGGATCATGCAGATGGTGCAGGACTGGGAAGTGTTTTGTTCTGTTGTACAGAAGGTCGCTATGAGTTGAAACTGACTGTACTGCACCTAACAACAACAAAATTTCTGCCAAAATTCCAGTTGATGATGTAACTTTGTAAAAGTGTGTCAAAGCATGAATACAGATGGGCTAACATTATTAGGAAAATAGTAAGGTCTTTGGCTGATGGAATGGTGGGTGTTTTTGTCTTTTTCTCCTCAAAATTATGTTTTAAAGTTACATTTAAATTGACACACACTCATATATGTATGCACACATGCATACATGCACATATAGCCGTATTCTGTGACCTAAAAATTCCATTCTCAAGAAAATATAACCTAGAAAATTTTGAGCACATATGCACCAAGATACATGTACACACATATACATGAACATGTTTGTGATCCTTAGGTCAGATGGTTAAAGGCAATCCCCTTCTTACAATCTTTTGGCCCAAGATTTGAGATCATAGAGCCATGGACAGAACATGCAATTGGGCTGGGCATGACAGCTTCCTTTGTCCGGTGATCCCGCTGTTTGATGTTGAAACTGCAAGACTGGCTACTTTAACCCTCATTATTTCCTCTTTTTCTTCAACTTTTCCTTGTGACCATGTCATGTATATCAGACCTGCATCATTACAGACAAGAATGTGGCCTATTCATCTCTGGACTCACTACCCGACTTTTGCACTGAAAATTGTAATTTCTGCACATCATCAAAGGTTTGTGATCGATTAATAAATGTTATAACGTACACACACAGGATTTTGAAACTGGGGGATAGGTTTTCATAGAAAACTTAGCTGGCATTGCATATGCCATGATACCCAACACATTCTGAAAGACAGCATAGAACTACAAACAGCATGAGTAGAGCACACTTGGAATTTAGAATCTTCTGTAAAATGGGACTAACACCTTAAAGTATTATTGTGAATGGAAACACGTATGCAAACTATTTAGCAGAGTAGCATGAAGGTCGTAAGCTGCAGAACATGTTATTTGTTTCCATGACTGCTAGTATTAAAGCACCCATTGCGATATCTAGTATATGAAACATGCTTCAAAAGTGTATCTCTTTTCATGCTTTCCTAGTAACTTTAGCTCCCTCCTCACAACCACGAATGCCTCCTATCTCATTTATAAGTATTTTACTCTAAATAGTTCCACCATCCACAAGCTCTTCCGCTCTCCTGCCAGTCTTAGAATTTGTCTCGATAGGTCCATAAAAGGAACACCAAATCCAGATATCTAGCCAGCAAACTAGTGGCACCATTATCTAGCAGAGAAAAAAGGCCTCTCCTATCAGTCCTTGTCTTTGACTCCAGCCCATCTTTAACACCATTTGTTTCAAAGCATTTAGTTAATTCACAATGTACATTAATGTGCCAAGTAGATCCCTTGGGTACAAAGACACCATTGTCCCTGGCATGCTTCTCCCTGAATCCAGCTGCTCTTTAGGTTCCACAAACTATAAAATGCCAAAACACTGACCCTGACATATCACACCTGCTTCCCACAGCACATCTCACCCCACACCAGCCAGTCTACAGCGATGGGCCCCGTTTAATGATTCTACAGTACTTAGATTAACTCTTGTTGCTTGACTGGCTTTTATGGAGGTAGCAAACCCCATTGGTCTTGTTTTAATAACATTCCTATAAAAGAACTGGGAAATTAGATGCTAGAAATGACATTTAAACCCTCCATTTCCCTTTGCTGCAATAATAGCCTTCTCGATAATAAAGCAGATAAATTTTATTAAATTATATTAAGTTTTTCCATTTGAAAGCAATTAAAAAATGCTTTCAGGTCAGAATTACAAAACTATTCATTTCAGAGTTGAGCCTGACGTTTTTATTGGTAATCTGAGTTATAACATGTTCAGCTCTATGCCCATTCACCGGCCCCTGATACTTTTGCCAACTTTTTATGGCTTTATGCGAAAGTACAGTATTTAAGCCTCCTCTAAATTCATGAGCTGCCCCTGCTTCTGAAAAAGGCTCTCTCAGTGTCTCAACAATGCACAACCAGGGCTGATGTTTATTTAAAAACATCTGTTCCATCCTTTGTGGTATAACATACCAAAGTAGCCTGACATTTTAAATACTTTTTCTTTACACTTTGTGTCAAACAAAGAGAGAACGTAACTACTTTCATGATGAAAAACTGTTCAGAGCAATTACAAGATGATACAGTAAGTGGACTAAATGGTACCCAAAGTAATCAAAGGGAAACACGAGGATTAGCCTGAATGCAGCAAAAGCCCACTTTCACGAAGATGTCTGGTTCCTCAAATATCTTCATGATTATGCTTTGCCTCTTAGTGCTTCCTAATTGATAAAGAAAATAGTCTTTTGTTATTTTATTTTTTAAGATAAGAAAGTGTTACTATTTTTTAAATTTTTGACAAATCAAGGCAAGCAAAAAAAAAAAAAAAAGGCACCATCTCTCTGTCCCTGATTGCCTGGAATAGCTAGGGACTCTTTGAGTGCTACTGATCACTGATTCATTTAAAACCATTTCATAGTCATTCTTACTTACCAGTGCTTACATCTAGTACAGCAGTGAATTAAGGAGGTAAGGAAATGCAGTTCTTTACTTAAGTATATACGAATCATTCAATTATCAGAATATTGCATTGTAGAGACCCTGCTCAACTTATTTTACTGATAAGATGGCTGTTTTTAGGAAAAACTGAAGCTTCTCCTATTTGAAAGGACAATTTTCTGTCAATGGATCAAACGCAACTTTTGCTCCCCCCAACTCCCCCAACTCTCTCCTCCACAAAATCATTTTCTGCTACAGATTGGGCAAATGTAAGCTTCAATTTAGCCTCTATTAACAATCACAAATTACAAATGCCTTTAATCAACAGAAAACCATGTGGCTGAAAGCACTCAAGCATTCTCTGAGACCTAACAGTAGAGGCATAAAAGTAGAGGCATAGGAGAGGCTTAAAGGGGAGGAAAGTCAAAGACAGCTGAATTTCCTGAGGAGCAATTTGACAGCCACAATATGTCCAAGGTAGAAGAAAACACAGTTCCATTTCTCAAGTTGGGGGAAGGGTGGTTTACCACTGTTAAAAATTTATTCTGTAGTCACAAAAATACAGAATTCTTGTACTGGGAGGAAATGTTAAATGTTACAGCTTTAAAGGGCACTGCCCTACCTTGTTCTGCCTTGCTCTGGAGGTCTCAATGCTAGTTCTCAGTATGAGCCGTACCCAGCCCTCTTTCTTTCACACCTAGCTTCTGATATCCCATGGGCTAGCAATTATGGGTTAACACAACTGCTTACAATTGGTGCCCAAATGAATTCTAAAATAAGCCAGAAGTAGAGGACCTATAATATGTAGACAGTAGATGCAACAGGGGAATGTTATTTGTGACCTTTTAATATTGTGCCTCACTTGGGTTCATAAATCTCCATGTCTGATCATACCAGTCTACCTTGTGAACACACCGGACTTTGATTGCCCTCTTTATTAGCTCAGCAAATGGAGTGATGTGTGAGCTTCTGTCATGGTGCTGACTCTGTTACAAGTGTAAAGGGAATTTCCATCCACTCATGGGCCAGTAGGTGCCCAAACGTCAAAATGGATCTGTTTTATAAATATTTAACAATAATATTTTATCAAAAGCACAATTATATATTTCTACCTGCTACTACTACTGGACCACTCCAATCACTATATAACATGTCAGAGTAGCTCCTATTTCACAAACAAAAAACACCTTCCTTGACCACATCCCTCTCTAGCTACATCCACATTTCCATCCTTCTCTTTATAGCAAAACCCTTAGGAAAAAAGCTGCAATTCCTGTCTCCATTTCCTACTCTACCCCATTTTTTTCTTGAACCACTCTAATTAGGCTAGTGTCATCACAATCAATCAAAAACACTCTTTCCAACGTCACAAATAGAGTCTTTGCCCACAAATTGACACTTACTTACTGGCTTTTTTTTTTCCCCAGTCTCCTTTGCTGATTCTTCTTCATAATCCAACTTTTAAATGTTGAAGCATCTAAAAACTTGGTCTTAAGACCTCATCTCTTTCTTGTCTACTCTCATTTGCTAGGCGATTCCATCTAGACCCATAGGGTTAGATACCATTTGTATGTTAATTACTCCCAAGACTTTATCTCCAATTCAGATTTCTCCACCGAATTCTATACCTCAACTGTTTCCTCAACATTCTCACCCAGATGTCCAATAGAAATCTCAAATTTATCCTGCCCATTGTTACAACCCTGTCCTTCCTGAAGTCTTTCCCATATCCAAAACCAAAACCAAACCCACTGGGGTCGAGTCGATTCTGACTCATAGCGACGCTACAACAATTCCATTCTTCAAGTTGTTCCAGCTTACCCCTCTACGAAATTAAAGTCATCCTTGAGTTCTTTCTTGCTTTCATGCCCCATGTTCAATGTCATCAAATTATTTTGAGTCTACCATAAAAGTATTGCTAGAATCTATTTACTTTTCACCACCCTAGTTCAAGTCACCATCAACATGCACCCAGGTTATTTCCCTGTAATTGAACTTCCTGCTTCCACGGTTGATACCAACTATCTCTTCTCCACAAAGTGACCAAAGAGATCCTTTATATATCGACCTGTATGTGTGAGTGTGTGTACATGTGTGTGCAGTATCATGATTCTGACACTCCTAGACTGAAATTCTCCAATGGATTTCTTAAGTCCCTACCATGGCCCTCAAAGCCCTATGTAATCTGGCCACCAACTACCTTTCTCCATGGCTCTACTTCTCTCCTGAACTTCCCTCACTCTGCTCCAGAGACATTGTTTGCCTTGTTGTTTCTTAAACTCAACAATCATGCTCTCATCTTTGTACTTGCTCTCTCTTGCAATGATCATCTTCTGAATCCATAGCTTACTGTATCACTTCTTCCAGGTTATCTGCTCAAATGTCATCTTGTCAGGAAAATTTTCTCTAATCATCCTATCTCAACAAACAAACAACAACAAAATCCAAGAAATAAACAGCTCCCTATATCTCACACTGTGCTGTACTTTTCTTTCATAGTACTCATCACACCATCTGACCTACTACCTATTATTGATTACCTGTTTATTTGTTTAAAGGAGGCCGGTGGCAGAGTGGTTAAGCACTCAGCTGCTATCTGAAAGGTCAGTGGCTCCTCGGGAGAGAGTTATGGCAGTCCACTTCTGTAAAGACTACAGCCTTGGAAAACCTATGGGACAGGTCTACTCTGTCCTATAGGGTCCTTAAGAGTTGGAATTGACTTGATGGCCCTGGATTTGGTTTTTTGGTTATTTATTTGTTTAGGAGTCCTAGCGGAACAAATGATTAAGTGCTCAGCTACTAATTGAAAGGCTGGTGGTTCAAACCCACCCAGAGGCTCCATAGGAGAATGGCCTGGTGATCTGCTCCCATAAAAATTACAGCCTAGGAAATCCTGTGGGGCAGTTCTACTTTGTCACATGGGGTTATTTTGAGTTGAAATTGACTCAACAGCACCCAACAACAACAACATTTATTTGTTTGTGTTTATACCATCTGCCTTTACTAATATGTAAGCTTAATGAAGCAGAAGTTTCGTTGTTTTTCACTGCCATACCTTATTGCCTAAAACAGCATGATGCACACAGTAGGTGCTCAAATGTTAGATCAACAAATCAAACAACGTTAGATAGATCTAAAATGGCTGTTTTTGTTGTTAGTTGCCACTGAATCGATTCCACCTCACGATGACACCATGTGTGCAGAGTAGAACTCTGATCATAGGGTTTTCAAGGCTGTGACCTTTTGGAAGCAGATCTCCAGGCTTTCTTCCAAGGTGCCTCTGGATGGGTTCAAATTGCCAACATTTTGGCTAGTAGTTGAACACTTAACCATTTGTAGCACCCTGGGACTCCTTACATCAAATTAAATTGAGCTTATCACACATCCTTTACTCTTCTGGGCACTAGAAAAGCAATGACTTATAGGTCAATACCTTTCACTTTGGAAACTTAAAAATAAGGTAGTTTTTTTAATCCCTAAACTTTGGGAAAAATATACTTAAGAATGAAGGCATAGAAAATGCTCCATACTAAAGGAAATCTTAAATAATTACAATTTGCTACACTCATGCACATAAACAATACACACACACACATATGAGTCTCTCAAAGGAGAGGTAAAAGCAGCCTCAGTGAGCAAACTATAACCATATATAACAGCAATAAGGAAAAAGGAGAGGGGTGTAGGGAACAGTAGTCTGTTTATATATGCTTGGTTGATTAACCCACCTGATGAGAAGGTAGGTTTGTAATAAAGCAAACAAAAGTTTCCATGCACGGTGAGCAATCATTTTCCTGTGCAGGGAATCTGTGATAAGTATTTATCTTAGAGGAACCAATTTTCTTTAAACCTGGTGTGTGGTCCAGATCCTCCCCTTGAATGGCACTAAATACCACCTTCACTCACAGTCCTTTACAAAACTCCATTCATGCCAGTGTAAGTTTTAAGAAAACAGAATGAAACAAGACAATTTGCGTCTTGGTTTGTGCATGAAGTCTCACATACACATACAGGTACATCCACAAGCATTCATGCCCACCAAAACACACCTAATTTCCAACCCCTTTCTTTGCATTGTCATATGCATTCTCTTCTACATTAATTTTACAGTCCTAATATTGGTGTAGCAAAATGAGACAATACACTTAATATTTTCATAAGTGGTAGTAATAAAAGTCCCTCATAATTGGAAATAAGATATGACCATGCCAAGAGGAGTTTTTAGAAGCAAGAACAACAGTTTCAAGGCCCATTAGAGGCATTAAGGTGCTTCTTCAAACTTCTATCCAAACGTTTCAATACCCAAAGTTTTGGATTCAGACAGTCTTAGGTTCAAATCATGAACCCAGAACTGTTTGGAAATGACCAGCAGTGTGACCTTGGGCAACACTCTTACCTCTTGAAGTCTTTTTTCCTTTCTTCACACAACTGGGCAAACAATATAAGATAAACCACAGGCCCATTATGAGAATGAAATACAATAATGTTAGTAAAGTGACTAGCACAATGCTTGATATATAAACCAAAGCCAAACCTGTTGCTGTCAAGTTGATTCTGACTCATAGAGACCCAATAGGACAGGGTAGAACTTCCCCATATGATTTCCAAGGAGCAGAGCTGGTGGATTTGAACCGCCGACCTTTTGTTTGGCGCCGTAGCTCTTAACCACTGTGCCACTAGGGCTCCAAACATACTAAATAAATATTAGTCTTCTTTCTTTTTATTGGAGCCCTGGTGGTGCCGTGGTTAAGAGTTACGGCTACTAACTGAAAGGTCAGCAGCTGAATCTACCAGCCACTCCTTAGAAGCTCTACAGGGCAGTTCTACTTTGTCCTGTAAGGTCGCTATGAGTCAGAATCCACTCGACAGCAACAGGTTTGGTTTTGGTTCCCTGTATTACATGCAACTGCACTGCAAGTCAGTATCAACTACATCAGGTAAGTCCCACTAAACACGGAATGGATGATGCACCATTTGCTCTTCAATAAAGAAATGGAATTCTCCATTGTGCTCTTGTGGAGTACTCCTCTAAACTTGATTACATGCCTGTGGAATCTCATCTGGCTTTAAGTCTTGCTTAAAATGTTATGAACTTGTTCCCTGCCCCTTAATCCTCTTTCAGACTGAATAGTCACTTCAGCCAGCCCCTAGCAAATAGAAGAGCTGGTCAGTTTTGCAATCTGAAGGTTTTCTGTCATGATTTTGGGAGAGGATAGCAAAGAACTTTATTTAAGCTATGAGCTAAGGACACTTACCAATGTGGAGTTCTTTTCATTTCATCTCAACAACCTCATCCCATGCCATATATGCCTCTTCCAAATCCTCACTCTCAACACCAGCCTTAATCCCACCAGAGCCTGCCTCTATAACCCAATTACCTGCCCTCATAACTCTTCCCTCATAACCACCCCAACTGGGAATCTCCACCCAACTCATTCACTCTCTTATAGAGAAATAAAGAATGGTATATATATATATATATTTTTTTTTTCCCCAGTTATTCATTTCTCACAATGTCCCGCATGTAAGACCTCAAAAGGAGAAACTGCCTTCTATAGAATATAGCTTCCAGCCACAAGGAATGTACACACTTGAATAAATACACATTTCCATCTCTATCTATCTGCTTCATCAAAGAGTATTTAAGATGATCAGTTCTTCTAAGAAAATTAATACTTGATAATGTGCTTTATAAATATAATAGTGTCCTAATTTTAGAGACTGTGTAAAACTCAAATTAACCTCATAAAAATAATTTATAAGAAAAGACAAATTGGTAAGAATGGGAAAGAAAAGTCTGTTCTTTATATTTATTAGTTTTTCCTTTTCTATCCTTTATGCAGTAATGCAATTAGGTTGAAAATATCTGGTCTTTAAGACATGTTTTGATTTTTAAATAAATAACAATCAAATTAACTCTGAAAATCTTTGCACTTAAGCAAAAACAGGAGTTTCCTATAGATGCTTCAACCTTGAGGTTGGAACACAGCTGAGGATTTCAGACAAATCCAGGCTCTTTTTTTTTTTTTTCATATTTCTGGTCAAAAGAAAGCAAGAGCATCAATTTTTTTCTTTTCCCTTCCCTGGAAAATCGTCACAAACTAGAACCATTTGTGAGATGGTTTTGTCTGATGTGACAAAAAGAGTAGTGTCTTACTTATCTAGTGCTGCTATAACAGAAATACCACAAGTGGATGCTATAACAAACAAAAGTTTATTCTCTCACAGTCTAGTAGGCTAGAAGTCCAAATTCAGGACATCAGTTCCAGGGGAAGGCTTTCTCTCTCTGTCAGTTCTGGAGGAAGGTCCTTGTCATCAATCTTTCCCCGGACTAGGAGCTTCTCTGCCCAGGAACCCTGGGTCCAAAGAATGCACTCTGCTCCTGGCACTGCTTTCTTGGTGGTATGAGATCACCTCTCTCTGTTTGCTTCCCTTTCCTTTTATAAGATAAAAGGTGGTATAGGCCCTTTACATTGGATCAGGGATATGACCTGAGTGAGAGTGTTACATCTCACCTTAATCCTCTTTAACATAATCTAATCTTGCCTCATTAACCACAAGCAGCGGTTAGAATTCACAACACATAGGCAAATTATAGCAAATGATAAAATGGTGGACAATCACACAATACTGGCAATCATGGCATAGCCAAATTGTTATACATATTTTGTCGGGATGCAATTCAATCCATGACAAGCAGGGAGCCTTCCATTAAAAAAAGAAAGAAATGTAGGAAAACCTACTACACGCTGGGCACGGTGCTAAACAATATAATGTTTAATTTTTTTTTTTTTTTTTTTATTATGTGGAGCCCTGCTGGCACAGTGATTCAGAGCTTGACTGCTCATATGAATGCTATCGTTTGTTATTTTTAGAGTTTATAAAGAGCATTCACAATCTGCTAGTTCATTCACAAGTCTCCACAGCAAGTATTATGAAATATATCTTGATTTGGTTAATCCAAAAGACAAAAGAAGACGAGAGATTATGCTTTGTTCCAAGATCTGGCTTACACAGACCTTCTAAAGTTTTGAAAACTGTCTTAGGAGGAAAACAACATGGTGTGCTTTAAAATTTGACCACAATAAGACAGTTTTTCTAGATAATGGTAATATTTAGAAATGACAAGAAAGAGTTAAGTGACTAACCAGCAAAACCAAATTACTGAAGCTGGCAGGACAGGCACTTGAGCCACACTTTTAAACCTGGGTCCTGCAGATGGATAATGCTCTCAGCTGCTGAAAGGTTGGAAGTTGGAGTCTATCCAGAGGCACCTCGGAAGAAAGGCCTAGCAATTTATTTCTGAAAATCAGCCACTGAAAATCCTTTGGAGCGCAGCTCTACTCTGTCACACATGAGGTTGTCATGAGTCAGAATCGACTCAACAACAATTGTTTTTGTTTTTAAGTCAACACTTATTTTTTTCTCAAGATAAAACTAATAGGTAATATGTCTCCAAGTCTTTAAAAGGAAATTAATTTGATTTATAAGAATGTCCAAGACCATCTGACCTTGACACATTGAGAAATAAAACTAGCTCAAATGGACACCAAATTTTGTTTCTGTCCTCAAGCAGGCACGTGCTGAACTCAGTGAGTGGGAATTGTGTGGGTAGAAGCGAGGGGAGAATTGGCCTGGAATAGTTAGAAAAACTTTTACAAACTTGAGCAAAATATTTTATTAAATGTCTGTTTTCTACTAACAACCAAAGTTTTCCAGAAAAAAAAAAAAATCTTCACTTTATTTTGATTTTGCTGAAGGGATGGGTGTCAAATGGAATATCGTTCACTGCCTACTGAAAGTGTTTTTTATCATTTTTAGTGAGTTAGTTCACCAGCAGTAAATACTATTTAAAAAATTAAGCAGAAAGTAAATCAGATATTGACTATGTACAAGATAAATTACTTCTCATCTTTTTTTTTGGTCTGTAAAGACTTGACTATTAACTAGATACTTAAGTAATTTATTTACTTTGGTAACAAGCCAGGCAGAAATATTTAAATTCTACTTTTGGAAGTAAGAATTATCTAATCATTCACAAGCTTTTATAATAAAACATTTATCATGAGCCATTAATCCATTAGGGCTTATTTTCCATCCCATCCTTTCACTAGCACCTAGCTTTGAACATAGTCAAGTTTGGCTGCAATTTTTCCTTTTATCATATATCATAGCTACAGGATGGGATGCACCAAAGCTGGATTCCAAACATCCTGCACTCTGCTTGAACTTGGCACTTAGAAACTCAACTAGTGATTCCAGTGCTTACAGACACATCCAGGCACAAGGCCCGAAACCATGCCTGAATCACGGTATACCCGAGTTTTAGGCTTAGGAGGCAGCAGAAAAATATCAAAGCGCAACTGACTCTCTCACGGAGTCTTTAAAGAAGGTTTTAAACCCACAGGGTGCCAGTCAGGCCGTCTTAAGCGCAGGGTTAAGGGAGCTATCCTTCCATACACTCCTCTCACGCACCAGTCCATCCCCAGCACTCCCACCTTCTACTCTGCACCCTTCTGGAGCCTTCCCTTGATATACCTACTTCATTCCAGGCACAGGCACTTGAGCATTTCTCGGTCCTAAGTGACATCAACACATCTCTTCACCTTCCCATTTAATAGCAAGCTGCACTGAGTTAGAAATTACTAATACTGAAAGACTATGACTTCAGTAGATAACGGTATTAAACCAAGCTTT
Organism: Loxodonta africana; assembly: GCF_030014295.1. Taxonomy (NCBI): domain Eukaryota; kingdom Metazoa; phylum Chordata; class Mammalia; order Proboscidea; family Elephantidae; genus Loxodonta; species Loxodonta africana. Next base: position 30,715,270 of record NC_087353.1, on the reverse strand, counting down.
TAATGACCAAAAATGTAGTCAACTTTGCACTAAGAGAGGCAGCGGAGGAAGACCATTGTGCTCAGAATAAAGAAATTTGATTTTTCGTCCCTCTTCTGCTGTCGTTTACTCTGCCCTTCTTGCAGAAATGTTAAAAAACTTAAAATACTAAAACAAAACAAAAAAAAAAAAAACAAGCCCATTGTCGTCGGGTTGATTCCAACTCATAGCAACCCTATTCAAGGAAACTTTTTGTGAACTGCAGAGCAGCAAGCATGGTAATAATACTAAAGTTTCAATTTATTACATACAAGACCTCGATCTATGATGGCTCCCGGAGAAACAGTCTAACAGACCTAATACAAAGCAAAAACTAAATATTATATTGATTTCACAAATAAGGGGACTGAGGCTCACAGACATCAAGTGACATGACCAAGGTCACACAGTTACCAGGTGGCAAGAGCTGAAGTTTAAATTGCAACCTGTTTGCAAAAGAGTGACTCTTTCTTGGCTCCACACCAGTTAATACACTGTCTCTAAAGCACAAATTCCCAGATAGGTTAATGGTCCTGCCTCCAGAGGGTGTGCTTATAACAGAAGGCTTAAGCAGTATTTTTGAAAATTCCATATTTTTTTTAAACATGTATTTATGCATTTTTGCTTTGATTATTTGTTGGTGGCTTTTGGAAGAAGTAAGAAAGGAAGAAACCAAGGACAGCAAGCAGAAGCACGGAGGGGATGGATATACACATATATATAGGAAACCCTGGTGGTGTAGTGGTTAAGAGCTATGGCTGCTAACCAACAGGTCAGCAGTTCAAATCTAGCAGGTGCTCCTTGGAAACTCTATGGGGCAGTTCTACTCTGTCCTGTAGGGTCGCTATGAATGGGAATCAGATATATATATAAATATGTATATATATGTGTATATATATGTGTGTGTATATATATATATACACACACATATCCAAGTGTCTTTTCCTTAAGGAGGATAAGCACGCAAGGAAATGTCATACAGACTACTTAGAGTAAGTTGGGTCATGCCAAAGATAACACCATATTTCCTTGATTCTTTTAAACCTAGAAGACGCACTTTAAAAGTTTTTTGTTTTCCAAAACTGGGACACATCTCAGTTGATTGTGTCTGACACGGAACTTGTCAGCAGCTGGGTAGAGTGGTAATTGTGAGATAGCTGTCATTGTTTAGGAGCCCTGGTGGCACAGTGGTTAAAAGCAATTCGAATCCACCAGCTTCTCCTTGGAAACCCTATGGGGCAGTTCTACTCTGTCCTATAGGGTCACAATGAATCAGAGTCAACTCAACGGCAACGTTTTTTCTTTTTCTTTTTTTTGGTCATTGTTTACACATCTGTGAACACAGCTGATACACAAGGTAGTGTTTATCAGCAGTCCCCTTTGCTGAGTAATTTTCACTGCGATCACTACACACGGTTAAACTTGAAATCCCAATCTTTGTTTATAACGTTTCAAGAAGATTTCACTATGAAACAGCACTAAATACAAAAGGTTTATATAAGCGGACTGCTTGTCACATGTCAGGCAATTCAATTAGTATCATTATTTCTCTAAATTAACAAAGATTTTTCAGATTTGAAAGGCAGCTGCGACACAGAAGCACAAGGCTTAAGCCATGGCGATCGGCAAGTAGCAAACCAACTACCGATCTCTTCTATATGTTCCCAGACATGAGGTACTGTCTTCCAAGCATCAGAAATGTGTTCAAAAGACTCTGGCTTCTCTCTAAAGTAGTTACTGAACTTCTAGTGAGATGCAACTCAATTAAGAAGGAAAAGGAAACTTTGATACTCTCTGACAGACCTCAGATCATACTATCCATCCTAAAGGTGCTAAGTCAAGATAAAAAAAAAAAATGTCAGCAAAGGTGTGCATCAGGGTTGTACCTTTTCACCATACCTATTCAATCTGTATTTAAGCTAGACTTTACAAAGAAGAACGGGGCATCAAGATTAGAGGAAGAGTCATTAACAACCTGTGTTATTCTGATGACACAACCTTGCTTGATGAAAGTGAAGAGGGCTCGAAGCACTTACTGATGAAGATCAAAGACCGCAGCCTTCAGTATGGATTACACCTCAACATAAAGAAAAAAAAATGCTCACAACTGGACCAATAAGCAACATCGTGATAAATAGAAAAAAGATTGAAGTTGTCAAGAATTTCATTTTATTTGGATCAACACCCATGGAAGCAGCAGTCAAGAAATCAAAAGACACAATGTATTGGGCAAATCTGCTGCAAAAGACCTCTTTAAAGTTTTGAAAAGCAAAGGTGTCACCTTGAAGACTAAGGTGCGCCTGACCCAAGCCATGGTGTTTTCAATCACCTCATATGCATTTGAAAACTGGACAATGAATAAGGAAGACCGAAGAAGAATTGATACCTCTGAAAGGTGGTGTTGGTGAAGAATATCAAATATACCAGGGACTGCCAAAAGAACAAACAAGTCTGTCTTGGAAGAAGTACAGCCAGAATGCTCCTTAGAAGCAAGGATGGTGAGACTGTGTTTCACATACTTTGGACATGTTGTCAGGAGTGATCAGTCCCTGGAGAAGGACATCATGCTTGGCACAGTACAGGGTCAGCAGAAAAGAGGAAGGCCCTCAATGAGGTGGACTGACACAGTAGCTGCACCACTGAACTCAAGCATAACGATTCTGAGGATGGCGCAGAACCTGGCAGTGTTTGGTTCCTGTTGTACATAGGGTGGCTGGAGTCGGAGCCAACTCGACGGCACCTAACAACAGATCAAGGTGATAACCATAAGTTATGAAAGGAGAGTGGCATGATGGCCTCTGAAATTCCTGATGGCCAAGGTTGATTCAGAAAGATCTCTAGATTCTACTTTTGCAAGATTAGCCTCAAATATTAATTGTGAACCTATAGAGGAAAATAGTATGTACCATGTGGATTAATGCATGCTAAAAAAATTTTTTTTTTTTAATTGTGGCTAGTTAAAACAAATAAAAAAATAAATAGCATACTTAAAGATGTTATTTTCAAATAAAAAGTTATCATTAAATCGTGATGATTTATAATTATTGGCATCTTAGACTTGATAATACATGATTAAAGCAGCAACAGTAACTATTGAGCACTTACTAGACATTGTATTACACTTTTTACTTTTATTACCTCATTTAAACCTAACCCCCCCCAAAAAAACACTTCTCTCTCTATATATATTCACTTCTAAATATTTCTATTTATTATAAAAAAAAAATACCATTGATTAAATAACTCTCTACAGGCCTCATGTTAAGAGGACATTCAGGGCTTTCCTGTATATTTTTTCTAGACACTGCAGGAGAGGCTTTTGCTAAATGAAATGTGATATATTCAATGAGGCAATTCAGGCTTTGTGACAGGAGCTTCTTTAGCACATGGGTTATGTTATTTTTGTTATCTGTAAGTCTTTTTTCCCAACAGCCCTGATAAAGTAGACAATAAAATAATTAAAATAGAATCATTTTTCAAGTACCTCTCATCAGCAACCGATCATCCACTCCTAAACTGGCTCAATTGTACCATCTCACACTCCAACCTCAGTTTATCTGTAAAGGAGAGGGAGTCTCACTTTCATTCCCTCCCTTAGTTTAACTCCTTGGTCACTTAATGGTATCAAAGCCAAACAGGCAGGTCTTAATATCTCTATTCCCCAATGCATTGCAAACATCCACCCATCTAGTTTCTGAGGAAAAGGTATAATGCAAAAAAGAATTGGATACCAGACTCTTTCCCACCCATAGCAAGTTTTCTCCGTCTGTGTGCCTGTATGGTCTCACTCTACCCTCTCCTTGACTGAAGGACAAGTGGAGTCAAGTTTTAATCACCCTTTGCTACATTGAATTCTTTTTCCTGCCTTCTCCACCAGGAAGCTGTTTTTAAACAATGCATTAACCAAATTAAGTACACAATGCCTAATGCCGGTGTCACGTAGTTAAAGATCTCCAGTATCAGCAAACTATGCAGACATTCTGTTCATTCAGCAAATATTTTGGGGGTTCAAGGCTGGGTTTAACTATCAACAATGAAAAGAAGATGCAAAAAAAAAAAAAAAAAAAATGCTATTTCCATTCAGCACAACAGGAGTCTGCTTACTTCTAACAGCTTTAGTTTTTCTGACCCTTACGGCCAGAGGAGAGAAAGCCAGAGGCCTGAGTGTAGCAATTTTATTCCGTTTAACCCTACTAGTTCCCAATTCTAGCTATGTTTACAAGTTTTGCTTTTTCTATAAATAAGAAAAACCTTGCTGTAAATTGCAGTTCCTTGTTAAGACACTAAATGCCAGTGTAAACAACTGCCTTACATGGATTTTTTTTCTTTTTCTGGAATTTATCATATATTTACAAGAGATCAGTACATATCTTATGGATCTGAACTTTTTAAATCCATATATGTGTATTAACCTTATCAATTACTTACATGTAGTGAGACATTACTATATTTGAATGTGTGCCTCGTCTACATTAAAAAATAATTCAAGTATGTTGTACATGTTTTGACAAGTAAAGTCAATTCACTTAATACTTTAAAAATCCATCTGACTTTGAATCACTGGAAGCAGCAATTAATGAGGAAACATTCCTCACATTTTGATTTTAGTTACTTAAAGTATATTCAGAGAAAACGGGGATTTGGTTGCTTCAACGCTGACCTCAGTCTATACTTAACTAGGGACCCACGTCTGCAGAAGATATTGGCAACACATAAGGGGTCAGAAAGCGTGCCACGTAGCTTTGCCTTCCAATCTCCGAGGATGAAAGTCTGTGAATTGACAGCAAGTACTTCTCTCTTCTGCAGGGAGAGCTTTAAGGGCATTGTAGAATCATCCCAAGTGGCCTCAGAACTTCCCTTTAAATCTACATGTACAAACTCCTTACAGCCCTGTGGAGAGGATCCTGCTCCCTTCCCGCTAACTCAGAGTCCACAGATAAGAAATGGTAGGTTTCAGACTACGATCTATGGAACAAAGTGCAGAATCTAAAAACAATGAAGAAACCTGTGAACCTAAGTCATAAGCCAAGCCAAACTTCAAGCCTTGGACACAGATATCCATATGCCTGGTGGCATAATGGTAAAGTATGATGGCTGCTAACCAGAAGGTTGGCATGTTCGAATCCATCGGGTGCTCCTTGGAAACTCTGTGGGGCAGTTCTGCTCTGTTGTATAAAGTCACTGTGAGTCAGAATCGACTCGAAGGCAGTGGTTTTCTCTCTTTTTTTTTTTTTAAGCACGGTATCAGGAAACACCAGTTGCTAAAAAGAACATGATGTTTGGTAAGTAGAGGGTCAGCGAAAATGAGGGCAACCCTCAATGAGATGGAACTTGAATCCTCTGCTCTGGTTTGTTAACAGGTGACCTGGATTTTAGCCTGACTTTATCATTTACTGGCCAGGAGGCCTTGGATAAGTCATTTTACCATGCTGAATTCAGAGAGGTTAATGATGTCTCCAATCTCTCACAGTCAGGAAGTAGCAGAATGGTTAAAAAAAAAAAAAAAAAAGCTATTAGGTCAAACAAAGGTATTTCAAAATCTTGTGGACAGAGTCCAGGTCGAGATTGAGAAATATATGGGAAGCAATCAATGGGATAATGTACATTTGGAAAAAGACTATATTCAATAAGCTAAAGTATATTCCGTGGAGTTGTTGGTAATAAGAATCATCATTTATTGGCACTTACGATGTGCCAGGCACTGCTTTAGCCACCGTACATGCTGTTGTTAGCTGTGTTGAGTCGGCCCCCATCTCATGTGGACCCATGTATTAGAGTGGAGCTGCTCCATAGGGTTTTCTTTATGGAAACAGTTTACCAGGCCTTTCTTCCCTGGAATCACTGAATGGGTTTGAATCACCAACCTTGAGGTTAGCAGCCAGTTGCAAACTGCTTGTGCCACCCATGATACAACCCATTTATTCCTGATGACATTCCACTAAATAGGTGTAGTGTTATCCTTGCTTTATATCTGAAGAACATGAGGCACCTAGAGGTTATCTGCCCACTGTCATGGAGCTGGGATTCAAACTCAGGCAGTATGACAGTGAACCCTTGCTCTTAAACACTTCACTACCTCTTTATAGGAAGAAAAATATAGAGTAAGTGACACAATTACTCATACCAAACAATAAACTGAATTAGATACATCAGAAATGATTGACTTACAGAACTGGGTATTCTATTTATTGCCCAACTCTCATTCATACATTCATTCGCTGTGTGACAGGAACTGTGCTAAGTATGAAATTAATCTGGTAGGCAACAGAGACATAGTTCTTTCCTTCTTAAAGATTACAGTTGAATGGATTATACAAACATGGAACATTTGAAGTGTTATGAGTGCTTCCAGAGGAGAACATGAAGTGGAGAAATTGAGGTCCTGAGAGGTTAAGGGAATTGTCTAAATCCATACTAATGGCCAGACTGGGATCAGATCTCAGGGTTCTGGACCTACAATCTACTGCTCCTTGTAGTGTGCCATATCACCATTGTGCTTTGCTTTGTTTTTTTGATGGGAATAGGCAAAACCAACATAAATCATAACTCCATTATTGGTTTACTGACTCTAATCCTAAACTTTGACTTATGCCTAGAATTCCAGCTTTAAAGTTATATTTTCATAGTGATTCTCAGACAAATCAAAAACAGTTAACACAGACTCTGCGAGATATGTGAGCAGTGATGTAACTCTGAGGAGTAAGAGGTGTTGACATCATCTACCATAGGACTTTGCCAGTCCCGACTGTTGGTAACTAAATAATTTCAACTTCAAAACTAATTTACATTCCTCAATGGCCTGTATGTCACTTTGAAAAAATGCACACAACCTGTATTTTACTTTTTCATTTCCTACTTCTAAATTTCATCATGGCCCACAAGCCCTTCAATGACCGATGAATCTGGGATGGAGCTGGATGATGCCTTTCTCTGTGGCTGCTCCTTTCTGCTGTGATCCAGTCATTCAGCCTGCTTCCTGATCCTTCTGTCTGCTATGTCCTTTCAAGACTCAGTGCTTTTGCTCAGGCTCTCCTCTTTGCGTAGGTCAGCTTGTCTGCCTCACCTAGCTGAAGAATATCCACTCAATTTTAAACAGTCAGCAGGAACATTACCGCTAAACTTCTCCCTCCCCTCCTTTGTAGCCTCATTCTTCCAAACAGGAATTTCTAACAGAGCAATGACAAAATTTTATTTTGCCTATTTGTATATTCATTCATTAGTCTCTCACATTAGACTATAAGCTCCTTGAAGGGAAGAAATATATCCAAATTACTTCGATATGCTCAGAGATAAGCATAAATGTTGTTAAATAAATGATAACTAAAGGCTGCTAGATAATTAAATGATTGACCTAGGGCATTCTTGCTTTTACAGCAGAGTTGTTGCATTTCAGGCAGCCAAAAAGTAAACAAATTCCAGTCAATGCAAATCCAAATCCATTCAGCTGACAAGTTTTAGACCTCTGGAATAAAGCAGCAACCCAGAAAGAATTTTTAAAAGATTAACAAAAATCTCAGAATTTGGAAGAAACCAAATCTAAGCATATTTGCCTTCCCTAGGTAACACCTATTTATTTCTAAATCGACAGGTGTAGGAAGTCGAGGAAGAGAAAAAACAAAGTAAGGAATGGCAATATAATATACCCAGATGCCTCAGATTGTAGGGCCCGTGTCCCATGCTATCATGACAACACAACCACTGAAGGGTTTTTTTTTTTTTTCATATCTTATTCATCATTACTCTCAAGGGCTTTTTTCTCTCAAAAGCAACACAATATGATTGTGGTTGCATCATTCTCGTTCTTCTCTCTTCTTGAAAATTAAAATATCTACATATATTTATATCTCTATAAATAGAGAAAAAATAGAGTGCTTCCTTTGAGTTACGTTAATCTTGCTTCTCGATAAGACCTTAAAAGAAAGGTGATAATAGTCTCAGCTGATGACTTTGTTTATAGCTCCTCTGCCCCTAGAAAAAGACCACCTGTGTTCTTCTTGGATCAACACACAGACAGAGCCTAGCTGGGGGAGGCTCATGACCCAAGGTTGCAAATCTTTATCCTGTTACCAGCATTCTTTTCAGGCTAGACAGTTTGCTGAAGTCTTTATTTGACTTTTTCAAAAATCCTAAAATAAGAGCTATAATGAGATCCTTCAAAAAACACATTTTTGCATAGCATCCAAAGCCTCTCATAATCCTTTCTCCCCTCTGAAATTAAAAGTATGTAAATCCTCAAGCATGGCAACCAATCCCACCAGGAAGTGGAAGGCGCCCTCCACCCAGCTACAGAGGGCTTCAGTTGAGGGGCTGAGGCTGGTCACATTGTTTGACGTGAGGGTTAGTTTTCAGATAGTGAAATTTCAGTTGCCAGGTGCCAGAGGCAATTTATCAGACACTCATAAAATAAAGATCAAAAAGTCCACCCGTCTCCCGATGCATCTGGGATCTAGGAAGGAACACTCACAGTCCCCGATCCTTTAAACAGCTCTCACTTAAAGACCTTGATGTTTATAATAACAAGAAAAGGAGAAAGGGGTCAGGTCAAATTGTGCTGAACAGCAGGTGTTGTTATAAGTTTTTTTTCCCCCTTTTTTTCTTAAAATGTAATCTGAAAAACTGTTGAGCTGTTGCCCTCCACATGCATTTTTTTTCATGTTTCAACATAAAGTGTGTCCTGCAAACCAGAAAATAAAAGGCTTTGGAAAAAAAAGTTTTGAAAGTTTTTTCCATGAAAACTCCGTATAGTAAATTAACTAAATAAGGAAAATCAAAATATCCTAACAATGTTACATGTACATAGACTGCAAAATGGTATTATCTGTTGTAATACACATGCAACATAATTTTAAAAAACCAAACCTGTTGCCGTCTAGCTGATTCCAACTCGTGGTGACCCTATAGGACAGAGTAGAACTGCTTCACAAGGTTTCCAAGGAGCAGCTGGCGGATTCAAACTGCTGACCTTTTGGTTCCCAGTCAAGCTTTTAACCACTGAGCCACCAGGGCTCTAACATAATTTTACATGATAATAATTAATAACAAATAATAATTATTTGCATTTATAGAAGAGCTTTATTCTTCATTATCTTCTTGAGGAACAAAGAGGTGAAGTGATTTGCCTGAGGATCCAAGACACGTAAGTGGCAGAAACATGAGGACCCAGGTCTTGTGTGTAGGTGCCATGCTTTCTTCACTGGGCCTCCCTGCAGGACACCTACAGTGTGGCAGCATTGCCTTAAGTGGTCCACACCTGGAGCCTACACAGCTTCATCCTCTCCCACCGAATTAAATTGAATATATCTACCTTTTTTGTTAGTTCTATGCCAAATTGGAAAACTTGGTGGTGTAGTGGTTAAGTGCTACAGCTGCTAGCCAGAGGGTCGGCAGTTCAAATCTGCCAGGTGCTCCTTGGAAACTCTACGGGGCAGTTCTACTCTGTCCTATAGGGTTGCTCTGAATCAAAATTGACTCGACAGCACTGGGTTGGGTACGCCAAATTAGATTCCACGGCAATGGGTTTGGTTTTTTTGGTTTCTGGTTTTATTAGAAAGTAGCCCTGGTGGTGCAGTGATTAAGCACTTGGCTGCTAACTGAAAGATCGGTGGTTTGAACCCACCAGCCACTCCATGGAAGAAAGATGTGGCACTTTGCTTCCATAAACACTTACAGCCTTGGAAGCCCTATAAGGCAGTTCTACTTTATCCTATGAGTCGGAATCACCTCAATGGCATGGAAATCCTTGCCTTACCTTAGTTCTAAACTTTATTTTCCCATTTTCGTAAGCAGATGCTACCATTTTATATTAGAAGCAATGTGAATTTTACAAGTAGTCCTATTTCCATTTTAGCCCTCATTGTTCAGAAAATCAAAGCCAAAGGTATGCTCACTAATCCTAGGGCATAAATTTCAGGATCCTGTCTTTTCCCCTGTTCTCATCTTCCTATCTTACCATTTGGTAGTTTTTCCCCACTTCCTCTTAATATCTTCCTTCCTTCTTTCCTTTCTTCCTTCCTTCTTCCCTTCTTTCCTTTCTCTCTCTTTCTCTTTTCCTTCCCTCCTTCCCTTCCTTCCTCATTCCTTCTTCTTCCCTTTCTTTCTCTTTCTCTTTTCCTCCCCTCCTTCCCTTCCTTCCTTCCTCCCTTCCTTCTTTATTTTCTTTCCTGCTCTTCCTCTCCTCCTCCTTTTTCTTAGTTTGTAATGCACCTTTAACTCTTTTAAAATCGTGGAAGATGTAGAAAGGAAATAATAAGGAAGAGAGTATGGAACAAAGGAAGAGAATCTGGAAAGATATCATGATGGAAAAAATTAATAAAATACAATGAAGACTAAAATCTATCAGAGTACACAAGTGGTAATTAAATGCAAGTAGTAGAGAATAACAAGGACAATGGGAAAACAAAAATTGAGGAAACCGAAACTCAATGAGAAAAGGATAGCTTATTATTTCTGGGTAAAAATCCACCACTATTCTCCTATCTAGTCTTTCAAGTGTGTTTGTTATATATTTAGTTTATTAAAATATTTGTATATATTCAAAGAAATAACATACTATTACAGATAGATAAAAATACTGACTTTTTTAGAGCCTTGAAAAAACTTTGTTATAATCATTAGATTTCAGAAATGAAGGGAGGGAAATGTTCAAAATTATCAGAATCCTCAGTGGAACTGAGCCAGCCTGAGTGCCATGCCCTGACCTGGGAAGAATGCTGGCCCTGTATGTTAGATCTGTAAACAACATCACAGATATGTTTATGGGAGGAGAAAACAGTAGGTATTTGGAAACCAGAGAAATTCATCAGTAGAACTGAGGTTACAATTTAGCCAACAATAAAATATTATTTTCCAAGTGTATTGGTCACAAGAGAAAATAAATCGCGGATAGCTTGTCAGACATCATCATCTGCTGGGCCTGCAACTTACACATGGGATCATTAATTCATGTGTTTGAGGAGGGAGAAAATGTAGAGGTTCTTAGGAAAGATGTTTTTCTTAGCGCAGAGCCCCTCCTAAATGTCACAGTTCTTTGGCATTCTTGTGGAGACAATATATCTTGGGGATTTTCAGAACTACTCCCTCAAAATTCACACTTGCTGGGAGAAATGGCGATTTAAGTCATGATGCTGGCGGGTTTAAAATCAAGGGGTTCTAGCTCAGTAAGGAATGCTGTTAGTGCTAGAATTTTTCATGGACCCTCTGACCTGGGTCTTTCCCAGGGAGGCTGGCTGGAGCACAGGTGAAGCAGTTCTGAGCTGTCTGGAGAAACCAAAGCAGAACCAGAGACCTGGATTCACCTGCTCCCACACCTGACTGACACCTGGTTAGCAGCCATTCTCTCTCAGAAAGGGCCTTTTCCAAGTTCCCTGCAACTCTAGGATCGTTTAACTGCTCTCAGCAGTCACCATCCCCAAAGATGGACAGAATCAAAATTTCTGCAGAAATCAACCCTCATTTAGGAACCAAAACTAAAAACCAAACCTGTGGCCACTGAGTCAATTCCAACTCATAGCAACCCTATGGAACAGAGTAGAATTGCCCCACAAGGTTTCCAAGGAGTGGATGGTAGATTTGAACTGCTGACCTTTTGTTAGCAGCCATAGCTCTTAACCACTGGGCCACTAGAGCTCCAGGAACAGAGACAATACCCCCCAAAATTGGAAATTTCGGGTGACTTTAGTTATCTATGACTTTGGGAATATCCGAAATACTTGGCATGCAGTGAAATCAGGATGACATGGCCATCACTCACTTATGTTCTGACTTTCCATAGCACCGCTCATCACTATCTGAAACAATAATTTTACTGCTTTATATGTGCATAAACCTGCATAGATCATGGAGTGCAGTGACAATGAACAGCTCACATGACTCTGTATGGCAAACTCATGGGGTAAGTAGAGTCATAGATACCATCATCATTACCATGCCCTCATTTAGTGTAGAATGACTATATGCTAGACACTGAGCTCTACATATTTCTGAAATAATCCTACCCACAACTAAATAAGAAAGGTATTATTAGTTCCGTTTTACACATATAAAAACTGAGGCTTAGAAAAGTCCAGAATATGGACAAAGTCACACTCCTAGTAAGTCGTACAGCTAGATTCTGAGCACACATTCTTGTCTAACTCACAATCGCCAGCTATTAAACATTATTATAGCATTCTCCATTATACCAGCTCAAAAGTTAGAAGAACATTTAGTAGGTTATTTTATCTCATCCTCCTCATTTTACAAATTAAGAAACAGAAACCATCATACAGAAGATGACTCTTACTTAGGAGCACACAAGCTACTCCATGATGCTAATTCAAGTCCTTGGTCCCTTCTTCCACTATACCATGCCAAGGACAATCTTTCTTCCTACACCATAAACTACTTTCAGTGAATCCTTTATGCTATTTTATATGTGCCACCTGGTTGCACAATGGTTAAGGGCTAACCAAAAGGTCAGAAGTTAGAATCCACTAGCAGCTCTGGGGAGAAAAGATCTGGTGATCTGCTCCCATAAAGATTACAGCCTAGGAAACCTTATAGACAGTTCTACTTTGTCCTATAGGGTTGCGAGGAGTCAGAATCGACTTGAAGGCATGCAACAACAACAACATACTTATTGGGAGATGGGGGTGTGTAAAGAAGCACATAAAATGGAAATCCTCAGGTCCATGATCCTCAGACAGAGCCAGACATCAGGCACATAGGCATTACTCTGGAATGTTTCGCACTTGGTCAATGAGCTTTCCTAGGCCAATATCTCTTTCCTTGGTTTTTGACTTGAGACACATTGGTATCTCTGCTTAAAGATTTTGTGCATGGCCCGTATAAAACAGCAGCCCCCCGCTGCTCCTCAGAGGAGTCACAAACCTGTTAGGGACAGTCAATGCGTGGTCCAAACCTGTATCAAAGCTTCAACATCACAAAGAATGAAGTGCTTTTGATCTGACCTAACAGGGTTAACCACATTCTTCACTGAACTCCTTCCTATCAAGGAGACCTGTTGGAACAATCCAGAGGCCTGAATGGTCAGCTTGGCTGATGCCATTATGTTTTCCCTGCTCAGCACATATACAGAACCCTCCTTGGGAGACATAGGAAGGCACACACGCTAAGTGCTAAGGAAACGAATGATTCAAAGCTTAAACAACCACAGCAAAACATCTTGTTCCCTTTCCTGTACAGCGTTTAGTATTTCAAGGATCTTAAAAACATTCTTAATTTTTATTTATGAATCGCACGTCTCAGGAATAAACAAAAATAGAGCAGAAGAGTTAAGGTCACAGGCTTTGGGCTCAGGTAGTTTTGGATTTGCTTACTGGCTGCGTGGCCCTGGACAAGCTATTAATTTGTCTCAACCTCAGTTTCCTCATCTGTTAAATGGGGATCTGTAAAAAGTGCCCAGTTCAGAGGGTTATTATGAGGATTAATTAAAACAACACATGTAAAATACTTAGCAATGTAAGTAAAACACAAAATATATAAATATAAGTGTTTATTATCATACTAAGGAAATTTAATGAATCAAACAAGGCTTTATTGGAAACAATATTCGTTTAGTCTTATACATGATGAAATGAGAGAAACACAAAAGCAATCTGATGGCTCAAAGTAGGGGACTATTTGCAGGTACCTTGTGCCAGGACCTGTGTCTCTTTGCTTAGGACACAAAGTTGCACAAAGTGCTGCCCTTGCCCTTGAATACCTCACAGTCTAGTTGAGAAGGTGAACATATAAACGAGCAATTTCAATAAAGTAAATTCAATTTATGGATGCAGGTGTAAGCAAGATGTTATGGGAGCCCAGAAGAAGGGCCTCAGACCTCTCTGCCTAAGGGCACCAGCTATAAACCCTTCTTAAAAGCAGGGGAAGAAAACTGATTGCTAAATATTTCATGAGTTTCTGTGACTTTACTTTAATATTATATCACAATAACAGGAAGAGGAAAATACAACTACTTCCCCTTAATATTCTGTCACTTTGGGTATTTATAGACTCAATATGCAGTAAGCGCAATAGGTAAATATAGATTATACATGAAAATATATATTATATATATGAAAATGAATATATATATCTATATTTTTGTGACTTGAAGCACTTACTAATGAAGATCAAAGACTGCAGCCTTCAGTATGGATTGCACCTCAACATAAAGAAAATAAAAATTCTCACAACTGGACCAATAAGCAACACTATGATAAACTGTGAAAATACTGAAATTGTCAAGGATTTCATTTTACTTGGATCCACAATCCTCACCTATGGAAGCAGCAGCCAAAAAATCAAATGATGTATTGCATTGGACAAATTTGCTGCAAAAGACCTATTTAAAGTGTTCAAAAACAAAGATGTCACTTTGGGTGCACCTGACTCAAGCCATGGTATTTTCAGTCACCTCATATGCACGTGAAAGCTAGACAATCAATAAGGAAGACTGAAGAAGAATTGACGCCTTTGAATTATGGTGTTGGCGACGAATATTAAATATACCATGGGCTGCCAGAAAAAGGAACAAATCTGTCTTGGAAGAAGTACAGCCAGAATGCTTTTTAGAAGCAAGAATGGCAAGACTTTGTCTCATGTATTTTTAACATGTTGTCAGGAGCAACCAGGAGGCCCTGGAGGAGGACATGATGCTTGGTAAAGCACAGGGTTAGTAAAAAAGAGTAAGACCCTCAATGAGATAGACTGACACTGTGGCTGCAACAATGAACTCAAACATAGCAACAACTGTGAGGATAGTGCAGGATGGGGCAGTGTTTTGTTCTGATGTACACAGGGTCGCTATGAGTCAGAACAGACTGGACTGCACCTAACAACAACAACAATAATTTCACAATATCTGAACTTGCCCACGATGCTCCAGAATGCCAAATGTAAAATTTGCAGCGCTCTTATACTACATCAAGCTGATGGATGATCAGAAAGCTAGTATGAAAATGTCAACTTAACAGTAGTTAGTAAAAGGGTAGTAAAATGTTACATTTCTGTTATGAATCAAATTCCAGCATCAAAAGGCCCTAGGAGACAATGCCATCGAGTATAAACAGAGAAAAAAAAAAAGTTCCTACAGAGTCCATTCCAACCCCATGTTGATTCCATATGTGCAGAGTAGAACTGCTCCATAGGGTTTCAAGGCTGTAGCCTTTCAGAAGCATATTGTCAGGCACTTCTTCCAAGTTGCCTCTGGGTGGGTTTGAACTGCCAACCATTCATTTAGTAGTTGAGCAGTTTGCCATTTGTGCCACCCATGGACTCCATCATCTAGTTTACTGCTTCTCCAAGAATGAACCTTGTAATGATTTGTGTTTAATCTGTAGGATCAACTCCTATCTTAGTAGAAATGCAAAAGCACTAACTTCCCGAAACACCATGTCAGGACAAAAACAAGGGCTTAATAAATACGGATGTATTTGAAACAGAACTTCACACAAAAGGTAACAACTACTGAAAACCGAAAACCAAACCCACTGCCGTCCAGTCAGTTCCAACTCAAAGTGACCCCATAGGGTTTCCAAGTCTCCAAGGCTCAAATCTCTACAGGAGGAGACTGTCACATCTTTCTCCACTGGAGTCACTGGTGGTTTTGAACCACCGAACTTTCTGTTAGCAGTTGGCCATAACAGTACAAAGACAAGGGCTTAATAAATATGGATGCGTTTGAAACAGAACATTGCACATAAGATGACAACCACTGAAGAATCTTTGATTTCACAAAGCTAAAAATTCCTATTATTTAATCTTGACTTTTTTGTTTATTATTCTTCTCATTTATTCATTGTTGTTATTTTACCCTACTCCAATCAGTGTCAATTCTATAAATAATTACTATCCAATTCCATAAATTAAATAGTACCTTTATGTGTAGAGTCTATCTATAAATTCTATTCAATTCTATAAATAATTACTGGTGGCCCACTATGTCCCATGCATGTACTGGTCTCCACAGACAGAAATATATGTAAGTCAATGTCCTTTCATTAAAGAAACTCAATTTAGGCAAGCAAACAAGTATTTACAATTCATATTTTATGTATTTGCCTCCAATATCACTGCCCAAAGCAAAGGGCCAGATGTAGAACCTCTCCGTCTCTTGCCTCTGCCTTACTAATTCAATTAGCTTCAACATTTGCTGAAACTCTTAGCCCTTTCTCCATATTTTCCAAAACATAATGTAATAATCTATACCTCACTCTATAAAATGTTGTACCAGATCTGCTTTATTCCTGAGAAAAGAAAGGCTTAAAAGGCAGTAACATCTTGCCCCCCAGCAGGAATGCTTTCAGGACTGGATCATGTTTTTATTCTTGCAATGCACCATTTAAGAGCTACTGTGGTTTTCTGAAGTTCCATTTGTGCAGCATTAAACACGCGGGCATTCTTTTTTATATGACGTTATACAACTGTATTCCAAAGTTTTTACTTTTTCCTTCCTTAAATAAAAGGCATCTGAGCTGCAGGGTGAAATGTTCATGGTCTTTTCTTCTATTTTAGTGCTCTGCTCCTTTCAAGATGAAGCAAAATAATTTCACAACTGTACAGAAACCAGCCAACATTCCACAGCAAAATTTACTGTAAATACCTGGGTTTTGGTAAAAGAATTCCTAATATAGCTGTTTGATTTAATAACTATGGGATACTACTTCCTCTGCACAGATTTCTAAAAACTAAATAAACCTAGGATTCCTATCCTGCTGTTTGTTCACAAAAAATGTTTGACTTCTTTTTCTCCTTGGCAAGATTAAAGACTTACATTAGAATTATACTTGCTCGGAAAGAATGATTTGACATGTCTGCCACTTCATATCAAATTTGAATAATATTGGCTAACAGCGCATTTAATCCAAAAGTCAAGATGAAACGTGAAACTTCAGCCACCCTCATATTCTTTACATTTTAAAAACTACCACTAAAAAGTCTTTGTGGAACAACAACAAAATCAGAAATGGGAGGAAAGCTGGAAATCAAGTAGCACTATACTAAGAATGATGAAACTAGGATACAAATAGGTTAAGTAACTGGCCCAAACTCACACTGCTAGATTAGTTGAGTCAGGGCTAGAGCCTAGGTTAATGACTTCCAGTCCAATTATTGTAATGGGTGCCAGGGCACATGATTGGCTTATATGTATGACACAGTACCCTTTCAGGGCTTCTCTATAACCAGTTGGCAGGATACATACGGTGTCGGGGTCTCTGTCCTCAACTTCTTCCTGCAGCCCCTTCCAGCACAATCTCCAAAGCCCATAATTGCACTCTTCATGGTACACAGGAGTCATTACATCTAGAAATCAAAGGAAAAGAGTCTGGAGCTTGCAGGCAGGGAGAAGACCTGCAGAGCCCTAGGATGGCACCTCTGGAATAGGACCAGAGAAGCATTAGGAACCCTCCAGCCCGGCATGGTGCCTGACATTTCACTAGTAGGGAAACCTTCTCTTTGTCTAGAGGTATTCTTAGTTTTTGTAGAATCTATTACATGGTACAGAGTAAACTCAAACCAAAATTAGTCATGGGATGGCAACTTGGGATGATGGAACAGAGCAGAAAGTAGGGCCCCAAGCCAGGGCATACCTATATCAGACTTCACTGTGTGGCATATTCTAAGTTGGCACTAAAGCAAACCTGGCTCTCTGAGACCAGTCTATTAATAATGTTTGAGCTTTTCCTCACTACACTCTTCACAAATCATCCCTCATTTGGCCACACAGTCTCTTCATTCTCCAGACAGAAACTATATATACACTCATCTCCACACCTTTGTCCATGTTATATTATAACTTTTTCCTGTTCCATAGCCATTTATCAAAATTCACACTTCTGTTAAAACCTTTTTAAATCTCACTTCCTCCATGTGGTTTTCCCAATCTCTTAGTCCAACATAATCTCTAGGTTTTATTGCTACACCGTTTTTCCTTGAGCCTCTCTGCCATATTTGATGGCCACTTTTGGAGTAATAATTCTCATAGGAGAGACTCCAGACTAAATACTGGGATTAATCTTCTTCCTAATCTCTCAGGGTCCAGTACAATGCTTGACACATGGTGCATACTCAATAAACATTTGCTGAGTTGAATCTCATTAGAACACACACTAGAATTTCAAAAGTCCTAGTATTATTAATTGCTGATGCTAATCTTAGCATTTCTGATACAGTAGCTACCTCTGTTCTCCTTCTCTTCCTCTCCCTCCTGCCCCTCTTCTCCCTCTTCCCTGTCCTTTTCCTCTTCCTCCTCCCCTTCTTCTTCTTCCTCCTCCACCTTCTTCATCTCCCTTCTCTTCTGCTGCTGATCTTGATAAAAAGCTCAGAAAAACACTGCCTGCAAAACTTGTCAACATACATGGACAGGCTTGGCTGCTGTGTGGAGTGTACAGGTCTTGGCTCCATTTGGTACAACACAAGATAGAATCTCCCCCTCTTAAATCAACCAAGACTGAGCAGCAGAGGAAATCTCTGGCTACGCTGCTTTCTGCCACAGCATATATAAATTATCACTGACCATTGAGACATAAAATAGAGTAACCTGAAAAATGCAGGAAGCTGTAAATTACTCTGGAAATGTTTTAATCTCTTACTATCATTTCTTCCTTGGATCCCAATCAAAGTGTATCCTATTTAAAGAAGCCCTTATGGGTTTCTTCTCCAGCGGAATGCTTTGCTTCAAATGAATGTCTGGGATGGAGCAAAAGCCATTTCTGTTTAACTGTAACATCTCAAATGGATATATTTCATTTTCTCAAGTAAATTGTGAGCCCTCATGAATTCATGTTCTGTTTCTGAGTCAACGAACTTTGAGAAACAATGACCATCTCACATACCAAAGTTTTATCACAAAATGTTATTGTGTAAAATTGTTCAAACAACTCAGCTAATACAGCTGTTCAAACCACTGGATGACTCCATCACATAAAAACCTCTCTCTCTATGAGGCTCCCCCCTGGGGCAAGTCCTACACCAAGTCTTTATGGCAAATGATGACAGTAGACACACCAGTTTTCCAAGTCAAAATCACTAGGCTCCAATCACTGCAATAAACCAAAGGTTGCTTGAATAGAATCCTGTTTAGGTAGTAGCCATTTACAAGGATAAACAAAATTCCTTGCAAAGAAAACAAAATACTCTCAGTCAGATTATTTACTTATCATGTTAACCCTAAAATATTTCTACATGTATATATATATTTACATAATATTGGAAACCCTGGTGGCATAGTGGTTAAGTGCTACGGCTGCTAACCAAAGGGTCAGCAGTTCAAATCCAACAGGCGCTCCTTGAAAACTCTATGAGGCAGTTCTACTCTGTCCTATAGGGTCGCTATGAGTTGGAATCGACTCGACGGCACTGGGTTTGGTTTTTTTGGTATTTTTTTTTTAATATATTAGGTCTTTGAGTGGCGCAAATGGTTGGCCCTTGGCTACTAACCTAAACGTTGGCAATCTGAACGCACACAGTGGTAAGACAGAAGAAAGGGCTGGCAATCTGCTTCTATAAAGATTACAGCCAAGAAAACCCTTTGGAGCACAGTTCTATTCTGTCACACGGGGTGGCCATGGGTCAGAATCAAAACGACAGTATTTAATATGAACGTTATGTGTGTATTTTTATATATTCACACCTATTCACTTCCTAACATACAGAGCATCTGACAGCAGTCTCTTAATTCCTCACAGCCTGCAGGTGAGCTTTATTGCAAATAATCACATCTATATTTGCCTTTGTCAACCATGCATAAAATATTTTTAGTGCCTTATAAAGTACTTGCCTTGATATTTTATAAATGGAAGAAACATTAGTTAGAGCATCTTACAAGAACCCAGGTTTCAAAGTACGACAAATACAGCCATTTCTATAAATGCAGCAGAATGGGGCCTGGAGTAACCTGAGGGAAGCACAGGATGTTAGTGCCTTGAGGAGAAAGGACCAGGTCTACTTATGCCTGTATCTCTAGTACTTAGCATAGTACCTGACACACAGTAGCTACTTAATAAAAAAAAAAATTATCTACTAAATAAACAAATGCATATATGAACTCTTAAGAGGCAGTGTGGTGTACTGGAAAGAGCAAAATTAGGTTGAACTAGGTTTGAGTTCTGACTTCCATACCTCCTATGTAACTTGGGACTCTCTGGACCCAATTTCCTCTTATGATACAATTGCAATCCTCACAGTATGGTTGTGAGTACCAAGTGAGTGAAAATATGAAAGCCTTCTAGTAACAATAATAATAACCATGTATTGAGTGCCAACTCTGTGCAGACCAGTCTCTATGATTGGAACTCTAATTCCTACAATATTTTATCAGCAAGTACTATTATCTCCATCTTATAGAAACAATTGCATATCTAAGTTTCCTCTGTTAGTTGGTTTTGATTTGGTTGTTTTTAACTCTAGGAGGTGAGGGTGGGTCCTCGTCTGAACACACTGCAGACCTTGGCCAGATGCTAATACTTGGGAAGAACATAGGTAAGCTGGTTTTTGAAGTCAAATCAAAATGTGTGTGAAAGTGCTTTAGGAAGGTATAAAAGCACAGCCAGTCTATGATGCTATTATTAACATGACTTCCTATCTGGTTCAGAGAAATTAGAATAGTCATTGAACATGTTTTCCTGATTCTGAACTTTGTATGAGGTTCGGGTTTCACATATAGCTTGTTACAATGCATGGCAGGACAATAAAGCAGTGGTGAGAAGCCCAAACAATATGAAATCACTCTTTCCTACAGTCCTGGGAATAAAAGAGAAAAGGAAACTCAAGAACTTGAAGACTGTGCCAGAAATTCCATTTTGGAAGGAGGATGCTGTCTTCAAAGCAGCCTGTGCCTCCCACTTCTCCTTGTTTTGATATACAGCCCATCACCAACTTTATTCAAACTATTTCTCATCCTATGCAACAGCCGAAGGATCTTATCCCAACTAATTCTGGGGAAATGCCACATCTCCTGGAGCAAGTGAGAAAAGGACATTTCAATTTTATGGCAGCATGAGCAAAAATGTCATCTAAACGAGCCTGGAGAAAAAAGCTAGAGAAGTATAATATTATAAATGAGCATTCCTTCTTCCTCAATGTCTTAAGAGGGAGAAGGAAAGAATTTGGGGCCAGATAAGCAGCCCAAGCCAGAAGATACTATAGCATTTTACAGCCTGAAGTCACCGGGAGGGGGTAGGGGGAGGCCAAGATGGAGGAGTAGAGCAGTGCTAGGCCAAGAAGTGTAGGGGAAATGTGTGGGGTTAGTCCTTTGAGGCTGTGGGGTGAGAAAAGGGAAAGTGAAATGGGGAGGCTGCCAGTGAAGGTGTTTGGAGCTGTTTGAGAATATCAGGTTTCTTTCTGAGAACAATGGGTCTACATGCACAGTGACAGACTCTAAATCAAGAAGAAGCTAGGAATACTAGAATGGTCCAGAGGGAGATTGCTACCAAGAGTCCTCTCTCTCCAGGCAAAATAAGTTAGTTATGTCCGATTGTTCATCCCTGGAACAAAATACATTTATAAACTTAGAAGATGTAAGGCAAATGACATAGGAATTCTAAATGTGGGAGTTAATTGAAGAGTTGACAAATGCAACTTTCAAGTCTTGAGAATGGTGGAGGGAAATGATATTAAGTGTTTGTGAGATTACAACTAAAGGTTTGTGCCATTTATGCAGGAGTTGGAGAAAATTCCCAGAAGGGAACATGTGGTGGACTTGGCTGTGATGAGCCAGGGCTGTATCCACCAATCTCTGTGCGTGTAAGAGGAATTCACAAAATTCCAGAGAAAGCATAATGAGGCTACAAACCGGGACCAGGGGACTCTATCAGATTCACATCTTTCACTAACTATTCAAGGCATTGGAAAGCTTTTGAGTCTGCTTTTCTCATCTAGTTGAGAAAGCTGAATTGTAGCATGACAGTTCTCTTACTATTAGATTGAGGAAAATATTTTTTTCTTTTTTCCCGATCCCAGGAATCAGGAAGCATTTCCAGTGCTTTCAGCAGCAATTTCTAGGATATCTTTGCTGTTTCATTTCTAACTTCCCATCAGTTCAACATGGGTGCTTTCCCAGTCAATCCAACCGGAGGCTCCTTTTTCTTTCCTACTTTATTTATAAGCCCCAATTCCAAATCTCTAAGCCACGAGTATGAAGATGAATATAGGCCTGGACCTGCTAGTATGTATTCTAGTGTCTTCAACAAAGGCCCATCTCAAAGTTACGGACATAGCTGGTTTTCTGAGGACCACAGTGATAATTTCAATAAAGTAGAAGATGTTGTTCTAATGCTTTATCACATTTTACGCTCACAACAATCCTATGAAGTAAGCAAGTACATTTATTACCCACACTTTACAGATAAGGAACCTGAGACACAAAGAGAGTAAATCATTTCCCCAAGATCAAATGCTTAAGCAGAGTGATACTAGAACTAATGATATCAGTGGACTGTAAAACCTGTGAAAGCCAGAACCCATGTAAGGTAGAAATCTGTCAGAGAAGGAAAACCCAAACATTTTCCACCAATAGAGAGCAATAGAAAAGTGGTAAGACTGCAGCCTGTCAAAGGTGGAAAACTTCCGAGACCTGAAAAAACAAGGCAGTACTGTCGAGTTCTGGCTTTTGCAGGTTTCACCATAACATTTTGCTGATCTTTACCTTAGAGCAAAAGAGGATGCTCGAGATTGTGGAATGGAATGTACTCTATACTGTCGGGCAAAAATTCTCTGTTCTTGCAGGCATTTTAACCAGCACTTCCACAGTAGTACACATTCATCCATGTTAACCTGTAGCACATTTCTACATTATTTGTTTAAATATCTGTTTCTCTGCCTAGTCTGTAAGCTCCTTAAAAGCACTGGCTACATCTTTTATCACAGCATCCTCAGTGCCTAGCATAGGACTTGGTGCGTAATAGACACTCTACACATTGTTGTTAAAAGAATTAATAGAATAGACTCAAGTTGTGTTTTCATCAAGCATTTATTATGTGCCTATTATGAATTTCAGCTGCTAACCAAAAGGTTAGAGGTTCGAGCCCACCCAGTAGGAAGGCCTGGTGATCTACTGCCAAAAAATCAGCCATTGAAAACCCTATGTGTGCAGTTCTACTCTGATACACATGGCGTCACCATGAGTAAGAATCAACTTGATAGCAACTAGTTTTATTATAAGCCAGGTCCTATGTTCAGCACTGGGAATACTAAACTGAACTGATCATAGCTCCTCTCTTCAATATGTTCACAACCTCTTTGGAAATTCAGAAGAGTAAATGGAAATATTCAGTAGAATGTAAAATGGCCTTTGACAGAGTGATTCATGAAGTGTGAAGAAATAGAAGAAACTTGGCTTGATGTTGTCAGTGAAGGTTCCTAAAAGACATTTTAAAGGGGATTATCCAGGCACCAGAAACAGCATAGGCACAGGGCAGAGAAAACATGGGATATTTTGGAAGTTTCAAGTGACTAGATACCGATATAGCATAGGTTATCAGAAAAAGTCCATTACAAAAGAATACTGAAAATGCAACCAGAGGTCAAACTGAAAGGGCGATGAATGTCAGAAATTGAATTTCATCCCCAAAGATCACAGGGAGTCTTGTGACAAGCAAGCAATACGATGGTGCTATAAAAGAGATTAGTTCCTCTTCCAATAGTCATTGACTGGCACTTAAATATACAGTGGAAACAAAAACAAAAAACATTTCAGGGTTGGAGAAAAGGTTACAGCACAAGTAAAGAAGACAAGAGCTCAAATGGGGAATGTTAAGGGGCATAAAAGAAGAAGGTCTCACAGAGTTGCTAAGAAGATTCATTTTGGAGTCAAACTGTGCACAAGTCCCAGCTCTTTCACAGAACACCTGCAATACCTTGGACAATTTATTTAAACTCTGGTTGCCATAATTTCCCTGGTGGCATGAAGATTAAGCACTCAACTGCTAACCGAAAGGTTGGTGGTTAGAACCCACCCAATGGCTCCCCGGGTGAAAGGCCTGGTGATGTGCTCCCATAAATATTACAGCCTAGGAAACCCTATGCGACAGTTTTACTCTGTCACATGGGATCACCATCAGTTGAAAATGGACTCGATGGCACCTAACGATAACAACATACACTGGGAATGACATCACTGACCATGTAAGATTGATATGAGGATTGAATGATATAGCATGTAAAATGCTTAGATAGAAAGAAAGGTAAGGGTTTTCCTATATTACACTGACCAGACTTTGCCAAACAGCAGATAAATCACTCAAAAGCAACAAAGAAATTAAATGACCCTCTTTTTTTCCCCAGCTCAGCTGCCTCACTTTGGGTGATGGCTTAAACTATCTCTGGTCACACCCAAAACCCACTGCCTTTGAGTCGATTCCGACTCACAGCGACCCTATAGGACAGAGTAGAACTGCCCCATAGAGCTTCCAAGGAGCGCCTGGTGGATTTGAACTGCAGATCTTTAGGTAGCAGCTGTAGCTCTTAACCACTATGCCACCAGGGTTTCCAAGAGAGATTCCAGCCCTCACATAATAAATACATAGGCATATTTACAAAATGGAGTTAAAATGCTGTAAGGTACTACAATAAAAGAATGTCAAAATGATATGGAAACACTGAGTGAGGATACAGCAAGTACAATACATGTCAACAAGTTCATCGAATAACAAACTATTATGCTGACTGCGTTATTTCATTACCTCATTTAATTATAACAATATTATAACATAAAACCCATAAAAAATAGAAACGCTTATTATCCCCATTTTACATATGAAGAAATTGAGACTCAGAGTTTAGATTCTATTTTCACCCTGCTCTTAAGGAAAGAGACTAAAGTATTAGTCCTTGAATTAATGTAATCCTTATGACTTAGAAAGGATCCAGCAATTCCTCACTACACAAAATCATCTAAGTCTCCTGTCCCCAAAACAGTGTCAGAATTATTAGCAATATAACTAAAACACAAAATTTAAATGTCTTTTTTAGTATTATTGTAGAAGAAAACTTAATAAAGCAAGTAAAAACAAAACAAAACAAAACATAAAACAACTAAATCTACTGCCCTTGAGTCAATTCCAACTCATAGGGAGCCTATAAGACAGAGTAGAAGTGTCCCACAGGGTTTCTAAGGCTGTAATCTTTACAGAAGCAGACTTTTACATCTTTCTCCCATGGAGCAGCTGGTGGGTTCGAACCACTGACCTTTTGGTTAACAGCCGAGTGCTTAACTACTGTACCATCAGGACCCACCAAATGTAAAGAAGCATGAAAATGGAATCCACTCAACAGCAGTGGGTTTTGGGTTCGATTACATTTTTCATAAATTTTTATTAGATGGTAGATACTATGTGCAAAAAAGCAATAGAAATTGAAGTTAATAATATTTACTCCAGAAAACTGTATGCTGTTCCTCTCTTCAATCACAAGTGTGTAAATGTACTTAGAGGGAGAAGCAGGGAAGAGAAATGTGTTGTGTCAGTCCGTTCCAGCTTTGATCTAGATCTGGGCTCTGTTGCAGCTCTGGTTAGACAGTTCACCACTGGCTTCAAATGATTAGAGGAAAGGATCAGGACTTTCTCTGCAACAGGGCTTGAAATCTGAGGATAGCAAGACTTTGGAGAACACCTTAAGCTTTATAAAGCTTTATAGTCCTGCCTTAAGATTTCTAAACAATGGAATTGTTTCACCATTTTATAGCTTGGCCACCAGTCTTTTGAGTCACTGAGTTCTCTTTGTAGTCTTGGTTCCTGCCCTGGGTGAATATTCCTGCTTCAGAATATTCACCTTTCTAATGATTCCCTGTCCCCAGCCTTCGGTGGGCTACTATAGTGTCCTCTGTAAAGGCCTGTTGCACATCAGAAGGATTTCTTTCAGTTTTCCCGCACCATCCACAAATTTCTGCAAGCCTCTCTACATTCAGTCAAAGCTCTGTGTGCTCTGTCTGAATCTCTCAGTTCTCCTACCCTGTTCCCAGACTTTCATGGACTACTTTTTGCACATTGGGAATGACCTTTATGACTCAGTGGGATCTTGTTTAGCATCTCTGCCCTCTCCCTAGCCTTCCACCTACTTTGCCCGTGCATGAGAAAGAGTTGGTGAGTAGGTGGAGGCTCATTCTGTGACGAGGGTTGTCCTCAGTATTTCTCAGTATTTTAATTTTCATGACAGCCAGCCCACATATGGCCATTGAAAGTTCATTAAAATTTCTCCTTATCCCTACATTGGTCTATTCAGGATCCTTCTACCATTCTATCAGGATTGAAAGCAGCCGCGAGTCTCTTCTTTCCTGGTATGTAGCTATTTCTGGAATTTAGCTCATTTAAAATTTTGGCATCCTTAACTCTATGACGGCTTTAAAATAACCATGGTTCTGAGGATTGTCTAGCTTGTTCTTATTGTTAGAGTAAAAGCCGCAGTCTTGCAAATGTCTATATCCTAACCAGAACTGCCACCATGCATCCGTCTGAATGAGTGAGATGATCCACTCAGGGTGGAAGGCACTCAAAATATGACTGGGGAAGAGCTGCCTTCTCCAAGTAAAGTCAACCTTAATGATGTGGATGGAGTAAAGCTTTCAGGACCTTCACTTGCTGATATGGCATGACTCAAAATGAGAAGAAACAGCTACAAACATCCATTAGTGATCAGAACATGAAATGTATGAAGTATGAATCTAGGAAAATTGCAAGTAGTCAAAAATGAAATGGAGCGCATAAAGATTAATACCCTATGCATTAGTGAGCTGAAAATGGAGTGATATTGGCCACCTTGAATCAGATAATCGTATGGTCTACTATGCTAGGAATGACAAATTGAAGAGGAATGGCATCACATTCATTGTCAAAAAGAACATTTCAAGATTCACCCTGAAATACAATGCTGTCAGTGATAAGATAATATCCATACACATACAAAAATGACCAGTTAATACAACTAGTATTCAAATTTATGCACCAACCACTAATGCTGAACGTGAGGAAATTGAAGATTTTTACCAACTTCTGCACTCCAAAACTGATCAATCATGCAATTAAGATACGTTGATAATTACTGGTAATTGGAATGAGAAAGTTGGAAACAAAAAAAAAAAGTATCAGTAGTTGGAAAATATGGCCTTGGTGACAGAAACTATGTTGGAGATCACATGATAGAATTCTTCAAGACCAATGACTTACTCATTGGAAATACCTTTTTTTCTACAACATTAATGGCAGATATATACATGGACCTCACTGGTTGGAAAACACAAGAATCAAATTGACTATATCTGTAGAAAGAGACAAAACAAAAGCTTAATATCATCAGTCAGAACAAGGACTGCAGAACAGACTATCAATTTCACATACGCAAATTCAAGTTGAAGTTGAAGAAAATTAAAACAAGTCCAATAAGAGCCAAAGCATGACCTTGAGTACATAAAGGAAACAAAAATCCTCACAACTGAACTAATAAGCAACATCATGATAAACAGAGAAAATATTGAAGTTGGCAAGGATTTCATTTTACTTGGGTCCACAATCAATGCCCATGGAAGTGGCAGTCAAGAAATTAAACATATTGCATTGGACAAATCTGCTATAAAAGACCTCTTAAAAGTGTTGAGAAGCAAAGATGTCACTTTGAGGACTAAGGTGCGCCTGACCCAAGCCATGGCGTTTTCAATCACCTCATATACATGTGAAAGGCGAATAATGAATAAAGAATTCCAAAGAAGAATTGGTGCCTTTGAATTACGGTGTTGTTGAAGACTACTGAATATACCATAGACTGCCAGAAGAACGAACATGTTTGTCTTGGAAGAAATTCAGCCAATTCATCAGCAATATTAAGCCAGTCTCTTCATTTTTTAATGTTTACCTGATTTGAGAGGTAATTTGCCCTCAGTGTCCAGCCCTTATACGTATATAGAGAACCACTAATCATGTTGTAACATAATCTCCCCTCAAGCATCATCTCATTTGACTGTCATTTTCTAAGTAGAAGTAAAACTCCAACTTCTCCACCTGCAATGTTTTATCATAGGTATCAGAATGTTATAATGGAAATTTCAACTGAGACTCTGTTCTTGTTGTCAGGTGCTGTCCAGACATATGACAACCCTCCATACAACAGAAGGAAACACTGCCCAGTCCTGCACCATCCTCACAATTGTTGCTATACTTGAGCCCATTGCTGCAGCCACTGTGTCAATTCATCTTCTTGAGAGTCTTCCTCTTTTTCCCTGGCCCTCTGTCCTTCTCCAGGAATTGGTCCTTCCTGATAACATGTTCATAGTACATGAGACGAAGTATTGACATCCTCCCTTCTAAGGAGCTTTCTGGCTATACCTCTTCCAAGACAGATTTGTTTATTCTTCTGGCAGTCTGTGGTATAGTCAATATTCTTCGACAATGCCATAATTCAGATGCATCAATTCTTCTTCGGGCTCCCTTATTCATTGTCCAGCTTTCGCATGCCTATCAGGCAACTGAAAAGACTATAGCTTGGTTCAGGCACACTTTAGTTCTCAAAGTGACATCTCTGCTTTCTTAACACTTTAAAGAGATCTTTTGCAGCAAATTTGCCCAATGCAATATGTCCTTTGATTTCCAAGGGCATTGATTGATTGTGAATCCAAGTAAAATGAAATCTTTGGCAACTTCGATCTTTTTTCCATTTATCATAATGTTGCTTATTGGTCCAGTTGTGAGGATTTTTGTTTTATTTTGAGGTGTAATCCATAGTGAAGGCTGTAGTCTTTGATCTTCATCACTAAGTGCTTTAAGTCCTCTTCACTTTCAGCAGGCAAATTTGTGTCATCTGCATATCACAGGTTGTTAATCCATTTTCCTCCAATCCTGATGCCTTGTTCTTCGTATAGTCCAGCTTCTCAGATCATTTGCTCAGCCTGAGATTGAATAAGTATGGTGAAAGGATACAACCCTGATGCACACCTTTCTTGATTTTAAATCACATAGTATCCCCTTGCTCTGTACGAATAACTGCTTCTTGGTCTAAGTATAGGTTTCTCATTAGTACAATTAAGTATTCTGGGATTCCCATTCTTTGCAATGTTATCCATAATTTGCTATGATCCTTACAGTCAGATGTCTTTGTATAATCAATAAAACACAGGCAAACATCTTCCTGGTATCTCTGCTTTCAGCCAAGACCCATCTGACATAAACAATGATATCCCTTGTTCCACGTCCTCTTCTGAACCCAGCTTGAATTGCTGAGTTCGCTGTCAATATACTACTGCAATCATTTTTTTATTATCTTCAGAAAAATTTTAGTTTCATGTGATATTAATGATATTTTTCAGTAATTTCTGTATTTTGTTGGATCGCTTTTCTTTGGAGCTCTTCTAGTTGGTTGGCCAGGGAGTTGTCTTCCAAATGTTTCAGCATAGATGAGTGAGCACTTCCAGCATTACATCTGTTTGCTAAAACATCTCACTTGGTATTCTGTCAATTCCTGGAGTCTTGTTTTGCACCAAGGCCTTCAGTGTAGCTTTGATTTCTTCCTTCAGTACCATCAGTTCTTGATCATATGCTACCTTCTGAAAATGGGTGAAGCTTGAGTTTTTTCTTCAGTTCTTTCAGCTTTAGAAATGGTGAGAGTGTTTTCCCTTTTGGTTTTCTATCTCTAGGTCTTTGCACATTTCATTATAATACTTTACTTTTGTCTTCTGAAGTTGAAATTTTCTATTCAACTCTTCTGCTTTTTCATTTCTTCCATTCATTTCAGCTACTCTACATCCAAGACCAAATTTCAGAGTTTTTTCTGACATCCATTTTGGTCTTTTCTTTCTCTCCAGTCTTTTTAGTGATCTTGAGCTTTCTTTATATATGATGTCTTTGATGTCATCTTACAATTCATCTGGTCTTCAGTCATTAGTGTTCAATGCATCAAATCTATTCGTGAAATGGTCTGTAAATTCAGGTGGGATATACTCAAGGTCATATTTTGGCTCTGTGGACTCTTTTTAATTTTCTTCAACTTCAACTTGAATTTGCATTTGAGCAATGGTTGTATGTTGTGCAGTCAGCCCCTGGCCTTATTCTGACTAATGATACTGAGTTTCACCATCATCTCTTTTCACAAATATAGTCAATTTTATTCCTATGTATTTCATCCAGTGAGGTCCACGTGTATAAAAAACCCATTGCTGTCAAGTCGATTCATAGCAACCCTATATAGGACAGAGTAGAACTGCCCCATAGAGTTTCCAAGGAGCACTTGGTGGATTTGAACTGCCGACTTTTTGGTTAGCAGCCGTAGCACTTAACCACTACACCACCAGGGGTGTATAGTTGCCATTTATGTTGTTGAAAAAAGGTATTTCCAATGAATAAACTGTTGTTCTTGGGAACTTCTATCATGTGATCTCCGGTGTCATTTCTATCACCAACACAATGTTTTCCAACTACTGATCCTTCTTCTTTGTTTCCAACTTTCACATTCCAATCACCAGTATACATCAATCATCTTGATTATATGTTTGATCAATTTCAGAGCACAGAAGTTGGTAAAAACCTTCAATTTCCTCATCTTTGGCATTAGTGGTTGGTGCATAAACTTGAATAACAGTTGTATTAACTGGTTTTCCTCATAGGCATATGGCTATTATCCTATCAATCACTGACAGCATTGTACTTTAGGATAGATCTTGAATTTTTTTTTTTTTTTTTTGAGGGTAATGTGATACCATTTCTCTTCAGTTTATCATTCCAGGCATAGTAGACCATGTGGTTGTCCAGTTTAGCCCTGGTGACATAGTGGTTAAGAGCTCAGCTGCTAACCAAAAGGTTGGCAGTTCAAATCCACCAACTGCTCCTTGGAAACCCTATGGGGCAGTTCTACTCTGTTCTCTATAGGGTTGCTATGAGTCAGAACTGACTCGATGACACCTAACAACAACAACAAAGCAATAGCTATTAGAAATCAAAATATAAAGAGTCTAGGATTGTAAGTGGGTTGTGTGGAGTAGTAAGAGCTTTTTTTTTTTTTTTTTTTAAGGTAGAGAAAGTCTGTCTGTGATGTATTACCTGAACTTAAACCAGAGTAAAAATAGTTATCAAGTTGCAAAAATCTGTAAGAAAGCATTGCAGGAAACAGAAACAAAGAGGAATAAGCTTGGTGGATTGGAGGTACATAAAGAAATAATGATGTAAAATGAGATCAAAGTGGGGGAGGAGAGGGAAGACTTGCAGAACCTGTCGAACATAGTAAAGAGATAAAATTTTATTCAAATGTGCTGGGATACTACTGCAGAAATTTAGATTGTTGTTGTTGTTCTTAGGTGCCGTTGGGTCGGTTCTGACTCATAGCAACCCTATGTACAACAGAACGAAACACTGCCCAGTCCTGCTCCATCCTCACTGTTGTTACACTTGAGCCCATTGTTGAAGCCACTGTGTCAATCCACCTTGTTTTAGATAGAGCATATAAAATATGCTCAAAATCAACATTAATTAGGAATATGTTCATTAAAACAAGATACATTTTACAACCATCGTATTGACAAAAGTTAAAGAGTTGGGCAATACTAAGAATAATTGAGCATGTGGGAGTATAAATTACTACAACTACTTTGGGAAGTAATAGGGGAATATCTAGTATAGACATATATACTTCAGCAATTCTGCTCCTAGTGCATGACATAGAATAATATTCTTTAGATTGATGGTGTTTCCTCATTAATGATAAAATAAAATGTTGGAAGCCAGGAACAATATTTTCATAAGTAAGAATACAATAGAAAAGCATAACATAGCCTACTGTAGAATAAGAAATTATCTGAGCACATTTCAAGTATTCAAGGCAAGCATTATTTCATGAAATTTCAGTTCCAACCATACAAACGCCTACATTATTAACACAACACACACATGGTCATGATGTAAAAGTATTTCTTACTGTGGTCATATTAAAAAACGTTTGAAAATTGCTGCCCTACAGAAATTTCTTTTTTATTGTACTTTAGATGAGTTTTTACAGAGCAAACTAGTTTCTCATTAAACAGTTAGCACACATTGTTTTATGACATTGGTTAACAACCCCACGACATATCATCACTCTCCCTTTTCAAACGTGGGTTGGGTTCCCCATTACCAGCTTTCCTGTTCCCTCCTGCCTTCTAGTCCTTGCCCCAGGGCTGGTCTGCCTCTTTTGTTTTGTTTTGTTTTGTTTTACGAACCCGTTCAATCTGTTGCTGAAGGGTGAACTTCAGGAGTGATTTCATTACTGAACTGAATGGTGTCTGGGGGCTCCTATGGAAATTCTTGAACATGTGCACAAAGAAGCAGACAAGAAGTTTCATTACATTTTTCATGTATAGTAAAAATTTGAAAACAACCTAAATATTCATCAAAATAAAAAGGAATAAATAAATTGTAGTATGATATATAGTGAAATACAAGAGTGAAAAGAAAATTAGACTCAGTAGATAAACAAATACATAAGACTGGGAAAAGAAAAACTACTTGATTCAAACAGTGTGATACAATTAATAATTATAAATATTAACGGCATGCAAAATAATTCTATATCTTGTTCATCACTTTGTATTGCAGAAGTATAAACATAATAATAGGAATGACATTCACCAAATTGAGAATAGTGGGGAAATGAATAAATGATCAAAGCGTTTGGAAGTTTTCATTTTTTTTTTAATGATTTATTAAATTGGGTGATAGATTTTTAGGTATGTGTTATATATTTTTTTTTTATAATTTATACATGCTCAAAATATAACAAAAAAGATCATGCTGCCTGTCATCTGGATAATAGAAGATAGAGGGGTAGGAATGAAAGCAGGAAGCTCATAGGAGGCCTTTGCAGGGGTCCACAAAAAGATGCAACAGAGGTCTAGGAAGGAAGCAGAATGCAAGGTGGAGAGAAGAGGTGATATTGGATATAATTTGGAGGTAAAGTGAAGGACTTGCTCATAAATGAGATGAGACACAGAGTGATGAGAAAAAGGGAAGAATCAGAATGACTACTTTAAAAAAAAAAGTCATTGTGGTGAAAATATACGTAACAAAATATATGTCATCACAATAATTTCTGCATGTACAATTCAGTTACATTGATTACATCCTTCAAGTTATACTTTTCCAAATTATTCCACTACCATTACCATAAATTCAATGCCCCCTAAGCAAAATGTCCCTTTTTCCCCTAGTCACCACTAATTATCTTTGGTGTTTATATACGTGCTTATTTCCTGTAAGTGAGATCATACAATATCTGTCCTTTAGCAACTGACTTATTTTGCTCAGCATGATGTTTTCAAGGTTCATCCGTGATACATCAGGACTTCATTTCTCTTTATGGCTAAGTAGTATTCCATTGTGTGTCTACACCATATTTAGTTTATCCTTTCATCTATTGATGGACATTTCAGTTATCTCTCCATTTTGGCTATTGTGAAAAGTGCTGCAAATAATGCTAGTGTGTAGATTTTTGTTTGCACTCTCGCTTTCACTTCTTCTGGGTATATACTTAGGATTGAGATTGTTGGGTCATATGGTAGTTGTATGTTCAGCTTTTGGGGAACCACCACACTTTTCCACAGAGGCTGTACCATTTTACATTCCCACAAGCAATGAATGAGGGTTTCAGCTTCTCCACAGCCTTACCAACTGCTGTTTTCTATTTTTTGATCATTGCCATTCTATCTGGGGTGAGGTTGTATCTCATGGTAGTTTTAATTTGCATCTCTCTAATGGCTAATGGCTAATGGAGTCCTGATGGCACAGTAGTTAAGAACTATGGCTGCTAACCAAAAGGTTGGTAGTTCAAATCCACTGGCTGCTCCTTGGAAATTCTATGGGGCAGTTCTACTCTATTCTATAGAGTCTCTATGAGTCCAAACCAACTTGATGGCAAAAGGTTTGTTTTTTGATTTAATGACTAATGTTGAGCATCTTTTCATGAGCTGGTTAGCCATCTGAATATCCTCTTTGATGAAATGTCTGTTCAAATCCTTTGCCCATTTTTTGATAGGTTTTTGTTAAGTTGCAGAAGATATATATATATATACACATATAGTTAGATCATTATTGGATATATTGTTCCCAAAACTCTTCTCCCAATCTGTAGGTTGTTTATTCATTTTTTAAAAGAAGTCCTCTGATGAACATAAGTATTTTTTTAATGAAGTTATTGGTTTTCACCTTAAGTAATTTTTGATAGTATTGTTGAGACAGGGAAGACTGTGAGAGAAGCAGGCTTGGAGGGAAAATTTTAAGAATTGACTTTTGGATAAGTTCAATGTGAAATGTCTATAAAACATCCAGTGGAGACATCAAGTAAGCAGTTGGATATATTAGTTTAGAAGTCAGGACTGAAATATATAGATTTGGAATTTATGGGCACATAAACAAGACACTGCTTCTTACCATATGTCAGCATCCCTGATGCACTAGGTTCATCTAGTCTTTGCAAGAAGACATTCCCTGTACTACAATCTTCGCATTTTTTTTTTTTTTGCCTTGAGCCCTAAGATTAAAAATTGCTTTTTATCTTGAGTCTTTCATCTTGAAGCATCCAAACATACTTTAGGAATTCCTCCACTGATAAACTTCCTACATCTAAAGGATTTCAGCAGGCAGCAGGACAACTACTGTGCACCCAGCTCACTGCCACAACTTTTACGAAGCATGAGCACATTCACTATTCAAAGCACTGCACAGGATGCCTTTGGGAATGAAGTTCTCTCCCATGTAATAACTGCCTTGAGGATATAAAATACAGTAGAAAAGAGGGGATAGACATAACAATAGTTTACAGCACTCAACTTCTATTAGATATTGTGGAGAGCCTAGTAGGGGTCGTCATGACTCAGAATCAACTTGACAGCAACAGGTTTGGGTTTTGGTTTTAGTATGTGTCAGCCACTACCTTAGACCTGGGGTTACAACAGTGAGCTTGAAGCTTATAGTGTTTAGAGCCACAAAACAAATGAAAGTTATAACACTGACAGCAAATGGAAAGTGAGTGAAAACTAAAGAATTTAATAATTAAAACTAGAATACCCTCTACATCAGGGGTCCACAAAATTTTTATATAAAAGAACAACTTCTACCATTTCCTCCTGGATAACTTTTGATTTCTTTCAAAATTATATTTGTTTGTCACTTTGGGAAGTCTATACTCTCACACTGCCCCCTATAGGCTGGCTTTCGACTCTCACTGTCTGAGTTCTAACCAGCAAGCACTGTCACTTGCTCTTCAATTGCCTCCTCTCACATAGCTGGGCCAGGCCCTTGGACGCAGGGACCCTAGAGCATTCATCTCTGTCCTGTAAGCATTTGGCATGCAAAGGGTGCTAGGTAAATGCTTGAGTGAACAAATGAATGAATGATGGATTCCAAATGCATGCTAAGTATAATCTAATGAGGTCAATTAAATGCTCATTTCCCATGGGCAATGAGAAACAAGACAAACAACCTGAGCCCCCACTCAGAAGAATGATGGCTTAAAAAGCTCTCTGGTGCAGTATTTTGTCAGTGAGAGTGACTGGACATGGATGGTGAAGGCAACTGTGGCCACCCAGTGGTCACTGCTACATTTCTCAGGAAATTCTCAGCAAGCCTGGAAGGAAATGTTATTCATTTGCATCCCTCTCCTTTCATCATGGGTTCATTCATCAACAAATATTCATTAGGTCTCCAGGCACCTTCCTCGCATGGGGGATATGCTAGTAAACAAACAAAAGTCTCTGTTCTCATTAAACTCACTTCTAGGTGGTAAAAATAGATAATAAACAAATAAGTACACACGATTACCTGCTGGAAACACTGGTAGCATAGTGGTTAAGTGCTACGGCTGCTAACCAAAAGGTCAGCAGTTCAAATCCACCAGATGCTCCTTGGAAACTCTATGGGGGTAGTTCTACTCTGTCCTATACGATCACTATGAGTCGGAATCCACTCAATGGCAACAGTTTGGTTGATTGGTTATTACCGGCTATGAAATACAACAAATCCCAGGGAGGGACTTAGGAAGGAGGTGGGCCTGAGGGCCAGTTCAGTTGAGAGTGCTTAGGCAAGACCACTCTGATAAGATGACAACTGAGCAGTGAGAGTCCTGAAGATTTCCTGGAGCAGGGATACCAGCAGAGGAAATGCTAAAGCCTTGAAGCAGGACAGAACAGCAAGAGGTCCATGTGCCTGGAGAGCAGGGAGTGAGGCAGCAGGGAGAATGACAGCAAAGGAGGCTGAAACCAGCAAAGGTAAGATTGGAAGGCCCTAGTAGACTATGGTGAGGACTTGGATTGGTTCTTAATACATTTGGTTCTACTATTTTACATTTCCTAATAAAAATAATAATAATCATGCAGATTTTTAGAGCCTACTGTGTCCAGACATTTTATACTTCCCTTCCCACCCCCAGATTTTCACAATTTTTATCTCTGAAAGTACTGATATGACCCAAGTGGAAGAAAACATGTAATTTTCCCTAACACTCTTCTGGGGAAACTCTCAGTTAAGAACTCACAGTAAATTCTTCAAATACCTCTGGGAAGCATCCATGATATAGCTCATTATCACAGATTGAGACACAAGTGCTCAAACCATAGCTTTCAAAATGTATTTCCATGAAATATAATTAAGATTACCAATGGGGCTGTTTTAACTGTGACCAGTATTAAAAAGGTCTCTGAGAAAAATCATTGTTATTGCCTAAATAAGACTAACTTATTCACATTATGTACTTATGTGTAAATTGTAATCATGCCCAGGGTCCAATCCCTATCTCTCTGTTGTCATGAGAACTGAAAAATAGCTTCATAAGCCAGAACTACTAAGGCAGACTAAAAAACCAAAACCAAGTCCATCGTTGTTGAGTCGGTTCCGATTCATAGCAGCCCTACAGGACAGAGCAGACATGCCTCATAGGGTTTCCAAAGCTGTAATCTTTCTCCCATGGAGTGGCTGGTAGGCTCAAACCACCAACCTTTCAGTTAGCAGCCCAGCTCCTAGCTTTGTATTCTAAGTCAGTTTGTGTAAACTTTATGTGCTACAGTTGTCTCATCTGCAAAATGGGAATATAATAGCATCCATCTCGAAGACAGATGTTGTTACCTATCATGGAGTCGGCCCCTGAATCATGGTGGCCCCATGAACAATGGAACGAGACGATGCCTGGTCCTCCACCATCCCGTGATCTGTTGCAGACTGGACCACTGTGATCCATAGGATTTTTGCTGGCTGATTTTTGCAAGTAGATCATCAGGCCTTTCTTCCTAGTTCACCTTAGTCTCAAAGCTACACTCAATCCTGTTCAGCATCATAGTAACACACAAGTCTCTGCTGACAGACGAGTGGTAGCTGTGCATGAAGTGCATTGGCCAGGAATCAAACCCAGGTCTCCTGCAAGGATGGTGCAAATTCTACCACTGAACCACCATTTCCTCCACAGAGTGGATACTGACTCATGGCAAACCGCATAAAGAGGGTTAAATGTGTCCAGGCCAAAAAACCCCAAGACTGTTGCTGTCGGGAGCAGACTATATAAATGTTACAATGTTGTTGTTGTTAGGTGCCGTTGAGTCACTTCCAACTCATGGTGACCCTATGTACAACAGAATGAAACAGTCCCCAGTCCTATGCCAGCCTCGCAATTTTTGCTGTTTGAGTCCATTGTGGCAGCCACCGTATCAATCCATCTCTTCAAGGGGCTTCCTCTTTTTCACTGACTCCGTATTTTAGCAAGCATGATGGTTCCTCCTGATAATATGTCCAAAGTACAAAAGACAAAGTCTCACCACCCATGCTTCTAAGGAGCATTGTGGTTGTACTTGGCAAGACAGATTTTTTCATTCTTCTGGCAGTCCATGGTATATTCAATATTCTTCACCACCATCATAATTCAAATGCATCAATTCTTCTTAGGTCTTCTTATTCATTACCCAGCTGTAGCACACATATGAGGCAACTGAAAAAGCCATGGCTTAAACAAAAACAAACCAGCTGCCACCCAGTCAATTCCAGCTCATAGCGATTCTATAGGATAGGGTAGAAGTGCCCCCTAGGGTTTCCAAGGCTGTAAATCTTTACAGAAGCAGAGTGCCACATCCTTCTCCTGCAGAGCAGCTGGTAGGTTCGAACTGCCGACATTTTGGGTAGCAGCTGAGCTCTTCATCACTGTGCCACTAGGGTTCCTTCCCATGACTTAGTAGTCATTATGTGTTTGGTGTTATTAATGTTTATAATAATATATTATTGTAGATTGAATTCTAAAAATAGTATTATTTATAAAAATAAAAAACATAATGTAATCATTTATTTTTAAATTCAAATTACTTTGATTTTAAACACTTCCCAATCTCCAAACCCCAAGAAATCGTCAACCTCTCAAGGAGACATTTATCTGTTAAAATGAATAATTTTGGAATGAATGAATTATTTGTTCTCTTATTAAAAAATTTCACTATTTGAGCAATACACTATGGCATTCTCCATATCCTGCAGGCCATGTGGTAGAGGAATGTGGAGAGTTGAAGCGGTTCCATTTATCCCCACAGCTTCCATTTACTTTTGAGGAGGAAAATGGGGATAAGAGAAGAGCTGAATTGTATGGTCACATGAGACTTAGAGAAGTCTGGAAATGTAGTAGTTACAAAATTTGTTATCTCATGGTCAGTTTGTCCCTGTTGCTCAAAAGCAGACACTGCCACAAGAATGCATTTTGAAAATTCATTTTAATCTATGCTGACTTTCTTCCTTCTATAGTGACCTCAGCAGTTATTAGGACAAAGGCACAGGCAATTCTCTTTGCCTTTCTGGTAAGATTTTCTGAACTTTTGCGGGAGACATCAAGAACAGCTCTGAAAGGCCCAGCACTGGCAACCTTACCTTATCTCCAGATTTCCGGTATGGATTCAGAGTCTCAGTTCACTTGAAATCTGAATACCAATGGCCTCCTCTGAGAGTTTGGAAAATAGTAAATGGTTGACAGAGATCAGCATTTAGGAGTATGTGTCGCCTCAGAATCCTGATGAGGCACACAACTTGAGAGGAAAAATTTACAAATTCACCCAACGTCTTTTGAGCACCAATTGCATATCCAACACTGAAGAGAGCATTGTGCCAGAGACCAGAGACCAAGCAGAAAATATCTATGCATATGTATGTATCAACAGGCATGCACCATGCTCCTACTCTCTGCCATGCACTGAAAGGTACAAAAGTTCTTTCCATAGGTGATTATAGAAAGAATATATGGACTTATCTTTCTTATTTGTTTACTGGAGTTTTGCCTCTCTTGTCCACTAAAATAAAACCATCCTGTGATCAAAGGCCATGTCTAACATCTAGAACAGGCAAGGGTAAGCAAACTACAGCCCACGGGCCAAATCTGGACCACCACCTGTTCTTGTAAATAAAGTTTTATTAGAACACAGGTAAATTCACTCATTTACAAGTTGTCTATGACTGCTTTTGAACTATAACAACAGATCTGAGTAGGTGTGAAGGCGACCATACAGCCCACAAAGCCTAAAATATTTACTATCTGGCTCTTTATGAAATGGTTTGCTGATCCCATGTCTAAAACAGTGTCTGTCTAACAGTAGGTGATTAATAACTTTGTCAAATGGATGAATGAATAAATGAATGAATTAATTACTTAGTGTTCATGACAACTCAATTTCGCATAATTTTTGAGCAGTGGAGCTGAAATTTGAACTGAGTTTAGTGACCTTCAAACCACCATCCATACCACTATACCAATTTCCTTCCTAAAACAACTCCTACATATTCACAGCTTAACCATTTATAAGGCATTGCTATTCTATTTTTATTTGACCTTTGTGAGAAGCTTCTTCAGTAAGAATTCTTATCATTCCCACTTTACGGATAAGAAAACACAGTATTTTTTCTACTGTCACTCAGCTAGTAGAAGAGTCTGAACTGGGCCCTAGAGCTGCCTTTGCTCATACCATGAGTTATAAAACCACCAAATTCAAGCCAGTTGTCATCAAGTCAATTCCAACTCATACCATGAAGTAGAGACTTGTTTATCTTCATTCATTGTCTATGCTCCCAAAGAGTGTAAATTTACCTTGTTCTTATCTTCATATCCTTAATGACTCACATAGTTTGTGATGCATAATGAACACTCCATAAATAGTGAATGATACCACTCCTGATCAGCATGTAGAAGGTGGACATAAGGTCAATCAGAATGAGATTCATTGGCCAGGTTCAAAGACTGGCTGTGTTCTAGTTCAGAGGTTCTAACCCGAAAAACATAGTCTCTTCTCCCTAACTCCTAGTTTATTAAAGCAAAAATGAGTAACTAAGAAGATCCTTTCCCAGCTCAAAAATTAATCAAATCTTATGTAAATCTCCCTATTAATGTTAAATGATTTCCTTTCAGGTTACACATGCAACAACTACTTCTTCCTTTAAAAAACCATGAATGAACAGATCTACATTGTTCTTAAATTTTGCTATGCTTTCCTCTAAGAAATACAAGACACTCAAACATTAAGATTAGAGTCAAGTATAAAATATTTGATATAATTTTCTGTTTTTGAAAACTACTATAGAGTTTGCGGAAAACATGATTAATAGCATAAAAATTGCTTCTATCTTTGGCTAACTAGCATTCAGTAATGAATCAACTCATCACAGCTGAAGATAACGTGTACTCATAACATGTTCAAATTTCTTAAAGACAATATGATTGCAAGTGGAAAAATTCCAAATCTTGAAAGATTTACACAGCAATAAAAACAGTTAAGACACACTAGGCAAGTAAGGACATCGTTATTCTGGACAGAAAGACAGACATGAGAAATGTGTGCTGACAGATGAACAGACCCTTCTTAAGGGCCTGGGCCATCTCCCCGGATAGGCATGACTTCTTGAGGGGTGACTGATACACAGCCCTTTCCTATTTCTGAGATGCAGTCAAACGCTATTTGCTTTCAGATTTGCACTATACTTGTTGTTGGAAACCCTGGTGGCATAGTGGTTAAGTGCTATGGCTGCTAACCAAAAGGTCAGCAGTTCAAATCCATCAGGCGCTCTTTGGAAACCACATGGGGCAGTTCTGCTCTGGGTTTTTGTTGTTAGGTTTCTTCGAATCAAATCCTACTCATAGCAACCCTATATACAACAGAACAAAACACTGCTCAGTCCTGTACCATCCTCATAATCATTGTTATGCTTGAGTGCATTGTTGCAGCCACTGTGACAATCCATCTCATTGAAGGTCTTCCTCTTTTTTGCTGACCCTCTACTCTACCAAGAATGATGTTCTTCTCCAGGGACTGGTTCCTCCTGATAACATGTCCAAAGCATGTGAGATGAAGTCTCACCATCCTTGCTTCTAATGAGCATTTTGGCTGTATTTCTCCCAAGACAGATTTGTTTCTTCTTCTGGCAGTCCATGGTATATTCAATATTCTTCACCAACACCATAATTCAATGGCATCAATTCTTCTTCGGGATTCCTTCCTCATTGACCAACTTTCACATACATATGAGGTGATTGAAAACAACGTGGCTTGGGTCAGGCATGCCTAATCCTCAAAGTGACATCTTTGCTTTTGAACATTTTAAAGAAGTCTGTTGCAGCAGTTTTGCCTGATGCAATGTGTCCTTTGATTTCTTGACTGCTGTTTTGATGGGTATTGATTGTGCATCCAAGTAAAATGAAACCCTTGACAACGTCAATATTTTCTCCTTTGTTTTTTTTTGCACTACAGGATAGAAGCTAAATTGAGAAATAACTGCTCTGGACATCGGTTAAGCGCCATTTTATTAGTCTCTTCCCTTTTTTCTTTGTCTCCCTGTCTCTCTCTCTTTCTTGATTTTTCCTGAAATTGGATTTTTAATGACTCAGAAATGAAAATTTTGTATTATTAGCACATAATATTTAGAGATTCTTTTAAAACATTGTTGGAACCCTGGTAGTGCAGTGGTTAAGAGCTCAACTGCCAGTCAAAAGGCTGGCAGTTTGAATCCACCAGCAACTCCTTAAAAACCCTATGGGCAGTTCTACTTTGCCCTATAAGATTGCTATGAGTCAGAATCGACTGGACAGCAATGGGTTTGGTTTTGGGGGGTTTAAAACATTGTCAAGCAGAGAAGGAATAGTCAAATAAATGCCAATTTCCACACACTCATTATTATATTTGAACAATGTATTGTTACAGTATCTAATCAACTTAGATTCTGGGAACAGGTTCCAAAGTTCCACATTGAATTGATTTACAAAATCTGCAATTACCCCCACTTCCCCTTCAGTGTAGCCTCTTTTCCTTCTAGATTTCATTATCACTGAACTAAAAGAACTAATCTGTGTTTTATAACAAAAATTCTAATTTCTTACCAGCACAGTTTGTATAAGTAAACAGAAAGAGAGCATTTGCAAACAGATGTCAAGAGGCTCACTACTTGTATAAGGTCTAGCCAAGTAGATTGTGGATTTCTTTGGTATACAATGAGCTGTAGAATTTATGATTTTAAAGAGGCCTTTCATTTTGAAATAGCAGAGCCCAAGTATCTAGGATTAGTAAAGTACCACTTGCCTTGAATTAAAAAGGAATGGATTATTTAATTTCTCTCCCACTGTTCTATGTGTCAAGATTTTAATAAGAGAAACAAAATGCACCGCTGGATTTAATTATCTAGGTAATACATGGAAAAAAATAAGATGGCATTTCTCTTTATGATAAAAAAAATAAGATGGCATTTCTCTTTATGATAGTCATCATGATATAAAACCAGTTCATTCAGCCATGGTCTTTCTTAATAATGTCAGAGGGCACTTTTCCATATAGCCCACTTTTGTCTACC
The DNA here is from genome assembly GCF_030014295.1 of Loxodonta africana. Lineage (NCBI taxonomy): Eukaryota > Metazoa > Chordata > Mammalia > Proboscidea > Elephantidae > Loxodonta > Loxodonta africana. The sequence goes on along the minus strand of NC_087353.1, from coordinate 30,672,488 downwards.
ATTGATCTCATTAGAGTCCTTTCAAAGGGAGAAATGATGAACAGGAATCGTATCTAGCTACAGGTTTAATCAAACCGTTAGCATATTGCTACTAAACTTGTTGCCATGGAGACAATTCTGACTCATAGCGACCCTACAGGACAGAGTAGAACTGCCCCATACGGTTTCCTATGCTGTAATCTTTAGGGAAACAGACTGGCACATCTTTCTCCTGCAGAGCAGCTGGTAGATTCAAATCATCAATACTTCAGCTAGCAGCCAAGCGCTTTAACGACTGTACCACCACGGATCCTTATATTGCTATTTACCCGGCACTAATCTCTTCCTTGAAGCCTTCATAAACTAAATGCACAATGTATTTGCTCAGATTTACTTACACAAATTAAACGGGAATATAAATAGCGTTCTGGTGATAATAGTCACCCCTCCTCCGGTCATAGTAAAAGCCTGTGCACTAGGACTTTATGGAGTAGTTTACTACTCGGCACCCTCTGGATGCTTCAGGACTGTGTCTATAATCACTCAGTGATGTAAGTAGGCTGTGGACAAGGGGCATCTTGGTTCATTCAAAACACAGTGTGTCTACTTAACATTTATTGACTTTCACTGGAAGTCAGGCATTGTGGGTTCTTCTGGGATCACTTCACCCACAGCAAGAGTAGTTGTGGTGGTGGCTGAAGTTGTTCCCATAGATTTTATGTTGATATTGTTATCATTAAGACTTACCATTTATGCTATAATCACTAGGTACCAGGTACTCCCTAAGCATTTTACATATACTACCACATTTCATCCTCTTTATTTAATCTTCTAGGCAACTAGAAATCCTCCCAACAGCTAGAAAGCTATCATTATACCCACTGTATTGATAAGGAAAATAAAACTTAACGAATTTAAGTAAAGTTTCTAGGTCATGTAGCTAATAAGTAGTAGAGCTGTGTCTTTAATTGCCCTTAATCCAGGTCTGCTGAATTCCATAGCCTAAGATTTTACCCTTTTTGATGCATTTGAATTCTGTGTTGGCGAAGACTACTGGCTATCCCAGGGACTACCAGAAGAATGAAAAATCTGTCTTGGAAGAAGTACAACCAGAAAGCTCCTTAGAAGCGAGGATGGCAAGACTTTGTCTCACGTATTTTGGATATATTATCAAGAGGGGCCAGTCCCTGGAGAAAGACATTGTGCTTGGTGAAGTGGAGGGTCAGTGAAAAAGAGAAGACCCTCAATCAGACAGATTGACAAAGTGGCTGTAACAATGGGCTCAAACACTGCAGTGACTGTGAGGATGAAGCAGGACCAGGCAGTGTTTCGTTCTGTTTTACATAAGGTCACTATGAGTCGGAACCAACTCAATGGCACCTAACAAGTTTACTGCCAATAATACTTCATGCGTGAACAGTTATTTACATGATAAAAATTAGGTACATATAACGTCTTTTTTTTTTTTTTTTTAATACAGTTTAAGTATCCTTTCCTCTAATTCCCACCTTCCACCTTGAGTTTATTGGAATCGTGCAGCAAAAACACTGGGTCTAAAATCAGGAGAAAGACGTTTTGGCCCTGAGTTTAACACCATCTTGTTGTGTGATCTTGGTAAAGTTATTTAACCTCTTTGAGCTTCAGTGTTGATATACAAAATAATGGGATTGAAGTGTACCATCTCTATGGTCATTCACCATTTTGATAGTCTATGACCTATTGGTTGAGAAACCTTTGTCTTTGTAAAAAGATATACTTTACCTCAACCATAATGATTGTGACTTTATTAATTAATGGAATCTTAAGAAATGAGTTTCATGTTAAAAAATTAAGTCATGAGTGAGAAAAATAGCTGACTGAACAATCTATAAAAATATAAAAAGCAAGACCCAGAGTCTGTGGCAGGCATTGTGCTCGATGCTTTCACTTATGCTACATCAATTTTGAAATATGTTCCTTTATTCCCGTTTTACAGACAAGGAAATTAAGGCTCTGAGAGGTAACGACATCATGCTTGTTAAAGTGGAGGATCAGCGAAAAAGTAGAAGGCCCTCAATAAGATAGACTGACACGGTGGCTGCAACAATGAGATCAAACATAGCATGGATTGCAAGGATGGCACAGGATCAGGCAGTGTTCTGTTCTGTTGTACATAGGGTCATTATGAGCTGGAACCAACTTGATGGCACCTAACAAAAACAAGGGATTAGCCCCTATTGGATTAGGGTATAGTTTAGGCTTGGTTAATACATTGCTTCTGAGACCCAAGACAAGCTATGCCCTTCAGGCTAACAGATTTGCATTCATCTGGCAGTCCTTGGTCAGAACGCTTCTCTAAAGAATACAGTACCTCTCTGGAATAACAGACATTCAGAGTTGGCAGGAGTTTTCACAAGTCATATAGCCTAAAGTTCTGTCTAAAATGAAGTTAACAATGGGCTTCTCATTCTTGTGAAGTAGTGAGAGACCCTTTAAACTGAATACATGTGAAAATGTACTAAATAAGTCTCCCATGGTTTGGATGGAAAGAGGGGAGAAGGGTATAAAACTCATTAAAAGAAAAAAAAAAAAGATGAGATGCATTAAAATGAAGGAAGATCAAAATATAGCACAGTGATTAGGGTTTCAGGCTCTGGAGATAGACTGACCTGGGTTCAATCCTAACTCTGACACTGAATAGCCGTGTGACAAGGTTAAACTCAATAAGCCTCAGTCTCTCCATCTGTGAAATGGGAATACAGTATCTACTTCATAGAATCATTGTAAAGATTAAATGCAATAATCCATTAGCAGAATATCTGGCACAAGCAGATATATAAGCTATGATTCTTATTTCCCAACGACATAGAGAAAGAATATGAAATTACAGCCATTAATCAGTTCTGACCTCCAAAGCCCTCAGCCTTTCTCTCATAATTTCCTACTGCCATCGTAAATAAATTAACTTCACTAAAGACAAATTGAGTTCATGGTTCAAAATTAGCCCAAATGCTTCAACCAGTCATTCCAGGTCTGAATTAGCAGTTACATTAACAGCAAAATCTTTCAGAAAAGACTAGCGAATACTCTGGTATCAGCCTCCCATTGTAGAGCTCCAGTATCTGAAATGAATCACAGCCTGATTGACAGCATCATCACAAACAAGGTAGTGATCTATGCAACCTCTAATCAAAAAATATTTGGCAATAACTGGAAATGTCAGAAAATAAGGAGGGAAGGAAAGAGCATGAGGTAAGAAAAGCACTTGAGCCTCAAACATGAGTAAGATGGATGGTTAGCGATACGGCTGTGCCAGAAATTGGTAGCATGGATGATTTGTCTTGGATGAACTTGTCTAAAACAATAATTCTTGTTTACGTGCAATTTTTACGGTACTTCCCTTGGAAAACATGAAAGTTCTCAGCAGAGTACCTTGAGTTCTTCCCAAGAACAAATATAATGCATAGTTTTAGGACTACAACAAGGTTGGCGAGCATGGTAGTAATCAGGGAACAAGAAGGACAGTGGAAAGCAAAGGAAGAAATGGCACAGGAACAATAAACTCATATGGATGGGAGCACAAAGAGGGAGAGAAATAACTCTGGTCGTGCTAGCTCTTTCTCCTCTTCCAGAAATGGCCTAGTTATTTCTAGATTCTCTCCTCCAAACTTCTCTCTGTCTCTTTTTCCTTTCATACCTCGAACTGTGAGCTTCTGAAGGGCCAGGAACATCTCTTCCATCTTTGTCTGTTGGACCATAGGAACTCTATAAATGCTTGTTGAATGAATGGTTGAAACTTGAGCAACCTCTGCGGTATGGAAGTACCAGCACTATATTTTCCTGCTTCTTAAACTCCATCATTATCATGTTCCACAAATGAATATGGCTAAGTTTCACTTTTTCCCCCAGCAGCAGCATCAACAATTAGACACTGTGGTCATGAATCTTCTTCACTTGTGTAGGGTAGGAGGCTACAGAAGCAGTTTCTGTGCTGCTAATGGTCTTGGTGACCTTGGGCTGATTATTTAGTCCTTCTTAATATCAGCTGATTCTCTAATAAAACAATGTTACTGAAAATTAACCTGTTTCAGAAGGAATAAATATTTTTATGACCTTTCCATTTAAAGACCCGCCTAAGTCTGAGACCCTTTGGGAATTTTAGTTGACTATTTTCCTTTTTAAGAAGACATTTGCATAAAATTATACATAAGGTATTTCTATAGGAAAGAAGTATAGCCTAGACTCTAACACAAATTGAATGCTACAGGCAAGTAATACGGTATATCAAAAAAAGTCTCTGACATCAGAGTTAAGATATCAGAGTTCTAGTTATGTCTCACTTTTAACTTGCTGTTGACATTGGACACATAACTTGGCCTTTCTGAATGGCTTTTTACCAATCTGTAAATCGAATTGTGGGTTACATTAGGATAACCTCAAAGGCTTCTTAGCAGTCCTAAAACTGGAAAAGTCTGGTAATAATTTAAAATGAGACAAAATTTACACCATACCATACATTGCTCCTGAATGTGAAAGCATACAACTTGTGTTATTTAAAATAAGCCACATATACATGTGTGCATGCGTGCATGCACACACACACACGATTTAACTTTTATAGAAGGCAAAAAGATATCTAAAAAATAATTTTAAGAAAGCAGAAAACGAAAATGGATTTGCATCCGATGAAATAGATGAGGGAAAAAATTTTGATGACTTTCCCAAACTAAGGTCATGCCAAGTTGTTCAAATGAAAGTTTAGCAATACTTATTCGAGATAAAAATTACAGCATTTGACCAAGATGTTCTAATTTTAATACCAAGTTGATACTTAAAATGGAGACTGATGTACTTACTCCCACAAGATGAAATCAAAAATATTTATAACTTCAATCAAAGCAATGTTAACTAATCAAAGAAGTATTTTAGTTATCTATGACTAAAAAACTGGTAAGCACAATACATATATTAAAAAAAACTATTTCTTATAAAGCAATCTGAAAAGACTAAACATGCTTGATTTCCCCAAAATAAACTATATAAACATTTCTATAATATTCTTAGTGCAACACATATTAAATAGTGCTTTTGAATTATCTTGAAGATCTAATCAACCTTCCATGGAAAAATATGTTTAGTTTCTAAATTAAAAAGAATTTAAAACAAATGATCTGATTATGGCCCATTTTTAAGTTGAGTACTGTAAATATCAGAGAATAATATTCTATAAACCTACAGAATGGATCTACTTTGGGCATTAAAATTCCTCAATCTTGTATAATCCTTAGGTCACCAATCCATAATTACCCTTCTACCTACAGTATAAAAGGGGAGCACAATATAAAGGGAGAGAGTTGGGAGAGTTAGGGCATTCTTTGTTGTTCATTGCCTTAGCTCTAAACCACTCTCTTGGGTCCTTTATACCTAATTCCATGTTGCCTTCCAACAACTGTCTGTTAAACCTATTGCCCATTTCCCGTCTTAGTCCTTACCTTGCCTGCTGGATTTGTGACTCTCTACCACTTTCCTAGAATCCCTGGGAGGTGCAAATGGTTAAAGCCCTCAGCTGTTTACCAAAACATTGGAGGTTCAAGTCCACCTGGAGGAATCTCAGAAGAAAGGCTTCGATCTTGGTGTCTCTCAACAACACTGCCCTTTTTGTTATGATTCCTCTGGGCTACCTTGAATTAGCATACTTGCGGAGTCACCACAAGACCTTCTACTCAAGTGTACTCCACAGATGGAGCCACCATTAGCTCTCTCCAGCCCACAAGAGAAAATAAGACCAGTACTTTCATGGCATTACAATAGATTGGCTTCATTAACTGGTCAAAATTACATAATGTTGGAAATGCCTCATCACTGCCAGATTATTTTAAATGTTAACTGAGCATTAGAAATAAGAGCATATTCATCTGATGTGATTATAAATTATTATTCATTTTGAGCAAGAAATAATTATTGAGCACTTTTTTTTTACTAAGTATTGAGCGCTATGCCAGGTGTTAAGATACAGTGGTGAACAAGGTATATTACGTGTATTTGAAAAACTAGCAGGGATAAACTTTGACAAGTAGTTATAAGGTAGATAAAAGTTATAATGTAAAGGTGCAAATACCATATAGAAATGTATAAAATAAGAAACCTAGTTTATTTTACCCTTGGTGGCACAGTGGTTAAGAGTTGCCTGTTAACCAAAAGGTTAGCGGTTTGAGTCCACCAGCCACTCCATGGGAGAAAGATGTGGCAGTCTGCTTCCATAAAGATTTATACCTCGAAAACCCTATGGGGCAGTTCTACTGTGCCCTATAGGGTCCCTATGAGTCTGAACCAACTGGATGGCAATGGGTAATGGGTTTGCTTATTCTAGTATGTCAAAGAAATCTGGGTGAAGGAGGAGTCAGGGAAAAGACTTTATAAATCATTCCATCTAAACCCACAACTTACAAATAAGGGCATTTCAGGCTGTAAAGATAAAGTGACCAGCTTTCCTCGTGAATTAAAGGCTAAATGGGTGAAGGCAAACTTCATGCATTTATTCCTCTGCCTTGCTGCTACTTCTCCAAATGCAACCTTTCAAAACAAACAAGAGTTTAAAATCACTGCATAACAGAGGCTGGTGCACTGCAGGTAAGCAATTAAAAATGTTAGAGTAATTAGTATTAAGCAGCATTTAAATCAACTGAATTCAAATGTTAAAATACTATAAATAAAAGCAAATATTACAGTGTAGATGAAATGTTATTATACATTGACTGCACAAGTATTTCTTCAACAGTATATTCACCTCTTTTCTAAAGGCCCAGTTTATATTTTATGTCCTTCACGAAGCCTTTGTCTGCCCACAAGGAGTATTCAGAACTCCTGCTGCCTCAAAAATCTGTACTACTGCAATGGCATTTAATGCTAATGCCATGCATCGCCATCTTTGCATTTGTACACTGTATTAAGTTTCAGTCCAATGGGGACTGCGTATAAAATCTCTGTCCATACTCACTGGTGCTGAGCAGTAGAGAATCTGCCTGTGGTGGGCAGAAATCTAAGATGGTTCTCCAAGATTCTACCCCCTGCTGTACACACTGCATAATCCCCTCCTCTTGGGTATATGAAGGATCTTTGAAAATGATGGCTGTCAAAAGTGAAGGGATTTTTGTAGATGTAATTGAAGTCCCTTAACCAGTTGACTTTGATTCAATTAAAAGAAAGATTGTACTGGGTGGGCCTGACCTAATCAGATCAGCTCTTTAACAGAAGATTCTCTAGCGAAAATAAATCATTATTACCTACAAGACAGTTTTCTTTTTATTATGGAAGGAATTATCAGGGAAAAGAGGGACTAGAAACAGGGTGAAAAATGTTGCTGAAATTAAGGAATCAGCAAATAACCCAAGTAGTCATGTCATTAGACAACAAGAAATACAGGCTAAAAAAGCAAGAGATTAACATTTCAGCCAAAGAGATGATTGAAGCATAAATAGTTGCAGAAAAATCTTAAATCAAATCAGTAAGAAACATAGAGATATTTTTTCCTATTTTTTTGGAAAACATAACTCTATTTTTTCTTTTTTCCCAATAAAGAGCCAACCTATTTTATTTTGTTTGGCACAGTTCAATATAGAAAAGTGATCAAATATAAGATTATTGAAACCCGAAATACTTCCTATAGCAGTTCACAGCATGTTTTGCAAAATAAAACCTCATGAAGAAATCCATGATTACGTGGTCACAAAAAAATGCATAAATGATAAGTCTCACTAAAGATTCAAAATGCCAATTATCTTATAAAAGATTCTGAGATCAACAAGGATAGTCTAGAATGGAGGTTCTCAAATTTGGCTGCATAGTAGCATAACCTGAGGGTATTTTTTAAAATGCAAAATCATAGAGCCAATCCCAGACTTAATGACTCAGATCTTGGAACTGGGCCTAGACATTTCTAAATTTAAAACTCCTCAGGTAAATCTGATGCAGGGCTAGGGCACTGGTATAGAACAGGGGGGCAAGGAAACTTCTCATGCTTATCATGTTTTGCTCTTCTGTCACAATGATCAATTAAGTCATTCCTACAAAAGGCTAAGAATGGGAATTTCAAAACACTTAATTGTGCTCATGTGGAACCTGTGCATGGATCAATAGGCTGTTGTTTGAATAGAACAAGGGGATACTGCATGGTTCAAAATCAGAAAAGTTGTGCAGCATGGCTATATCCTTCTACATTACATATTCCATCTGTATGCTGAACAAATAATCTGAGAAGCTTGAGTATATGTGGAAGTATGCAGCATCAGTATTGGAGGAAGCCTCATCAATGACCTGAAATATGCAGATGACACAACCTTGCTTGCTAAAAATGATGACAACTTGAATCACTTATTGATGAAGTTCAAAGACTACGGCCTTCAGCACGGACTGCACCTGAACATGAAGAAAAAAATGAAAATCCTTACAACTGGACCAATGAAAAACATCATGACAAATGAAGAAGAGACTAACGCTGTCAATTATTTTGATTTACTTGGATCAACAATCAACATCTACAGAAGTCACAGTCAAGAAATCAAAGGACATATTCATAGGGCAAATCTGCTACAAAAGACCTCTTTAAAGTGTTAAAAAGCAAAGATGTCACTTTGATGACTAAGATGTGCCTGATCCAAGCCACGGTCTTTTTAATTGCCTCATGAGAAAGCTAGACAAGGAAAAAGGAACTCGGAAAAACTGATGCATTTGAAATGTGGTGTTGACAAAGAATATTGAATGTACCTTGCACTGCCAGAAGAATGAACAAATCAGTCTTAGACGAAATACAATCAGAATGTTCCTTCGAAGCAAGGATGTTGAGACTTATGACTCACTTTCTTTGGACATGTCATCAGAAAAGACTAATCACTAGAAAAGGACATCCTGGTTGGTAAAGTAGAGGGTCAAAAAAAAGGAAGGAAATGCTCCATGAGATGGATTGACACAATAGCCACAAAAATGAAGCCAAGGATCATGAAGATAGCACAAAACCAGGTAACATTCATTCTGTTCAATACATGAATTGGGGCCCCATGAGTTGGAGCCAACTTCATGGCAACTAACAACTAGAAGCTAAATGTATTAGATGCATTTCAACAGCAGAGAAAACTAAGGTTTTGAAGAGTTAAAAAGTGACCCTGTCCCATTTGTTGATATCAAATGATGGAAGCCAATCCAGGTCCATCCATCTCCAAAGTATAAATCAAAAAACTCTGAATGTATTCAATAAATATTTTCTTTGAGTGTACAAACTCAGTTGCATTACAAAAAAAAAAAAAGAAAGAAAGCACAATCCCTGCTTCTAAGAAGCTTAGAGGTTAGTTTAGGAATGGAGATAGTAGTGAGTGGGGGAGAAGAAAACAAGGAGGGGAAACAGGAAAAATACGAAAATGACTACCATAAAACACCGCAGTTGATCTTAGAGAGGTTCAGACCAAATGCCTGGCCAGGGGAGTGGGGGCAGAGACTAAGGAATGGAGTAGAGGGTAGGATCTTAGCATATATGAATGAGGATCAGGAATTGTTTTGTGGAGGAAAGAAAAGTTGTGTTTGACCTGGTTCTTATAGGCAACCCCATCCCTGCTGTAATTTAGCATCGGGGATTGCCTAGGTTGCTAAGGGATTAGAATCAGGATCAGCACACAAAGCTGGTTCCTATGAGGTGGAGGTCAGACATACCTCCACACTCTAACTTCTTCACCATTTCTGACACCGGCCATTCTCCCCATGGAACTCTCTACTTTTGCTGGGTTCAATAATCCACTGCAATGGACACACAGAACTCACAGACCACACTCACAGTTATGTGGTTTATTAGGGAAGTAACAGACTACAACTTGAGATCAGGATCAATTTGAAGGTAACACGCTACAACTCAGGATCAGAACTGGAAAGCAGGTAGGCAAGGTCTGGAAGGCTCCTCCAAAGCAGAGAGCATATCCTTCCCTTCTTCAGTGCAGGACAGTTTTCTCAGCTCCCCTCTGCTGTGCAAGCAAGAAGCCAGTCAGACACCGTGCATGCTTTTCTGCCTTTGGCCTCCCCAGTGTCGGCCCCTCCACTGCTAACTGGGCCAACTCAGAGCCAGTGTAGCAGTTTGTTCAGCTCTCTTAGCTACTTTCCTAGCAGCAGCTTTCTGCCATCGCTTCCAACTCTGCCGCAGGGCCCCTTCCAGGCTCCTCACTGACTTCATTGTTACAGACCTTGACTCATGTTATAGCTCTTTTAGGAGGTTCCTCACCTCCTCTCTCTCTGCTTCCTCTCTCTTCTCTCCTTGTCTCTTCTCTGTTCTCTGAATATCCACTAGGTGGATATATAAGGAAACTTCTTGTCAATTTCAAGGTGTGGACCTCCCAGCAGGACCAGGAACCAACTAATCCCCGCAAATCACTAAATTCTATTGGGTGGTTTTATGCCAGCACTATTTGCATAGCAAATTGAACAACCCCTGCAAAAAGGTGTGTAAAATAGACCAACCACAGGGCAGACTGCAGAAGATGACCAGACAAAAAGTAGTAAGCCATCAAGTTGTTTATAGCACACCTGGGAAATGTCAATCAACCTGGGACAAAAGTAACAAACCCTCTAGGGTAGAAAACGACCTGGGACCTCCTTCCCCAGTTGCTTCTCCAAAGAACTAGGGTGAAGGTAACAACTCCTCAGGGCTGAGGAAAAAAAAATCTCCCAAGCTGTTTTTCCAAGGAACCAAAGCAAAAGGCCATATAAAGGGACCCATTTTTATCACATCTGACATTTAGAAGGCTGAGGACAATACAGTTGGAGTCCCCTCCTTTCTCTTCCCACTGTCATCTTCTAGGGATATGCCTTCTATCTGTATGGTCTATTCTCTGGAGGACTGACCTGGGGAGGATATCCAAGCAGGCTTAGAGCCCTTTAGATGGAGAATTCTGGTGTTTCAGGTACTCAGAGCATGATGTGGAATATAGGAAGGAGTAGGGTATGACCTCAAGAAGGACACATTCTCTTTGACATTATGAATTTTGCACCCAGTAAAAAGAGGCATGGCTAAGGAAGGCCAAAGAGGGCCTTTTAAAGCATGGGGCCAAGGGTGGGGTCCAGGTGTCCAGAAGGCAGTGTCTTAAAGTCACAACCAGGTAGGAGTCAACGGTCCATGCTGGAGTAGGAATTAGGAGGCAGAGCAAAAGCAGAGAATTCTTAGCAGAGGAAACTAAACTACCAAAATGTTCAGGGAGAGGTAGCAAAAGGAATGGTCAGGGACTCAGTAATTCAAAAGTTTATTAAAACCAAGGTATAAATTGCTCTTTCTTCCTAAGGAATCTTCCTTCTTATTCCCTTCCCTCTAATCTTTGCCTCCTGAAAACCTACACACTCATCTACCTCAGTGTTAACTTCTCCTGGCCTCAATCTCACCATCTCACCTCTAGAACCTCAGAGCACAGTGTCTTTTTTCTACTTCTCTTCGAATGGTCATGGCAGTCACTTATAATTATACCTACACTTGTCTCTCTCTGTCTGATAGACTGTTAAGCTCCTAGGGGCAATGACTGAGTTAAATTCATCATTTTATCCCTGAGCACCTGGTACATGGTAGGAGCTCAACACATGTTTGTTGAATAGAACTGGTTTTTTTTTTTCAAAGGCAAAACTTATAAAGGACAAAGCTTATGAGAGTATGTTCTTGGTCAATGCTATGTAAACTTCACCTGAAAAATAAGCCCCATTTTTTTTTTTTAAGATGAAGAGCTATCTCAAGGCTCATTTATACAGATCCTACTCTGTGCTAGGCAGTGTGATAACACCTAGTGATACAGAGATGAATCAGAAAGAGCCCATGAATAAAAGGAACTTGCAGACCTGAAGAAGAGCTTCAAATAAACACTCACAATGTAATGTGCTAAGTAAACCAAAACCAAACCCATTGCCATGGAGTCGATTCCGACACATAGTTACCATAGAGGACAGAGTAGAACCGTGCCCCAAGCGTTTCCAAGGAGTGGCTGGTGGATTTGAACTGCTGACATTTTGGTTAGCCGAGCTCTTAACCACTGTGCCACCAGGGCTCCAATGTAGTACATACTAGGTAAGAATTAAGCACAGGGTGAATTCAATGCAAATATCAAAGAGGAAGTGCCTAACCCATCCAGGAGTGGGAGTGGGGAATGTAGGGAGACGTTGGATTGTCAGGAATAGTGATTACTGAATGGCACCTAGAAGACTAAAAAAAAAAAAAAAAAAGCCTCCCCAAATTCTTTTGGAGGTGACTGCTAACACACAAGCCGAAACTGTTGAGCTTAGCTCTCCCAGCAATGTTTATTTGAAGAATTCAGCATTTCACTGAGTAGCATGTGATTAAGCATGAATTTACTGAGAAGAGATCAGTAGGTGGTACAGTTAGAACACAGCCACCCCTGCAATCAGTGGTTACCCCTACCAGGAACGAGATCTGAAAAGGCAGCAGGAGGGATGGTTATAATAAGTTTGCAACAGATTGGAATGTAAGTCAACAAAGTGCAAAGCAGAGAATGAGGAGCTGCCACTGTGAGCTGCTCACATGGAATAAACCCATTTCTTCAGAAAGGGCTCTTCAGGACACAGAGTTCTGCAGGCTTCTGATACTCAGAATAAACCTGTTTTCCCCTCATGCTTACAATCTTGGAAGCTGCCTGATTCAGCACACAATCATACTGTGAGGCAATAACCCCTCCTTCTGCCTCTATCCCAGAATAAGTTGTCTTGTGAAATGGTGCACTTTTGTTCTGTGCTAGGCTAAGATTTTGCTGTTTGTGTAGAATCTCAGAATTTTGAGTAGAAAGAATCATCTTCCTGAGGTGTGGTATATTTCCTCAGATAAATAATGTGGCTTGAGAAGATGGGCCCTGAAAAAAGCAAAGGTACACGATAAAGCTTATCGAAGCTTAAGCATCAGGGCCCATGATTTTGAGGGGCTTGGAGTCTTTTTTTTTTTTTTTTTTTTTTTTTGGAGTCTTAGCGTGTTCTGGGTGTGGAGGAGAAGCAAGGCCAAGATCAGGAAGGCTTTTTATGTAATCGATTTGGTAAATTGGCAAAAGAGATTTCAGAGGAAGGGATCTAGATCTCCAAGCTTCCAGGAATTTGTTGTGATTTTGTTTCTCATTCTTAATAAAAATTTACTTCTATACTCAATTTTTTATTCATCCTTTTTTATTACATTTCTTAAGCTTTGAACACCCCCCAAAATTCAGATCCACCCAGTGGAAGAAGATGAAACAGATGAATTTCTTTCTCTCAGCTTAGACTTTGAAAGGTTCAAAAATCTAGGATGGAGCTCCAGAGTTGTGGGCTCTAAATACAGTGTGTACTAAAAGGAGACAGGAAGAAGGTTGCAAAGTGGAGAACCCAGTCAGGACGTGTTTTATCTCTGGAATTCTACATGCTGAGACAGAGTTGACAGAACTCCTACACTAGCCCTGCCTACTCCTCCTGGAACTTAGCTGTCTTCGAAGTGTCCAGTTCTGGCCTGCTGTCTATGCTAAAATTCTACACTAGAGGGGAAACAAACAAACAAAAAAAAACCACTTTTCTCAGCAAATACTTAAAAAGCCTATATACTGGTTCTAAAATAATTTTCAACAGGAATTAAAAGACTCTTTTTTCCAGCCACCTGATTCTCATCTCATCTAAGCTATATCTTTGTATATCAGATCAAAATGAGACACAAAAGACCACACAACACATGTCATCCAAAGTTTGTATGACCCTTACCATTTGGTAATATCCTGCACAGCTACAATATACACCATGCAAACTGCCAGGCTTGAAGGTCAAAAACCACAAGATCTATATAACCAAAACCATAACACCTAAAGACAATGCTAGGGGCACCTCATGTTATTTTGGTCTCTTAAGTGCCACTCTCTGTTACAAGGCTCAAGTATTCTTACATGGTGAGCTTATTCTGAGGTTTTAACTTGTCATAATTAATCATACCTCTCTCCCCAATTTGACTTTGGAACTGAGAATTAGATATAGATATCAGAAATATGAAGGCTAAGCATCAGATATATTACTTAAAATCACTAGAGAAGAAAACATGAATTAGGTGAACGGTCACAATGAACTTCCTAATTTTTTTTTTTTCCCAGAATCAATTTACCCCTGGGCAGAGTAGACAACTGCACGAATGCCCAGCCAACAAAATCTGCCTTGACAGACCCAGCTGCACCCTCTTCGTGGGCAGCCATATATAAAAGAAATAGAGTGTAGTAGGAGCTGAACCAAATTTCCTGCCTCTAAACTCTTCCATCAGGTAAGTCACCTCTAGGCACTTGGGGAAGAGTGAGTGAAGGTGGGGAGGATAAAAAAAGGAGAGCCATCCTGGCAGAACATTAAAATGTACAGCATAGGGATGAACAGCCTGGCAAAAAAATATTTCATGTCTCATAAGTACTTTCATATTTAGGTCAAGTAACTGTACTTCCAAACATATATCCAAACAAAATAATCTGTGATGCAAATAGTTAGGTACCAGTATCTTCATTTTATATCAGGAAAAATAAAAATAAAAACAGTAAGGGAAAAGAATAGGATATTACAATTAAAATGTTTTATAAATGCATTTAGTGAAATTAAAAAACACTCATGTTGTAACAGTGAATTTTTTAAAAAGCAATAAAATTGTATTATAACGTGATCCCAACATTCTTTTTTCTTTTTCCTTCCTTTTTTTTTTTTTTTTTTACTGTGCTTTTTTTTAGGTGAAGGTTTACAGCACAAGTATACAAAAATTTATACACACATTGTCACGTGACCCTAGTTGCTCTCCCTATAATGTGACCACACATTCCTCCTTTCCACCCCAGATTTCCCACGTCCATTCACCCTGCTCCTATCCCTTTCGGTCCTCTCATCTCACCTCCAGACAGGAGCTTCCCATTTAGTCTCGTGCATCTACTTCAGTTAAGAAGCACTCTCTCGACGAGCATCATTTTATATCTTATAGTCCAGTCTAATCTTTGTCTGAAGAGTTGGCTTTGGGAATGGTTTTAGTTCTGGGTTAACAGAGTCCGGGGGCCATGTCTTCTGGGGTTCCTCCAGTCTCAGACCATTACGTCTAATCTTTTTACTAGAATTTGAGTTCTGCATCCCACTATTCTGCTCCATCAGGGACTCTGTTGTGTTCCCTGTCAGGGTTGTCATTGGCAGTAGCTGGCTACTATCTAGTTCTTCTGGTCTCCGGCTAATGGAGTCTTTGGTTTATGTGGCCTCTTTCATCTCTTGGGCTAATATTTCCCTTGTGTCTTTTGTGTTCTTCGTTCTCCTTTGCTCCAGATGGGTTGGAACCAATTGATGCATCTTAGATGGCTACTCGCTAGCTTTTAATACCCCAGATGCCACTCACCAAAGTAGGATGCAGAACATTTTCTTAATAAACTTTGTTATGTCAATTGACCTAGATGTCTCCTGAAACCATGGTCCCCACAAACCCACCTCTGCTACACTGTCCCTTGAAGTACTTGATTGTGTTCAGGAAACTTCTTAGCTTTTGGTTTAGTCCAGTTGTGCAGACTTCCCCTATACTGTGCATTGTCCAACATTCTTTTTCTTAAATAAGTATTTTCACCAAAAAAATTAAAAAAAAAAAGATCAGAAACAAGTATTTGTTTTAATCTTATTATGTATTTTCCAAATGTTCTACAAGGAATGCTGTTGTTGTTAGGTGCCGTCGAGTCGGTTCCGACTCATAGCGACCCTATGTACCACAGAATGAAACACTGCCCGGTCCTGTGCCATACTTACAATCGTTGTTATGCTTGAGCCCACTGTTGAAGCCACTGTGTCAATCCATCTTGTTGAGGGTCTTCCTCTTTTCTGCCAACCCTGTACTTTACCAAACATGATGTCCTTCAGAGACTGATCCTTCCTGACAACATGTCCAAAGTATATGAGATGTAGTCTCACCATCCTTGCTTCTAAGGAGCATTCTGGTTGTACTTCTCCCAAGACAGATTTGTTTGTTCTTTTGGCAGTCCATGGTATATTCAATATTCTTTGTCAACACCACAATTCAAAGGCGTCAATTCTTCTTCAGTCTTCCTTATTCATCATCCAGCTTTTGCAGCTGAAATTACTATGGCTTGGGTCAGGCACACTTTAGTCTTCAAGGTGACATCTTTCCTTTTCAACGCTTTAAAGAGGTCTTTTGCAGCAGATTTGCCTAGTGCACTGCATCTTTTGATTTCTTGACTGCTGCTTCCATGGGTGTTAATTGTAGATCCAAGTAAAATGAAATCCTTGACAACTTCAAACTTTTCTGTTTATCATGATGCTGTTTATGGGTCTAGTTGTGAGGATTTTTGTCTTCTTTATGTTGAGGTGTAATCCATACTGAAGGCTGTGGTCTTTGATCTTCATCAGTAAGTGCTTCAAGTCCTCTTCACTTTCAGCAAGCAAGGTTGTATCATCTGCATAACGAAGGTTGTTAATGAGTCTTCCTCCAATCCTGATGCCCCGTTCTTCTTCACATAGTCCAGCTTCTCGGGTTATGTGCTCAGCATACAGATTGAATAGATATGATGAAAGGATACAACCCTATGCATACCTTTCGTGACTTTAGACCACGTAGCTGCATCTTCGTCTATGTACAGGTTCCTCATGAGCACAATTAAGTGTTCTGGAATTCCCATTCTTCACAATGTTATCCATAATTTGTTATGATCCACACAGTTTAGTGCCTTTGCAGAGTCAATAAAACACAGGTAAGCCATCCTTCTGGTATTCTCTTCTTTCAGGCAGGATCTATCTGAGATCAGCAATGATATCATATCCCTGGTTCCACATCCTCTTCTGAATCTGGCCTGAATTTCTGGCAGTTCCCTGTCGATGTACTGCAGCTACTTGTGAATGATCTTCAGCAAAATTTTGCTTGTGTGTGATACTAATGATATTGTTCTATAATTTCTGCATTCAGATGGATCAGCTTTCTTAGGAATAGGCATAAATATGGATCTCTTCCAGTCAGGTGTCCAGGTAGCTCTCTTCCAAATTTCTTGGCATAGATGAGCAAGCACTTCCAGTGCTGCATCTGTTTGTTGAAACATCTTAACTGATATTCTGTCAACCCCTGGAGACTTGTTTTTTGCCAGTGCCTTCATTGCAGCTTGGACTTCTTCCTTCAGTACCATCAGTTCCTGATTATACACTACCTCTTGAAATGGCTGAATGTTGACCAACTCTCTTTGGCATAATGACTCTGTGTATTCCTTTCATCTTCTTTTGATGCTTCCTGCATCGTTTAATATTTTCTCCAGAGAATCCTTCACTATTGCAACTCGAGGCTTGAATTTTTTCTTCAGTTCTTTTAGCTTGAGAAATGCCGAGCATGTTCTTCCCTTTTGCTTTTCTATCTCCAGATTTTTGCACATGTCATTATAATACCTTGTCTTCTGAAGCCACCTTTTGAAATTTTCTTTTCAGTTTTTTCCTTCATCATTTCTTCCTTTTGCTTTAGCTGCTTGACATTCAAGAGCAAGTTTCAGAGTCTCTTCTAACATCCATTTTGGTATTTTCTTTCTTTCTTGCCTTTTTAATGACCTCTTGCATTCTTCATGTATGATGTCCTTGATGTCATTCCACAACTCATCTGGTCTTCAGTCATTAGTGTTCAATGGGTCAAGTCTATTCTTGAGATGGTCTCTAAATTCAGGTGGCATATACTTTGGTTCTCATGGACTTTTTAAGGAATATATATTATTAATTTAATCAGGAATAGTTTTATTTTTTCCAATTTCTTCAGCTTATCCAATCCACAATATTTATGAAATATATTAATTTCATAAAATAATTTCATATTTAGATATTACTCTTCAATCACAAGTTAAACATACCTCTAAACCTGTACAGTACATTGCCACATTGCCATCTAGATATATGTACTGATATCTATATGAATATCTCAATTATTTCTACCATATAAAAAATATGTATTTTATATTATTGATGCAATTCACCTAAAACAATGGAGACAAATACCAGATGTATCTATTGATGTCAGTGAACCTAATTAATGACCAAATAAACTATTTTCTGTGAACAGTACAGCATATCAACTTATAATTATTCATGATTAAGGCTGCCAAATAGAATGCAGTATTCATTCCACTGTAAATTTCAGTGCAATATTTGGGAGGTTTTATGTCAGGACATACTTACACCAAAAATGTTTTCATTGTTTATCTCAAATTCAAATTTAACTGGGCATCCTGTATTTTTATTTGCTCAATCTGACAATCCTATTCACAATTGTCATTTCAGAAAGCCACATTCTCTGCTCTGAATATCCATTACTCTTAACTCCATCAGGGGACTAGAACAATTGAATTAGCAGGGACCAGTTCATCAGGCTAAAACTAAAGCTTTCTAATTCAGAGGGAAGCACTCCCAGGGAAGACACTTAAAGATATTCCATGCTTGTAAAACTTGCTGTGCGCGCCACCCTATGATTGCCTTTGCAGACCTCTCCCAGTTCCCAGCCCTGTTGCACAGACCTAGATAAAACAAGAACAGCAGGGAATCCAAGTGGCCTCAATTCCAAACTAATCCTAAATGAAATATGTGGGAGCCCAAACATCCTTCCTCCATCCTGAAAGCAGCCTTAGGCATAGCCCCACCATGGCCCTGTGCAATATCTTTGCCAGGATAGGGCTGCACCAGCAGTGATTCCCCTCTAAAGCACAGAAAGCAGGAGGGAAACAGAGGTGCCTGTTGTCATACCTGTTACCACAGGAAGAAGCAAGGGGGAAGTCTGTCTTTCTTCTTATTACTCTAAAGGTTGTTATCTCACATTGTGATCACAATGGGCAAGGAAAAAAAGAGCACTTGGACAACTGATGTACTGTTATTCCACGGCTGTTATTTCATTAATGTATGAACAAAAAATAAAAACACAGGGAAAAAGATACAGTGATCCAAACTCCCTGCTTCACCTATAAACGAGGGGCTACTCTCCAAGGAGGAGAGACAGGTTGCTTTCCGGTTTTTTGTTAAGAGCTGACCCCAAACCCCAAAAGGTATCTATTCATTGTTTGATGCACTACTTCCAGGAAAGTTGTTTTAGAGAAAGACTATCAGCAACAGTGCTGGAGCCTAAGAACCAGATCAGTGGGAATAGGAAGGAATCTAACCGAGGGTTCAAAAAGAGGACATGTTGACACTCGGAGCTTTTACCTAGATGATATGGCACACTAACAGGGACTTATAAGGGTTTCCTCACTGGGTGAATCCTCCCTAGCTCTCCAAGACAGCCCAACTCCAAAAAATACCCAGGTCCATCTGGTCCAGGGTAGGTTTGACCTTTAATTGGTATATTCCTAATCCTATTCACTCATTCAACAAGTATGTATTCAGCACCTAGTTTTTACCAGACATCATTTTAAATTTTGGAGATACTATAGAGAAGAAGATAAAGATGAAGTCAGAAATGACTTCACAGCAATGGTTTAAGTTTGGTTTGCATTTAGCCAATGTCATCCTGGTGCCTGTTTAGTGTGTTTTCTTTTAGCCTTATTCTTTGTAATATCATAGCTTTAAGTTTTATATCACTTGCCTTGAGAGGCTGTGAAAGACCTATTTTAAGTTCTCTTCACCCAGTCTGGCTTCTCAGTTAAACTTTCCTTATCCATTTATGCTGATTTTTCCTGTTTCTTCACATGTTCTGTGGCTGGAAGTTTCCATTCAGCCAGTCCTATGGCATAACCTATGAAACAGATACCTGAAAGAAGTAGCTTCTAATCATTAGAAGTTCTACTCTTATTTTGTCCAGTCTTCTTTATTAATACTGGTAAAGAAAGTCATGTTGCATTGAGGACAACAGTTAGCCAGCTTAAAGATCTCCAAAAACTGTTTCAATCAACAGAATATTTTTCAGAAAAGTTTGCAAATCAAGTTTAGCTCCAAGAGACGCTAAAAGTCTAGGCTTTCAAGTGACGTAGGCATCCACCAGTTTGCTCCTTCCTCACCGAATCCACTTGTGTGAGGTGGGAAAGGATGAACCCACCAGTCTGCTTCCATAAAGATTTACACACTTGGAAACCCTATGGTTTCCACAGTTCTACTCTGTTTTGTAGGGTTGCTCGAAGATGATGGGTTTCGTTTTAGTTTTTGGTTTGGTTGTCACCATGTCTTGAGATAAGACACTAGAGGACAGCATCTATGTAAGATGACTCGATCAGGCTAATGTCCCACCACAGAAATCAAATCTGGGTTAATCTATTGTATTTCATCATCAGGAAAGTGAAACTCCATTGCTGCACATCATAAAAGGACCACTTCCCTCCTGAGCACAGTGCTGGGGTGGGAAGTGGTCAGGGTACTGGACTCAAGTCAGAAAGTCTGGTTGTGTCCCAGGACTACTATTTGCTAGGAGTAATTCAAGAAGCCTCAGGTGAGTCCTGAGGCGCCCTGGTGGTGCAGTGGTTAAGCACTCGGCTGCTAACCAAAAGGTTAGTGGTTGGAACCCAAAAGCAGCTCTGTGGGAGAAAGATGTGGCAGTCTGCTTCTGTAAAAATTTACAGCCTTAGGAACCCTATGGGACAGCTCTACTCTGTCCTATATGGCCACTACGAGTCAGAATCAACTTGGCTGCAGTGGGTAGGTGAGTCATAGTGTGATTGTCATCTTCCTCAAGTATAAAATAAAACTTAAACCCTGCCTGCCTCTGTAACCAATTGTAGGAAATGAATGTGAACAAAAACATTCTACCAACTGTAATGGCCCCAATAAAAGCAAGATCATGCCATTGTGAGCTGTACATACAAAGGGAGGTCATAGTTTCAAGGGATCCCCCTCAAAGCATGGACAGAAATGAGGATTTGAAAGTAGTGCTTTCAATATAAGCATTTTTAAAAAATTAATATCTGCATCAAACAGATAGATGATTCTGGAAAAAAAATAGCAAGCTGGTATTTTCAGTTTGTTTATTTTTTACTGAAAAACAGTGTAGTTCCTCTCTCCATAATAGCCCTTCTTAATCAATAATGAGTTTAACCACAACTCTAAGGAGGTATTTAAATCAGCACATGATTCTAGAGTTCCTTCGTCCTGGAGAAATTCCACAGAGTAACTTTCTAAATATTGCTTTTGTCTGGACCAAATCAATGTGCGATGCCAGAAATACATTACTGCAAAGTTGCATTATAAGACAGTGCCATCATAACAAAAGGGCAAAAACCAGAGCGGTTTTTTATTAATAACAGCAGAACCTAATTTCATTGGTTTTAATTTACTATTTTCACATTTTACAATGACATTAGCCAGATATAAATTGTTATGATGAGAAGCCATTCACTAGGGACAAAAAAAAAGTTACAACCCTGCTCTAAAAAAAAAAAAGAGTTTGCATATATCAGTGAAGGACACGCTAATAAAGATTGGTCTGGAACATTTCTCTTTATGACGATTGACTTATCAGCAATAGTCACTGCAGCAGAGTTAGAAATTACATAATTGCCAGAAACTATAGATATTTGACTTGGCAAGAACCCTAGGTTTATCTGATTTATTTTTGTAAGAATTTGGCCCTGTGGATATTTAGAAATGTTTAATGAAAGAACAGTAGAATATAAATGAAACAAGCAAAAATCCTCTTTTCAAAGGCTGCATTTAACTCCATCGTCACTGTTGTGATAACACAAATAAACCAAAGACAAACCTTTGGTGATGGTGTTGGGTAAAAGCACTACCCTAAATTAAAACATTATGAGCTACTAACATCTGGACATTTTCTCCTTCTTTATAATCACTCTCGTCTATTCTTCACCTACTATTTATCAGTGGGCACTGTATAATGTGACACCAAGCCTCAGAACATATGCACAGTAATAAGGCACACAAAGCATGGAGGGCCATACTAATGTTTGGGCATGTTCTGACCTCTGTCTGCACTCTGGGAGGCAGCTATTCATTGTCTAGGGAGAGACACAAGTGCTTTGCTAACCCCAGACGCTGTTCTCTGTCTTTGTATCTCCAGCACCTGGCACAACGCTTGTTACAAGGCCAATTCTCAATAAATGTTTTACTGTAGAATTGAAGCAAATCAGAAAGGTAAACTGACTAATAAACCCATTGCTGTTGAGTTGATTCCAACTCCTAGCGACCCTGTAGAACAGAGTAGAATTGCCCCACAGGGTTTCCAAGGCTGTTAATCTTTATGGAAGCAAACTGCTACATGTTTTTCCCATAAAGCAACTGGTGGGTTTTGAACTACTGACCTTTCGGTTAGCAGCTGAGCGCTTAACCACTGCTCCACCAGGGCTCCTTAAACTGACTAACAAAATCAAAAAACCAAACCCACTGCTGTCAAGTCAATTCCAACTCATAGCAACCCTATAGGACAGAGTAGAACTGCCCCGTAGGGTTTCCAAGGAGCAGCTGGTAGATTTGAACTGCTGACCATTTGGTTAGCAACCTGGTTAGCAGCCGAGCTCTTACCCACTGCACCACCAGGGCTCCAAACTGACTAATAGAAAATGAAATTTTTTAAAAAATGTAGCAGCTGAATAATGTAAGAACAGATGGGACTAGAAGACCTTGTTTCTAGCCCTGGTTCCATCATCAACTTGTTGTGTGATTTTAGGTCAGTCATTTCTTCTTCCTAGGCCTTGGTGTCCTCATCTATAAAATAACGTCATTTTTCTTGATGATATCTGAAATATCACCTACCCTAATCTATAATTTTTTAAAGGCCTGTTGCTCCACCACAAATGTCACAGTTCCTCCAATACAACAAACTGTGTTTATATTCACCACAGTATTTACTTTAGTAAGTTGACTTATTTTGGTGATGGCCCTCGACAGAATTTCATGCATTAGCTAACTTATTTTATTTCCTCTTGATTTTCCTAATTGTCATAGCCCCAGTATCATCCTATTTCTTATGGGAAGAGTCACACAGCAAAAAGAGTTCAAGTTTTAAAACCAGATAATCCAGAGTTTGGGTACTGGTCCCATCATTGTCTCAGAAATCACTTAGCTTCTCTGAAACTTGCATCTCCAAAGAGAGATTGTTATTTCCTTCATCACTGAGTTGTTATAAGACTAAAATAAGATAATCACACAAATCAGCCATCTTGCACCTAGGCGGTTCTCATTATATGTTACTGTTAGTATTCATCTGTTGTCAGGAAGACCCTATTTAAGTAATGTATGTATGCCCTTCTTTCCTATCCTACAGCTTCATATCCTGAGATCTAGCCTCGAAGTGAATTTGTTTAACAGAATAAAGGGAAGGTCATTCATTAAATCAGTTAGTCACTCATTTATCACTTCTTCAGAAACATTTACTGAGGGCTATGATGGAAAAAAAAATTTTTTTTTTTTTTTTATGATGAAGTCAAAGCCGAAGAGTGACTCCAGCAAGTCAATTCAGATGACCCCATATGTGTCAGAGTGGAACCGTGCTCCATAGAATTTTCAATGGCTGATTTTTTTGTATGGATTTTCTTTATATCTTTCTTCCAGAGTGTCTCTGGGTGGACTTGAGCCTCCAACTTTTCAGTTAGCAGCCGCACACATTAATACTTTGCACCACGCAGGGACTCCATGATAAAGCAGGCACAGCATTATGAACCAGAGTAGAAAGTACAATCAAGGTGCTCAAGGTGTAGCAGTAGGAATAGATATGTAAAATGACAATTAAAATATGGCATATTACAATTGCTAATAGAAGGATATACATGATGTTATAGGAGCATATAAACCTGGTAAGATCTAACACCAACTTGGTTGTTCAAAAATCTCTCTTCTGCGTTAGTGAAACATGAGTATGGACCTGAAGGTAATACATAGATCTCTCTCCTGAGGCTATTTTTTTAAAGCAGGGTAAAATATTTAATAAAGAATTGACTTCCACCATGGAAATATAAGTAGTAGAGTTTTAGTTGAACAGTTATTTCTAAAGAAAATCTAAATATTTTCACAGGTCCCTATGTATACAAAAAGATTGTTATAAAAATGATCTACTTACATATGAAAACATATAGTGCTTCTGGGTTTCTCATTGCCATAAAAATGTTTGGGCACACAAACACTTGAGAGGTTCACAAGAGCTTTATATATTTAAGGACAATACGGGAAGCTGAAAGTCCTCACATTATAATGTTATTCACACTTAATAATGAATAACTGTTCAATGGAACAAGTATCTCCTAAACCCCAGTTTTTAAATGAATAGCAAAATTAACAAAATCCTAATCTTATGCTTATCGTAACCATAGTAAGTTTCAACATTATTGCCACATATTTTTCTCTGTAATAATGACCTAAGTTCTCTTTAAATCCTTTGTGTTTTATCTTTCGTTACCTCTTGAGTAGCAAAATGATGATTAAAAACAAGGACTCTGAAGACAGATCTCCCTAATTTTGAAGCTAAACTCTGCCACTGTTGAACTGTGTGACTTGGAGAAGTTACTTGACTTTTTTGAGCTCTCATTTACTCATTTGTAAATTATGAATAACTACTTCTTTGTGTGAATGCTGAGGAGTAAATGAGAGAAATTCTAAAAATTATATAACTTGTTGGTAATTAGGTGCCATCAAGTCGATTCCAACTCACAGTCATCCTATGTACAACAGAACGAGACACTGCCTGGTCTTGTGCCATCCTCACAGTCATTGCTGTTTTAGCCCAATGTTGCAGCCACTGTGTCAGTCCATCTCATTGACGGTCTTCCTCTTTTTCTCTGACTCTCTACCTTACCAAGCATGATGTCTTTCTCCAGGGATTGGTCCCTCCTAATAACAGTCCAAAGTACATGAGACGATGTCTTGCCATCCTCACTTCTAAGGAGCATTCTAGCTGTATTTCTTCCAAGACAGACTTGCATTCTATGTTTAATATTCTTCACCAACACCATAATTCAAAGGCATCAATTCTTCTTCAGTCTTCCTTATTCATTGTCCATCTTTCGCATGCATATGAGGAGATTGAAAATATCATGTAACTATATAACTTAGCTCTCTGTATATACTATGGTGTGTATTCAGTAAAATAGTATAGTCTACAGAAGTCCATGAACACTATTTTTTTTTTTTTTTACCTTTTCTTCAATCATATTTGTTTGCCCTGCCCCAATATTCTCCATGGCAAAAATATGATCAAATAGAGCCACTCCTGAAGCAATAAATAATGCTTATTAAATTATGTTCATTATTCATGATTTTTTTTTAAAGATATAGTTTTTTAACTTGTTTACCAATAAAGAGAAATGCCTTCTGTTTTAAATTTCTAAAACCTGTGCTCCAAAACACGTGTTAAATGTGCAATGTAATGGATTGCTTTTTTTGTGTGGCCTTTCTAGCCATGGTCTTGTAACTCCCACCCAGGTGATTGGGCAGGACTATGTAATAGGGTAATTGTTGCCCACCATGGGGACTGGTCAGTTTTGCCATCCTGCTGGGCTTGAAATGAGCCACCCAGAGGCAGGAAAGAGAAAAGCCCACCACCACCAAGGCAGGCGAGACTGGCAAGGGAGATTAGAAAGAGAGACCTGCAGAGATGGCACAGTGGGCTTCCCAGACTGTGGAGAGAGAAAGCTGACTGCCTTTGGGCAGAGACTGAGGGCTAGGGAGAAGCCTATGCCTGTCCCATGAATTTGGGACTTGCCAGCCTCCGCAACCATGTAAGCCGTTTCCTTCATATGTTTGCGAGCTCTGTGAGATGCTGCAGTGAATTAGGGAACCCAAAGGCAGGAAGGAGAATACTGAGGCGAGTAGTAGTTGATGTCAGAGATGATGGAGTGGTACAGCAGCTTGGAAAAGTTGGACACTTGGGACATCTTTAACCTCTGCCTTATAGGAACCACCTTTGTGCTGATTCTTATAAAAGAAATTATTCTTTTAAAGGGGTTACAACATGCTAAATACTGTGGGGTATTCAGAGAAAAGTAGATTCTCAGGAGCCTATACCTTTACTTAAGAGAAGCAAAGTCTTTTAGATATGTATTCATCAGTAATGTAGCTAAGTTAAAAAAAAAATACTCAGTAACGAGAATATACTAATGTGTTCAGTTAAGAATCCATGCACTAGGTACTATGCTAAGGGGATAAAATGATAGGGCACTACTTCTGCCACTGATGTACCCATAGAACAGTCAGGAGGCAGATGGTTGTCATAAAGATTCTTAAATTACATTAAAATAAATAACATAAATAGAAGAAAATATACAAAATGCTCAGGTAGCCCAGAGGAGAGAATACTTAAATCTTCCTGGAAAGCACATGTAAAATTCACAGAGGATGTGATAATTGAGTTGCATCTGGAGGGAAGAGTAGGAGCTTAGCAGCTATAGAAGAGCAAACGATACCTGGGAAGCTGAAGTGTGGAGAAAATGAGAATAATTCAGGTGAAGGAAAGAAGGTGCATAAAGGTGTAGATATAAAAGAGCACAGAGTTTTCAGAAATGGCAAGCAGTATGGAGGTGTTGGAATACAGGCAAGAGAAGGAAAGGCAGCTGCAAAGGTAGGTAGCGTCAGCTAAGATGCATCAATGTGGTGGGAAACCACAGGATAGTTTTTAAGGATAGGAGTTATGGTGTCAAATATTTTCCAAAATATGATCGTACCACTATGTGGAAGTAAGAAACCGGGGCAAGACATTGGAGGCATGAAGACAAGGAAGAAGGCTCTTAATTTGTTTAACAAAACTATATTTTGCACCGTGGTATGGGTTAGGAGCATCAATATAAATCATAATAGTAATGAACTACAACCATCGAATAAAATAAGAATCCATGAGTCAAAACTGATATAAAGAAATAAATGTGTGAGAAGAGAAAGTAATTTATTAAAGTAGGATGTCATCTAATAAATATAAAAGAAAAATGGAATAAATAAATATATGGAAGCTAAAACTAGAGGTGAAATTTGATAAGCACTGGATATTTACATAGTCTCAATCTATCTCCCTACAATTACATATTAATTACAAAGATAAAATTAGTAATTTCATAATAACTAAACCTGGAGGACACAAATTCAGTCATCAAATTAGCATCACCAGTGTTGGCACAAACTGACACTGTGATCCTTTTGATAAAATGAACTGAGAAGGACACAACATCACTTCAGTGCCATTGCTGTTGAAAATACATAACCTGACCGTAATGATGAGGAAATGTCATACAAATTCAAATGGAGACACATTCTACAAAATAATTGGCTTGCAGTTTTCAAAATGAGCAGGTTCAGAAAACACAAAAGAGATCCTGAGGAACTGTACCAGAGATAGTGGACTAGAGATATGAAAACTAAACACAACACGTGATCCTGGATTTGATCCTGAATGGGAAAACAACAGCTATAAAGAACATTTTTGAGACAATTACCAAATGTAAATACAGATGGCAGATTAGATAATATTGTATCAATCTTCAATTGCCTGATAACTGCAGTTATATAAGAGAACATTCTTGTTCTTAGGAAATGGACAATGAAATATTTAAGAGTAAAGGGGTATGGTGTCTCCAACTTACTCTCGAGTTGTCAGAAATTTTTTTTATAGCCTTATAGATATAAATAGATATGAGGAAAACAGAGATGGAGGGACAAAGAGTAAGAGAGAGAGAGAATGGGAATTAAATGTGGTAGAATATGAATAATTGGAGGATCTGTGTGCAGAAGATCTAAGAGTTCCGTTTACCATTTACTTGTTAATAAGTTTCAAATTATATTAAAAATCAACCACTTCACACATTTATTCAATAAACATAACTCCTGCTTTCAGTCAGCTCAGTGCAATGGGGAGAAAAATATTTAAACAAATACAGGATTTTTTACTGGGCACAGTGGTGGCTGGAAATAAGCAAGTTGTCTCTGCTTGGGAGAGTCATTGAACCTAGCGCAGAATTTCACATCAGAAGAGAACTAGACAATGAGGGGGAGAGGGGACAGATTCAAGAGAGGTTATGGAATCAATAGAACTCAGTGACAAAATGGATGGTAGGATGGTACAGGTAGAGGAGGCTCTGTAAGGCTCTCACATACCTCACTCAGGTAACTGGGCTCAATGGGATAAGAAACACAGGGCAAGGCAAAGATTTTACACGGAGGCAATAAGTTCAATTTTGAACATGTTGAGTTTGAGATGTCTGTGGGTCATTCAGGGCAGCACTGATGCCTAGCTTACTTAAAATAGCCCCTGTTGAGCTGTTAAACAAAACAAACCCATTGCCTTTGAGTCAATTTCAACTCATAGTGATCCTCTAGGGCAGGGTATTACTGCCCCATACGGTTTCCAAGGCTGTAATCTTCAGGGAAGCAGACTGCCAGATTCTTCTCCCGTGGAGCAGGTGGTGGGTTTGAACCATTGACCTTTCTGAGAGCTTAACCACTTCGCCACCAGGGAGAGTTGACTAATTAATCTCTGAGGACATTTTCACTGACAGATGGAAAAACTCAAATAGACACAAACTCAGATGACAACAGGGCTGATGGAGACAGGATTAGGGGACTAATTTTAGAGTTCTAGAAAATTCCTCCTCAAACTCAAGTCAGCCCTCTGACACAGAATCTTCCCAAATGAATATACAATGTTTTCACTCATTTTTTAATTCATTCAGGAAACATTTTTTTTCAAACACTGTACTAGGTACTGAGGATGCCCCAAGGTTTTCTTGAATTAGTGGGAGAGAAAAACATGAGAACAAAGAATTATAATTCAGCATCTTTAGTGCTTAGGGCAGAGGCTGCATAGGGTATTGTGGAAGGGAACTGCAACAGGATAGTGGTAGGGGACTTGGCTGGTTATGGAGAATTTTAAGGAAGTCAAGTCGACAGATGCTATTCAGGCCAGTGCCTGGATATAACAGGAAGGAAGAGGCAGGGTTCTAAAATTAATCTCAGAATTTTTTCCTGAGCTACCAGGAGAACAGTGGAATAGAACACAAGGGTAGAAGTAGGCATTATTTACAGGCATGGAGAAGGTGGGCTGCAGAGAAGACTAACTGGAAAAGCAATGAAAAGCAATCAACCTTGTAGCCAAACTCCAAAAACTAGAAAAATTTCACTGAAGCCAATTCATATGCATTATAAAAAACACAGAATCCAAGCTGGGCCAGGCTCGAGACCCTAAAGTGAGCTGTGTTACACTCAGGGACATTCATGGCTGACCTACATTTTGCAACAAATATTGGTGGTGAGGCACCTCTAGGAACAAGTTGCATGCTCATCAAATAGCAAACAGACATATTTTCTCACCACCAATGGGGCTGTTGCCAGGAAATCACACAGACCCAAAATAAAAAACAGGCCAAAGAAAAATAAAGAGACAAAGCTCCCAGTCTCTTGTCTGTAGGGCACTGGAGTTCAGGGCAGGGCCCACCCTAGGTGGTTGCTGGGTCCAGATGAAATCCTCTTCAGAGCCCCTGAAATATGTTTATGCAGGTGAATCAGGAACCAGGGGACCTGGGAAGAGGATAGTTACTGAGTGCCTGCCCTGTTCCAGGCATTTCTCTTGATTCTTAACATTCCTTGTTTCTTTCCTGTCTGTGAGGCCAGTATTATTATCATTTCTATTTTACAAATGAGGCAGTGAGGCTTAGCAGTTAAAGCACCTTGCATAGACACATAAAAAGTGGCAGCACTCATATTCAGTCAAGCTTGCAGATTAGGCAACTTGCTTTTCATGGCAACAAGTTGTCTGTCACAAGGAAGTGATCCTGCTGCCTGTGGGCTCCTCCATGTAGGAACTAACTTGGTGATGTTGAAGGGACAGTGTGATGAACCACGTGTATGCGTAAATATCCATATTCTCTCTCTTTTTTTGTTTCTTAATTTTTTTTTTTTTAAACCTACCTGATAGAGGAAGCCCCTTAGTCCGTAAGCCCCTCAGGTAAAGGGTTCTCCTAACAAGGTGATAAACTCCTGAAGGAAGGTCGTAGGCCATGAGGTATTTCTCTGATTTGTTCTACTCAAGTCTCAGCTCTGATCATCATAAGAGCCACAGAGTTTCAAGGCAGCCTCTGTGAAATTCAGGCCACTTTCTCCTTAACACGCCATACATCCAGGTGCAGCAATGTAATGTGGTGCGAACTTGAGGAAGGTACATATTTAAGTCCTACTTAGCACTTGTCCATCTGGCTGGCATGGAGCAGGAAACTGAATAATTTTTTTTATTTTTTTGAATGAGGCATAGCACACTGATTAATGATGTGAGGGAGAGTTGGCTAAGGAGGAGAGTTCTACAAATGTTTCTTTTAGGAGAGCCACAGCAGGCACAGGAAAGAAAGGTGAGCATTGTAAGAGGGGGTGGCAGGCAGTATGTGGCTAATTAGGATTTGGTTAATGCTGGTGAGTGTCGAACATTCCTGCTAATGGCTGTTACTAATGGGAGGAATGGGGTCATTTGTTAACTTTACTTGCAAGAGTGGGTGTCAACTGCAAGATGGGAAGGGGAGAAAAAAGGTTAACATGGACCTCTCTGACTAAGCCAAATGGAAAGTGTAAAAAAAAAATCCTCGTAATTTTCTTTTAAGAGGAAGACCCCAAATCTTACACTGGAACCAAGCTCGCCTACATTTATGAGAAAACAGTCCCCATTTTCTACTTAGCCTGCATGATTTTCAGGCCTTTTTGATATCTGCAAGGAGTCCTGGTGGCTTAGTGGTTAAGCGCTTAGCTGGTAACATAAAGATGGACAGTTCAAACCCGCCAGCTGCTCCACAGGAGAAAGATACGGCAGTTTGCTACCATAAAGATTCAAAAAAACAACCTAGTTGCCCTTGAGTCGACTGCAATCATAGCAACCCTAAGTCAGAGTAGAGCTGTCTCACGGGATTTCCAAGGAGTGACTGGTGGATTCAAACTGCCAAATTTCTGGTTAGCAGCGGAGCTCTTAGCCACTGCACCACCAAGGCTCCTTGTAAAGATTACAGCCTTGGAAAACCTATGAGGCAGTTCTACTCAGTCCTGTAAGATTACTAGGAGTCAGAATTGACTCCATGGCAAGAGGTTTGGTTTTTTTGGTTGCCATCTTCCAATTTACATTTTCTATCTGCTCAAACATCCATTAATAATTAGAAGGTAGAATGTACAAAGTATGAATCTAGGAAAATTGGAAGACGTCGAAAATTAAATGGAACAGAGCCGAGGCCAAGACGGCGGAATAGCCAGATGCTTCCGGAGATCCCTCTTACAACAAAGACTGGAAAAAGACAAGTGAAATGATTATATTTATGACAAGCTGGGAGCCCTGAACATCAAAGGCAAAGTTAGAAAACAGGCTGAGCAGCAGGGGGAGGGAGAGAGAGTTCAGAAGCAGAGAGGAGTTATTGGATCTGAATCACCAGGATCCCTCAGGCAGCATTCCCAGAAGTGACTCTGATGGGCTGGTAGTAGTGTTTCGCTGCAGATTCCTTAGGAAGGAACAGCTAGCTGCACAGCCTGCTACACCTCCGGAACCAGAAAAGAATGGTGCTCTTGGCAAAAGCTAAGTACTTGTGTATATTTTCCCACGCTCCCTGCTTCCAAGCCGGCTTCAGTGGGTATCGATTTCCTGGGCCTGAGGATAGGTTCTGCTGAGCATCCTGAGGAATAAATTCACAATTGGCGGAAAAAATAATTTGCCAGCTCCACTAAACTGGGGGACTCAGGACAGAAGCTGCTCCTGTCCTGGCACAAACGATCTGTAGAATTTGAATACCTTTCCCCACTGCATGGACCTGTGTGGGCCTATTTCAGGAGAATAGGCCCTTGTTGGCAGACTGCAACTGTTTCAGCTGTGTGGTAGACAGGTTGGTGTTTAATATTTGACATCGCTTTGCCTATTAAACAGGATCCTTACCTACCCACTCAGCTCACCCAGTCACCCGTGACAGGGGTCCAAGCGTAACTGATACCTCTCAATCTTTACACCAAAAGCATTGGGTGCCCATAGTCCATCTCCAGAACACACCCACCTGTGCGCTCTAGGGAACAGAGATGCACTTTCCTCACAGACACTCAGGGGACAGTTGTCAGCCTCCTGCCTTGTTCAGAGGATGACCCCTGCTGCAACCAGATTCCAGTACCCAGGCCAATCACCCCTGCCCCTCTAAGACTGACTATAGGACAGAGCCTGTACCACACACTTGATGACATGCTACCTGGACACCTGAGCTGAGTCATAAAACAAAAGCAAATGGATTCCTAGGCTGATATATGTGATAACAGCTCTAGCCATCTGGTGACAGGACGTTAAGAACTTCGAAGGTGAAAATAATCAAGCTAGCTCACTCAAGCAACCCATCTGGGCATATCAAAACAAAACAAAGGAAGGAGCTAGGATACAGTAAGCAAACATAAAACAAATTAATACAATAACTTATAGATGGCTCATAGACAATGGTCAATATCTAATCACATAAAGAAGCAGAACATGATCACTTCAAAAAGCTCTCAAAACACAGAATCAAGCGACCTCTAGATGAAGATGCCTTCCTGGAATTACCAGATGCAGAATACAAAAGATTAATATACAGAACTCTTCAAGACATCAGGAATGAGATTAGGAAGGAGTTCAGGCAAAACACAGAACAAGCCAAGGAACACACAGATAAAGCAGTCAAAGAAATTAAAAAGGTTATTCAAGAACATAATGAAAAATTTAATGAAATGCAAGAAGCCACAGAGAGACAGCAATCAGAAGTTCAGAAGATTAACAATAAAATTACAGAAGTAGACAACTCAATAGAAAGTCAGAAGAGCAGAACCAAGTAAGTGGAAGGCAGAATTGGTAAGATTGAAGATAAAGCACTTGACACCAATATATTTTAAGAAAAATGAGATAAAAGAATTAAAAAAAAAAATGAAGAAAACTTAAGAATCATGTGGGACTCTATCAAGAACAGGGAGAGATAACAGAAAATACAGAGAGAATTGTTGAATATTTGTTGGCAGAAAACTTCCCTGATATTGAGAAAGATAAGAAGGTATCTATCCAAGATGCTCACTGAACTCCACATAAAGGTAGATCTTAAAAGAAAGTCACCAAGACATATTATAATCAAACTTGCTAAAACCAAAGATAAAGAGAGAATTTTAAGAGCAGCTGGGGATAAACGAAAAGTCACCTACAAAGGAGAGCCAATAAGAACAAGCTCGGACTACTCGGCAGAAACCATGCAGGCAAGAAGGCAATGGGATGACTCATATAAAAAACTGAAGGAAAAAAATTGCCAGCCAAGAATCATATATCCAGCAAAACTGTCTCTCAAATATGAAGGTGAAATTAGGACATTTCCAGATAAACAGAAGTTTAGGGAATTCGTAAAAACCAAACCAAAACTACAAGAAATACTAAAGGGAGTTCTTTGGTTAGAAAATCAATAATATCAGGTATCAACCCAAGACTAGAACACTGGGTAGAGCAATCAGAAGTCAACCCAGACAAGGAAATAAATTAAAAAAATAAATCAAGATTAAAAAAAATGCTCAAAACAGGGTAATGGCAATGTTATGTAAAAGAAGACAACATTAAAACAATAAAGAGGGACTAAGAAAGGTAGTCACAGGTCTTTCATACGGAGAGGAACACAAAGAGATATAAAGAAATAAAAGCTAGGTTTACACTTAGAAAAATAGGGGTAAATATTAAGGTAACCACAAAGGAGACTAACAATCCTACAAATACAAGAAAAAAAATAGAGACTCAGCAGAAACAAAATCAACAACAATGAATAAGAGGAAAAGACAATATATAAAGAAAAACTACTCAGCACAAAAAATTAAATGGGAAGAAGAAACTGTCAACAACATACAAAAAAAAAAGACATCAAAATGATAGCACTAAACTCATACCTATCCATAATTACCCTGAATGCAAATGGACTAAATGCACCAATAAAGAGACAGAGAGTGGCAGAATGGATAAAAAAAACATGATCCATCTATATGCTGCCTACAAAAGACACACCTTAGACTTAGAGACACAAACAAACTTAAACTCAAAGGATGGAAAAAAATATATCAAACAAACAACAATCCAAAAAGAGCAGAAGTGGCAACATTAATTTCTGACAAAATAGACTTTAAAGTTAATCCACCACAAAGGATAAGGACACTATATAATGATTAAAAAGACAATACACCAGGAGGATATAAGCATATTTGATATTTATGAACCCAATGACAGGGCTGCAAGATACATAAAACAAACTCTAACAGCACTGAAAAGTGAGATAGACAGCTCCACAATTATAACAGGAGACTTCAACACACCATTTCTGGTGAAGTACAGAACATCCAGAAAGAAGCTCAATAAAGACACAGAAGAT
Organism: Loxodonta africana; assembly: GCF_030014295.1. Lineage (NCBI taxonomy): Eukaryota > Metazoa > Chordata > Mammalia > Proboscidea > Elephantidae > Loxodonta > Loxodonta africana. Next base: position 30,638,253 of record NC_087353.1, on the reverse strand, counting down.
CTAAATGCCACAATCAACCAACTTGACCTCATATACAGAATACTCCATCCACAAGAGCCGAGTATACTTTCTTTATTAGTGCACATGGATCATCCTTTAGAACAGACCACATATTAGGTCATAAAGCAAGCCTTAGTAGAATCCAAATAATCAAAATATTACAAAGCATCTTCTCTGACCATAAGGCCATAAAAGTGGAAATCAATAACAGAAAAAGCAGGGAAAAGAAATCAAACACTTGGGAACTGAACAATACCCTGCTCAAAAACGACTGGGTTCTAGAAGACATCAAGGATAAGGAAATTCATACAATCCAATGAGAATGAAAATACTTCCTATCAGAACCTTTGGGACACAGCAAAAGCCATGCTCAGACGTCAATTTATATCGATAAATGCACACATACAAAAAGAAGAAAGGGCCAAAATCAAAGAATTATCCCTACAATTTGAACAAATAGAGAGTAACAAAAGAAACCCTCAGGCACCAGAAGAAAGCAAATTATAAAAATTAGACCAGAATTAAATGAAATCGAAAACAGAAAAATAACTGAAAGAGTTAACAAGACCAAAAGCTGGTTCTTTGAAAAAATAAACAAAATTGATACACCATTGGCTAAACTGACAAAAGAAAAACAGGAGAGGAAGCAAATAACCCAAATAAGAAATGAGATGGGCGATATTACAACAGACCCAACTGAAATTAAAAGAATCATATCAGATTACCGTGAAAAATTGTATTCTATGACATTTGAAAACCTAGAAGAAATGGATGAATTCCTAGAAACAAACTACCTACTGAAACTAACACAAACAGAGGTAGAACAACTAAATAAACCCATAACAAGAGATTGAAAAAGCTTCCAACAAAAAAAAAGCCCTGGCCCGAAAGGCTTCACTGCAGAGCTCTAACAAGCTTTCAGAGAAGAGTTAACACCACTACTACTGAAGGTATTTCAGAGCACAGAAAAGGACGGAATACTTCCAAACTCATTCTATGAAGCCACCATATCCCTGATGCCAAAACCAGATAAAAACACCATAAAAAAAAAAAAAAAGAATATTACAGACCTATACCTCTCATGAACTTAGATGCGAAAATGTTCAACAAAATCCTAGCCAATAGAATTCAATAATATATCAAAAAAATAATTCACCATGACTGAGTGGGATTCATACCAGGTATGCAGGAATGGTTCAACATTAGAAAAACAAATAGTGTAATCCATCATATAAATAAAACAAAAGATAAGAACCACCTGATCTTAACGATTGATGCAGAAAAGGCATTTGACAAAGTTCAACACCCATTCATGATAAAAACTCTCAGCAAAATAAAAGAGAAGGAAAATTCCTCAACATAACAAAGGGCATTTATACAAAGCCAACAGCCAACATCATCCTAAATGGAGAGAGCCTGAAAACATTCCCCTTGAGATCAAAACCAGACAAGGATGCCCTTTATCACCACTCTTATTCAACATTGTGCTAGAGGTCCTAGCCAGAGCAATTAGGCTAGATAAAGAAATAAAGCATATCCAGTTTGGTAAGGAAGAAGTAAAAGAATCTCTATTTGCAGACGACATGATCCTATACACAGAAAACCCTAAGGAATCCTCAAGAAAACTACTGAAACTAATAGAAGAGTTTGGCAGAGTATCAGGATACAAGATAAACATACAAAAATCAGTTGGATTCCTCTGCAACAACAAAAAGAACATCGAGAAGGAAATCACCAAATCAATACCACTTACAGTAGCCCCCAAGAAGATTAAATAGAAATAAATCTTACCAGAGATGTAAAAGACCTATACAAAGAAAACTACAAGATACTACTGCAAAAAACCAAAAGAGACCTACATCAGTGGAAAAACATACCTTGCTCATGGATGCGAAGACTTAACATTGTAAAAATGTCTATTCTACCAAAAGCCATCTATAGGTAAATTGCAATTCTGATCCAAATTGCAGTGACATTTTTTAATGAAATGGAGAAACAAATCACCAACTGCATATGGAAGGGAAAGAGAACCTGGAGAAGTAAAGCATTACTGAAAACGAACAGCAAAGTGGGAGGCCTCACTCTACCTGATTTTAGAACCTATTATACCACCACAGTAGTCGAAACAGGCTGATACTGGTACAACAACAGATACATAGACCAATGGAACAGAATTGAGAATCCAGACATAAATCCATCCACACATGAGCAGTTGACATGTGACAAAGACCCAAATTCAGTTAAATGGGGAAAAGATAGTTTGTTTATCAAACGGTGCTGACATAACTGCATATTCATCTGCAAAAAAATGAAACAAGACCCATACCTGACACCATGCACAAAAAGTAACTCAAATTGGATCAAAAATCTAAAGCGAAAAAGATCATGGAAGAAAAAATAGGGACAATGTTAGGAGCCCTAATACATGGCATAAACAGTATACAAAACATTACTAACAATGCAGAAGAGAAACTAGATAAGTGGGAGCTCCTAAAAATCAAACACCTATGCTCACCCAAAGACGTCAGCAAAAGAGTAAAAAGATTACCTACAGACTGGGAAAAAGTTTTTAGCTATGACATTTCCAAACAGCATCTGATCTCTAAAATCTACATGATACTGCAAAAACTCAACTGAAAAAAGGCAAATAACCCAATTAAAAAATTGCCAAAGGATATGAACAGGAACTTCACTACAGAAGACATTCAAGTAGCTAACAGATACATGAAGGAATGCTCACGATCATTAGCCATTAGAGAAATGCAAACCAAAACTACAATGAGACTCCATCTCACTCCAACAAACCTGGGGTTAATCCAAAACACACAACATAATCAATGTTGGAGAGGTTGTGGAGAGACTGGAACACTTCTACACTGCTGGTGGGAATGGAAAATCGTACAGCCACTTTGGAAATTGATTTGGGGCTTCCTTTAAAAACTAAAACTAGAACTACCATACAATCCAGCAATCCCACTCCTTGAAATACATCCTAGAGAAATAAGAGCCATTACACGAACAGATATATGCACACCCATGTTCATTGCAGCACTGCTTACAATAGCAAAAAGATGGATGGAACCAAGGTGCCCACCAATGGATGAATGGATAAATAAATTATGGTATATTCACACAAAGGAATACTATGCTTCAATAAAGATGAATGATGAATCCGTGAAACACATCATAACATGGAGGAATCTGGAAGGCATTACACTGAGTGAAATTAGTCAGTCGCAAAAGGACAAATAAAGTATGAGACCACTCTTATAAGAACTCAAAAAACAGTTTAAACAGATAAGAAAATATTCTTTGATGGTTATGAGAGTGGGGAGGGAGGGAGGGAGAGGGGTATTCACTAATTAGATAGTAGATAAGAACTATTTTAGGTGAAGGGAAAGACAACACACAATACAGGAGAGGTCGGCACAACTGGGCTAAGCGAAAAGCTAAAAAGTTTCCTGAATAAGCTGAATGCTTAGAAGGCCAGCGTAGCAGGGGCGGGTGGGGATTTGTGTACCATGGTTTCAGGGGGCATTTAGGTCAATTGGCATAATAAAATATATTAAGAAAACATTCTGCATCGGAGTGGTGTCTGGGGTCTTAAACACTAGCAAGTGGCCATCTAAGATGCATTAATTGGTCTCAACCCACCTGGAGCAAAGAAGAATGAAGAACACCAAAGACACAAGGTAATTAAGAGCCCAAGAGATAGAAAGGGCCACATAAACCAGAGACTACGTCAGCCTGAGACCAGAAGAACTAGATGGTGCTTGGCTACAACCGATGACTGCCCTAACAGGGACCACAACAGTGAACTCCTGAGGGAGCTGGAGAGCAGTGGGATGCAGACCCCAAATTCTCGTAAAAAGACCAGACTTTAATGGCCTGACTGAGACTAGAAGGACCCCTGAGGTCACAGTCCTCAGACCTTCTGTTAGCCCAAGACAGGAATCATTCTCAAAGCCAACTCTTCACACAGGAATTGGTCTGGACTGCTGGCATAGTGGTTAAGTGCTACTAACCAAAGGGTCAGCAGTTTGAATACGCCAGGTGCTCCTTGGAAGCTCTATGGAGCAGTTCTACTCTGTCCTACAGGGTTGCTATGAGTCGGAATCGACTCGACGGCACTGGTGTATGGGATAGAAAATAATACTGGTGAAGAGTGAGCTTCTTGGATCAAGTAGATGCATGAGACTATCTGGGCATCTCCTGTCTGGAGGGGGTCAGAAGCTGGCCAGCTGAATGGACACGAAAATAGAGAGTGGAGGGAAGGAGTGTGCTGTCTCATTAGGGGGAGAGCAACTAGGAGTATATAGCAAGGTGTATATAAATTTTCGTATGAGACTGACTTGATTTGTAAACTTTCACTTAAAGCACAATAAAAATTAAAAAAAATTAATTGTAATGTGTAAACATTGATGTTCTAGGCATTAGTGAGCTGAAATGGACTGGTATTGGCCATTTTGAATCAGACAATCATATGGTCTACTACACCAGGAATGACAACTTGAAGAGGAATGGCTTTCATTCATCATCAAAAAGTACATTTCAAGATCTATCCTGAAGTTTAGCACTGTCAGCAATAGGATAATATCCATATGCCTACAAGGAAGACCGGTTAATACGACTACTATACAAATTTACACACCAACCACTAAGGCCAAAGATGAAGAAATTGAAGATTTTTCCCTTGTGCAGTCTGGAATTGATCAAACATGCGATAAGGATGCATCGATAATTACTGGTGATTGGAATGCAAAAGTTGGAAACAAAGAAGAAGGAGGGTAGTTGGAAAATACAGCCTTGGTGATAGAAACGATGCTGGAGATCACATGACAGAATTTTGAAAGACCAACAGCTTCTTCATTACAAATACCTTTTTTCACCAACATAAATGTCGACTATACATGTGGACCTACCCAGATGGAATACACAGGAATCAAATCAACATCTGTGGAAAGAGATGATTGAGAAGCTCAATATCGTCAGTCAGAACAAGGCAAGGGCCAACTGCGAAACAGACCATTAATTGCTCATATGCAAGTTCAAGTTGAAATTAAAGAAAATTAGAAGTTCACCAGATCCAAAGAACAACCCTGAGCGTATCCCACCTGAATTTAGAGACCATATAAAGAATAGATTTGACACTTTGAACACTAATGACCAAAGACCAGACGAATTATGGAATGACATCAAGGACATCATACGTGAAGAAAGCAAGAGGTTCTTTAAAAGACAGGAAAAAAACAAAAGACCAAAATGGATATCAGAAGAGACTCTGCAACTTGCTCTTAAATGTCCAGTAGCTAAAGTAAAAGGAAGAAATGACGAAGTAAAAGAGTTGAACAGAAGATTTCAAAGGGCAGCTCAAGAAAACAAAGTATTATAATGAAACGTGCAAAGACCTAGAGTTAGAAAACCAAAAGGAAAGAATACACAGGGCATTTCTCAAGCTGAAAGAATTGAATAAAAAATTCAAGCCTCAAGTTGCAATTTTGAAGGTTTGTATGGTGAAAATATTCAACAACGCAGAAAGCAACAAGAGAAGATGGAAGGAATACACTGAGTCATTATACCAAAAAGAATGGCTGACATGCAACAATTTCAGGAGGCTGCATATAATCAAGAAGCAATGGTACTGAAGGAAGACGTCCAAGCTGTACTGAAGGCATGGATGAAAAACAAGGCTCCAGGAATTGACAGAATACCAGCTGAGATGTTTCAACAAATGGATGCAGCACTGGAAGTATTCACTGGTCTATGCCAAGAAATATAGAATGCAGCTACCTGGCCAACCAACTGGAAGAGATCCATATTTATATCTATTCCCAAGAAAGGTGATTCCACCGAATAAAGAAATTATCAAACAGTATCATTAATATCACATGCAAGTAAAATTTTGCGGAAGATCATTCAAAAGTGGCTGCAGCGTTATATCAACAGGAACTCAGAAATTCAAGCCAGATGCAGAAGAGACGTGGAACCGGGGTATCACTGCTAATGTCAGATGGATCCTGGCTGAAAGCAGAGAATACCAGAAAGATGCTTACGTTTGTTTTACTGACTATGCAAAGGCATTCAACTGTGTGGATCATTACAAATTGTGGATTAACAGTTTGAAGAATGAGAATTCCAGGGCACTTAATTGTGCTCATGAAGAACCTGTACATAGATCAAGAGGCAGTCGATCAAGCCGAACAGGTGGATACCACCTGGTTTAAAGTGAGAAAATTTGTGCGTCATGGTTGTATCCTTTCACCATACCTAGTCAATCTGTATGCTGAGCAAATAATCTGAGAAGTTGGACTATATGAAGAAGAAAAAGGCATCAGGATTGGAGGGAGACTCATTAACAACCTGAGATAGGCAGATGACACAACCTTTCTTGCTAAAAATGAAGAGGACATGAAGCAATTACTGATGAAGATCAAAGACCACAGCCTGCAGTATCAATTACAACTCAACATAAAGAAAATAAAAATCCTCAGAACTGGACCAATAAACAACATCTTGATAAATGGGGAAAAGACTGAAGTTGTCAAGGATTGCATTTTACTTGGATCCACAATCAAGTCCATGGAAGCAGTAGTTAAGAAATCAAAAGACACATTGCATTGGTCAAATCTGCTGCAAAGGACCTCTTTAAAGTGTTGAAAAGCAAAGATGTCACCTTGAAAATTAAGGTGTGCCTGACCCAAGCCATGGTTGTTTTCAATAGCCTCATACACATGTGAAAGCTAGACAGCGAAAAAGGCAGGCCGAAGAAGAACTGATGCCTTTGAATTGTGGTGTTGGAGAAGAGTATCAAATATACCATGGACTGCCAAAGGAAGGAACAAATCTGTCTTGGAAGTACGACAAGGATGCTCCTTAGAAGCAAGGATGGCGAGACTACATCTCACATTATTTGGACATGTTCTCAGGAGGGATCATTCCCTGGAGAAGGACTTCATGCTTGTTAAAGTAGAGGGTCAGCGAAAAAGAGGAAGACCCTCAACAAGATGGACTGACACACTGGCTGCAACAATGGGCTTAAGTATAGCAAAGATTGTGAGGATGGCACAGGACTGGGCGGTGTTTCGTTCTGTTGTATATGGGGTCACTATGAGTCTGAATTGACACCTAACAACAACAACCTGCTCAACATGCAGTTTTTTTTTTTTTTAAATGCCAGTTGTCTTGCAGGTATTTGGGGTGAAGAGCCTACTACGAACTGTTTTCTGTGCTTTCACTTGCATGACCTCATTTGAGTTTTACGACAAAATGTAGTATGTGTATATGTGTTGAATTCCTATTTTACAGATGACAAAATCAAACCTCAGACTCCTCATCTACACAGCAATTAAGTGGCATTTTTATTTCTCAAGAATTTATATTTTGTATAGTAGCATTACCTTTGAGACCCCACACCCAGGGATAATTTTTTAAATTATTTTTTTAAGTAAAAATGTTACACATATTTTTCATTTTTTCCCAATCCCCCAAACACATACCATTCCAGTGTCCAATAGACAGAGTTCTCTGGCCATGAGAATCCATGGTAACTCCTGAGTCATGTGGATAATCAAGAAATATGAAACTAAAAGACAACTTGTTCTTCACGGTGAATTGTATTGTTATGCTCTCCTCCTTGAGGAACCTTTCCAGAGCTTTTTCTCTGTAGCTTTGCCCTGTGTAAGCAGAATGTTGATGTAACCACCATCTGGGCAGAGCCTATATACATACTGGCCTCTAGTCAGTATTCTGGACAAAGAATTTCCACAGATCAGCTTTTGGCAAGAATACTCTGCATAATCGCTATCAACAGGGTTAATATGAGGAGCTAAACTCAAACATACTTGAGACTTGTAGAGATACACAGTCTTATTAAACGAGGCTTGTATTTAGAAATAATGAACACTTAGCTGATGCATTCTTTAGACTGTCCAATTAACTGCACAGAATTCCAGACTGACCAATTGTTAAACTGGGTATAGAAGAATGGGCCACTACAGAAGCTCCCTGAAGAGGAACTGTGTTTCAACATTGTGAGCTTTAAAGAAAGGTAGCATTGAGTTAGAATCTTGGTTCCACCAATTATCAATTTTGTGACTTTGGACAAGTTGCTTTACTCTGCATCACTTGGTGGTTAAAAAGTAGTAAGTAGTATAAAATATGTAAAGTGTCTAGCATATATTCATTTTGCCTCTTTCTTCACTCATGAAGATTTCAATCCAGCTTCAAAAGGGCAAAAGCAGAGGCTACAGGCCTTTGAAGGCCTGAGCTTTAGAATTCATATTATGTCACTTCTCCAGCATTACACTGGATGAAACAAGTCACAAGACAGATGCAAATTCAAACAGTGGGAAACTGACTCCACCTCCTGATAGGAATGGCTGCAAAATATTATGTATGATTTACAGTCTACCACAGTCCCCTTGTGCAAAATATTATGTATGATTTACAGTCTACCACAGTCCCCTTGGAGGACTGGTGGTGCTGTGGTTAGCCTTTTCGGCTGCTAACCAAAAGGTCAGCAGTTTGAATCTACCAGCTGTTCCTTGGAAACTCTATGGGACAGTTCTACTCTGTCCTATGGGGTCACTATGAGTAGGAATGGACTCAACAGCAACGGGTGTGATTTTTTGTCTTTGTTGGTTTTACAGACCCCTTGGAGTCCCTGGGTGGTGCAAACAGTTAAGCCAAAAGGTTGGTGGTTTAAATTCACCAAGAGGCACCTCAGAAGTCGGGCCTGGTGATCTGCTTCTGAAAGGTCATAGTTACACTCTGCACACATGGGGTTTCTATGAGTCAGAATCGACTTAATGGCAACTAACAACAACAGACCCCTTACCACAGACCAGGTTCTCTGGGCCAAAGATACTACATGCATTATTTATTTATTTCTGACTAAAAAACCATCAAACTAAGTATCTTAATCCTATTTTATAGCCATAAATATCAAGGCTCAGAGACGTTAAGGAAGTTGCTGAAGTTAAACCAATGGTTAGTAGCAGAGTTGGTTTTTGAACTCAGGTTTATTTGACTCCAAAACCAACACTGATACTTTCGATATATTTTTCATTGTCCAACCATTAGAGATACATATGGATGTACGGAAAGGGACTAAGAAGAACATATCACTTTATCTTCATATTTATTTTTAGGACTACTATTCTTTTATGTAAACTCTTCAGGTGTCAAGGTGTGCCTAGGTCTGCCCCATTCCTCAATAATCACAGATCAGAGAGGCCTGTAGGAGAAAGTCCGCTATCCTGAAAATATCCAAACAGCGGAATGCAGAGGACTTGGCAACAGCCTCAGATGCTTCTTCACGCATTATCTCCTCTGGCCCTACTCTTAAAATTAAAACAGGCTATTTTTTCAAATCAAGTGCCCAGACCAGCCCCAGCTAGCCCATATTCTCTGATGCAGACAACGGTGGTCACCATTTGGGAGGCCTGGGTTTTATTCATTTAATTCTCTGATTTGAAGAATCACCCAGGTAAAGCCAGTTAAATGGGTATTGTAGGCAAAATTCTGAGGTGATCCTCCAGTGACACTTGCCATTATATAATTCCCTCCCATGTGAATATGATGGGACATCATTCCCATGATTGTGTTACTATACATAGCAAAAGAGATTTGGCAGATACAATCAGGTTTACGGAACAACTCACTTTGAATTAATCAAAAGGGAGATTATATGGTCTTAACCTCATCATTTGAGCATTTAAAAGTCCAGTATTTTCTCAGGCTGGGAGCAGAGGAGGAAGTTAAAGATATTCAAAGGATGCAAGGGATTCAGCACAAGGGAGGTCCCCCACTGCTGAGATGGAGGAGCCCAAGGGCAAGGGCCTGAGAACCACCTCTAGGAGCTGAGAGTGACCCTTGGCTGACAGCCAGCAAAAAGACAGGGACCTCAGTTGTACAACCCCAAGAAAATGAATTCTGCCAGCACCTGAATTTACTTGGAAGATTCTTCCCCAGAGCTTCCAGAGAAGAGCTTAACCCAGTGGACACCTTGATTTCAGCTGTAGGATACCCTAAGCAGAGAACACAGATGAGCTCACCCAGACTCATCTGCAGAACTCTATGGTAATAAATGGATGTTGTTTTAAACTACTAAATTTGTAATGTAACAATAGAAAACTAAGACAGAGTCAATTCAAGTGGCAGGTGAAAGCAACAAGAAAAATCAGTTTCTCCACAGCCCACTCTGAGCTTCAGAAATGTTGTACCTGTTTCCACTAATCTTAGGTTCTATAGTCCCCAAACTATTTGCTCCGTGACATGGACGGTGCCCATTGCTAACTATGCTAAATTGTCTAAGATAGTCTTGATGTGAAATATCTCATAGGGTCGCTGAGCCAGAATTGACTCCACGGCAGGGAGCTGGGTTTTTTTTTTTTTTTTTTTTTTTTTTGCACCACATATCCCGATTTTCAATCTGAAAGTTTGGTTACTGCTCCAATCAGGTATCTGGTTGGTAAACTATGGGTTAAAGGATCAAAGTAATGTTTTTTGCAAAATCCTATATTTATAATGACTAAAATGTAAACCTCCTACTAAGTGCATAAGGAGTGCTGAATGGTGCAAACAAGTGTGTGACTACCAGCCAAAAGCTTGGTGTTTCAAATCCACCCAGAGGTGCTTCATAAGAAAGGCCTGGCAATCTCCTTCCAAAAAGGCCACAGCATTGAAAACCCTATGCAGCAGTTCAGCTCGGCACTCGTCGGGGTGCTATGACTCAGTCAGCTCGACGCATCTGGTTTTATTAAGTGCTTACTTTGCTAAGTACCTTATTATACTATCAGAAACCCTGGTGGCATAATGGTTAAGAGCTATGGCTGCTAACAAAAAGGTCAGTGGTTCAAATCCACCAGGCACTCCTTGGACTCTCTGTGGGGCAGTTCTACTCTGTCCTATACAGTCGCTACGAGTCAGAATCAACTTGATGGCAGTGGGTTTGGTTTTTTGGTTTTATTATACTTTCAGTCATTCTCAGGTAACTTATTATACTATTAATAATCCTCACCAACAACTATGAAAGGTAGATTTTATTACTCAATTTTGAGGGCAATGAAACGGAAGTTTGGATGGGGTAAGTTGTCCAAAGATATTGAATACCAAATGTAGGATTTGAACCCAAGTCAATCTGACTCCAAAATTCAGAACTCTACTGGGAAATGGGGAATAGTTCTGGAAAGTGGACTGTGAGAAGAGCTTTATAGGGGAAACTGAAGTACGCATATGAGACTGTGGAAGTAGGCTAGGAATGGAGGTGGAGCTAAGTGATAGAGCGCCTTGCATATGAATTTTATGTTTCAAATTTGTTCCCTGAAAAATAATATTTTCCCACAAAACATTTTTAAGTAAGAGACTGAGATTCCATTGGTGTTTTTAGAAAGATCCTGTCTTAGTTTCCTAAGACTGTCATAATATCACAAAGTAGGTAGCTTTAAAGGACAGAAATGTATTGTCTCACAGTTTTGTAGGCCAAAAGTCCAAATCAGGGTATTGGCTTTTTTTATTCCTTCTTAGGGCTCTGAAAAAGAAACTGTTCCATGCCTTTCTCCTAGCTTCTGGTGGCTGCCAGGAATTCTTGTTGTTCTTTGATTTGTAGAGGAAACTTCAGGTGGCCTCTTTCCCTTGTGTGTCTCCGTATCTCTTTTATAAGACACCACTCAGATGGGATCAGGACCCACCCTACTCTGGCATGACTGTATATAAATCTAGTTGATAACATCTTCAAAGAAAAATGTTGTTTCCAAACAAGATCATATTCATAGGTACAGGGTTTAGGATTTCAACATAACTTCCTGAGGTACTCAATTCAACCTTAGCAGATCCTTCTGGAGGCTATATAAAGATGGATTTGAGAAAAGGGACAAAATACTACATAGACTTGGAGGTTGGTGGGAGTCTCTTGCTTAGCTCAAGAGATGAAAACTTGACTTGGAGATGAGAGAGAGAGAAGAGACGTGACTTTTTAAGGAGGTGAGATAAGTGAAAAGGAGCGAAAGAAGACTTGGGTTTCTCCCTTGGGAGTTTAGCTTCTTGAGGATGGTGGTATGTACCCCTTTTGAAGAGATAATGTGGGAAGCTTGACCCAACGGTACCGGGGTAGGGGAATGGAAATTTTGCTTAGAGCCAGAGGCTTAGTCCTTTAGCCAAACACAAATGATACTGATATGGTCCTATACCCAGAGATCCTGATTAAATTTGTTTATGTGTGTTTGGAAGATATTGAAGTGTTGGTCTGTAGCTGTGGTCTGGGCACTGGGATTTTTAAAAGCTTCCAAAGTAATTCTAATGTGTATCCCAGAGTGTGAATCTCTGGCTTAGAGAGTCCCTTCCCTGATGAGGCAGCCATAACAGGACACAGCTGTTGCTCACCAACTGCTTACTACCCAGCCAACAGGCTTGGCCCTGCTAAGCATAGGCAACATCCATCATGAGCACCTGCAATCTCATGGGTCCATTCTAGTAGCAGTTTCACTGATAATGCACTTTGCCTGCAACGGACGAGTGTTACGATAGGGAGCAGATTGTTTGAAATGGTTCATATGAAACCAACAGAGCTAAAGCACAACTGTGGATATAAACCAGTTTAAAAAAAAAAAAAAAAGAGTTGCTGTCCGGTTGATTCCAACTCAAGTGAGTATAAACAATTTCTAATTACTCTATCACAGGAGTCACCAAAAAATCCTCATAATTGGACCAATAAGTAACATCATGATAAACGGAGAAAACAGTGACGTTGTCAATGATTTCATTTTACTTGGATCCACAATCAACACCCATGGAAGCAGCAGTCAAGAAATCAAACAAGATATTTTATTGGGTAAATCTGCTGCAAAAGACTTCTTTAAAGTGTTAAAAAGCAAAGACGTCACTTTGAGAACTAAGGTGCTCCTGACACAAGCCATGGTGTTTTCAATTGCCTCATATACATAAAAAGCTGGACGTCGAATAAAAAAGACTGAAGAATTGAAGAATTTGAATTATGGCATTGGTGATGAATACTGAGCACACCATGGACTGTCAGAAGAAAAAACAAATCTGTCTTAGAAAAAGTACAGCCAGAATGTTCCTTAGAAGTGAGGATGGTGAGACTTCATTTCGTATACTTTGAGCATGTTCTAAGGAGGAACGAGACCCTAGAGAAGGATATCATGCTTGGTAAAGCAGAGGGTCAGTGAAAAAGAGGAAGACCCTCAGTGAGATGGATTGACATGGTGGCTGAACAATGGGCTCAAACAAGCGATGATTGTGAGGATGGTGAAAGACAAGGCAGGGTTTCATTCTGCTGTACATAGAGTCACTATGGTTAGGAAATGACTGGACAGCACCTGACGACAACGACAGCGATTAGCAAAGTGTAATCTCAAAGCGTAGTGCTCAGGCCAGAAGCATTGGCTGTATCCGGAAACTTGCTAGAAATTTAAATTCTTGAAGTCCACCCCACTCCCAACCTGCCGCCAGATCTACTGCATCAGAAATTCTGTGGGTGAGGCCCAGCAATCTGTGTGTGTGTGTGTTTTAAATAGTGAAACTTCTTATTTGGAGTTCATTGTAGATTTATATGCTGTGGTAGGAAACAATACAGAGAGATCTCATGTACACTTAACCCAGTTGCCCCCAATGGCAACATCTTACGAAGTTATTTTTTATACAATATCACAATCAGGATACTGACATTGATGCAGTCAAAATAAAAATACAGAATATTTCCATCACCGCAGGGATCTTTCATGTTGCCCTGTTATAGCACATTCACTTCCGTCCTGCCCCCACCCCCTACTTAACCCCTCAACCACAGATCTATTCCCCATTTCTATTATCTGGTCATTTCAAGAATGCTATATAAATGGAATCAAACAGGATTGGCTTTTTTTTTTTTTCACTCAGCATGATTCTATGGAGATTTATCCAGGTTGTTATGTGTATCACATGTTTGTTCCTCTTTTATTGCTGAGTAGTATTCCATGGCATGGATGTGCCACAGTTTATTTAACCATTTATCTTTCCTAATCTTGTTTTAACAAGCTCTCCAGGTAATTATAAAGCATGCTGAAGTTTGAGAACCACTGTCCTCTAGACAAAGGGCTTAAAAAGACGGGAAAAATGTAACATTTTTTTCTATGTTCTCCCTGCCCCTCACTGATCTTATCAGCCTTCTCAAAAGCATGGGAAAGTGACTTTTTTTTTTTTTTTAATTATTTTTGTATCTCTTTACTACTATAGGGTCACTATGAGTCGAAATCGACTCAGTGGCACTGGGTTTGGTTTTTTTTTTTTTGGTTACCACTACTGTTAGCACAGCATTCTGTACTCTGCTTATCACTGTTAAGATGCATTTTTTAAGTGCTTAATGTATTCATTCAACAAACACATACTGAGGTACCTTCTAGAAACTTTTCTGGTCACTAGGTAAACAGCAGTGGAAAAGGCAGGTATCAGCTCTCAATGAGTTTTTGTTACAGTGGAGACTGGAGAGACAACAAACACATAAACAGTTATTAAATAACCCACTACTGTCGAGTTAATTCTGACTCATGGTGACTCTATAGGACAGAGTAGAACTTCCCCACAGGGTTTCCAAGGCTGTAAATCTTTACAGAAGCAGACTTCCACATCTTTCTCCAACATATTAAATAAAGTCAGGTCAAAATAAGTGTTATAAATAAATATAAAGCTGGTAAAGGTAGAGAATGATGGAAATAGGGTACCATTTTCCAGATAGTCAAAGAAGATCTCTTTGAGGAGATGGCATGAGAGCAGAGACCTAACTGACTTAAGCAATTAAGCCATGCAAATATATGGGTAATCCAGCAGGTGGAGCACCAAGTTATAAAGTCTTGATGCAGGAACAGTCTTCAGCCATGTACCTGAAGACAGTAAGTGAAGGAGAATGTGGTAAGAGATGAGACCAGGGAGATGTCATGGAAAGTACTTTGGATCTTACGCTTGTGTTTACATGTGTTTGCAAGATGTTAAAGGGTTTTGAGCAAGTTCTGATTTACATTTTTAAGGATTGCTTTTCTGTTATCCACAGACTACAGGAAATGAGAGGACACAGGGAGACCAGTTAGCCAGCTAGTGCAGCAGTCCAGGCAAGAGTTGCTGGTGGCTAGGCTGAATTTTGGGTATATTTTGAAGCTAAAGTAAATAGGATCTGCTGAAGAACTGAACGTTGGGTATAACATAAAAAGAGTTCCCTATGATGGCTATAAAATTGATGGCCTAAAACATGTGGATGAGGTGCCATTTAAGAAGACAGCAAACACTGAGGGGAAAGCAAGTTTGCAAGCTTAAAATCAAGAGTTTTTATTTGGACATGCTAAATTGGAGATGCTATTAATCATCCAATTATATGCTTGAATGTACTAGTCATTGCGAAAAGAAAGATTTTTGTACTAAGGAACTTGTACTTTAGCTGGAGAAAGGGGATACTCATGAAGATATTAATAACAGCAAAAACTTTCATATATACATACGTAATTATTCAATAGTAGGGAAATGATTATACAAATTGTCATGCATCCACCCTAGATTACTATAGAATCATTAAAAATTATGATTACAATAGCATGGGAAATTTTTGTTTAATATTGTATGAAAAAAAGCAGGGCACTGGATTGTATATACTGTAGAGTTATATCAATATTTTAAAAAGGAGGAGGGGTTAATATGTGCATGAAAAACATTCAGACGAAATATACCATCATGCTAGTAATGGCTATGGCAGGGGATTGAGTTCACAGATGTTTTCTTTTTTCTAACTCTCTAATTTTTACTAAATCTTGTTAACTTTTAATCTATGTGGATAGATATCTATAAACACATTAAATGTCAATAAATGTTGACATTTTAGTGATTTTCCTATCTTTAGATTCAGCAAAGAAAAGCAATGAAAATAATAGAGTTATTTTCTACAACATTTACTTCTACAGATCAATATGAAAAAAGGTGGTGACAGTGAAGAAAAAGACTCTTTGGAGTCTTTCCAGGGTACAAAGATGAATAGTTGTGTCACTTAATCTGTGTCCTACATTATGAAAATCTCCTGGCTAAAAAGGAGGGTATGAGTATCCCCATGAATTTTGAATTATATCACAACAGCCACAAAAATATAAAAATCAGGGGAAGGAGGGTCAAGTGTGATCCATGTCCAACAAATCACTCTGCAATATCCTCTTCACATTGTCAAAGAAATGGGTATGTTTCTCTCAACCATGGTGAGAAACAAAAGGAGTTGCCAAAAATAGATAGGAAATGCCATGTCTGTGGTTTTCTAAAGTATGTTAGGTCCTTCTATAAGGTCTCTTGTTTTGTTTTATCTCTTCAATAACTAGAACTGACAATGACAATTCCACTATCAAAACCAATTCTGGGTGATCTAGGAAGGCTGTATAACAAAATCATAACAAAGTAGTCTCTTGGCTTTATTACCAAGGTTGACCTCATGGAGAGATGAGTCCAAGCCAAGCAAAATATATGCTGCGTACACGTGTGTAGTTTTCCATTCTCACTAACAAAGCTAAGAATTAGAAGAGAATGAAAGAAAAAAATGAAGAAATATGAAAAAAATGCCCAAATATTTTTTTTAATTCACCCTTAGCATTAGAACAAAGCATAAACAGTTACATATTTGTATCTCAAAATGTAAAATAATAAAATTCAAAACACCCATTAGGCTCCCATTCTGTGTTAGGCTGTGTGGTGCAGATAAAGACCAATAATCGAGGAACTTATTGAGTAAATGAATGCTGATTTACGTGGAGGAGGAGTCATGGAAGGGACCAGAAGGAAAGCCAATCTTGGGTGTAGGCTAGAAGGACCAGTCAGAAACCAAAGCTGCCTTCAGTCCCTTGTCTCTGAAGAATCTTCCTTCTGTTTTTGTAGAACACAAGTGTTAGCTCTGCAGCTCTTGTTCTTTATTGCTGTTCTGATTGCTGCCTCTTCTCAGCGGCAATCTTTGCTTTGTCTGTGCCATTTAGACTAGACTTCAGGAGATAGGAAAAACCATCGATCTGAAATTTGACTGTTTACAAATGTGAATAAGTACTTTTTAAGCTTCTCTTGCTGAAATTAGATTGCAGTGGGGTTTAAAGAATTTAAATATTTTCTCTTTGAGTTCTGTAGTATATCTGCAGTAAAAATTATGAATAAAAGTAATAGCTAACACTTACTCATCACTTATGATATGCCACGTACTATCTTAAGTACTTTGTATTTCAAGCACCACAATAACCAGTAATGGTTGATACTATTATCATCTCCATTGCATGAATGTGGAAATTGAGATTTAGAAAAATTAACAACTTATCCAGGATCACAATCAGATATGGGGTAAAAGGATTCAAACCCAGGTAGCTTAACCCAGAGCCTGCATGTTTTACTTTCTTGAAGATCCCTTGGTGAAATTTGGTAAAAATGTCAAATGCTTCTGATATTCAAATTTAGTTATCTTCTCCCATGAAGAGAAGCCAGGAATCTGGCTCAGTCCATGATGGTTTTACTGGCTCAGGCTGGCATGGCCCATGTCTCTTGCCTAAAGCTTGGGTGAAGGTAAAATCAGAAAGGTAAAGTACAGAACTCATTTGGTCTCAGTCAGGGGCTGGCATTTACATTCTTCTCCGTGTGTACACAGAATGGACAGATGTGTGTTTACAGGACAAAAGATTGGGCAAACATCAGAAAGACAAACTCAGCTAATTCTGACACAGTGTCTAGTCATAACCAAAGTACTCTGAAGAGTCTTTCTCAATGGGCCTTGCCATTGTGAAAGAAACACCAAGCGCTTCTGTTGCCTTTTCACTAAAGCTCTATGCCAAGTTTAGAAAAAGTCTGAGCTGTCAAAAATAGTCTCTGGATTTGGGGAAACCCATTCAAAGCCTGTCAGGAAGAACAATGATAAAGTTGGGTCTACAAATGAGTTTGCCATTCATTTTGGCAGTTCCAGAAAATTGGGATTGATATGATGAGTGATATAGTAATGCTTAAAGTGTTGTAAAAAGCAGGAAGTAGTAGTATTGATATTGCTACATATTATACATTTGAACTTTGTTCTGATATTATTTCCTAAAAACACAGACAGTGGTTACACGTAGGATAGACTCTGATATAAGGAAATACTATTGCTTTTTTTTTAAAAAAAAAAAAAAAAGCATAATCACGTATGCATAGTCAGTTTGTTACTATGGGATCACATATGATGTCATAAATTTGACATTCTAAATGCAGAGCTAGACTGAGCAGGGGAAGCAACAGGAAATGGAGCTGGGGAAAGGAAAACCTGCATAATAACAACAGAATTTCAATAGTGAAAGAAATGAGTCAAACATCCTTAAAACAGAAAAAGAAGGTGAGTGAATGTGAACGTCCTAGGACCTTGCTATAGATTGAGCTGAAGAAATGTTGATTTTGGAGCATCATTTGCCTCTGGGAATGCTCTGCTAAAACCAAATTATTTCAGACAATGGCTACATGTAGAGGAAAAGGGAAGGAGAAGAAAAGGAAATGAAAAGAATGGAGAAAAAGTTAAAGAGCTAGCATCCTATCCAATAAATCAGGATTTATTGAGCATATGCTCATCCGTTAGTGCTAGGAGGTGAAAACACAGTTGCTGTCTTTGCAAACACACAGCCTAGCAGGAAAGAGAATACATAAACAAAGTACAACTCAGTAACAGACACAGGGCGCACAGGGGAATGTTTGACTCTGGGCACTTACCCCAGGCCACTCCGAACTGCGTTTTGAAGAACATTAAAGAGATGAGAAGTTTACAAGGAAATAAAGGTGGTATGAGGGAAATACAAGTCATTTGGTATAAGTAGGGCATAAAGTGTAAATACTGGAGGGAATGCAAGTTAACAACAGGAGTACATCATGGAGTGCCTTGTTTATCTAATCAAGACTTTACCAGAAAAAAAAACATAATTAGATTTACATATCATAAATATCACTCTTTGGGATGGATTGGTCTAGAAGTGGGAGGAATTGAAGCCATGAAACCTGTTCAGAAGGCTAGCCTATGATGATTCGAGGCCTGAACAAGGCAATGATAATAGGGATGGAGAAGAGAGACTGGATTTAAGAAATCTTATAGAGTTAGACTCATAGACTCATAGCGACCCTATAGGACAGAGTAGAACTGCCCCATAGAGTTTCCGAGGAGCACCTGGTGGATTTGAACTGCTGACCCTTTGGTTAGCAGCCGTAACACTTAACCACTATGCCACCAGGAATCGACTCGACGGCACTGGGTTTCGTTTTTTGGTTACAGAGTTAGAGAGTAATAGGATTTTATGGTAACTGGTGTGTGGGTGGGAGGAGCCTTGTGGCACTGTGGTAACATGCTTGGCTGCTAACAGAAAGGTTGGCAGTTCAAATCCACCAGCCGCTCTGCAAGAGAAAGATGCGGCAGTCTGATGCCATAAAGATTACAGCCTTGGAAACCCTGTGGGACAGTTCTACTCTGTCCCGCAGGGTGCCTATGAGTTGGAATTAACTAGGCAATGGGTTTGAATGGGTTTTTGGTATGTGGGTGGTGGGGGTGGTGAAAGGATTTTAGGATTAGTTCAAGGACCACACAGCTATGTCAATCTCTGTAGTCACAGTATCAATCATTCAGCTAACTTTGATCAGGGTTTTTACTGGGTGCAAGGCACTGAACATATAGAGATGAACAGACTACCCCAGGGCACCTTGGTCTAACCTAGAAGTTGAACTCCATAAACAGATAAATAACACCAATCTCAATTACAGCTACTGAATTAACATGAAACAGTACAAACAGTACTCCAATAAGTACCTCTTTAGATTGAAAGTGAAAACATAAATATGTAAATAGGCTTCCATAAAGTGAGTTATGGCTCCCTCATCCTCTCTTACACCATCCTCCGTATCAGTTTATTGACATGAAACCCTAGATGCTATGAACAATTATATGATAAGGATACAAGCCTCTAGACAATATGTCTGTGAATAAATGTGTACAGAATTAAGGGCCTTAATTTTGAAAATCACCCTAATATTGAAGAGGTTTAGATCAATCTTTTAAAACAAAGGAAATCAAAGTTAGGGGGGAAAAAAGTGTCAATTATATATAGCAAAAGAAAAAGTTCCATAAGTAGCTTCGGAGTAAGGAAAAAAAAAAGTTATTCTGTGTGAACAGCTTCACATTTAAATCCAAATCCTGCTGCCCCCTGGAAAATTCTCCCATAAATTAAGAGTGTTTGCCTTGTTATCATGTTTTAAATGATAAATGCTCCATGTCTCAAATCTATGAATCAACAAATATCTATATTAAAAAAAAGTATAGTTCACTGATACCTGTTCTTTTCACTCATGCTTGTGAGAACAGAGGGAAAACTGTATCACATATATGATTTTGTATATATACATATAACGCGTGTATGTGATTCAAATATACCAACGAGTATGACTACGGCACAGGACCAGGCAATGTTTTGTTCCGTTACATATAATGCCACCATGAATTGGAGCCAATTCAACAGCAACTAACAGCAACTGTATGTATGTATATGTTGCTATTATGTGCCATCAAATGGATTCCAACTCATACCAACCATATAGGACAGAATAGGACTGCTCCATAGAGTACAGGAGCAAATCACCAGGCCTCTTCTCCCATGGAGCAGCTGGCGGGTTTGAACCACAAACCTTTCGGTTAGCAGCCAAGCCCTTTCACCACTGTGCCACCAGGGCGCTCTCTCTCTCTCTCTGCCTCTCTCTCTATATATATAGTTAGATTGTTATTGTTATATGCAATCAAGTTGGTTTTGACTCATAATGACCCTACATACAGCAGAACACAGAATGAAACATTGTTTGGTCCTGTGCCATCCTCACAATCGTTGTCGCTACGTTTGAGCCCATTGTTGCAACCACTGTGTCAATACAGCTCTTTGAGGATCTTCCCCTTTTTTGCTGGCCCTCTACTTTACCAAGAATTATGTCTTTCTCCAGGGAATGGTCTCTCCTGATAATATGTCCAAAGTAGGTGAGACGAAGTCTAGCCATCCTCGCTTGTAAGGAGCATTCTGGCTGTACTTCTTCCAAGACAGATCTGTTCATTCTTCTGGCCCACCCAACCATGGCATATTCAATATTCTTTGCCAGCACCATAATTCGAAGGCATCAATTCCTCTTTGGTCTTCCTTATTCACCATCCAGCTTTCACATGTGTATGAGGCAACTGAAAATACCACAGCTTCGGTCAGGTGCACCCAAAGCAACATCTTTGCTTTTCAACACTTTAAAGCGGTCTTTTGGAGCAGATTTGCCCAATGCAATATGTCCTTTCATTTCTTGATTGCTGCTTCCCTAGGCATTAATTGTAGATACATGTAAAATGAAATCCTTGACAACTTCAGTCTTTTCTGTTTAACGTGATGCTGCTTATTGGTCCGGATGTGAGTTCTTCAGTTTTATGTTGAGGTGTAGTCCATACTGAAGGCTGTGGTCTTTGATCTTCATCACAAAGTGCTTCAAGTCCTCTTCACTTTCAGCAAGCAAAGTTGTGTCATCCGCATATATATGTATATATGTATGTATATATATTTGTAATTACATGTTTATATAAAGATACAACCTGTTTCTGTTGAGTTGATTCCAACTCATAGGAACCCTATAGGATAGAGTAGAACTGCCCCATAGGGTTTCCAATGAGTTCTATACATACTGATATTGAGATATTGATAAAGAGACAAATATTTTTTGTTTATTTTCAAACCCAAAGTTTCTAATGTTCCTAATATTTTAAAATAAACAAACATTCTTTGTTTCCATATTAAGAATGAGGCCGGGATGAGGTACTCAAAAGAAAGCCTAGAAGGAGAGAAAAGAAAGGATTCTGAGAAAGCAGTTCGTCTGACCACTCAGGTGAGCTGATCACTGTGGAATTGGTGAGAAAATTAGAAGGCAGAGAGCAAAATGAAAAAAAAAATTAGGGGGTTGGAGAGTTTTGGGGAAGGTAACTGAGGTGTTGAAATCTGTATTTAGGGATACCTAATGTGTTTTTTTTTTTTTAATGTCCTCATGGAGAGGTTAAGGAAAATTAGGAGAAGCTGGTCCCTGCCTTCCCCTCCAGTCCACATCCCCCATGTTCACACTGGACATATGACACAGAAATAGAGTCGTTTCCTTTGCTCAGAGGAACCCTAGTAGAGCAGTGGTTAAGCACTTGGCTGTTAACCGGAAGGTCGGCCGTTGGAATCCACCAGCCGCTCTGAGGGAGAAAAATGCGGCAGTCTGCTTCCATAAAGATTACTGCCCTGGAAACCCTTGGGGCAGTTCTACTCTGTCCTATAGGGTTGCTATGAGTTGGAATCAACTCGATGAAAAGGGTCTTTTTTTTTTTTTTTTTTTGCCTCTGCTCAGCCTATGGAAGCAGACTGGTATTTGATCAAATCAGGGAGGGAAGGGGAGTCTGGCCATGGCATTGACCATTTTCTGCACAATCTTTCAGATGAGGCGTGCATTCTATCCGAATCACTCAATGAGATGTTGCTCCATACGAGGTCACTCGTCGTGTAGACGCTGCCTTTGTGCAGCTGAGGGAACAGGAACAGTACTTCTTGGCCCCTGCCGCACAATACGTATTTACATTCACATGTGCCTGTTGTGGGAGCAGGGCCGGCAGATCACCATGATCAGGGTGAGCAGAGATTGCACTACTGATTTTAGAGGGGAGCCACAGGCGCTCTGGGTGAGGGGAAGGATATGGGGAATAAGAACTATTCCACGTGCCTCTCCATGGTCTCCTCAACCTTTGACCTCCTGAAGGGAATGCTAGTGGGCTCTATTTCCTTTTCTGCTGCATCCTTGGAGCCCGGCTGCAGCCTTATTTATGTACCAAAACCGAAAAACCAAACCAGTTGCCATCAAGTCAATTCTGACTCGGGGTAACCCCACATGTGCAGAGTAGAACTGCCCCGTAGGGCTTTCAAGGCTGTGACTTTTCAGAAGCAGATCACCAGGCCTTTCTTCCAAAGAGCCTCTGGGTGGGTTCAAACTGCCAACCTTTCGGTTAGTAGTCGAGCACCTAACCATTTGTGCCACCCAGGGATTCCTATTTATGTACCAACTGCCTTTGTATTTGTAATCTGGTAAATGGTAGCTATACCACTTTAGTATCTGTGAACAGACTTATCTTTAACAGAAGGAATGGAAAAAAAGGAGGAAAAATAGTCAATACTGTAGAGTTTGAAATATGAGGAATCAACAGGTGAAAATATACAGGAGTGCCAGATTTGTTTCTTGGTTTTAGATATTCTTCCTGGTGGATCCCCCTTTTATTTGCCACACAGAAGTCAGGACTGGACCAGAGCTAGAATACACAAGTGGTTAGGGTTAAATAAAGGGTCATAAAGGGCAAGAATCTTCTCATTGGGCCCCACCATTTTTAGCCTGATATGGTTATTCTGCAGACACATTTATGGAAGGAGTGGTATACCTCTACGACTCTTGTCTCCTTAACAGGGATCCCAAGAATTATCGAAGGCAGACTCTCGAGGGTATCTCGTGAGAAATCAATGGTCCCGGACATCACGTAGCCCATCCACCAAGGCTCCATCCATGGACGAGCCCAGAAGCAGGAACACCAGTCTTAAGGTAGAGATAGAGATGAAAAAGAAATAGTAGATGGTGAAATAAGGGTTAGCATTTATGGATGTTTTCTGGGTGGCAGGGTCTGTTCTACATACATGTGTTAGCTAAGTTAGCCCTCACAAGAAACTCCTGCCCCCCCCCAATAAACCTCATTTTACAGCTGAGAAAACTGAAGCCAAGAGTAACTTACCTAAGGCTTCACATTCATAAGCAGTAGAGCTAAGATTTAAACTCAGGGTCTCTAAGTTCAGAGGCTACATGCTTCATCATTATACTCTATGGTTTCTCAGTCATTCTTTCATTCAACAAAGATTTATTGGGTACCTAAGACTCTCAGAGAAGAGGTGATGGAAATATCACTGTAGGAGATAAATTGCTGGAGTGTATTAGATTGTGTGAACTTTTATGCCCTTGGCTAGACCTGGACACATAAGCCAAAAAGTTGGTTTTGAGATTAAGTTTTGTGGCTGCAGAGAGAGCAATGCAGACCCACCTGCTGGGAAAACACATATCCCTGCCTGATCCATCTGCCCTTTACCTCTGTGTCAGGTTTTTCTCAATAATCTAGCCAAGAATATGACTTTGAAGTTAGATGTGAAGCAATCATAGAAACTGCAATAAAACATGGATACTCATTTACCTTAGTAAAAAAATAGACTGGACCTTTTCTATTTAGGAAGATCATTCTCTCCAGTCGAGCTTCCACTGGCATATGAAGCTCTGAAGGCAATGGGAGATACTCTCTTCTCCAGACTATCAGCCTTTCAAGCAATCATTGCATTATATTCCACGGCAAATGTGAAGAGACACCGAGTTGTGTGTAGAGTCTTCCGGTGGGAACATCTAGTGCAGTTTCCTCATCCAGTTAACCAAGGTCACACATGGAGGCAGTGGCAGAGAAAGTTCCATTTCTCAAGCTCTCTGCCCTACCTGGAGGGCTCTGACTGAGCAGGTATATGGGAGGCGAGGGGCAGAACCTTGCAAACTGTGTGATGGCTGCCTAAGGACAAAGATAAGGACCTGTGTCCTATCTACAAATATGTGAGATGCTGATAGAGGAGTTAGCATGAAACAAAATCAGCCTGGCCCTTGTGTCCATTTTACAGAAATACCAAATGCTTAGAGCACTAAAATACCTCAGTACCACTTTAAACCCTCCTTAAAAGGGCTGAGGTTGAAACTAGGACCAATCTAGAGCCTATGAATAGAACAGGGACTGGCAGATGGAAAGGAACAGGCCTGGAGCTGGACCTTGACTGCAGCTGGGGCAGGGACACTGGGTGGGCCTCGAATCCAGATGTTTTTCTTGCTTCAGCTCCCTAACAGCTCCGCCACCTCCAGGACTCCATCCACCTCCCCTAGCCAGCATGAGTCGCCGCTGCAGCTGTCTGCACAGCCCTCGCCTCCCACGCAGTCCAAACCACCCATGCCACCGGAATCTCGGCCTCCCACGCCCCCGGAGCCGGAGCCAGGCTCCCGGCGCAGTACCAAAATGCACGAGAATCCAGAAGCCTGGGCTCATGGCATCGTCCAGGAAATCCGGGAAGCCCGGGAATCGCAGCAGCGGGACTACCCGCGCTTGTCCCCCACCGAATGGAAGGCCTACTCACAGCGCAAGGGGACCTACTCCTCTGCCCAGTCGGACCGCGACTGTATATCCGAACAGCAGCACCTGCAAGACGACGAGGAGGACGAGGCCTACTGGGCATCCGTGAAGATGCTGTACGAGAAAGCCCCAAGCTGCTCACGTCCCCAGCCGGTGAGCAGGGCCCTCTGACTCCCTTTCTCATAGTCTTGCAGCTCAAACAGTTCTCTTCCCCATTGTGCAGGACAGCCTGTTCAGCCCCCTACAGCAACCCTACTCCCTCCACTTCCCCACCCCCTAAACTGCCTCCATGCAGCCTCTGGGAGTCTGAGCCCTTTACTGACTAGAGTCCCAGTTCTCCAAGCTGGGGGCCCAACTGTTTTCTCCCCCTGCCCTGGCAAGAGCCCTCATCCCTGATCCCTTCCTGTCTGCCTATCCTCCTGCTGGCACCCTGTCTGCAGCCCAAACCCAAGCACGCCATCACCATTGCTGTTTCATCCCGGGCACTCTTCAACATGGTGGACGGCAGGAAAATCTACGAGGAAGAAGGCCTGGAAAAGTACATGGAATATCAGCTCAACAACGAGAACGTCATCTTGACCCCTGGGCCCGCATTCCGTTTTGTTAAGGTACTCTGCAAAGCAATTTTTTGGCCACTCAGGCAGGCTGGATGACTTTTGACAGCTTGTTCAGTTTCCCTTATAGTTCCTAGCCTACCCTTGTCATTCTTGCCCCTTTCTAATAGACTCCAGGTCAGTTTACACTTCTAGACTGTTGAGGAAGGGACCCTGGCTCCCTGCTCTAGATTTGAGATTTGGGATGCTGAGTTTCCCTGAGTGGAGCTGAAATCACGGGCCTGTAATAGAAACCTTTTCTCCCTCCCTAGGAGTAGTAGTGAGAAGTAGTAATGACTTAAAAATCGAGGAATAGAAATACAACACCTTATTAAAATGAGATGAAATTCCCTTTTAACTGCTCTGATTCCAAAACATAGCATATTAAAAAAAACACAATGCTCTTGGCAATTACAAGCATGATTTCTATACAGGAGGTAAGGTTCTCTGAAGTTATACAGAAATGTATAATATTTATAACTCTGATACCATACGTAACTTATACTAATATTGCACAATAACTCCATAACTATGCAAAAACAAATGTCGCCTCTAGAACTTGCAGGTGTAAAGACTTACAGGGCATACTGGAAGCATGGGAGGAAACAACAAACCTAGTCTAAAAATCCATGCTTAGAAAATAAAAACTGTAGAAGGGTTAGCCTGATCCTTCATTCTACTTATCCCTCAGAGATAAATTCTAGTAAACCAAATGTAACAATGTCCCACAACCATTGCCCATTTATTCGGTAGACATTAACTGAGGTTGTGTTTGAAAAGGTGAAAATACAGAAATGAGTCACATAAGTCTGCCTTAAAGGAGCCATAATCTTTCAGTGAAGTCTTCGGAACTTGAATTTGACACTAATGAGATCTTTTTTCTCCAGTCTCCCAATGCCCACCTTGCCTGCCTCTCTTTACACATGTTCATGTTTGTAACCTGCAGGCACTGCAGCATGTCAATGCAAGACTTCGTGAGCTGTATCCTGATGAACAGGACTTATTTGATATTGTACTGATGACTAATAACCATGCCCAAGTGG
The DNA here is from genome assembly GCF_030014295.1 of Loxodonta africana. Lineage (NCBI taxonomy): Eukaryota > Metazoa > Chordata > Mammalia > Proboscidea > Elephantidae > Loxodonta > Loxodonta africana. The sequence goes on along the minus strand of NC_087353.1, from coordinate 30,611,386 downwards.
GAGTGCGGCTTATAAACAGCGTCAATCACTATGGTAAGTAAAATAAATACCATGTGGAAGACTTGCTTAGCTGCTCTGGAAGAGAGAAGCCATGTTATTTGGCTAACTGTGGCCTAACTAATGCAGTGTCTTTGATACTGACACCCCTTCTGCGTGAGGAATGTTTATTTGCCTATGTCAGAACAAGAGGGGCCATGTTCATTTTTAACTCCACCACAGAGCTGGGCCCAAAGCTCTGGACTTAACTTGTCAAGTGTGAATTTCAAAGTCTTAATCCTAGGTCCTGCAATATATTTCTCTGTTTTATGTTTTTCACTTCTGAACTTGACTTCAAGGAGCCGTCAACCCAAAGGCTTTTTCTCTGTGATCAAACTTCTTGCTCACCGCAGATAAATGTTAAAGGTTTAAAGGTTTTCACCTCTCCTTTCCACTCTTACAATTTGATTTTCCTCGTCTGCTCTCTCTCCCCACACATCAAATCCATACTTGTAAGCAGCAAAACTGTCTTTATGCCTTTACATGGGAATTTTAATTAACCTCTTCACGAAGCCCTGGTAGCATAGCAGTTAAGAGCTCAGCTGCTAACCAAAACGGTTGGCAGTTTAAATCCACCAGCCACTCCTTAGAAACCCTATGGGCAGTTCTACTCTGTCCTATAGGGTCGCTACGAGTTGGAACCGACTCGACAGCACCTAACAACAATAGCAGTCTCTTCACAGGATTTCCATCAGTTGTGCTGAGGACGCTAAGAGAAAGTCCCCATTTTTTCCTATTATGGAATTACCTAACTTCTTATCTGGAGGACTTTCAGCCTATTTCTTAAGTGGCATATTCAGTCTTTTGGAGACAAGTCAAAGTAAGCCCATTTTGTTGTGCTAGGCTTATTTTATTCTAAGCTGTAAGATCTATGTTATATTAGCCTAATTATCAAGCTGAGGGCATGGGTGATTCAGTGGTTGAATTTATGTGGGGGACCCAGGTTAGATTCCTGGCCAGTGTACCACATACTCAACTAACACCCATCTATCAGTGGTGGCTTGTGTGTTGCTATGATGCTAAACAGATTCCAGCAGAGCTTCCAGACTAAGAAAGACTAGGAAGAAGGCCTGGGATGACTCAAAGGCAGCTCACAACAGCAGCAACAATTATAAAGTTGGTATCTTACTGGTACATACTTTAAAATAACTTTTTGCCTTTTAAAAATGCAGTTTTTATAGTGTTCTGAAGTTAAAAGAGAGAACGCATATGAACGCTTAGTATGGGAGCTATTATCTTTTAAGGTGATTTAGGGCTATCTAAAAAAAAAAAAAAAAAATTTTTTTTTTTTTTTTTTTTTTATCCCTCACCAGGAAACCCTGGTGGCGTAGTGGTTAAGTGCTACAGCTGCTAACCAAAGGGTCAGCAGTTTGAATCCACCAGGCACTCCTTGGAAACTCTATGGGGCAGTTCTACTCTGTCCTATAGGGTCGCTATGAGTCGGAATCGACTCCACGGCACTGGGTTTGTTTTTTTTTTAAATTTTTTATCCCTCACCACAAGGTCCCTGGATGGCACAGACGGTTTGCCCTTGACTACTAACTGAAAGGTTGGCAGTTCAAACCCACCCAGTGGTATCATGGAAGAAAAGCCTGGCAATTTGCTTTCATAAACATTACTGCCAAAAAAACCCTATGGAGCACAGTTCCACTCTGCAACACATGGGGTCGCCTTGGGTAGGAATCGACTCTACGGCAATGCATTTATCCCTCACCACACTGAGCACATAGAGGCTAGTAACATATGCATCTACCCAATTCTGCTGATGAACTGATTAAGCCCAGTTTTCTCATTAAAAAAAAAAAAAATACAGCCTTATTAATAGAATGACAACCTCTCACCTGGAAAAGTTCGTTCCTCCCTTTCTCTGGGTGCTGAAGGCAATTTGTATCTCTCTCTGCTATGGTCTTGCTATGTTGTATTATAATTATCTATTTACACATCTGTCTCCTCAGCAAACTGATCTCCTTGAGAAGAGAGATGATGTTTCAATCATTTCTGAAGTCCCAGTGTCACCAAATAAATTCTGGATCATTAAATTATCTGTCAATATTATTATCTGACTTAAGTGAAAAAGGAGACTATTTTGTTAATAACACAGCAGACACTTCCAGCCCTACTACTGAGGGACCCTACTCTCTTGGTACATACAGATGATAAGTAACTGACTAGATTTAATATTCTGCTTTATATCATGTGCCCCTGCCCTGGTGGCATGGTGGCTAAGAGCTTGGCTGCTACCCAAAAAGTTGGCAGTTTGAATCTACAACCTGCTCCTTGGAAATCCTATGGGGCAGTTCTACTTTGTCCCATGGGGTCACCATGAGTCAGAATCGACTCAAAGGCAATGGGTAACCGGTAAAAGATACTTTAAATATATAATATTTTATCATATGCATCATATTTTATTTAACTAGTCTCACATTGTTAGATGATGTTTTCCTTTTATAAATAACCCTGTACTGAGTCCTTTCTACATAAGTCTTTACTGTAATTACAGATTATTCCCTTAGAATAAATTCCCAAAAAAGGAATCCTAGGTCAAAAGGTATAAACCTGTTCAAACTTCTTGGTACACAAACTAATTCCTAGACAGCTTGTACCAATTAATACTTTCATCCATAGTGTATGCGGGTGCCTATTTTGCAAACCTCTCACCAGCACTGTATTTTTTTTTAGTTGTTATTGATTTGAGAGGCATTTATTGGTATACTGTTGTTTAGTTCGCTAATAACTGCATTTAAAATTTCAAATCAGGAAAGTGATAATTTTAGATCTTTTGTTTTTAGAGATTACTAAATTGTATTGTTACTGAAGGAAACACTGGTGGCATAGTGGTTAAGTGCTACAGCTGCTAACCAAAGGGTCAGCAGTTTGAATCCGCCAGGCGCTCCTTGGAAACTCTACGGGGCAGTTCTACTCTGTCCTATAGGGTCACTATGAGTCGGAACCGACTTGACGGCACTGGGTTTGGTTTTGGGTTATTGTTACTGAAGAAACGCAAAAATGGGACTTAAAATACAGCCACACCTTAACTGGCTCTTTAAATGAGTGAGATGGCTGTAGTTAAGGAAAAGAGCCCTGTTCTAGTCTAGGTAAGAGTCAAACACTTGGGTTCAGGTCTACCCAGTGCATGTAAGCCAGTGGGCTTAGAATAGTCTTTGGTTGTCAGTTTCCTTTTTGGTAATGGGGTAAGAATACCTGCCATACAGTTATTGTGAGAGTAAACTAGCATAGTCTATGTGGCTGTATTTCAAAAATTATAATGTACCCAACACATCCTCTCATGTAAAGCAGCTAATAATATTTTCAATAGTGGTGCTATGAAGGTAATTCTAAAACCTGGGTAGATACTCAGTTATTCCGAGGGTAACTATCATGGGCACCATGGATTTACGATATTTTGTCTTTAGTCTCTGCCGTAACAGTCTTTCTTGCCTGTTAACAGGCTTACTAATTGACCGCTTCTGTCTGACCGGTGGAAAAAGTCCCATTGGCTATTTGAAGGCATATCTTACCAACTTGTATCTTTCTGCGGATTCTGAAAAAGTGCAAGAAGCAATACAAGAAGGTATAACCCTGGTTTTATCCCTATAGTTAACCTAATTTTGTTCTAGTGGTTATTTACATTGGCCTTCGTATATAATTGTGTGGCTTATTTCCATGTAGGCTTTCGGCTAAGAAATTTTCACAGGTTGCAGCCCTTAAGTTTGTCCTTTAGAGCTTTGGCCTTCCCGGAGGTGGACATCCTCAGTGATAGTCCTACAGCCCATTTTACATGTTTCTACCCCTTGTAGCGGAAACCCTGGTGGTGTAGTGGTTAAGTGCTACGGCTGCTAACGACAGGGTCAGCAGTTTGAATCCGCCGGGTGCTCCTTGGAAACTCTATGGGACAGTTCTACTCTGTCCTATAGGGTCGCTATGAGTTGGAATCGACTCGATGGCACTGGGTTATCCCTTATAGAAATGGAGGCAGTGTGTGCCTAAGAGCGTGAAGGGGTTTGGATCATCAGACAATAGCTAAAGAGGAGGCATGGGGTCTGGGAGAATTATTTTTTTAAATGAGGAAACTAAAACTCATGGTTCTGAGAAGAGTTTTAATCAACCCCCATCGTCTGTCAGGGATCGCCTCTGCGACAATGTTTGATGGAGCCAAAGACATGGCTTACTGTGACACACAGCTCCGTGTGGCCTTTGATGGGGATGCCGTCCTCTTCTCTGACGAGTCTGAACATATTGCCAAGGAGCATGGGCTAGACAAATTCTTTCAACATGAAACGCTATTTGAGAATAAGCCTCTTGCTCAGGTAGGTTCAGTGAGCTTTATTTAATTTTGACCCATTATCTTCCAGTATATAGATATTTGTTAAGTGTGGGATTTTAAAATTATTTTAGGTAGGGCTGTCCTTCTTACTGTTTTATCCTTTGTAATTTCCTTTCTCTGTCTTTTGTGTGTGCGTGAGTGTGTGTGTTGGAATTTCTCATTTTGAAGCATCTGCTGCTGCCAACTTTTTAAAAATATTATTTTATTCATCCTTTGTGAAATGCTTCTGTAATCTTCCATAACAATGAGTTCACCAAATTATGAGTAACAGAGTTAATACAGCTTAGCAATAAGCCATTCCTATAGGTCCTCAAATTAGTAAGGTCATTTCAAATAGGTCAGGAAGCATTTGTCAACCCCTCTGTCCAGGACCTCAAATTCCATAAATAGGTATCACCTAATTGAGAAAATCTGCAAAACTGAGAGCTTAAATTGGAGCAAATAATGAGCCTAAAACAAGTGCAAACTATGAACAGTAAATCAAACTGAAACAAAATATTTAGGGTTTTGAGAATTAATTTGTGAACTGAAGTGAGACAATCACAGTCTAAAATGAACAAAGTCTACGGCTTCTGAGCCAAAGGAAATCTGAAGCATCAAAATAGTCTCCAAACTGAACCTGAACTGATTCAGTTTTATTCTGTGACTCTTCCCAAGGAGTTTAATCCAAATTATTGTTTTTTTTATCAGCTTTACTTGAACTTAATTTTGGCCATTTTTCCTTAATTTACAAAAGTATGAATAGACTAACTGAAGCCTGAAAAATTTTACTACTTTGTCACTCTATGTTACAGCAAGAAACACTTTAAACTGTAAGTGTGTGGGAGTTTAACTTTATATTCCCTTCTTAAATAGCTCCTTTAGAAGCTCTGACCTACTGTTATGAAGTAGTTCAATATTACGAAGTTCATTATGGAGAGGAAAATTCTTTTTGTTTCATTTTATATCTGTCTCCTATGCTGATATTCAGAGCCCACTGCATATTTGCCTTTTACCACCATTGACATGTGGAAGAGCTCCCCACCTAAAAAAAAAAAAATTACTTCCAGACAATGTTAAAATACCCTTTTCTCATCTCTAGTAAATAATCCAAATTTCTTTTAGACTTTGCATACATAAGGTTTTTTTTCCATGTTTTAAATTATCTTCCCCCCCCCCACCCCATTAAACTCCCTCTTGAAATTGTGATGTTTAACAATAGTTATTACAGGAGTATTCAATGAATTTTAAGTAAGATTGCTTGTTTTATATGCAGTTCCTTTGCCAGTGGATAAAAATACCGCTTTTGTTTGTTTTATTTTGAACATAGAAGGAGTTAGCTTGTTCATAAAGGTCAGAAGGCTTTTCTAGGTATGTTCCACTTACAAGTAAGATATGAGGTGCGATTTCTACCTCAGCCCCTCTCAAGTACAGTTAGTAGTCAGGGGTTTTAGTTTGGCCCCGTTAGGGTCTTAGGCTGAGTTCTCTAGAGAAGCAAAACCAGTAAAGTGTGTGAGTAAATACAGAGAGAGATTTATCTCAAGGAAATGGCTCACGTGGTTGCAAGGGCTGGAATGTCCCAAGTCAGTGGTGAGTCAGGATAAAGATGTCTTCTGATTCACATAGCCACAGAGGCTGGCAAACCTCAGATCGGTAAGTCAGAGAGCAGGGTTCTTGCTCACAGGCTGCGAAGATCGATAAATAGTGAGACTGGCAGGCAAGATTGCAGGTAAACTGCTAGTTCAAGTCCCAAGAACTGGAGGTCAGATGAATAGGAGCCAGCTGCAGGATCCAGAATGAGCAAAAGCCCAGGATCCTTGCCAGAATGTTCACTTATATTCGATGCAGGTGACAGCAGATCCCATCATGGAGGTGATCTCATTATATCATATGTTATCGTGGAAATGATCACATCGTGTGACTACCAAACCATTGAGAATCCTGGCCCAGTCAAGCTGACACACAACCTCAACCATCACAATCCACCCCTTGTCAACTTGGCATCTCTACACATCTCCTTAAACCATATATAATCTCTGAATAAAGACAATTACAAAACAATATTTGTGCCTAACATGATACAACGAACACACGTGCAACCGAAATACATTAGCCTTGTTTACATCTTCTAAGTTGGTTCTGACTCATAACGACCCTATATACAATAGAACAAAATACTGCCCAGTCCTGTGCCATCCTTGTGATCATTGTTATGCTTGAGCCCATTGTTACAGCCACTGTGTTAAGACAGCTCTTTGAGGGTCTTCCTGTTTTCTGCTGACCCTCTACTTTACCAAGCAGGATGTCCTTCTCCAGGAACTGATCTTTCCTGATAACATGTCCAAAGTATGTGAGACATACTCTCACCATCCTTGCTTCTAAGGTGCATTCTGGCTGTACTTCTTCCAAGATGGATTTGTTCATTCTTTTGGCAGTCCATAGTATATTCAATATTCTTCGCCAACACCATAATTCAAAGCTGTCAATTCTTCTTCGGTCTTCCTTATTCATTGTCTAACTTTCCCATGCATAAGGCAATTGAAAACACCATGGCTTGGGCCAGGTACACCTTAGTCCAATTATTAATGGATGTTTGCAGCCGTTTCTTCTCATCTTGAGTCATGCCACATCAGCAAATGAAGGTCCTGAAAGCTTTAGTCCATCCACATCATTAAGGTCACTCTACTTTGAGGTGGCAGCTCTTATTCCCAAGTCGTATGTCCAGTGCCTTCCAACCTGAGGGGCTCATCTTCTGGCACTATACCAGACAATGTTTTGCTGCTATTCATAAGGTTTTCACTGGCCAGTTTTTTAGATTTCCAGGTCCTTCCTCCTTGCCTGTATTAGTCTGGAAGCTCTGCTGAAACCTGTCCATCATGAGTGACCCTGCTGGTATTTGAAATATGGATGTCGTATTCTAGCATTACAGCATCACACAAGTCACCACAGTGGCTAACAGATGAGTAGTGGTCCCATGTGGTAGGAAATATTTTAATTGTCTGAGCTCAGACAGTTTTCCTCCCTCACCCAAGAATAAAGTGTTTTTTCATTTTTCTTCCTCCAGTAGTAATGAGTCTTTACTTGTGCCCTGGGGGTGATGAGATTTGGAGCTTTTCTTCTAATAGTTTAAAACTTTTTTTGTATCTTAGGGGAGAAGGGATCAGATAGGGTTTTAGTCTTTTCTGACACTGGCAGCTGCTGCCCTACTCCAGTACTGCACCAATAAAGACTGCTATCTTCCATCTCCTGCCCTACCTGAATTCTTTCTCAGAAGCACCTAGTAAGGTCTATGGAGAAGAGCCTGTAAAAAAGGGTATACTTGTGTGCATGGCTCCAAAGGTTCTGTGCTCTCTCACTAGCCCACATTTCATTGTTACCAATTTTTTTTCTTTTTAATTACCTAAATTCTTCATGTCTGCTTGTATGGTATCTGGTATCTCTTTTTTCCATGTTTCACCAAAGGTGCAACAGTTCTTGCATTCTATGTCTTCTTGTAGATGCCTGTTTTTCCTTGGATTTCATGCTAGTCAGTTGCCTTGTGACCTAAACTCTCTGATTGTGCTTAAGAACACTTACAATTTTGTAGATTATCTGGCTTTTTCTTGCTGTTAAGAGTGGTAATAACAGTCTTTCCACATTTCTACACTCTAGGCAGATTCCAAATGTTTTAAATCATGCAAGTTCTCAAGTAAGTATTTTTGAGTAACCTTTCCTTAATATTTCTACATTCTTAATGATAAATTATATACTTGTACTTCTGTACAAATATATAAATTATAAAACATACTCAAAAGTAGAAATAAAAATGGATGAGATGAATGTGTGGTTTGAAACTGGTGACATAGAATCTGTATGCTCCATTTCTTCTCTTTGAAAATTACTCAGAAGCAGTAAGGAGAAGTGCGTTCTACTGTGTTTAAAAGGCAAATTGTGACCAACATGACTACTGCCAATAGTCACTAAACACCCTTTGCTGCTATTGCCAAAATAATAAGAATGAAAAATTATAGCTTTTTCACCTATGTGTATGCCTCTTTAGGAAGTGAATTTTTACTTGCTTTTTTGGCTATATGCACTCTCAAAGAAAGAAGTACTAAACAAAATATCACACAGATAAGCCATGATTGCAGAAAACAGCTTGTTTCAATAACAGCAGAGAAAAAGGAAGCATTTCAATTGTGAAAATGATCCAGCCTTAAAATACTACCTTGACCTTCCCCAGACACCCTCTAATTGTTCCAAGGAAAACCAATCTACTTCCATGATGAGTAATAAAAAGAACCAGCACAGGACATATGCAAAGATATTATGAGAAAAAGGCAGACAAGGAAGAGCAAAATCCAGCAGATTAAAAATTCTCACTAGAAAAAAAGTTGCCAAGTACAGATAAAAATGGTGACTAAACATGTGTCATGGCTTTTGAAAACTTACTGAAACAAGATCAAAAATTAGAAATGCAAGAATCAGGGCAGAGATGGGAAAATGTAAAATGGTGGAACTCTGGAAACTCATAGAATTAAAAAGTAAAATCTTAGAGAGAAAATTGATAGAAATAGATCAGAGATAAAGAAAATCCAACATATGCATAATTGGAATGCCTGAAGAAAATTGCTGAAATTATGTCCCAGGTGTTGTACATATAAAGATGTAAATTTACCAAAAAATATAAATTGAGAAAATGTTCCTGAATTAATCAGAAGATTAATACACACGTTAAAAAAATGAAAGCTTAAAAGGCACATTGTGTGATAGGAAAATAGAACCAGAATGATCACCACTAAGATATGGCCTAATAAAACCTAGTAAAATTATGTGACTTCAAAGATGAAGAACTCAATCTTTGGGCAGCCTGGCCAAAAGGACTATCACCATAAATTGGGAAAATTCAAGATGCTCTCAGACTTCTCCACAGCAGCACTCAATGGCAAAAGGGTAGAGCACTACTTATAAAATATTTATGGAGAGAAAATATAATTCAAGGATGCTATATCTAGCCAAATGGTCATTCAAGGAAAGAGGAGATAGATAAGCAGTTGAAAACATACTATATTCTCAGGGATTATTATTTCTATAAGACTCTATCGGAAAAAATTAGTACTATAGAGCAGGTTTTGTCCAACACGTGACGACTAGAAGCACTAAGGCACAAATGAGCATAGAATATATTTAACCATAGAACTAAAAATAAAACAAGAACAACTGTGGGGATTAGAATGACAGAAAAAAAAGCAAATATTATGTGCTCTAACAATGTAGAAATTATATAGCTAATGAAATCTGGAAAAATATGTGGGGAACAAGGTTGAAGGAAGAGTAAGTATGCTGGTCTCTTCAATTACAATTGCTGATCAAAACATAAAATGTAAAACTGATAAACATAAATATTAAAATGTTTAATAACACAAATGTAAATCATAAAGAAATTAAAGAAGTGACTAAAATTGGATCACGGAGGAGAAACAGAAGATAAGAGAGAGGTTGAAGAAATACCATAATTTTTTCATTGTAAAGACTAATAGAACCTGGATTTAAAAAATATATGTTAGGCTGAGGGTACTATAAAAGGTTAGAGTTATAAAGGTAATCTCTAGAAGGAAATAATGCAAACCTTCCTAAATGTCAGAAAAACCACACGAACCCATGCACATATATATACATAGTGAACAATTCTTTAAAAGATTTAAACATGGAAAATGCAGTGCAAAATAATACAACAGAACCAGTATCAAATATATTGAAAATATTAATAAACATAAAATTGATTATTGTCTTTTAAAAAATAAGACTTTTGTATTGGATCACATATAAATATCCAATTCCATTCCCTGTACAGGAGACACACCTAAAACTAAGTATTCAAAAAGTTTGAAAATAAAATGTGCAGAGATATACCAAGCAATTGTAAATATCAGACAGGGGTGAATTCAGGCCAAAAAAAAAATTCATTGAACTAGACAAAAAAATACATAATGTTAAGATATCCAATTCACCAAAAGCAAATTAAAAGCATTTGGTGATCAACTAAGGTTTATTTAGGGTGGCCCTCTATCCCAGTTTGCCATGGATAGTCTCAATTTAAGTCTGTTGCTCTGGTTTAATTATTTATAGAACCTTTTTTACACTTAAAATATCTGGGTTTACATGATAAATTATATGATTACACAAAGTTTATTTCAGGAACCCCAAAAAAAAGATGCATATCAAGAAATATCTAAACATAAATGTGGAGTATTTTAGCATTATACTATCTGCATTATAATACTGGATATCTTCTTATAATGGTTATATCCTTTTATAAGCTCTTATAAGACTTTGCTCTTTCAGTGCTTACTTCCTTTGGCTCACTGGATCACAGCTATGACATGCGTTCCTTTCACAGGGTCCCTTGAAAGGCTTTCTGGAAGATTTAGGCAGACTGCAGAAGAAGTTTTATGCCAAAGACGAGCGGTTACTTTGCCCTATCAGGACCTACCTGGTAACAGCCAGGAGTGCAGCCAGTTCAGGCGCTCGTGTGTTGAAAACCCTTCGCCGCTGGGGTCTAGAGATAGATGAAGCTCTCTTCCTTGCTGGAGCCCCCAAAGGTCCCATCTTGGTGAAGATCCGACCCCACATCTTCTTTGATGACCAGATGTTCCACATTGAAGGGGCACAGAAATTTGGCACCATCACAGCTCATGTACCTTACGGCATTAGTCAAAAAATCAACTCCTAGGGATGAGGAGGTGAAATAAAGCACTGACAGTCTGGTATTACAGAAGCCACTCCTTTTGGCTCTCTAGGGTAATTAGAGGGGTATTTCAGAACATTGGACCTTTGATCTATAATTAGGCGGATATTTCAGAAGACTGGACCTCAGAACCTAGCTCTCTTGGAAATATTTTCTCGTTTTGTTTTAACATACTGAACCCTCAGTTACCTGCCAGCTACTTTTCTTTGAGCCGTCAGTGCTGTTTAGTGTCACTGCACCTTTCTTAGTGTAAGTTATAATAATGACTGAGTTTCAAAATTGAATGCTTGAATGTTTAAGGGACTGTTTCAAAAGCCTACATAATTTTTCAAAGCATTGCTCATTTTTGGATGTTGATAGGATGGAATAAATTTTTAGTCATCACCATTCTAGAATAGTAGTCTCCAAAGGTAGAAGGATAGATTCTTCTAAAAATCAAAGATTTTTATTCTATAGTCTCTAAGTCCAGACTTTTTTATCAATGCAAAATGAGAAAGTCACTCTACCTGCATGAGTGTACTAATTTTGACACTGTACAGTCAGAAAATATAGCAGCTGTGTGTTCATACATGGTACTTTCCACCAAAGATGAGTATTAGGTAGAAATCTCCACACTCCACAGGGCTTTATACTTGAAGTCTCTGACTTCGGGCCTAGCAGGTTGGCCCACGTTTTTGTATAGCGAAAAAGCCTTGGTCGCCGCTTCAAAATGTGACATGAAGTGGAATATCCTGGCCCTTCATTGTTGCCATTCTGTTTTAATGTTTTGTTTTGTTTTAAACAAACAATGGTTGGCTATCAACATAATCTACCACGTTAGGTACAGTGGGCTGATTATTTTCATTTTATCATCAAACCAAATTTTTGTTACATAGTATTATTTATTACCCTCCATTTATCAATGAAGAGCCTAAGATTCAAAAACATTAGGTAGTTTATCCAAGGATGGGTAGTTAATAAATGGCAGGACTAAGGTTCCAGGTCTTGTTTACTTTAAAAGCTATATACTTCTTTGCTCTGTTACGCTACCTCTAAATCAAGTTGTTCACATTAATGGCCTTAGACCATCCTGAACAGATTAGTCATTCTATTAGGTTCCATGCTTAAGCTACTCTGCAGTTACCAGACTAAATATTCCTAGATATTCCTATCTTCCCCACACCCCTCCTGCTCTGTCTACCCCACCTCCATCTCTACCTCACCCACACATACATATTCCAACCGTGGCTCTGGCTGACAGAAGACAACAGGTGGCATATCTTTTGCTCTACACCCTAATTTGGTACAAAACAATCTAAAATATATCAGTTGTGACATTTACTGAATACCTACTATTTTCTAGGCATCCTCCTACATGAAGACCAGAAGAGGGACTCAGACATAATCCCAACCTTTAGGAAATTTATAACGGTAACAAGCCACTACAGGAAGTCAAATGTGTACAGTCAAATAGCCAACAATTGAGGATGCTTGGTCCTCAGTGCCAAATGATGGCCATGCGTCAGGTTGAGAAAGTAGAGGTCTGTATGGGCTAGAAGTGGTCAGGAAATGGAGAGAACCGGGTTGGATTTTGAAGGATAGGCATGATGTGGCTGGATAGAAAGGAGAAGAGAGAGTAAACATGTGCTGGGGGCTCAGTGAGTTTGAATAGCAGCTTCATATTGGAGATTTAAAAAAAAAAAAACAAACCCGTTGCCATCGAGTTGATTCTGACTCATAGCAACCCTATAGGACAGAGTAGAACTGCCCCATGGAGTTTCCAGGGAGCACCTGGTGGATTCACACCACCGACCTTTTGGTTAGCAGCTGTAGTTCTTAACCGCTACACCACCAGGGTTTCCGTATCGGTTACAGAGCGGAGCATTCTCACTCCTCACGCCCTCTCTAGTCTTCAGTGATAATGCTTTTTCCCTCCTCAGAACACCATTTTAGCACTCTTAAGGAATTTTCTCCTGTCATCTAGCCCTTTTTCCTTTGTATTATGAATATTAGATGCCACATCATTCTTAAATGGAAGGAAGCCCTTTAGAAATCATCTAGGTAACTTATTTCAAACTTCAGAAGTTATGCCTCTTTCCCCTCATCCTAGGGATTCTGGAATTACCAGACAGTAAGCACCCTGAGAGCAGGAATGGTGTCCTGTTTCTCCATGGCTCTCACAGAGTAAGAAATTGGTGCATGTTTGATGGATGGCTGAGTAGATGAATAAAGGATGTCTGAAAAGTAGCTTTCTCTAAAGGTATAACGTTTTCAGCTTGAAGATGTATCACTGTGGCAATAACCCCCGACACTGACGAAGTATTTTACAGTTTACAACATACTCTCCCATCCATTATTACATTTCATTTTCCCACGGGGCACAGGAGATGGCATTTATTAATGGCAGGGCCCAAGCCTGTGACTGATCAGAAGTCTGTGTTTACACTAAGCCCAAGCTTTTCCCACTGTACCTCAGTCAATGTCAAATAAGACCATTTGAGTATAGCTTTTTCTATGGGGACCAATGCCTTAATGGTCTTCTTCAGTGGTTCTCAAAGTGTCCTCCCCATATCAGCAGATCACCATCACCTGGAAACTTCTTAGAAATGCAAATTCCCAGGTCCCATCCTGTACCTGCTAAATTAAAAACTCTGGCACTGGACCAGACTCTTCTGTAGTTTACAAGCCTCCAGGTGATTCTGATGCAGGCTAAAGTTTGAGAAACACTGTCCATTCCATTTCCAGTTGATTCACGTTGCTAAGTGCTTAGCTTCATCTGTGGAAAAAAAAGGAGGACCATTCCAGACTTCAGTTGGGCAGGTACCATGCTCAAGAGAGTGGAAGTAAACTGAGGTGATTTACAAGTCCCAGGGACTCTTAAAGGAAAACACCTAAAGTAGCCCTGAAAACAGACCTATAAAGAGATTTGTAAATCCAAAGTACTCACTAGGCATTCCCACGGGGAAGGCCACAACTCTGGAACTTCAATTGGTATGAACTCCAGCCGCCCGAAGACTCGCGTTTCGGGCTCAGCCTCCATCGTGAGGCCACTGGCAGGCTACACCGAGGACACCACGACCTGGAGCGCTATACTCGCCCAACCAATCAAAGCAGATGCTTTAGAAAGGGAAACTACAAGTCCCAGCATGCCCCACGCCGCAGCAACAGGGGACGACTGGCCGCGGCCCAGAGTTCTTCGCGTACAGGTGGCAGCCTCAGTTTAGGGAAACCGGCGTCCCCGGGACTCCGGCACAGGGGCTGGTGGGCCCTCAAAACCTAGGCGGCTATGGCAGTGGCTACGGTGGCGGCACTACTGGCCGTACTGGGCGGGGGGCTGTGGCTGGCGGCCCGGCGGTTCGTGGGGTCCAGGGTACAGCTGCTTCAGGGCAGCGGGGACCCCGGCCTCATGCACGGGAAGACCGTGCTGATCACCGGGGCGAACAGCGGCCTGGGCCGCGCCACCGCCGCCGAGCTGCTGCGCCTGGGGGCGCGGGTGATCATGGGCTGCCGCGACCGCACGCGCGCCGAAGAAGCGGCGAGTCAGCTCCGCCGCGAGGTCGGCCAGGCCGAGGACCAGAAGGCAGACCCCGACGCCGGCGGAGCCGGGGAGCTCGTCGTCAAGGAGTTGGATCTCGCCTCCCTGCGCTCCGTGCGCGCCTTCTGTCAGGAGCTGCTCCAGGTGTGGGCGCGGAGAGCCGACTCGGAGAGGATGGAGGGAGAAGGAAAGCGGAAGGGCGGGCTCTGCTGGGCGCGGGGCTGAGCGGGGAAGGGGCGGCCCCAGAGAGGCTGGAGGTGGGACCTTGGAAATAACTGAGCCTGCTGGTAGCAGCACAAGAGCAAATGACTTTGAGGCGCCTTTGGAGTTGCGGCCCTGGGAGATAAACAGAATTTAGAGGGCCTTTTCCCGTCCTATAAGGACGTCGAGAAAAGAATGGGCCCAAGAGGAAAATAATAAGCCAGTTGCTGAAGTATATTTTATTATGAAATGGCTGCCCAGGAGTAGATTCACCAGGTCTCTGAATTGTATTTCCTCTGTCAGAGGTTAGTCTGCATTAAGCCATCTTCTCTTTCACAGAGCCTGTGAGCCTTTGGGGAAGTTGCCAGCCGAGGTCCTGGGGAGGGAACAATCCATTTTTTTGTTGTTGTGCTAGGGTAGGGAGTTCAGCTGAATGCCACCAGTGGACTCATGAACACCGTTCTTAACCAGATCCTGGGCGATTTCCAGTAGAATGGAGCTTGAAAGCTCAGTGGTCATACTTTAAACTGGGACTGCGATAAAAATAGTATCTAGTATTTTTCAAAGGTTTATTATATGCCAGAGCCTGAGCCAAATATTCAGATACTTTAAATGAAATTAAAGTGCCTTGGCTGTTATTATTGTTATCATCACACCCCCACAGTGACCCTAAGAGGTAGAAATTAATATGCCCATTTTACAGCATGAGAAAACTGAGGCATAGGTAGGCTAAGTAACTTACCCATCGTCTTTCTCCAAACCCCTTGCTCTTAACTCTTACGTTTACTCCTTTTGCCTGGGAGTGAGGTGGGAGAACTTCTTGGTACAGATGGTACAGAGTTCACTGGCATGGATGCCCTCTGTTGAGATTGAGGTGGGAGGGATTCTTGCAGAGGTGACTTGCAAGAGGGCATTCAGAAGAGTGAGATTTAAAATGTATTGGCATAAGAAAAGTACATATAGAAAATAGTTTCTTGACTCCAGATTAGAGGTTCCCAAACTTTCTCAGTTTAGGGTACCCTTACCAAAGCCAAACCAAACCCATTACCATTCTGACTCATAGTGACCCTATGAGGACAGCTGCCCCATAGGGTTTCCAAGGCTGTAACTCTTTAAGGAAGCAGACTGCTACATCTTTTCTCCCACTCTAGAGCTGCTGGTTGGTTTGAACTGCTGACCTTTTGGGTAGCAGCCAAGTGCCTAACCACTGCACCACCAGGGCTTCTCTAGGGCACCCTTAGTGACCAGTAATTTTTTCCTTGTGCCCTAAAGCAAAAGAAGTATCTAGCAGTTAATTTATTAAGCAGTTAGTTCCAAACAACTGTCTAAGTATTTATGTCTTAACAACTTAGTAGTTGTTTGAAAAAATAATATACCTAACTGAAAGAAAAATGATCTTTCATTCTTAAATAACCGTAATTACTTACTCACGGGATGTGTGTACCTGTTAGACACTGTGCCAACTTCTCAAACCTTGGAATCAGATGGCATACTGCGACCCTCATTTCCTGTCCCACATCAATTTTTCGCATGGCACTTGTTTTTTGGTGTAGGCATTGCTGAAACCCAGCTCCCCAAAAATGTGACATCACCGGAAGGAGCATAACGCAAACTAATGTAGCTGTGAACTACCTGGAATTGGTAGTTTTTGTGGTGTCAAGCAGAATATCACTGTGTTCCCCTTGAAATTTAAGATATCCAGCAGCACCCTGGGAGTTGGGGCACTTGGTGCACAGTTTGGGAGCTGCAGCGGTGTTTTTTTGTTTGTTTTTTACTGCTGGTATTTCACTATGGAGAACAGAGAGATAAGGAAAATAAGTACTAATATATGAGATGTTGGATGCTTTAGGTTTTCCTACATTCATTAAATGGGGCTGTATCTGTTTCTTATTAGTGATACCTGTACTACTTTAAGGAGCCCTGGTGGTGCAATGGTTAAGCACTAATCTGCTAACCAAAAGGTTGGCGGTTCAGACCCACCCAGTGGCTCCAAGGGAGGACTTAACAATCTGTCCCTGTAAAGATTGCAGCTTGGGAAACCCTACGGGGCAGTTCTGCTCTGTCACATGGGGTACTGTGAGTCGAAATCGACTGGACAGCACCTAACAACAGCAACAAAAACATACTACTTTGGCCACATGGAACAGAACCAATTACATAAGTTGTTGTCTTCTAAGCTTTTTCTAAGCTTTCACCTGGCTCTGAAGTTCAGTGACTATAACCAGAAAGGAAAAAAAGGAAATGTAGACTTCCCACAGGTTGGCATTTTTGGTATTTATGCCATTTATTTCCTTGAATTTTAAAATTAATAAATGATAAAGTCTTCAAATAACACAAGCCCAGCAAAGACTGATGGTTCAGAAATGATTGATTCAGGAAACCCTTCCAAAGGATTAGTGAAAAAGAACACTCCTTTCTTTCCCCCACGGGTGAACTCTTGCCTTTTTTTTGAAGTTGACTATTGGAAAAGCTACAGGTGCTTAGACAGACAGAATGAGAAACAGTTAATCCTCTGACAAGGTAGGCTTTGATAACAGTTGAGAGACTTAACACATTTTTCTTTTCATTTATACTTGGCAGAAGGGCCAGTGAAATTTGAAATTTGACCTCAAATTAATTTGATCGAGGGTCATCACTGTGTCTTCACACCTGGAACATGTTGTGCCTTTCTCTTTCTCTGTCCATCAAGAGAGACAAAAAGGAGCCAGGAAAGGGCTAAAGAAAGCCAATTTACATGATTTAGGGGATGTAAAGACTTCAGGACAGTCTACATTTTAGCACTCTGATCTGGAAAGATGTAAGGGGATATGGTCAAAGTATAAAATTCTACTCTACAGATGTCTTAAGCAGGAGGCCCCTTGAAGCTGGAAAAAGGTTCTTTTCACACAGGGAAAAAAAAGAACTGTGAACTCTAGAGGCAAGATAGAGATTAAAGGTGTTTGTTGATAATCCCGCCTCCATCCCTGTTAGTCTCCTTTGCTGTTATTGTGAGACATAGTATTTGTGATCTACTGGGTTATTTCTGGTATTTTTATATTACCTGTTTAGAAAAATTTTTAAGCTTTCTTTGAATGATTCATGATGTTCTCTCCAATGTTAGTTTGCATCTCTGGCCTTCTCTATTGCTTACGCCAGTTTGAAGGAAATGAGTTAAACAGGCTGCATCCCCATGCTGTCATTTATCCTCAGAGAACAACAGAATAAAGCATTCTTAACTTTGCCCCTAGTGTTGTTACTAATAGCTCTGGAAATAAGCGATGCTGACCTGCAGGGCCTATCTACTGAAAACAGTCGCTTATGGCAACTAGTTCTAAATCGCTGAATGATCTCTCCTTGCTGGTGATGGGAACTATGACGGCCAATAGAAATTGGTTGTTGTCACCCCTCCTCAAGTGGTGCCCAGGGCACACACCCCACCTGCCATGCCTTAGTTACATCTCTGCCACCTGCCTTCTCCTGTATATCAACTCTAGCTCACAGGGGCTCTCTAGCAGTGGTTTGAAAACCCTGATTAGAGAGGCAGAGTGGTTTATTAATTAAAAGAAGAAGCATTAGTATATAAATTTCATCTTCAGACCTTTGTTTTGCCACTTACGAGCTCTGTGACCCTGGGCAAGTAAGTCACCTAAGTTCTATGCTTCGGTTTTCTTATAGGGTTGTTGAAAGTAGTAAATGAGAAAACATGCAAAAAGCACTTAGCACAAGTCCAGACCCCTGTGCAGCATGCAATTTTTTTTTCATTTTTTTCTCAATGTTGACAACTCATAGAGACATTTAATAGAATTTCAGTAGTTTGCCAGGATTTTTTAAAAATCTTAACACAACTGCATTTATTGTGATGTTGATATGATCTGAGTATTTATATGATAACTCTCAAATAGGTATTTTCATAGTTCACCTGAATTTACGGGGAGAATTCTGGAACTAGAGAAGTGTCCCTTCCCCAAATTAACTGTACTTCCATTTTAAGAAAGATCCTGGTATTGATCAGATAGTCAACTTTCTAGTAAAATAAATATCAGAATATATGTATTAGTAACTATTCTTAAGTTATAAAAGCATAAGATCAGAAACAAAGCCTTAGATTCAATATCTAAGTCTCCTACTGGCAGATTGCTGTGGATAAATATCTTTCTGCATATCATTTTAATAAATGAGAAAAAGAGACTGTTGAATTAACGGTCATGAATATCATGAATATTAGGATTTATTTCAGGAACAGCCTGCAAAGGAATCCCTACCCCCACGAATTAAAAGCAAAATTGCTAACGTGCCAGATAGTTCTCATTCATAAGCTAACACCTGAAATTGAAAACTGTTAGCCTTTAGTTGCCTTTTTTATTACAACTTATTTATCATGAACAGAACAAGCAGTTAAAGGCCTGTGTTCATAATTTTGCTGCTCTGTCTTTGACGTTTAAAGGAAGAGCCTAGGCTGGATGTCTTGATCAATAACGCAGGGATCTTCCAGTGCCCTTACATGAAGACCGAAGATGGATTTGAGATGCAGTTTGGAGTGAACCATCTCGGGCACTTCCTGCTCACCAGCCTTCTTCTTGGACTCCTCAAAAGTTCAGCTCCCAGCAGGATTGTGGTAGTATCTTCCAAACTTTATAAATATGGAGACATCAACTTTGAAGACTTGAACTGTGAACAAAGCTATAATAAAAGTTTTTGTTATAGTCGGAGCAAGTTAGCTAACATTCTTTTTACCAGAGAACTAGCCCGCCGCTTAGAAGGCACAAATGTTACTGTCAATGTGTTACATCCTGGTATTGTACGAACTAATCTTGGGAGACACATAAATATTCCACTGCTGGTCAAACCACTGTTCAATTTGGTATCGTGGGCTTTTTTCAAAACTCCATTAGAAGGAGCCCAGACTTCTATTTATTTAGCCTCTTCACCTGAGGTAGAAGGTGTGTCAGGAAAGTACTTTGGGGATTGTAAAGAAGAAGAACTATTGCCCAAAGCTATGGATGAGTCTGTTGCAAGAAAACTCTGGGATATCAGTGAAGTGATGGTTGGCATATTAAAATAGAGACAAGAAGTAAAAGAGAGCCTGTTTATAAAACTGTATGTCAGTCGTATCCATGACCAGGAGTGGTGTGGCGTGACTGCTTGCTACTTGAAAAAACAATTTCAATTTTACAGTAGTATTGCTAAGAGGTACATGTAGATATTCTGAAGTTAATGACAATTATTACTGAACAGTTATTATTTTGGAGGACAAAATTTCAGCAAAGGCATCTCAAAGTATAATGAATAATACAAGTGTAGTATATTTTTTAAATTATAATTGGGCAAGCATGGATTACAGATATAGGAAATTTAGTAACTGAAAAGTGTACCTTGAGAAGTTTTTGACATATCTTTGAGTTTCATGACCAAAATGTTAAATATTGTTACTGTACTGCTGGTTTTTGTGTGGAAATAACATACTTAGTGTGTGCACACAATTCTTCATGTGGAATAAATTTACTGGTGCATATTCTTAATTGTGTATTTCTTTATAAGATATGCTGAATGAAGTCTTCTTCTCACATATCATGGATACTCTTTGGGAGTTTATATATCTAAAGCCTAAATCTGATTGTGTCATTTCCCTGCTTAAAAATTTTGGTGGTTTCCAACTGCCCATAATAGGGGTTTCTTTCTTCAAATTAAGACTTCTACTCCATTGTAGAAGCTGAATGGGTAAAATAAGCCATAGCAATACTATCGGGTTGGCATCCCCCAAGGCTGTTGTTGAAGAAACTTTGCAGAATAGTTCATAAGCCACTTCTATTTAAAGGTTAAGCTCTGTATGCATTTGAGACCACAGGCTTACGTTGCCCTCATATTCTGAGTTGTCCAGTAGAACTTTCTGCAGTGATAGAAATAATTCTATCTATACCGACCAATATGGTAGACACTAGACATATGTGGCTAAAGAGTACTTGAAATTATGGTTAGTTTGATTGAGGAACTGAATTTCTAATTCTGTTTAATGTTAATTTGAATTTAAATAGGCACATGTGGGTAATGGCTTGTATCTTGGACAACACAGCTTTAGTCATTCCATATTATAACTCAGTCTTCACTATAGACAAGTCACCCACTCACTCTCCTCTCTGGGCCTTTGTTTATATTCTTTCACTCTAGAATGCCCTTCTTCCCTTCACTGGTACTACTTACCCTTTAAGGTTCCCCTCAGCTGACTTTTTTCTCCAATCCCTGTAGGCAGAACGAATTCTCTTTCCACTTTGTTTCCATTGACTTTGGCAGCTTTACTAGGAGTTCAGTGTACACATTATTTGCTCACTGGTTCAGTTATACAGTTAGAATAGGAATTCTTCAAGGAAAGGAACTATCTTATTTTCCTCCTAGAACCAAGTACCTGGCACACAGTAAACATTCAGTAAATAATGAATACCAAAACCAACCAAACCAAACCAGTTGCCATCGAGTCAATTCCAACTCATAGCAAACCTATAGGACAGAGTAGAATTGCCCCACAGGGTTTCCAAGGAGTGGCTGGTGGATTTGAACTGCTGACCTTTTGGTTAGCAGCCAAACTCATAACCACTTCACCACCAGGGCTCCAATGAATGAATAGGGTGCGTTAAAATAATTTTTATAGATTTATTATAGGCATTTGTGTTATAGAATCAAAAGCATGTATTTAATACTGTTAATTATTTGTTTTAGCCATCCCCTAATTTTAGGAAAAGGAATTATGACAGTAAAGGATAGACTACACTGATTCTACTCATCAGTTTGGTCTGGGTTAGTCTTTAATTGCTTATCACTTTGCTTATCACTCTGGCGGGAAGGACAATAATATTTAGATCCAGTATTCATTCCCTTCAAGAATGACAAGATGTTGGCAGATCATACAGCAGGTCTGTTAGAGCATTAGGTTGTGAATGGAAGAAACACTTCAATGTGTGTATCATTACAGGTGTGTCATAGCAGGCATAGGTATAGCTACATCATTTTCTTTGAAACATTGTATTTTTTAAAAACCAGTTCTACACAGAGACCTGCAGAACTTGGAAATATGGGCAGGAAATACACCAGAATGCGACCTGGAAAAATGGGAGTTAATAAATCTGTCCTACACCTCAACTTCATTAAAAAAGGAGTGCTTTTCTTTTTTTTTTTCATTTAATATCATCTTTTCTGGCTGCATGTTGATACCTGATGCTTTTCTAGGGTTTTGGGTCTTTTTTAAGAGTTAAGCCTTTCAGAGTACTTGTTTGTGGCACCATAATAAAATAGGATGTATTAATTTATCATGATGAAAAATGAGAAACTCATCTGTAAACACCCACTATTAAGGTAAAATGAGGTGCCATTTAGAAGATGTCCTCCCAACCTGAGTGTTCTGTGGAATCAAGGAGAGGACTAATAGCTATACAGTGTGACGAGTTAGATTTTAAAGATTGTTTAAACCCTCTCCCTCTCTTTTCTCCCTTCTGCTAACACTTCTAACCCTTTCTAAGTAAACAGCAACCCTTACTTTGATACCTACTCTCATCTTCAGCAAAATACTGTTAGAGGGAAACCTGTAATACACAGATTATGGAATAATTGAGCTGGTTCTTGGCTTCATTATCTGAAAAACTGACTTCTTTTGAAGCAAAATGTTCTGAGAAAGGATGAGATTGCTGGGCCCTCTGCCCCAGCTTCACTCAGAGTAGCTATTTATGTAGGGGGGCTCTAAGTAACATTTCATTGGAAAGGGGTTTCAGTGCTGAAAAGCACCGCCACATTGAGTTTCCATAACGGCTGCCCTACTTAATTTGCTGTGTGACCTTGGCAGGTTACTTAACCTCTCTGAGCTTCAGTTTTCTCAACTCTAGCATTTAGAGTTATGAATGCCTACTTTAAAGGATTGCTCTGGGAATAAAAGTGGCAGAGTGAGTAAAATGTTTAACAGAGTGCCTGGTACACATGGGCACTCATCCATCCTCCCTTCCCTGATGCATCTAATTGTTAATAGTAATAGTAACTATAATGGTTGTTATTGTTAGCTGCCACTACATTGGCTCTGAACTCATCGCAACCCCATGTGTTACAGAGTAGAACTGTTCCTAGGTTTTCTTGGCTGTAATCTTTACGGAAGCAGTTTGCCGGGCCTTTCTTCCATGGAGCCACTAGGAGGTTCAAACTGCCAACCTGTAGGTTAGCAGCTGATCGAAAACCGCTTGTTTGCTCCTTCATAATGGCTGGTGAGTACATAGGATGAAAACGTAATTCTAAACCAGGGGTCATTGTAAATATTTAAGGTTTTGTGGGCCACATTGCCTCTTACTTGCTCTTTTTAATTAAATTTATTTTTTAATTATTTTAAAAATGTAAAAACTATCCTTATTCTTGGGACATACTATCGTACTTACACAGCTAGTACAGTCTCCTAAACCCAAGACTAGTTGACAGCATCTGCTTTGTGATTAACTGGGAACAATGTACTTATTTAAGACACCATTTATAGTAGTAGTTCTCATGTATACTACATCTGCTCTTTCTTAATAAGTCTCCTGTTGTTTTTCTATATCATTTCTAATTCTGTATGTATGACTATTTGTTATAGATCCAGGAAACCTAGGGAGTGTATTTTTTTAAATCTATCTCCAGCTATAGATTTTGCTGTGAGGAATAGCAGTTATCTGCCTTCAACTCTTCCCCCAACAAACCTGCTGGGTCTGGCCAGAGATCTGAAAGAACCTAGATTTGAATATTTAATTGATTCCAAATGTCCTAAGAAACACTGAAGAGAGAATGTGTTACTAATCAACCTTCAGGAGCCTGGCCCCCACAGACAGCTTCAGATGTTTCCAAACCTTCTTTGGACAATGGGGAGTTAAAGTAGTTACAGGTTAATGTGGAGGAAGGTAGCTCATTCCTGGAGGAGAGCTAGAGGAGTGCTCTGTTTTTATACAGACAGTAAGGAAGAGTTTTGCTAAGATTGATGTTTAATCAAAGTCCAGAAGAATCACTCTTAACCAACCACCACCCAACAGACATGCTTGTAATAACTGATTCTCTCTCCATTCTTTTTGTAAAACATACTGACTGATGCCCATACCATGGGAATGCTCTAGACTGATAGGTTACCCTTGAGCACACCTCTGGCCCTTCTGCTCCCTCCAGTTCTATTGAATATTTAGGAAGAGTGAGCTGTGTGCCATTCATTTATTCACTTCACGAATACTTACTGAGTACCTGTTATGTATGGAAACCCTGGTGGCGTAGTGGTTAAGCTCTACGGCTGCTAACCAAAGGGTCGGCAGTTCGAGTCCACCAGGTGCTCCTTAGAAACTCAATGGGGCAGTTCTACTCTGTCCCATAGGGTCGCTATGAGTCGGAATCGACGGCACTGGGTTTGGTTTGATTTTTTGGACCTGTTATGTGCCCGTCATTATTCTAGGCTCTTGGGGATAAAGGAGCCAACAGAGAAAACCCAACCAATCCTGTGTGTGTATATACTAGCTGTGCTTGTTATTAATCAAAATCCGAGATATTAATCATAATACAAACCAATGAAATATGAGTACAAAGAGAATTTCTATGAAAAGTAAGCTGAGTGCTTTTAAAAATTTAAAGGCAAATCACTAGAAATTTGCTTTTATAAAGTTTCAAAACAACTATTAAATACTAAAAATAAATATAAAAATCTATATGGAGTCTATTTAGTGCTTTGCATGTGACTTTAAATTTTGACTCCGTTTTAAAGATACAAAAACCCCAAATCATAAACTATACTTCCTAAGTTAGTACAATGGAAGAAAACCGATGTGGAATTCCAAGTGGACCGAACTTTTAAAAGCAACAGAAACAGCAATGGAAATGTTAGCCTTATAAAATAAGCAGATCAGCATGGTGCATGTTTTAATTCAAATAAAAATTTTTGATTGACTCATTTTTATGATGTCCTTTAATCAACTGTTTTTCTGTTAACTAACCAATTCCAAATAAAAGGGCTTCTGTTGTTTAAAATAGAGCTATCACTGACAGATTGGAAGAGTTTCAGTTTGGAGGCATTGATGATACATGTGTTCTGAATAATGAGTTATATTTTTTCCACAGAATTCTAATCTGAATTTGGGGGTGTGTTTTATTTTTTAAAATGCTCCAATAGACTGAACTGATGATTTGATATGTTTGGTCCTGGGGTCTTTTTGCAGTATGTTATTGAGATTTACCAGACTTAATCCTCAATCCTGTGTTTCCTCTTCCTCAGTGAAAGTTCCTACTAACTGTGTTAAATAGGTAAGTTCCTGAATATTCAATAGAGTTATTTACCAGTGTGTCATTTTATCTTGAGAAGTTGCCGTGTTGCATATGAGGTATTCCGGCCTGTTCTGTCCACAGCTGTGGGTTTTAGAGTCTTTAAAAAAACAAAACAACAACAAAAACACCAATTGCTAACTTTATAAATTCTAACTTAAGAAAATACTTACACCTAGTAACTGGCTTTTTTCTGGTATACCCCACTGATCTAGGTGCTTATCCAGCTATTGGTACTAAATCTTTCTAATGGCCCCTTTTTGCTTCCGTGAGAGATGAGGTGATTTGAATTCTGTCAGTAGGGGCTCCCTGTACATAGAGCAATAAGGTGAATGATTAAGTAGCATTTTAAGTTGTAAATAGATTCAAAAGATTTTATCTATGTAGATGTATAGTGTTGGCATTTTAGGTATATCTTAAATTGTTTGCCTGGTTTGAGGAAGTGCTGAGTTCGGAGGAATATATAGCATTGTTAGTTTGTGAAAAAAGCGTAAGCCAGTTTCTGCCACCCAGTCCATGAAAGCACAGGAAATGGGTTCATGTACTAGGTGTTCCAGTCTAAGCATTCTGTTGACAGAAGCAGTTTCTACCCAGGGGTTTTGTGTTAATGTAATCAAACAGAGCTGCAGCCTAGCCATCTCAAGTCCACCCACCTCAGAGTTTATCTTTAGCTCATCTGGAAGAGTTTATTTTAAACATTGAACCTTGTTTGCTGCTGTTGAAATGAAAGTGAGAGAGTTACAAGCTTTCTTCCACTGCCATCTGGCAGATTTACTGATGGATCGGGTTCTTTAATCCATGTAACCCCGCGTGTGGGAGCTATTGTCTTTGTGTTGATCATGCAGCTGCCTTGGCTGAACTTTAAAAAGCTCACACAAAGCTATCAAGAGCCATCCTATAGATAAATGAAGTCAGGGGGTGTTGCAAAAGTCACTGGAGCCTTTTGGAGGAGAGTGGAGAAAGCTCCGCCATATATTTTCATTCTTCTCTGAATGCACATTTTTTACTCTATGGCTCTCTGTGTGACCTGGAAAAGAGGAAGATAACTGTATGTGGATATTTTGGAAGAAATAACTGAAGCTACATAAAAGTGACTATACTTAAATGAGAAAAATATGTGGGGGATTAGAAAGGAAAGGAGCAGCAGATTTTAAGGGTCAACATCTCATTAAAGTAAATGTGAGGATCTAAGAAGTCAAATAAATATGCTCTTCTTACAAGACACCAAGGGCTGAGTAGACTATTTTCACAGGACTCGTCCTGCCGTTTTTCCATCCTACATACAACATAAGGATGGTCAGCGATACACACGTTGCACACCGAATCATTCGCTGTAGCATACTAGGGTATAGCACCACACAGGATCTCATGCAGTGCATTGCACTAAGTAAAGTAATTTCCACCGACTCCAGTGCACAGTTCTGATCCCACACATGCAGTAAGAGTACGTGCACAGTAGGATACGGGAACATAGTATACCTTGCGTACAACTAGTGTTAAGCTTATAGGAACATGGGGAAACAAACAGACCTGAAAATATGTTGGATATGGTCCATTGACATTCAGTTTTCTTTCGTATCTACATTTAGAATGCCCTTTTTATCTTGCGCAGGCTGGAAAGTTAAAAAAAAAAAAAAACCTACATTGCCTACGTTCTGGATGAAAAACATTTCCACCAAACAGACGCCCCTACAGTAAAATTACAAAGCAGAATTGAGTAGAAGGCCTTTTTCCTACTGTTTTTGGCTGTTTTCTGCTGGCCAGAAAGGTCATGGAAACTATTTTGTGTTTGTGTTTCATTTTGTTTTTTAATAGCAAGGAGGAGTTGAGACGAGCACCACGTTTCTCTGTCCACTGGCCTGTTAATGGGCATTGAGAGGAGGTTTCATGAGTGGTGGCACCCTGATCCCAGTTTCCTGATCCCTGGATCATAGCATTGGTGCCGTGAGTTCCAACTCAGCATTTTCAGCAACAGCCTCCAGGTTTCCCACTTTCCTGATTGTGGCAGTAGTAGCTTCCCCTAGCAGGCCGATTCTGTACAATGTCAGAGTCATTCCTGTTACCAAAATCTATTGTGATCTTCCAGGCTTTCACATTATTTTTTAGGCACCTACCTTACTGTGTTGTATTCCTTTCTCCTTAAAGTATCCTATAAAGAAAATAGACCACCAGGATTATTGACCAGAGAGGAGAAACATAAATTTGTAAATATAAGCCACATTGTCCATGACCAAGCCATGCATAGATAAAAGACAGAGACTAAGAAATTGACTATTATGGTTTGAAGGGGAGGGGGGTGGGGTGGGGCAGTGTTTAGCCGGACCCCTGGCCACCAGCAGGACATTTTTTTGGTGAAATCGCTATGGTACAATGTTTGAGCCTTAGCTTAGCAGCCTCGAATATTTGAATTTGTCAAAATATCAGTTGACAATGAGACACCACCAAAGGAACTGGAAGCCCCTTTGGTAGCCATTCTACACAAAGAAATCCATTTGGGGAACCAAATTATAATCAGAATCTTGATCAGTTATCACAGAAGCAGAGCAGAGGAAGTGAATTCTGAGATTGAATATTTGATGGCATGAGCAGTGATATCTGCATTATTAATTGATTCCATAGGCAGAGGATGTATGCTCTGCATATGGCTCTTAACATGGGCCTTGTACTTAAGTGTTCTATTGTTGCTGATGGTATCACCTTCTGAGTAACATATTCTTAAAAAAAAAAAGTTTACTATCAAATATTATTATGTCTGATTCAGGAAACATTTAGTCTCTAAGGTGCACCACAGAGACAGAAGGAACCAAGAGAACTAGCCACAATCAAAGGAACAGATAAGGCTAAAAAAAAAAAAAAAAAGGCTAGAGGAGCACTATTCATAGTGGGCAAAACTCATGGTTGAGAGAATATCTATATGATAATTTCTCTTAATTTCAAATTTCTGGTGAACAGATTAATTTATCACAGCTGTTTTCCATTTAGAGGAAATGTATGCAATAAATAAAAGGCTTCCTTCAGCAGGCAATGTGGTTGATTTTAGGATGACTTGTGATACCTAATCCTTCATAAGTATGTTGTGTAGTGTGAGTAGATTAGAAGGGTATTCGTAACTAAATCCCTGGCTACCCTAGGAATATTTACTCCTATTTGTCTGCTGCAAATAAAACCAGAGAAGTAGAGGTAAGGGTGGAATCAAGGGCTAGATATGACTTGTCAAATACCAGGCCGTGAACTCCTTGAAGGCAGAAATGTGTCTGATTCTTTTCTGCACACCACTAACATGAGACTATCATATATCAGTTATTCATACAATATGAATATCAATTAGTTAATGATCTAAAAGCTAAGAAATATACCACTGTATTGAGGGTCAGGATGGATGACGCTGATTTAGATGGCCTGGAAGATTTTCTCTTCTAACCCTAGAAAATGAATTCAACCTTCCCAGGGAGAAGAGAGCCCTTATAGCTTAAGAAGGTATTGCTGTATTCTCTTGAACACTCTTATACAACATACATGGTAAATATGAAAGAGCCTTGAATAAGTGTGTCATCATTTTTTTTTTCACAACTGTAATCAATGGCAATTGGGAATTAATATGAGGGAAGTTAGAATATCTGCAAAGAAGGCTCACAGACTGAAAAAAAAATTGCATCCTTCCACAATTCCATTGAAAGTTTCTGTATAGTTCAGTCAAATTATTGACTGCTGTTTTCGAGTTCTTTCTGCAAAGACACTTTTGGATTCTAGTAAGCAGCTTGCCTTCTTGTTCCTCATTTACAAATAAGGAATATGGACTTCAGGAGGCTTAAGTGACTTGCCTAAGGATTTGAACATGACGAACTCAGAATTTGAACCAAAACTGTTCAGGCTTTACAGCAGATGGCTTCTTCCATTATGCCAGCATACACTTCTTTTAGTGAACTAAAGTAATTTACATAGAAAAAGTTAATTTTTTTTCCTTAAATGAAAACAATAGTAGATATTTAAGTATCATATTTATAATTATTATTACTTTCAATATCCTCTTTAATATAGAGTAGCCACTCTGTATCCACGGGTTCTGCATCCACAGATTCAACCAATCAGGGATCGAAAATATTTGAAATAAAAAGAAAGTTTCAAAAAGTAAAACTTGAATTTGCCACACTCCAAGAACCACGCCTAATCCACATGAATGAAGGGATGCGTAACATCCCCTGCTGTGGCCTCTCCCACCATTTCACAGACCCTCGTCTCTCTCCAGCACTCATTGTTCAAGGGTTATTTGCCTTGAATCTCCTGTGCTATCTACTTGTGTTGTGCACACTCTTTGTTCTTCTATTTATATAGCATTCACATTGTATTAGGTATTATAAGAACTCTAGAGATGATTTAAAGTATAAGGCAGGACGTGGGTAGGTTATGTGCAAGTACTACACCATTTTATACAAGGGACTTGAACATGAGTGGATTTTGGTATCCGCAGGGGTCCTGGAACCCATGCCCTGCAGATACAGAGGGACAACTGTATTTCCTAGAGTAGGTAATATTTGATATAAAACTATTTCTGCCTGATAGGTAAAGAATGTGTTTTAAAAAAATAGGTTCCCACTGACCACTATATTTAGTTTCTGTATCAACACAAGTTAATTGAAAAGATTTCTGCATAATATCCTCAATTGTAACTTATTCATTAAAAAAAAATTTATTCATTAGAGTAGTTAAATAACACAGTTACTCAATCTAAAGTGTTCGTTTCCTGCCAGAAGGATATATGTTATCTTTCATGGGTTTGGAGAAATTGTACAAACAATGAAGATGTCTGAGTTAAATCATAATACAATGATAAAAAAAAAAAAAAATATTACAGTACTTTATTGTAAATGCATCCATTTCTTTTGAAATGCAAGTTTTAACTTTCCAACATCTGCTGAGAATTCAGAGAGATTAGACACATCCTATTAGTGAAAATCTAGTCATTAAAGACTCCAAATGCTTAGAATGGTTTTCCTACTATGCAATTGAGTACACAACTTAACATATCAACGTTATTTCATTGAATATTTTTTGAAAAATTGAGAGGTAACAGAATCTGTGTGTGTGTGTGTGTTTTCTTTAAAAAAAAAAAATTATTTTTTGAAGGAACTTTGGCTTCCAAAAATGACAGGCCTAGATTATTTAGAACAATCCTTACTAGAGACAACTAAAATTCTGTGGGGACATTGGTGTCTCAGCGTTAGAATACTTGCTTTCCAGGTGGGAGACTTGGATTTGATTCCCAGCCAATGCACCTTATACACAGCCACCATTCCTTCCATTGTTCATGGGGTTGCTGTGAGTTGGGGGCCAATTCGAAGGCAGCTAACAACAACAACAAATAACAAATCTGTGCAAAAATTTTGAAATATGATTTTCTGAAAAACATCAAAGTGCTGAAAAAATGGTGAGGAATTCTCCAATCAAAATCAAGCCAACGTGAAGGTGAGGACCCTAGAAGTTAAGAGAGAATGCAAAATTACTTTTGCCCATAGGGCATTTGTCTCTGTAGAAGAAACAACAATGACCATGACCTTTTGTTTTGACTGTCTAGCACAAGGAGGAGGATAGAAGTGGAAGTCTGCAGAAAATCAGGTGTTTGATAGACACCCACACAGATTCACATTAAGCTGGAATTCTGAAGGACTAGTGACTCAGGGAGGGTGAACAAGAATTAAAGCTGCCACATCTTCAACTCTCCATGGGACAGGGGAGTTGCCTAGACACTGAACAGAAGAGGAACATATAAGAGAAACACGGAAAACCTCTTCCTAGAAGGCTGTAACCTAAATACTGGCCCTTATGCAGAAGTGTAGTCCAAACTGATTTTCTCCAAGGAAACCTAAGGAAGTTCAAATCATCAATTTTATCTAAAATATCAGGGACTGGAGGTACCCTGTATTCTTTGGTGCAAATTGCTAAGAACTTGGCTACTAACTAACTTGGCTACTAAGGGTCGCTATGAGTCGGAAACCACTCAACAACAATGGGTTTGGTTTGGTAACGGGTTTGGCTACTAACTAAAAGGTTGGCAGTTCAAATCTACTCAGAGGCACTTCAACAGAAAGTCTTGGTGACCTACTTCCAAGAGATTGCAGTCACTGAACACCCCACGGAACACAGTTCTGCTCTGACACACATGGCTTGCCGTGATTCAGAGTCAACTTGGTGATTTGGTGGTAGCCTAGATGATTAGCAAAAGAAAACTCATATAATCTTTGGAGGAAGTGCCTTCATAGAAAAGCTTTGTGAATCTCCATAAATATTTTTTTTTCAAGGGCAATGAGTTTTATAATTTTAGCTCTTACATTTAAGGCTTTGAAACATTTTGTGTTAATTTTTGGATATGAAGTCATGTAGAGAGGTCCAGAAACCTGTACAACACTATTTTGCCAGAGTTTTTTGGTCAAAGTAGTCATAGAATCCATTCAGATTTGAGGGGAGAGAGCATCGACCCCCACCTCTCTGTGGGATAAACTTCAAAGAATTTTTAATCGTCTTTAATCTGCTACATATGCATGGGTGGTAAAACAATCCAGCAAAGTAAGGAAATGAGTATCACCAAAGGCAAGAGAAGCTAATAACAAACTATAGGAGGGAGAAAACATTTGTGATCAAAAAGGGACACAGTGTTTTCAAGATGTTGGTAATGTTCTGTCTCTTAACCTGTGTGACTGGCTACACAGGTGCACAGGTACTTTAAATGATTTGTGTATGTGTTATGCTTTTTGATATGGATGTTATTTTTAAAATAAAAAGAGTAAAAAAAAGATGAATTTATAACTCAAGTAAGTTTTCACATGCTTACAGTATAGCTTTAATATTATTAAAATAATCATGCTTGTATTCTAGATATCTTTCTTCTAAAGAAATTACACATGAAGGAAAACCTCATTATTTAGACTTAACTAATTGAGAATGTATAATATTATGTTTGGATATTAAATGAGTTACCATCACGCTCTCTGAAGACAAAGCATATTAAGCAAACACAAGGGCAATGCAGTGTTTCACTTGATCTAGAGAAACAGTTTTCAACAATGTACATAATTAAAAATGGTTAAATTTCGTTTAAATTTTGTCTTCCAAGGAAATATATACATTCGAAACAGGATTTCTAGTTTACAAATCATGGTTCATATTGGCCCTTCTGACTAAATTATGTTTTCTATGGTAATCTACAATCTTGCATAGAATTGCCTAAATTATATTATTCTGAAAATGAAAATCAGATTATTTTTATTAGGAGACACATCAAAATAATTTTGGAATCACAGATATTGCAGTCTCTGTCTCTAAAATTTATAATCTGTCTGCGTTTATATCCCCAAATTCTTGATCTTTCAAAATACCATGTTGTATGCCTTTTATACATAGTAGGAAACCCTGGTGGCATAGTGGTTAAGTGCTATGGCTGTTAACCAAGAGGTCGGCAGTACGAATCCACCAGGTGCTCTTTGGAAACTCTATGGGGCAGTTCTACTCTGTCCTATAGAGTCGCTATGAGTCGGAATCGACTCGATGGCAGTGGGTTTGGTTTTTTGGGGTTTTCATACATCGTAAGGAAGTTTCCCTCAAAAACAGATCCTAAGATAGAGATATACATGTAAGTGGCTTATTTGAGTGTGCTTAATCCATAAAAGAGGATAAAGAAAATAGGATTGGTCAGAGGAAGAAGTTGAATTGAGATGCAGTTACAACAAAGTCCTCAGCTGATCTCACAAGGAGCCCTAAACTGGGATGGCCCATCAAAGATGTCTCTATTTGAAGCAAGGAGGCTGGACCTTTATCCCTTTACATCAACCAGTCACTGAGAATGCATAACTTTTATGAAACAATTTTTAGCCAAGCATAGTTCCTTGGAAGGGACTCAGCTGTCAACAGGTAACACAGCTCATGGCCAGGGAAAGAGGGTTTTTATCTTGAAGGGGAGATCTGGGTGATGTGGTGGATTATGTTGTTGTTAGTTGCTGTTGATTTGATTCCAACTCATGGAGACCTCATGCATGCAGAGTAGAACTGTGCTCCATAGAGTTTTTAAGGCTGTGACCTTTTAGAAGCAGACTGCTCGGCCTGTCTTCTGGTGAGCCACTAGGTGGGCTTGAACTGCCAACTTTTTGGTTAGTAGTTAAGTGCTTAGCCGTTTGTGCCACCCATGGATTTCAGCTTCCAGTATAGTCTATATCCTATAGACTTGTTTAGTGTAACAAGTTCATCTCATATGAGGGTAGCTCTCTCAGGATTCTATTTGGTCTCTTTACCTGGAAATGTTAATGGAACATACCATAATCCCCGACACTATAGCAGGTCTTGGGAAAACAGCTGATATTTATCATCACTTTCTTTTTACTACCACTTTTAGATTCCCCTCACCCACAGATAGCACCTCTGCTAGTCTAGGAGGCTTCCCTGGTGAGAAAACCTAGGCTTTCATTCCTGAGGGGTCTGAGTTCCTGATCACCATATTCTTTTCAAACCTTGGCTACTGACTTGACCGTTCTGCATCAATATTAGACAGGAAAGCACCAAGAGATTCCCCAATGGAACACCTGCATACCAAACATATTCTTTCTTCCCTTCTACTTTATGTAACATCTCTACCTCTTCCTAGGTTGGGGTCAGTTACCTCTATGGATGGTGACTCTTTTTCTTGCCTACTGGTCACTTTACATGAAGAATCCTGTGTGAAAGCCTTAGCTTAAAGTTTAATTGAACTCTTGCTTGACCCCTGCGGGAAATAACCCTTCTTTAGAATCAAGGACCTCAAGATTTGCATAGCCTAAAGTTGTAAAGGCAAGAGATATACAAATTCCCATGTGAGTTACTGAGAGTAATGGTAAGTGAGTCCATTCTTCTTTGCACACCTTGGTTCCCAAATCCGTATATTCAGCTTACTGGGAACATGGAACCATATAACCGTTGTTGGTTTAGGATGTATACCTCTTTATCTCCAAGTAAGTGCCTCTGTTGCTGCTTATGCTGTTTTATTCCTCTGTCAGACCAACAACTTATGGATATGGTATATAATAGGACAAGTGGATCCCATGGTTATACCCACTGCTGCACTTTTTTTTTTTTTTTTTTGCTATAAAGTCAGTCCCTTGGTCTGAAGTGATGTTATACAAAATTTCATATTGGTGGGTCAAGCACTCTGGAAGCCCACACATAGTAGTGCTGGCTTAGTCCTGTGGTCAGGAAAGGTAACCCAAACCCATGATATTTGTAAATTCTAGTCAAAATGAATCACTGCCCTTCTAAGGCGGAAAAGTTCCAATGTAATCAACCTGTAAACAAGAGATCAGGAGGCTGGTTGATCCCTTCAAGCATGGCACACTATCAGGGGCTCAGAGTTGGTTTTTGTTGCCGGCAGGTTGAAAATACAACAGTGGCGGTGGTTAAATCAGCCTTGATAAGTGGAAGCCCATGCTCCTGGGCCCATCTGTATCCTCCATCTCTGCAATCCTGGCTACTCCAGCCACGTGCCTTTTGTGCCATCATTAGGCTGGCCAATGAGAGGCACGCTGTTAACTTATGTTATTCTATCTACTCAATTGTTTGATGCCGTCTTGTTTATCTAGTGCTGCTATAACAGAAATACCATAAATGGATGGCTTTAACAAAGAGAAATTTATTCTCTCACAGTTTAGGAGGCTAGAAGTCTGAATAAAGGGTGCCAGCTCCAGGGGAAGCCTTTCTTTCTCCGTCAGCTCTAGGGGAGGGTTCTTGCCATCAATCTTCCCCTGATTTAGGAGCTTTTTAGCTCAGGAACCCTGGATCCAAAGGACGCACTCTCAAAAAAAGACCAGACTTACTGTCCTGACAGAGATTGGAGAACACCCGAGAGTACGGCCCCCAGACACTATTTTAGCTCAGTAATGAAGTCACTCCTGAGGTTCACCCTTCAGCCAAAGATTAGACAGGCCTGTAAAACAAAATGAGACTAAAGGGGCACACCAGCCCAGGGGGAAGGACTAGAAAGCAGGAGGGGACAGGAAAGCTGGTAATAGGGAACCCAAGCCCGAGAAGGGAGAGTGTTGACATGTCGTGGGGTTGTCAAACAATGTCATAAAACAATATGTATACTAACTGTTTAATGAGAAGCTAGTTTGTTCTATTAACCTTCACCTAAAGTACAATTTAAAAAAAAAAGAATGCACCGTGCTCCTGCTGCTGTTTTCTTGGTGGTATGAGGTCCCTCTGTTTCTCTCTTCTCTCTTGTATGTCTCCTATCTTTATTTATTTTATTTTACTTTTATTTTTTATATCTCAAACGAGATTGACTCGAGATAGGAGCTAATCTTGTAGATTGAGTCCTGCAGTATTAACATAACTGCTTTTAGTCTTGCCTCATTAACATCACAGAGGTAGGATTTACAACACATAGAAAAATGACATCAGATGACAAAATGGTGGACAATTACACAATACTGGAAATCATGACCTAGTCAAGTTGACACACGTTTTGGGGGGACACAATTCAATCCATCACAGGTGCCTATTCCATGGCAGATGCTCTCTGGCATTGTTGTTATTAGATGCTTTGAGTCAGTCTGACTCATAGTGACCCTATGTACAACAGAACAAAACACTGCCCAGTCCTGAGCCATCCTCACAGTCTTTGCTACTTGTTGCAGCCACTGTGTCAGTCTACCTTGTTGAAGGTCTTCCTCTTTTTTGATAACTCTCTACGAAGTATGATGTCCCTCTCCAGGGACTGGTCCCTCCTGATAATGTGTCCACAATGAGTGAGATGAAGCCTTGCCATCCTTGCTTATAAGAAGCATTCTGGCTGTACTCCTTCCAAGACAGATTTGTTCCTTCTGGTAGACCATGGTACATTCGATACTCTTTGCCAACACCATAATTCAAAGGCATCAATTCTTAGGTCTTCCTTATTCATTGTCCAGCTTTCACATGCAAACGAAGCCACCAAAAACACCATGGCTTGGGTCAGGTACACCTTAGTCCTTAAAGTGACATCT
Organism: Loxodonta africana; assembly: GCF_030014295.1. NCBI lineage: Eukaryota > Metazoa > Chordata > Mammalia > Proboscidea > Elephantidae > Loxodonta > Loxodonta africana. The sequence goes on along the minus strand of NC_087353.1, from coordinate 30,575,330 downwards.
TTGCTTTTTAACACTTTAAAGAGACCTTTTGCAGCAGATTTGCCCAGTGTAACATGTCTTTTGATTTCTTGACTGCTGCTTCCATGGGTGTTGATTGTGGATCTAAGTAAAATGAAATCTTCGACAACTTCAATCTTTTCTCCATTTATCACAATGTTGCTCATTGGGAGGCGGAGCCAAGATGGTGGAATAGACAGGGGCTTCCGGGGAGCCCTCTTACAACCAAGACCTGAAAAAATAAGTGAAACGAGTATGTTTATGACAAGCTAGGAGCCCTGAACATCAAAGGCAAACTTAGAAAACAAACTGAGGGACAAGGGGAGGAAGAGACAGTTCAGAAGGGGAGAGAAGTTACCAGACCTGAATCGCGGGGAGCCCTCAGCCACCATTACCGGAGTGGCGGCGGCGGCGGGCTGGTACTAGCGTTGAGCTGCAGTTTCCTCAGGGAGAAGCAGCCAGCCACGCAGCCTACTCACACCTCCAGAACCTGAGGAGAACAGTGCTCTCGGCAAAGGCTAAGTACATGCATATTACCGCGCCCTCCCCCCCCACCCCGCGGCCCCCAAGCCGGGTTCAGCAGCTGAATTCCCTGGGCCTGACATAGGCACTGTTGAGTGCTTAGAGCCATCTTCCTGGCCTTGGAGAAGGAAAGAATTTGCATTTGGGGGAAAAGATAATTTACCAGCTCCAGGGGAGCTCAAGACAAGCGGCTTCTGTCTGGGCATAAATGGTCCATGGACTTTGAATACCTTACCCCTCTGCATGGACCTGTGTGGGCCTATTTCAGGAGACTAGACCTTTGTTGGCAGACTCCAACCATTTCAGCTGTGTGGTGGAGAGGTGGGTGTTTGATGTTTGACATTGCTTTGCCTATTAAATAGGGTCCTCACTTACTCACATTAGGGGCCTAAGGACTGGTAGCTCCACTGAGGTCACCCAGCTACCCAGAACAGGGGTCCAAGGATAACTGGTACCTCCCAGTCATTACAACCAAAAACATTGGGTGCTCATGGTCTGTCTGCAGAATCCACCTACCTGTATGCTCTAGAGAACAGGGAGTGACGTGGGGGACAATTCTCAGCCCCCTGCCTTGTTCAGAGTGTGACCTCCTGCTACAACCAGATACCGGTACCTACACCAATCACCCCTGCCCCTCTAAGACTGTAGTACAATGTTGCACATTGGTCCAGTTGTGAGGATTTTTGTTTTCTTTATGTTGAGGTGTAAACCATACTAAAAAAAAAAAAAAAAATCCATACTAAAGGCTATAATCTCTGATCTTCATCAGCTCTCTGGTGGGCTTTACCATATAATTTAAAGGTCTTTACACATTGTGTCTGCTTTCATTGGTTCTTCTACATGTCCCCCCCTCCCCACTTTCCCTTATATTCCAGGCTTTCTCCTTTCATGCCCCTAACTAAACAGCCAAGCCAATTGTCACTGTCCATGAGTCCATACATATTTTCTTGCCTTGGCACTTTTTTTCTACACAAATCAGATGACCAGGTATACTGCTCAAAGTTCTGCCCCTTGGAAGGATTTCCTTCACCCCTGTTTTTGAGGCCCACCCGTTAGTGGTGTTATGCTTCCTTCTTAGTTGTGGGAAGAGCAGTACTCGATAATGTGTCCTAACCCACTGCCGTCCTATACATTACTTTTTATTTCCCCTTTAAAATTTTATAAAATTTTCCCAATCTTTTTTTCAATTGTGTCATCTACTCTTAATTCAACAGAATTTTGTTTCTTAGTGACTTGCTTTTTTACAACTTTTTTAAAATTTTTAGTAAAATATACATACCATAAAATTTACAGTTTTAACCATCTTTGAGTGTACAATTCAGTGGTGTTAAGTAATTCACAATGTGGTATAATCATCAGTGCTATCTATTTCCAGATTTTTTTTAAAAATTGTTTCAGACAGAAACTCTATACTCATTAAACAATAGCTCCTAATGTCCCATCCCACTGCCCTTTGTAACCTCGACTCGACTCTCTATCTCTATGAATTTGCCCATTCTAGATATCTCAAATAAACAGAATCATACAATACATGACTGGCTTATTTCACTTCAAGATTCATTGGTGTTGTAGCATGAATCAGAACTTTACTGCTTTTTATGGCTGCATAATATTTCATTGATATATAACTATATTTTGTTTATCCACTCATCCATTTATTGGTCGTTTGGATTTCTACTTTTTTACTATTGTGAATAATGCTCCTATGAACTTTGGGATACAAGTATCTTTTTGAGACCCTGCTTTCAGTTCTTTTGGGCATCTGCCTCTGAATAAAATTGCTGGGTCATTCCTGAGACCAGAAGAACTAGTTGGTGCCCGGCCACAATCGATGACTGCCCTGTCAGGGAACACAACAGACAACTCCTGAGGGAGCAGGAGACCAATGGGATGCAGACCCCAAATTCTCATTAAAAGACCACACCTAATGGTATGATTGCGACTAGAGGAATCCCAGAGACAATGCTCCCCAGAACTTCTGATGGCACAGGACAGGAACCATCCCCGAAGACAAATCATCAGGCATGAAAAGGACTGGTCAGTGGGGAGGAGAGAGATACTGATGAAGAGTGAGCTAATTAAATCAGGTGGACACGGGAGAGTGTGTTGGCAACTCTTGATTGGAGGGGGGATGGGAAGATAGAGAGAGAGGGAAGAAGGTAAAATTGGCATGAAACGAGAGACTGTAAGGGCTGACTCAATAGGGGGAGAGCAAGTGGGAGAAGGGAGTAAGATGTATGTAAACCTACATGTGACAGACTGATTGGAATGGTAAACGTTCACTTGAAGCTTAATAAAAATTAAAAAAAAAAAAATTGCTGGGTCATAAAGTAATTTTATGTTTAACTTTTTAAGAGTAGCTGAACTGTTTGCTACACTAGTTGCACCAGCAATGTACAAGGGTTCCACTTTCTCCACATCTTCGCCAACACTTGTTATTTTTTTCGTTTTTGATGGTAACCATCCTAAAAAAAAAATTTTTTTTTTTTTAGCCATCCTCGTAGGTGTGAAATGGTATCTAAGTGTGGCTTTGATTTGCTCCCCCATTAATAAAAAAAAAATTTTTTTTTTTTTTTTTTTAAATAACTAAAGATGTTGAGCACCTTTTCATGTGCTCATTGACCATTTGAAGGAGCCCTGGTGGTACAACGGCTAAGAGCTCAGCTGCTGACCAAAAAGTCGGTGGTTTGAACCCACCAGCCGCTCTGCAGGAAGAAAGACTTGGAGATCTGCTCCCGTAAAGATTTTAGACTAGGAAACCCTATGGGGCAGTTCTACTCTATCCTATAGAGCATCTATGAGTTAGAATTGACTGGATGGCACACAACAACAACAAATTTCTTCTTTGGAGAAATGTCTATTCAAGTTCCTTCCCCATGTTGTCATAGGGTTATTTATTTTTTATCATTCAGTTTTAAGAGTCTTTTATATATTCTGGATATTGAACTCTTACTAGATGAATTATTTGCAAATATTTTCTCTCATTCTATGGGTTCTCCTTTCACTCTATTGATGATGTCTTCTGATGCACAAAAGTTTTTAATTTTGATAAAGTCCAATTTATTTTTCTATTATTGCCTATGCTTTTGGTGTCATATCTAAGAATCTACTGCCACATCAACGGTTGTGTAACTTTCCCCCTGTTTTCTTCTAAGAATTTTATAGTTTTAGCCTTTATATTTAAATCTTTGATCCATTTTGAGTTTTTTTTTTTTTTTTTTTTTAACGGCATAAGGTTCAACTTCATTCTTTCACATGTGGATATTCAATCTTGCCAGCACTGCTTTTTGAAAAGGCTGCTCTTTCCCGATTGAAATGTCTTGGTGCCCTTTTGAAAATCAATTAACAATAAATGTGAGGGTTTGTCTCAGGGCTGTCTATTCTATTCCATTGGTTTATATGTCTATCCTTATGCCAGTACCATACTGTTCTGATGACTGTAGCTTTGTATGAAGCTTTGAAATTGAAAATTGTGTATCCTTCAACTTCATTCTTCTTTTTAAATATTGTTTTGACTATTCAGGGGCCCCTGAAATACCATATGAATTTTAGGATAGATTTTTCTTTTTCTGTGAATAATGCCATTGAGATTTTGATAGAGATTGCATTGAATCCTTGTACCCTTTTAGTAGTATTTTCATCTTAGCAATATTAAGTCTTCCAGTCCATGAACACAGGATGTCTTTCCATTTATTTAGGTTTTCTTTAATTTCTTTCAGCAGTATTTTCTAGTTTTCAGTGTACTCGGTTAAATTTATTCCTAAATATTTCATTCTTTTTTAATGTGATTGTAAATGGAATTGTTTTCTTCCTTTTCAGATTGTTCATGTTGAGAAATACAATTTTTGTGTATTGACTTTATATACTGCAACTTTGCTGAATTCACTTATTAGCTATAACTTTTTTTTTTTTTTTTGGTGGATTATTTAGGGTTTTCTGCATATAAGATCATGTTATCTGTAACTAGAGTTAATTTTACTTCTTTTCCAATTTTGATGACTTTTTCTTTTTTTGCCTTATCGATCTAGCTAAAACTTCTAGTACAATGTTGTCTTTTTTCATGATCTTGGAGGAAAAACTTAACAGTCTTCTACCGTTGAGTATGGTTTTCCATATATGGCCTTTATCGTGTTGAGGAGGTTTCCTGCTATTCTTAATCTGTTGAGTATATATATATATATATATATATATACACACACACACATATGTATGTATATATCATGAAAGGATTTTGCTGAAGTTTTTTTCTGCATCAATTCAGTCGATCATATATATATAATTTCCTTCTATTAATGTGGTGTATTATATTGATTGATTTTCATATGTTGAGTCACCTTTCAATTCCTAGTATAAATCTCAATTGGTCATGTGTATAATCTTTTTAATACACTGCTGAATTCAGTTTGCTAGTATTTTACTGAGGATTTTTGCATCTATATATGTAAAAGATATTGGCCTGTGGTTTTCCTGTCATGTCTTTTTCTGGCTTTGGTATCAAGATAATGCTGGCCTCATAAAATGAGTTAGGAAGTATTCTCTCCTCTTCTATTTTTTTTTTTTTTTTTTGGTAAGAGTTTGAGAAGAATTGGTACTAATTCCTCTAAACGTTTGGAAGAATTCACCAGTGAAACCCACTGGCCCTAGGCTAGGAATTTCTTTGTTGAGATACTTGAGTATTAATTCAATCTTCTTATTTGTTGTAGGTTTTTCATATTTCCTATTTTCCTTGAGTCAGTTCTGGTAGTTTGTGTATTTCTGGGAATTTTTCTATTTCATCTAGGTTTTCCAATTTGTTGGCATAAAATTGTCCATACTGTTCTCTTACAATTCTTTTATATCTGTAAAATTGGTAGTGATATCCCCACTCTCCTTTCTGATTTTAGTAATTTGAGTGGCACAGTGGTTAAGAGCTGTGGTGTGCTACAGCTGCTAACCAAAACGTTGGCAGTTCAAATCCACCAGCTGCTCCTTGGAAACCCTGTGGAGCAGTTCTACTCTGTCCTATAGGATCGCTAGGAGTTGGGATAGACTCAAGGGCAACACGTTTGGTTTCGTTTTGGTCTCTTTTTAGTCAGTCTAGCTATAGGCTTATTAATTTTGTTCAGCTTTTCAAAGAATCAGTGTTTGGTTTTGTTGACTTTATTACTTTTCTAGTCTCTATTTTGTTTATTTCCACTGTGATATTTATCATTTCCTTCCTTCTGCATATTTGGGTCTAGTTTGCTCTTCTTTGTCTAGTTCCTTAAGCTCTAATGTTGTCATTAATTTGAAAATTTTCTTCATTTTTAGTGAAGACATTTGCAAGTATAAATTTCCCTCTGTTGTGCTGTTTTTGTTAAAACTATTTCTTCCTTCAATTATGTAAAGTTTTGCTTCATATGTTTTGGGACTATCTTGTTAGGGTCATATATGTTTATAATTTTTATATCTTCTTGCTGGCAGGAATCTTCCATAGATACAATGTTCCCTTCTTCTTGTCTTCTTTTTAAATTTGAATCTAATTTGTCTGATAATAATATAGCAACCTCAGCTCTCCTTTGGTTGCTATTTGCATGGAATATCTTTTCTCATCCTTTTTCTTTCGACCTTTTTGTGTCTTTGTGTCTAAAGTGAGTCTCCTGTAGACAGTATATAAATGCATCTTTTTTTTTCCACCCAATCTGCCCATCTCTGTCTTTTAATAAACCAAAAAAAAAAAAAAAAACCACTGTCACCGAGTTGATTCTGAATCATGGTGGCCCTATAAGACTGAGAACTGCCTCATAGGGTTTCCAAGGCCGTAAATCTTTACTGAAGCAGACTGCCACATCTTTCTCCTGTGGAGTGGCTGGTGGGCTCAAACCACTGATCTTTTGGTTAGCAGCTGGGTGTTGTAACCACTGCACACTGGGTCTCCCTTGTCTTTTAGTAGGTGAGTTTAATGCATTCTCATTCAAAGTAATAACTGATAAGAAAGGATTTACTTCTCCCATTTAGTTATTTGCTTTCTGTATATCTTATATGCTTATTGTGCCTTAATTTATTACTGCTTTTTTTTTTTTTCCTTTTTTGTACTTAGTTGAATTTTTGTTGTGTACTGTTTTGATTCCTTCTTTCCTTTTCTGTATATATTTTTCAGTCATTTTCTTATTGGTGACCTTGTAGATTATAATTAACACCTTAAACTTATAACAATATAGTTTGAATAATACAAACTTAGTTACAATGGCATGCATTCACTCTGCCCCTATACATCTCTGCTCCTCCTCTTCTATATTGTTATGGTGATCAATTGAATTTTTATGTATTATGTAGCCATTAACATAGATTTGTAATAGATATCTTATACATTTGGCTTTTAATCATATATGAAAAAAAGAGTTATAAACAAAAAGAACAATAATGTTGATTTTTATATTTACCAATATAGTTACCTTTGCCAGTGTTCTTTGTTTTTTCTTATGGCTTTGAGTTACCTTCTAGTGTCTTTACTTTTTAGTCTGAAAGATTTTCTTTAGTGTTTATCGTAGGGCAGGTCTACAGATAATGAACTCCCTCAGCTTTGGTTTATCTTGGAATGTCTTAATTCCTCCTTCATTCTTGATGGATAGTTTTGCTTGGTATAGAATTTTTGGATGACAGTTCTTTTCTTTCAGCAGTTTAAATATTTTACTACAGTACCTTCTGGCCTGTATGGTTTTTGATGGAAAATCATTTGTTAATCTCACTGAGGACCACTTCTGTGTGATAATTTGCTTCTTTCAAGATTTTCTCTTAGTCTGGTTTTTCACAATTTGCCTGTAATGTGTCTTGGTGTGGGTCTCTTTGAGTTTATTCTGCTGAGAGGTCATTGAGCTTCTTGGATGTGTATATTCATGCTTTTCATTATATTTGGTAATATTTAAGCCAGTATATCTTCAAATATTTTTTTCTGCCTCTTTCTCTCTCACTCTCTGATGCATATATATTGGTATCCTTAATGCTGTCCCACAACTCTCTCAGGTTCTGTTCATTTTTCTCCACTATTATTGTTTTTACTTTCTTCTCCTCAGACTCAATTATTTCCATTATCTTATCTTTTATCTTAAAATTTACTGATTCTTCTGCCTGCACTAATCTGCTGTTGCTGTTAGTGAGGGTTTTTTTTTTTCTTTTTCTTCAGTTATTGTACTTATGAAATCCAGAATTTGTTTTTTTTTTTTTTTTTAATAATTTCTATCTTTCTACTGATATTCTCATTTTGTTCATGCATTGGTTTCCTAATTCCTTTAATCCTCTGTCCATGGTTTACTTTAGTGCTTTGAGCATATTTAAATTGTTGACTTAATGACTTTAAGCTGTAATTACAATGTCTGGGTTTCCTCAGAGATGATTTCTGTCAAATCTTTATTTCCTGTGAATAGCCCATTTTTTTTGTATGTTTTGTTATTTTTTGTTCAAAACTGGACATTTTGAATATTATAATGAGGTAACTCTGGAAATATGATTGTCCCTCTCTTCAGGAATTGCTGTTATTACTTAATGAAAACTTCATTCACCTGTTTAGTGACCTTTCCAAACTATTTTTGCAAAATGTGTATTCCAATTATGTATGGTCACTGAACTTTCTGTTCTGTTATGCCTGAAGTAAGCCAGTGGCCTAACATATTTCATAAAAAGAAAAAAAAAAAAAGCACACTACCCTTTTAGCCACTGCCGCCTGGAGAAACCACTGTAGCAGAATGTTTAAAACTACACAATCATCTGCATGGCCCCTTGGGGTCTTGCCAGATCAACCCAAACATGCAACCCCAAATCCTTGTAGATCAAGGTTCCCATTGTCCGTCTTGGCATCAGGCATACACTCTAGGAAAACAGGCTGCTGTTCCTACCACTGTGTCTATGACGAGGAATGGGAGATAGTAGCTGGTTGGTGCATGTAACTTACTTACAAAAGATCATCAGCTTCTCCCTTCATCAAACATTCCCCTGGTTGATATAAATGTCTCATCAGGTTCCAGAGTTCCAAAATAGTTGATTCTATTTATTATATCCAGTTCAAGTGTTGTTTTGGTGGAGGGACTTACTCCTAGAGTTTGCTATTCCACTATTTTGTGTGACATCATCCATTTCCATTTCCTGTGCATTTCTTTGGAGGGGATGTCATGGCATTTCCAAGGCTACTGGATTCATAAAACTTTGACTTGCCAAGTCTCTAAATCTTTGTAAGTTTCATCTCTCACTCTTTGAAGATCTGGAGTTTTACAAAGGCATTGCTATTTCTTGCTCATCCAGTCTGATTAACATGATGCCATTACTATAATGGACCAATATGATGTTCTGCAGAATGTTCACATGGTCAAGTTCTTTTCAAATTGTATTGAAACAGAGGGTGGGATCACTACCATGTTTTATTGTCCATTCCAAATAAGTGCAAATTGAACACATTCACCAGATCAGTGGTTCTATACCATGTACCTGATCTGATCCAAAAAAGATACCATATATAACACAACTGCAGCCCTTGAGGCTACCACTTGATTAGATTTATAATAGTTCATTATCACTTTCCAAGATCTGTCTGGCCTTTATAGGGGCCAGAATGTTAAATTAAATCAGGATGTGATGGAGACTAGCCACTGGGTGTCACCAATGATTAAGCTCTCAGCTGTTAACTGAAAACTTTACAGTTCAAATCTACTCAGAGTTGCCTTGAAAGAAAGGCCTGGTGATCTGCTTCCAAGGTAACAGCCAAGAAGACCATATGGAGAACAGTTCTACTATGCAACTCATGGGGTTGCCATGTCAGAACTGACTTGACAGCAACTGAAACTGGAAAAAATGATGGCGACTGCCACGCCTATTCTCTTTGTTGTTGTTGTTATTGTGTGCTGTCAAGTTGATTCTGACTCATAGCTACCTGATAGGATAGAGTAGAACTGTCTCATGGGGTTTCCTAGGCTGTAATCCTTATAGGAGCAGATTGCCAAGCCTTTTTCTACATGGAACTTCTGGTGGGTTTGAACTACAGACCTTTCAATAAGCAGCCAAGCACTTAATAGTTGCACAACCAGGCCTCCTTCAGCTTTCTTTAGGGGGCCACAACTCTTGGGTCTTTTAAGGGTACCACTAATCCTGGCCATTCGCCTTAGGGATGGATTTTTCTTTTTGTGTGTGTGTGTGTTAGTCCAGGCAGGGTAATTTCAGAGGCTTCCATTTGGCTTTCACCACTACAATAGTTCTTACTATCACAGACCAAAAACCTAACATGTGTATTCCTTATCCCATTGGTAAATGGAGCATTCTGTAGGTCATCCTGCCAAACATATTTGGCTGATTGGTTTTCTAGACTTATGTAGTATATCCACTCTCACATTTCCCCTTCTCAGAGTGTTTTGAGTCCTTCTTGTACCATATTCCTTGGAAGTTCTGCTTCACTTAGTGTGGGCCATCATGCTCTCTATGCTTTCAAGAACCATCAGTATCATGTTAGCATCATCCCCTAGAGTCCTTGCTAGGATGTTAAATTCTGTATTATGGAAAAGTACCCCATATTGATAAACTCCCCGTTATCCAACTTTATATTCCCATTCCCTTGGTCCAGTGTTCTCAGGATCCAATCCTATGTATACTCTCCTGGCACCTGCTATTGTATGTTGGCTCTTTCCCACAATTTTTTCAATGCACAGGCCTTGTTCTTCCTTAGTTGGACCATCAATTTCCCAACTTGATCTTGTTTTCTGGTTTGTTAGTCAGAGAGTAGGTGTGGGAAGATCTGAACAGGGACACATCTTGTCTTTCAAGTCAGAGGCTTTTGCAGAATCATCAAGCAATGGGGGAGCTGCTAGCTCTTAGCAGGGAGAAGTGGGCCACTTCTATAGAGCCAGAGATTTCAGCGGAATCTGGAGATTCAAAAGTTTTCAGTTCATTGATCCAGATGTCCCCATTCTGTGTCTCAAGAAACTACTCTTTCTGATCCAAGTTCTTGACCTTGGCATAACAGACCTGCCAGGTCAGAACACTCAAATTTCTCTGGAGCTCTGGCACCCTTAAGTCCTAGACTTGAATTTCATCCCCTTTCTGGCTTAAATAGCATTCTTTGTATGCTGTCAAGGAGTCCCCCTGACTTTCAAACTTTCCCTTAAATTGGTGATTAATAACTCCCAGCCTTTCATTCTTCTTCTTTTTTTTTTTTAATGCATCTATAGCACTCAGAAAAAGTCATTTGATTCTATGGTCCTTATAATTATAACTTTCCCAAAACTTCTCAAACACCTGAGATATTACACTTGTCAGTGCATTCATTGCCACTAGTATCCTATCCCAGTTCACCACAAGTGAATGTTTTAACAAATGCACCACTACAGTATGCCAGAAGCTATCGATACCCCACCTATTGCCAGTAATGGGGTGCTCATTGCTAGATGGCTGGTGAATGTTCCATTGCAAAATGCCATTTTAGAGTTTGGCACCCACTTTCTTGAATGGGGATGCCTGAAATATAAGTCTGAGACAAAGATTTGCAAGTAAGTGGTTTAATTAGAAATTGCTCTCAGGAAAGTGGGAAATAATAAAATGGGAAAAGCAAGATTAGAAGAGGGAAGGTGATACACAAACAACAGAGCCCTCAGCCAATCCCACAGGAGCTTCAAAGCTGGGATGGCCCTTCAGATATGTCCCCAATTGAGGCAATTGAGTCAGGCCTTTGTACCCTCATTCTTTAGTCCTTGGATTTGGGCTGAATCCTGGGAGAGGATATAATATTGTCTGACTGAGGATGCTTCTTTTAGCCCAGAGTAGTTTCTGGAGAGGAGCTCAGCTCTGAATTGTCAGCAAAGAACACTATATGCGGGGGGATGGTGGTGAATGCTTTAATTATGAAGAGGAAAATGTAGGCAGCACACTACAGAATCCATTATAATACATTTATTATTTTACTTTATTTTCACATGGTGAGTTTCTAATGATGATAATTGAACTGATTCAAGGAAGTGAATGGAGCAGATTTTGGCCAGTGATGATAGGGCGACAAATTTTGGTCCCTGAATTTGGATTTTTTTTAATCTTAGTAATTATTTTATAAAAATAAGACCTAAGGCCCCTGTTGTGTGTGTGTGTGCTTTAACACTCATTTTCAAGGTTATTGAGGATTTCTTGTATGTGGCTGTGACTATAAAGGGGCAATATGAGGGATCCCTGTAGTGATGGAAATGTTCTGTATAATAATTTTATCAATGTTTATATCCTGATTGTGATACTGTGCTGTAGTGTTGCAAGATGTTATCTTTGGAGAAAATTGAGTAAGGGGTACATGGAATCTCTGTATTACAGGCAGTCCCTGAGTTACAAACGTCAGATTTATGTACAACCCACAGTTATGAATCAACCCCAGTAAAGCCTATTAAAAATTTGAGGTACATACAATGGTTCATAATAACAAACAGGTGCCACTTTGCAATGCAGATCAAAACGTTAATACTGTATTATTATGTTAAAGATGTTTTAGTGTATCTGGAAGTGTTTCTTTAATGTTTTTTATGCATAGAAAGGTACACTATATACTAAGACAAACATTTGACTAATAGACGTTAGATACATACCGTACCTAACTGGCCCTACTTAACATGCAAATTTGACCTAGAGACAAATTTAGGAATGGAACTCATTTGTAATCTGGGGACTGCCTATATTTCTTAAAATTTTAGTTAATGTATGATCATATCAAAATAAAAAGTTTAATTAAAAAAAAAAAAAGAGGAGGCCATCCCCATTTCAAAGTTATATGACCTTTCACTATAGAGGCAATCCAATCAAATTTTCAGAGGCTTGATAAAAGTTGTTAGAAGTAGACTGGTAAATCTGCTTGTCCCTCAGGGAGTGCTTTGGAAATACTGAGTCTCTTCCACCATATTCTACCAGCAAGTTCTCGCCACTTCTTACTGACCAAGCCAGATAAACAATCAAAGGTAAGGGATTAAGGGCTCATGGCTGCTTCTCTGACTAAGTAGTGTGTCAGATGATTTGTGAGTGGGCTTGACTTCCTGTAGGAATATGTTCTTATTTTCTCTGGCTCCTTCCAACTTCTGCATCCCCTCAGGCTTACTATCTGTTGTTGTAAGAATTCTGCTTCTTATTGATAATATTATAAGGCCCTCACAGAAATGATCTTCTTTTCTTTTCACTTGCCTTTTACAGTATTGTCTTTGTAGAAAGAGAAATATGCCACGTTGGGCAGAAAATATGAATCATGTACAGTCCTACAACTTACGTGTAAGATAGGAATTATTGGCCATTTCAGTGAGTAAACTGTGGTTTAGAAATAAAGTTATTTTCCCAGGACCACACTGCTAGTAACTGCGAGAGCTTGGGTACAATTCCATGCCTGGATGTCACCTCAGAAATTCTGATTTAAATGGTTTTAAGTACCGGTTTAGATATTGACATTTTGATGAGAACTGTAAGTGTTTTGAATATGCAGTCAGGATTGAGAACCACTAAGTTAAAGAATCTACCCTAAACAACATGAGTTATTATGGAGAAAAGAGGCCATCTTTATCCAGGATGTAAGGTGGCCCTCAGTAAAAGCAGGATGTCTTTGAACAAGATTTTTACTTTCTGTGTATGTTTTCTTGAAGCCCTGGTGGAGTAGTGGTTAAGTTTGGGTGCTAACCAAAAGGCCAGCAGTTCGATTCCACCAGCCACTCCTTGGGAACCTTATGGGGCAGTTCTGCTCTGTTCTACAGGATCACTATGAGTTGGAATCGACTCGATGACATTTTTTTTTTTTTTTTGGTTTAGTATGCCTTCTTGCTTTCCTCTCTCCTGTTGATGTCACCCTCTGATATCTGTCTCCTTAAATTTGGATGGTGCCTTATCCAAAGCATTTTATCTACATTACCAATGGTATATGACTTTTTTACTACCTACATTTTGCATTGGCAGCCTTAAAACCAGGGCTTTGAACAGGTTTGTCATGGTTCAAACCCCTGCTGAGAATTTGCATTTCTAACATGGTTTCAGGAAGTTATACAAAAGAATTACCTGGGGAGCTTGTTAAAATGTAGATTCTGATTCAGCATATCTGGGGTGGAAATGAAAATATTCAGCAGGGAATGAATCAGTTCAAAGCCCTGCTGAAAACACATCTCTATGCTGAATTTAGACTTTTGCACATGACTAATGAGAGCATGGAAATGCTGGCGGCCTAGATGTTAAGTGCTATGGCTGGTAACCAAAGGGTCGGCAGTTCAAATCTGCCAGGCACTCCTTGGAAACTCTATGGGGTAGCTCTACTCTGTCCTGTGGGGTCAATATGAGTTGGAATCAACTCGATGGCACTGGGTTTATTTTTTTTGGAATGAGAGCATTAGAAATGCTGGTGGTGAAGAGGTTTAGACTATGGCTGCTTACCAAAAGGTCAGTGGTTCAAATCTACCAGGCACTCCTTGGAAGCTCTATGGGGCAGTTCTACTGTGTCCTTTAGGGTCGCTATGAGTCAGAATCGACTTAATGGCAGTGGGTTTGGTTTTTTGGTGGAGAATGAGAGCATTTCAGTTATCCCTTAGTGCATTGCTGTCACCGTTGGTCCTGTTTGGCAGTGGCATCATCTTTGTTCTGCAGTGTTTGTGAATTTATTTGGATATTGACCATATTTTGTCAATATTTAAAAAAATAAGTTAAAAAGCTTGAAAAACTAAAAGGGGTAAATCAACATAAGTCTCATAATCTTAACACTTTTAAGACTAAGTGCCAAGTAATTTATATTCATTTTTGTTGTTATAAATGATTGAATGAATGAATGAAATGAGTAATGTAAGCAAGCAATCTACAACCTCAACCATATGTTCATTTTACTTGAGCTCGTTATTTCTGTTCAGTTTTAAAGTGAAAAAGAAAAAAAGACTATTAAAGTATATAAGCAAAATGCTAAAAATATTTTTTCTAAGTTGGCAGCAAAACGATATGGTATAATTAGGAATGTTGTAATTATCTGGGAGCCAGCTTTTCTTATAATATACTTGCGTTGCTTAGTCAACTTCAATGCAACTGACTTTCATACGCCATCAAAAAGTACAAATTGTGTGGAGCTAGACATCTGACTTTGTCCTTTAATTTTCACAACACTGTATCAGGTAAGTATCATCAGTCCCCTTTTATAGAGGAAGAAATTGAGGCTTAGAGAGGTGAAGCAGCAGCTAGTGAGTAGTGGTCAGTCTCAGGCATTCTACTCAACTACTTGTCATGCTCCAACCCAGTAGGCTTTTCCGCCTTTCCCTCAGCAGACTATCCTGAATCTCTGTGAATATGATCCAATAAACCCTAAGGTAAAACCCACCTCCTTCCCAGTTATTTTTATTATTTTTTTTTAAGGCTCTTAAAGACCTAACAAAATGATTATCTACTGTTAGAACTTCAAGAACTGTGAATTAAACTATAGAAGTGTGTGGCTACTCCTAAACCCTGCCTTTCTCTACATTAATCCTAGCTATCAGATAAAAAAGAATCTTGTTTGGGGGAACAAGGTTCCAGCCACTTCTGAATAGTGGGTAACCTTTTTCAACTGCTCACCATCATCTTACGGGGCTTCCAGAACTGCGTAATACCCCCAGAATTAAATAAATTACAACTGTGGTTATGAAAAAGTTAAGCGGTTATTTATCCACATCATTAGTCATCGAAATTCTTATAGGGAGTAACAGCCCGTCTCTACAGGTCAGCCACTTCATGTTTCCTTAACACTTCCACTGTTTTTTAAACACCCGCTTCTTGATTTATGACCGTACTATGGCCTCAGCCTGGACCTAATAATGCAGCACATACCACCCCCGATCAGAGTGACACATACATTCCCTCACACCAATTTAAGTCATCCCATATGTGGGCTCTTGCTTTTTATTCTGCTATCTGGAAGTTCATGAAAACAGGTGACCTGTGTTGCAAGCCAAGGACCTTCACTTCACTGTGAAGATTTTCAGCAAACCATTCTTACTTCTCTGTTAACTTCAGCCACTCAGTGTCCTTGAAACTTTTTTGGCTGCTCCCTATTTTCCTCTAGTTGGGCCATTTACTTCTCCTGGGAATGCTTCCTTTTGTCTTTACCCTTCATGGGCAAGGAATTGTTTTTTCACTTTCTTCATAAAATCACTACCCATGTGATGAGTCCAGTTCACATGCTATCTCTACAGAAGTCTTTCTGTCCTGCACTGCCATCTGAGCCCTTAACACACTACTCTAAGTCATGGCAGTGTACCTGTCTGTCTATAGGTCAAACCCATGTACATCTCTATACCTAGCACATATTAGGCATCCAGAAAAATTCAACTAACTCTTTTTGAGTATCTGTTATATTCTAGGTACTCTTCTGGGTGCTGGCAATATATTGATAAATAAGACCAAGTTTTTTCCATCAAGGTACTCACCTAGCAGGGGTCAGAGACATGTACAAAAAAACTATAATACAAAATGATAGAATCTATTGATAAAGAACTCAAAGGACAACTTACGGTGATTGGAAAAGCTTTGGCTAAGCATATGATTTTGAGTTGGCTTGTGAAGCATGAGTTTACCAGGGGAGAAGGGAGGGAAGAGTAATGTAGGCAACTGGACAAGCACAAGCTAAGGCACAGAGATTTGGGTTTGGAGTGGCAAGAGAGAGGAGACGAAAGAGGAGACTGGAGAGATGGAAAAGTAGGATCATGAAAGGTTTGAATGGCATGCTAAGAAATGTAAAGGTGGCCAAGTTCTTTCTAGACAGTAGGGAGTCATTAAAGTTCTTTAGCAGATGAGTGGTATGATTAGCTCTATATTTTAGATATATTACTATCACAAAGAAGAGGGTATATTAAATCGGGGGACAGTGATGGCAGACAAGCCAATTACGAGGTTGGTACTCTAGTCCAAGCAAGAGCTGATCAAGATTTATGCTAGTTTCACCAGAATTGGGAAGACTGATATTTACATTATAAAGAGAATTGACAGGTCTGAGATTTATTGAACGTGGAAGACAGTGAAAGAATGGAGGCTAGGAAGACTTTAAGTGGGATTGAAATAATCTGGTTCTTAAATATTAGAATGTAGGCATCCCTCACCACCCTGCCGCACCTCAAAACAGAGCTGAAGGAACCCCAATAATCTCAGAAAGAATCCTTCTCCTGAAGACTTAAGCCAGCTCACCAGGACCTAGCCTGGCCCAAGCAGAGGAGGAGGAACTAGGAAAGTGGCCATTGGAGATAATTGAAAGGTCTGTCTTGCCCTGAGGCAGTATACTTTTTTCCCTTCACTTACTCTTTGTTCATCAAATATTTACTAAGCATCCTCCACGTAACTTCAAGGAGTTCAAAATCTGATGGAGGAAATAGACAGGTAAACAGATAACTGCAATTTATAATGATAAGAGTTATGACAGAGTCTAAATCTGGTACGATAAGCCCCAGAGAATCTTGATCAGTTCAGCCTGGGAGAACCAGGGAAAGAAGAAGAAACCATTGAATAAGGTTTTGAAGGATGAGGAGTTTACCAAGCAGAAAAAGAATGACGATGGCATCCCAAACAGAGGAATTCCTTCTCTCTGGCTTCTCAGTTCCTCTCACTGAACTCGTTTCCCTTAGCTGACTCCTAATTAGTCCGTACTATCAGGAAGAGCACAAAGCCTGCTCTTTCTTGAAGCTACTGCGTCTGCTCTGCCTGCATCTGCTTGGCTTCATCCTCAGGTAAGCTGCCTTCATATATTTGCAAGATGGCTGCTGAGGCTATCTGCCCTTCTAGCATGGGCTTGTCTGAATGGCCCCTCATCCAAAGCACGTTGATCTAATCTCATAGATTAGCGCTGCTTGGAACACATGCCACCATAGCCAGGGAAGTGATGTTCCCTGGTTGGCCAGGCATCCTGGGTGACAATCCTAACCCTGTTGGCACTGCCAACTGAACCACGTAGAATGCCTTTCCCACAGGAAGAAGGAGCTGCTGTGTTGTTAGATTGGTCAAGATACCAGGTAGAAAACTGAGGCTCAGAGAAACTGGGTGACTTGCTGGCTTTTATGGATTGAATTGTGTCCTCCAAAAATTTGTGTCAAAATGGCTAGTTCATGATTCCTAGTATTGTGTGATTGTCCACCATTTTGTTATCTGATGCGATTTTCCTATGTGTTGTAAATCATACCTCTATGCTGTTAACGGGAAACCCTGGTCGCGTAGTGGTTAAATGCTACTGCTGCTAACCAAAAGGTCAGCAGTTCGAATTCACAAGGAGCTCCTTGGAAACTCTATGGGGCAGTTCTACTCTGTCCTATAGGGTCACTATAAGTCAGAATTGACTCAATGACAATGGGTTTGGTTTTGGAGTTTTATGATATTAATGAGTTGGGATTAGCAGCAATTATGTTAATGAGGTAGGACTCAATCTATAAGACTGATTGTGTCTTATGTCAATCTCTATTGAGGTATAAAAGAGAGAAGCAAGCAGAGAGACGGGAGAACCTCATACCACTAAGAATCAAGAGCTAGGTGAATAGTGCATTCTTTGGACCTGGGGCCCCTGTGCTGAGAGGCTCCTCAACTGAGGAAGATTGATGACAAGGACATTCCCCCAGAGCCAACAGAGAAAGAAAGCCTTCCCCTGGAGGTGGCACCCTGAATTCGGACTGCTAACCTCCTAGACTGTGGGAGAATAAATTTCTCTTTGTTAAAGCAATCCCCTTGAGGTATTTCTGTCATAGCAGCCATAGATGACTAAAATGCAGGCATTATTAATTAATTAATTCAACAATAATTTATTGAGTGCTTACTATATGTTATGTACTGTGCTAGGTCCTTGGTATCTATCAATGAGCAAAACAAAGATCCCCATCCTTATGAAATTTGAATTCTATCAGGTGAGGTCATCATAAAGAATAGAATTAAAAATAAGTTTTATGCCAAGAAGGCGATAGGAAAAAACACTGGGGAGGTTAAGGAGTACCTGGAGTGCCAGGAGTGGGGGCAGGTACAATGGTGATTTTACATAAGGTTCACATGGTCGGTCTCATTAAGACGGTACCATTAAGACAAAGACTTAAAGGAGATGGAGTTGGTTAGGCTGAGGTAACATCCAGTGCAAGGATCATGAGTTAAGGGCTGTGTCTGGCATTGTTTGAGTAACAGCACCAAGGAGGACAGGGTAGCTAGAGAAAAGTGAACTGGGGTTAGAGTTGGAAGAGAGGTAATCAGAGGTTAACAGGGGTCAGATTAGGTAGGGCCATAGGAGCCCTTTATGGTTTTAGGTTTCTGCTGAGGGAAATAGGCACCAAAGCAGGGTTTTGAGCAGTCAGCGATATGATCCAACCGGGAAGGAGCATTCTGACTATGGAGTTGAAAATAGACTTCTGGGGAAACCACACAGATTAATTCTGGCCCTACTCCCTCTGACCCCAGAGCCAGTGCTGTTAGCCCCTGCTGTATGTGCATAGAAGTCCTGGAGCCCATGAGCTGGGACTGGCTACTGAGTCTGCAGTCAGACACTTAGGGCTCGTAAGGCCTCTGTCTCTGTGGATGCTGTTCTCCCCATCCCCTGATTAAGGTATAAAACCAAAAAAAAAAAAAAACCATACTGTTGCCGTTGAGTCAATTCCGACTCAGAGACCCTATAGGACAGGGTAGAACTGCCCCATAGACTTTCCAAGGAGTGGCTGGTGGATTTGAACTGCTGATCTTTTGGTTAACAGCTGAGTTCTTAACTACCGTGCCACCAGGGCTCCTTCTAAGGTATAAAACCCACTGCCATCGAGTCGATTCTGACTCATAGCGACCCTGTAGGACAGAGTAGAACTGCCCCACAGAGCTTCCAAAGAGCACCTGGTGAATTTGAGCTGCCAACCTTTTGGTTAGCAGCCGTAGCACTTAACCACCACGCCACCAGGGTTTAGGACAATTCGTATCCACTATATGTCTGAAAAAACGTTTGGGAAGGTCTCCCCATTCAGACCAACCCATAGCAACCTAGCCTAATCTATGTGATAATGAACAAATTTTGTAGGGTCCTCTAAGAACCCCATTTGCTTCTTCATATAGTTTTTTTTTTTTTTAGTTTCCTTTATGCTCAAATTACATTTTTAAAATTTATTTCATTAAAAAGGTTATCTTTGTCAAAATTCTCTAAATAAATCACTCGTTCAAAGATTTCCCAGCCCTCTCTTTCAAATCTGAGTTCTTTTGTGGCAAAATGAAGCCTGCTTCTGCACCATGGTTCTATCTCTGTGTTGCATAATTATTATTGTGAACATTTACACTCCTTTCCCTTGGGTCTGGGCTTTTTCCTTAGCAGGCTAGAGGCTCCCTGAGAGCTGGGCCAGCCTTCTTCAGAGGCCTGGGTCTGAGGTGAGGAGGGCTGGGTGGCAGGTGAGGGGTGAGAACGAGGGCATCCCTGCTCTCTGAAGACTGGCCATGAGCGTCACCTCACTGTAGAGGTGCTGAGGTGAAGCGTTTGCCTCCTCTTTGCTGCCTCAGTGCCAACACTCTGTAAGGGAAGCTTAGTAGCTTTGGATTTGGGAGTCACATGGTGTAGGGTTAAAGAAAAGTCTGTAGAATCAGATACCCAGGTTTTAATCCAAGCCCTGCTTTCACTAGCTGATGCGCCCTGGCCAAACCAAAACCA
Source organism: Loxodonta africana (assembly GCF_030014295.1). Classification (NCBI taxonomy): domain Eukaryota; kingdom Metazoa; phylum Chordata; class Mammalia; order Proboscidea; family Elephantidae; genus Loxodonta; species Loxodonta africana. The sequence continues at coordinate 30,555,226 of NC_087353.1, read as the reverse complement.
AACTCATTGCTGTCAACTCTATTCCGACTCATGGTTATGTAATCTCTCTAAATTCATCTTGTCAGCATGCAAAATGAGTATAAATTGGATAACATGTGTAAAAACACTTAATACAGTGTCTGGCACAGGGTAAGAACTCTGAAGGTTCATTATATCAATAATATTTTAAATTAAAAAGAGCTGAATTCAAGCCCAGTCCTATCCCTTCTCAACTTTATGTATCTGGTCAAGTTTTCCCCTTGCTGAGTCATCCATGAAATGGGGTTTAAAATCCTGACAATCTTCCAAAATTATTTTGGAGACTGTATAACATAATAGACGTGCAAGTATCTTGCACACTGTAAACTGCTATGCAAATAGATGGGAATTCTTATTGCTACAAAGCAAATGACCTCACAGAGGCTTTGGACTTTCAGAAGCTTCTGATCTGGATAAGTTGATGAGGGAAAACTATGCTTCACAGACTTGGCACAGTTAGAACAGTATCCAAGAACCAAGCCATCCATAGCCTGGAGCCCACAAGATAGAGGAGATTTCATATGGTGGGTGCAGGGGTGGCCTCTCATCTCAGCTTTACTAATTAAATGGGTTCCATGTATTAGCTGAGACCTGAAAATTTTCACAAAGCACTGTCGTATTATTAGTCAGAGTTCTCCATACAAATAAAACCAATAAATGATATATATGTATGTGTATATACATACATATGTATATATATGGGTTTGGTTTTTTTTTTTAATATATACATGTATGTGTGTATATATATATATACATGCACACATATACATTTATAGAGAAAGAGAGAGAGAGCCCTGGTGATGCAGTGGTTAAGAGCTCAGCTGCTAACCAAAAGGGTGGCAGTTTGAACCCACCAGTTGCTTCTTTGGATACACTGTGGGGCAGTTCTACTGTATCCTGTAAGGTCGCTATGAGTCGAAATCAACTCGACAGCATCAGGTTTGGTTTTTTGTTTTTGTATATGTAGATACAGATATTGATAGACAGAGAGGGAAAGAGAAAGAGGGAGATCGATTCACATCAAGCAAGGGATTGGCTCCTGCGATTGTGGAGGCTGGCAAGCCCAGAATCCATGGGTCAGGCAACAGGCCAGAAACTCTGGCAGCCTTATGTCTGAAATCTGTAGGCCGTGAGTCAGGCTGGAAACTCTAGCAAGATACCTATTGTTACAGTCTTGTGGGGGAATCCTTCTCCACCATGAAACCTCAGTTTTTGCTCCTGAGTCTTCGACTGATTGAATGATGCCCACCTATTTTATGATGGATAATCTGCTTTCCTGAAGGCCAGCTGATTGCAAATGTTAATCACATGTACAGACCTTCATAGCAACAACTACACTAGTGTTTGACCAAATAACTGGTCACCACAGCTTAGCCAAGTTGACACATAAAATTAAAAATACTCCCCATTTACTGCCACTACACTGCCCACACTTTAAGACATACTTGCTCACTGCTATTTGGTCCGATAATGAGTATGAGGGGAGGAGACTACAAACGAGTAGAAAGTGATGGAGAGAAAGTGAAAGTGCCAAGGAGACCTCCATGGGAACCAAGGCCATGCAAGTAGGTATGGAGTTTCCTCCAGGTGGCTAGTGTTGCACGAGGTCAGAAGGAAATCCAAAGGCATGATGATAATAACGACAACAACTAAGGTTTGGTAGATGAATACTATGTTAGGCATTCTGCTAAAGGCCTAAAGTCATTGTCTCATTTAATCTTCACAATAATCCTACGAGGCAGGTATTGCTATCCTCATTTTACAGGTGAGGAAATGGACTTCAGGAGGTTATGTGTCTTGTTCAAGGTCACACAGCCAGTAAAGGTAGAGCGCACGCACCAGACCTGTCTTCTCCAGAGATCTGCAGTACTCCATGCCCACCCTCAAGGGGGTTAGAGGGTCATGAGAAGCGAGAATATAATTATAGACTGTGCCATATGCAGCGGTCTCTGAAAATGGTAGGGGAAGGTTTTCAGTGGGAGGAGAACTCTTAGTGGATGGCTCTGAAAAGCCTTCTTGGAGGAGGTCAGAACTGAGCTTGGCTGAAGTGTTGGGAAAAGAGAACAGAACAGCAGGAAGTAACTAAACCTGAGGCAATCTGTACACAGTCCTTGCTTAGAACTAAGTGATAGCAGTACACTGGTGTTACCTTTTTTTGATTTATTTTTTGTTGTTGTCACTGAGAATATACACAGCAGAACATATATGCCAATTCAACAATTTCTATACGTACAATTCATTGTCATTCTTGAAGTTTTGCAACCATTCTTGACCTCTTTTTCTGCTTGTTCCTCTCCATTAACCTAAACTCACTGCCCCCTAAGTTTTCTATCTAATCTTTTGAGCTGCTGCTGTCAATCTGATCACATATAAATAGTTCATAAAAGAGCACAATGCTCAAAGTAGACATTCTTCTCTAGTTGAGCTAAACTATTGTTTGGTTTTAAAGCTTCAGGGGACACTTTTGGTTTAAGATTTAAGGTTTAAAGATTATTTCAGGGCAATAGTTTTGGGGGCTTATTCAGCCTTTATGGCTCCAGAAATCCTGGATTCTATGAGAATTTAAAATTCTGTTCTGTATTTTCTCCCTTTGGATCAGGATTTTTCTATTGAATCTTTGATGGAAATGTTCAGTAATGGTAGTCGGGCACCATCCAGTTCTGGTCTCATAGCAAAGAGGCTGTTGTTCATGGAAGCAATTAACCACACATTCCATTTCTTCCTCCTATTCCTAGTCTCCTTTTTTTTTTTTTCCTGCTGCTCCAGGCTAATGGAAACAAAGTGTTATACCTTGGATGACTGCTTGGAAGCTTTTAAGACCCCAGGCACTATACAACGGACTAGGAGATACAAAAGAATCACTGAACACAATATTATACCAATTAACTATATATTCCATGAAACCATGACCATAAACCTCCAAACCAAGAAGCCAAATTCCATGAGGTGTTTGGTTGTACATAAGCAGCCTCAGCAGCTGCTCTTTGTTGTTGCAAAGATACCTATCACACAACTTTTGCCAATCCAACTTTTTACTAGTGTAAAATTTATTCACAGCACTTACATTAATTGACTGTGTACACTGATGCTTTTAATGTAGCCTGTCTGAGGAAGTCATCCTTGAGGTTTGCAACTGCAAGGACTGCTCCCATGGGTCAGCTTGAGGGGAGATTTGTGGGAGGCCTTGTTGTAAGCCTCAACTGTAGTTAATCCACAATTTGTTCGAATATTTGGCAATGAGTAGGATAGCACCTGCAACATTTATGGAGCCTTTATTATATGCCATCACTATTCTTAGCACTTGACATATGTTAAATAATTTCATCTTTATAGCCACCCCATGACACAGTCCTATTATTGCATTAGTTATCTATTGCTGTGTAAAAAAATTACCCTAAGTCTTAGTAGTTTAAAATAATATATATTTATTACCTCACAGTTTCTTTGGGGTAAGAATCCAGGTAGAGCTTAACTGTTCCTTCAGTTCAGGGTCTCTGACGAAGTTTCAGTCAAGGTGTTGGCCAGGGCCACTGTCATCCCATTTCAATTATTTCAATTGGGGCAGGATTCCCTTCCAGATTCACTCAGTGGTTATTGGCAGGACTCATTTCTTTGCTGGATATTGGACACAAGTCACCCTCAGTTCCTTGTCATATGGGGCTTCTCAACATGGAAGCTGGCTCCTCAAAGTGAGAGCCAGAGAGAGGATTAGCAAGATGGATGTCATAGTCTTTTAGAACCTAATCCCAGAAGTGACATCCCATCACTTTTGTTGCATTCTGTTTACTAGAAGTGAGTCACTAGGTCTAGCCTACTTTCTATGGAAGGAATTACACAGAGGTGTGAATGCCAGGAGGCAGGGTTCATTGAGGGACATATTAGAGGCCTGCCAACTACAAATATGATCATCATTTTACACAAGAAGAAACTGAAGCATGAAGAATTTAGGGAACTTGCTGTTGGGTCACACAGTTAATATGATAGATATGAACCTGGGTAGGCTGAATCTAGGATTTAGCTAGGATGATCTCCAGATGGCATGAACTGCGCTCTATGAAGGACAAGCTTCCTGCTTCTTTAACTGTTACCACTGCCAGGGTACTTGAGCTAAACCTACTCTATTTTGTCAGATAATAATCTATACATCCTGCCTGCCGAAACTCAGATGCAGGTCAGCAGTAATTGTGGCTCTGCTGGAGGAGAGGGTAATGAACTCATTAGAGAAAGCCCTGGCCTTTCCTCCTAGCCTTAGCATGTTGGAGGATGGGTGAATAGCAAAGAAAATATTAATTATCAAGCTAGTGCCACCTCAGCATCTTATTTTCATCCCTGTGGGGAAGCATTCTCCTCGTAGCTTCATGGAGCTGTTTCTTCTCTTCATTCAGGACTTAACTTGAAGCTTTTCATGACTTCTGCACTCTACAATAGCGCCTTCCACATCCATCACTCCCTGTCCCATTTTCTTATTTTATTTCTTATAGCACTTCCTAGGATCTCAGATTACTGTGCCAATTTTGTATTTACTTGTTGATGATCTGCCTCCCACACTAGAACATATGTTGCATGTAAAGGGGGCCCCGTCTATCTTATTCACCCCATGGCCTTACATGTGGAAGGGCTTCGATAAATGCTTGTGGATTGATTTGCCACATATATTGCTGACTAAGGATTGATCGCTCTCCAGATTGTATAAAAAATAATAAGGAAAAGACAAAAATTCAGTAAAACAAAAAAATCAGGAATGCCAATAGGCATTTCCAGAAATAGGACCCTGAAATGCAAAGAGCTTGAGCATCCCACTAATAATCAGAAATAGAAAGTAGAAATTCGCTCTCATTCAATGGGAAAAATGAAATAGTTTCAAAATCAAATGCTATCAAAGCTAGCGATAAACACAGCCTCTCACACACTGGTGGTGAACATGTAAAGTGGTTCATCTACTTTGGGAAGGAATTTGGCAACATATAGTGAAATTAAAAGTGATTATCTTCTATGGCCCTGCAATTCCACTTCCAGATGTACATCCTAGAGGAATTCTCAAGCACGCACCCAAGAAAACATGTGCAAGAATATTCATTGCAGAATTGTTTTTAATATTGAAAACCATCCAAATGCTAATCTATAAATAAATGCAGTGAATTACATATCTAAACGCTATTCATCTGTTAAAAATAATGACCCAGATCTATATATATATACAAATCTCCAAACCACATGTTGACTTCCACTTCTGAATCTGATGCAGTAGCTGTAGCAACTCATGTTCTAGATGAGAACAACCAGAAAAAGCAGATAAAATAAAATAAAGGGAAAAATCAGCTTGGAGGCAGCAGAGAGCTGCTGAGGCAGCCAAGACTTGTGGGGCTGCTTTTTGAACACTGCTTTATCTGGTGTATTTGCCAATTTTTGGTGCAAGGAGGGAGGCTAAGAAACCTGGCAGAGGGCAGTTGCTAAGAGGCAATCTTAAGGGGGCTGAGCAGACAAACATAGGAGTGCAGAACTATCAAAGCAGCCAGGACTTGAGGGGCCAAAATTACAGAGAGAAGCTCAGGGAAATGAAACAAGTGTTCTATGGGCACTTGAGTATAAAAATATTGGTGTCACTGTATTGTCCTGAGAATTGAATAAAATAGCATGCGTTAGTTAACATACCTATCATGATGCCTTCTTGGCAGTGATTTTCCCCAAATTAGGCCAAGTTGTTGTTCATTGTATGCTGTCAAGTTGATTCTGACTCATAGCAACCCCATATGACAGATTAGAATTGCCTCATAGGGTTTCCTAGTCTGTAATCTAACTCATAGTGACTCTATAGGACAGAATAGAACTGCCCCATCAGGTTTCCGAGAAGCTGGTAGTGGATGCAAACTGCTGACCTTCAGGTTAGCAGCCTGAGCTCTTAACCACTGCGCCCCCAGGGCTCCCATCTTTATGGGTGTAGATTGCCGGGTCTTTTCTCCTGTGGAGCCACTAGACGGGTTCAAACCTCAGACCTGTTGGTTAGCAGCATTGTGCCATTGCACCACCAGGCCTCCTTATAAGAAAATTAGTTTTGAATTACTCAAATTTGTAATTATGCAATATCTTCAGTAAAAAAATATCATGTGTAGAAAGGGGCTGCCCTGTACATTCTTCCACAGAGGTGTTTGTAACGCAGGACCACAGCTCTGTGACAATGGCCTGACGTCTCACCTGGGCTCACCGAAAGCAGCCACATTGGTGCTCTCCTAGCGTGGAGCATAGGCCATGATGCACTCATGCCAGGCAGGTTTCCCAAACCCCCCTCTCCCTGGCCAGTCCCTGGAGGTCTATGGGGCAACCATCACCCCCATACCTCCAAGAATCCTCACCCTGGGCCTGAGGCACAGTCTTAAGATTGCAGAGCTCCTGATGAGGCAAATAAAACTGACTGGCTAAACCTTGAAGAGTTCAAATCTAGGAACTGGATAAGGTAGTGAAAGCTCAGTGCAAATGACGGCCGCATTCCAAGTCTTGATAATTTCAGTATGTTTCTCAAACTTCTCAGAGATGTCCAGCCTCCAGCCAGGCTTTCGTGATGACCTGAGGAAAGATAGCATTACCCTTGGATGTGTGTTTTGCCCAAGTACCAGCCCACAAAGTACGTAGCAGGAAGGCATGTCATAAATGCATCTGAGAGCATGGGAGCTCAGCTTTCCCCTCATACCCTGTTTAACAAGTCCCCTCTCTGGGCCTCAGTTTCCTCATATGGACAATGAAAATGGCAGTAGATTATTTCTGAAACGCCATCTTTCTTTAAGGTTGTGTGAAAATGAAAAGGAACTGCCTATCCCACTCCCTAAAAAACAGAACATAAATTTTACAGCCCACCAAACCCACAAAAAGCCTTCCTTTTCCCAGTGCTGCTCTCAGCTACCTTGGGTGTGAGAATGCCCAGAGACCTTCCCTGCACTTTTTGTTTTATGATTTGAATATGACAGAGTCCAGAGAAAAGGAAGAGAATGTCTTCCTCTTTTCAGGACCATCTTTCTGTCTCCACCTTTCCAGCTGTAAAATGAGAGTAACAAACATTACCATAAGGAAGTATTTATCTCCAAGGGATATGGGGAAAGTTCATGAGATAATGGGTCCTGGAGCTGCCAAGAAGAAGGAAGGGGAACAGAAACCCCCCATCCCAAACTGTTGTAACTCTTTTAGGATCAAAGGGAATTGTTCCATGGGCCCTGGGTCAGAACAAGATGGAACCCTCTGGAGAGTGGAGTAGCAGCTTAGTCTTTCTTTTTTCTCTTTCCTCCAGATCTTTGGTTCCCTTTTCCCAGTCTGCTGGAAGATGCTAGAGTCACAGATCTGGGCCTCATGCCCCTCTTAGTACTTCTGTACCCAGCAACACTTTGAGATCATTGACAATATTCTAGAAGGCATAAGACATGGACATCTTTCCCCAGCAAAATTGCTTCTCAGTTTGCAATAAAAGAGCCAACTTTCTTAAAATTAAAATTCCACCCCATTGCTCTCTGATCATGTCAGGGTACCCAACCCAGTGTTTGGAGAGGCCAGTTGTATTCTTAGGTATGGATGCTCCGGACCTTTCACTACAGACAACCTGAAGCCTCTGGGCCACACAGTTGTCCTCAAGGCCTCAACTTCGCTCTGTTCTATCAGCTCAGACGTCACTCATTGCATTAACCCACAGCTAGTCCCCTCCAGTCTCTCAGTGCTTAGTCCTCCTCTTGTGTCTGCCAGCCCCAAACACTTTCACTAGCAACGGTCAGCACTTCCCAATCCAGAGGCTCCACCCATATCACCCTGTGTTTTCCTCTGGGCCAGTGCTGTGCTGAGGCTTCCAAACACAAACTTTTGCTTTTTAATCATAATGGCCCCTTGATGGAGGTAAGCAGTCCTATTATTTCTCCTTTCTTAAAAGTTAGAAATTTGAAGTACAGACAGTAGGTTGCTCAAAGTTAGAGCGTTATGACAACAAGGCCAGAACTCAAACCCAGGTCTTCTGAATCTAAACCCAGGGCTCAGTGGCTGCCTTAGTGTTTTCATTTCTCAGTGATATCAGAATCATCTGTGGAAGATTACAAAAGGAAAAAAAAAATTGCTCCAACCAATCCCCAGAAACTCTGATTCAGTGTATCTAGGGACTGGGGATATTTATATTAAATGGTGACACTGGGGTTTATCCTAAGTTGAAAACCACTACACTATCAAAAAAAAAAAAAAATATAACCCAATGCTGTTGAGTCAATCCTGACTCATAGCGACCCTATAGGACAGAGTAGAACCGCCCCATAGAGTTTCCAAGGAGCGCCTGGTGGATTCAAACTGCCAACCTTTTGGTTAGCAGCCATAGCACTTAACCACTACACCACCAGGGTTTCCACTTACTACCAAGTGCAGGAAAACCCTGGTGGCATAGCGCTTAAGAGCTACGTGACCCAAAAGAGACCATGTTTTCTTTATTGTTGATTTTGGTTTTGTCAATGTTATTGCGCCTCAGTTATCTTCATTATAAAAAGGAGATAATAATGTTATACAACTATCTGAAGATTATGTCTCAAAAAAGCACCTAGTATGAGACCAAATGGGTGGCTCCTGTCTGGCGGCAGGATGAGAAGCCAGGGAGGGACAGGAGCTGGTTGGATGGACATGGGAAACCCAGGGTGGAAAGGGGTAGTGTGCTGTCACATTATAGGAATTGCAACTATTGTCTCATAACAATATGTGTATAAATTTTTGTATGAGAAATTAACTTGAGCTGTAAACTTTCACCTAAAGAACAACAAAAGCACCTAGTGCCATTTCTGTCACCTAACTGGAGCCTTGGTGGTGCAGTGGTTAAGAGCTGGGCTGCCAACCAAAAGATTAGCAGTTTGAATCCACCAGCTGCTCCTTGGAAACCATATGGGACAGTTCTACTCTGTCTTATAGGGTTACTATGAGTCGGAATTGACTTAATGGCACCTAACAAGAACAGCAATTGGGTCTCAGTGTTTTGTAGACCTCCTCAGTCTCAGAACTAAACCCATGCCTTCTGTCTAATTTTGGTCTCGTTATGCCACACTGATGCCAAGAATTGGATTTTCAGAAGAAATCATAACTTGAAATGAAACTTCTTAACACACTCTAAATTCAGGAGTATCCCAGCTCTTCCAACACTTGTAAATATATGCTGAAGAAAAGGATGAACAAATAATGGAGAGAGTAGTTACTTCTGGAAAGGAAAATCAGAGGAGACTACTTTAAAGATGTGGTATTTTAGCGCTGAGGTATGAGGTAAAAATTAATAACTTCTCTCTTCCGCCCAGAATTCAGAGCCAACGAAGTAAGAGAAATAGCAGCAGACTGAAGGAGCTAGAAGCATCAATGTCACTGTTGGAAACTCTGAATGGGAGAACATGGACCATGCTCCTACTGCAGTCTGAACCTTGGGATGACCCCTTTCAGGGAAGAACTGGGTCTGCAGAGCAGGCATGTTATCCTGCCAACCACAAGGGGGAGTCACTACTTCATGCACGTCCTGCTGCAGCAGAGGGCCACACGCAGATAGAGCCTGAGGCCCTGACCACAGGAAGCAGGGGTCTGGCCAGAAGTCGTTGTTCGGAAGACAGGGTTGACCAGTTGCCCATGAGTTGATTCTGACTCATGGCAACCCCATGTATGTCAGAGCAGAACTGTACTCCATAGGGTTTTTAAACACCAAGGATGAATTTTTTTGGAAGGAGATCACCAAGCCTTTTTTCTGAGGTGCCTCTGGATAGACTCAAACCTCCAACCTTTCTTTTGGTTAACAATCAAGCGTGTTAACCATTTATAACACCCAGGGACTCCACTATGTAACTAGGGTCACCAGATACTGCAGGGAGAACCCTGCAGAGGAAGGAAGGGTGGGGCCGAGCCCAGTATGTGTAGGTTCTGGTCCCAGTCACTCTTCTTCCCTTGGGGAAGAATGAAAGAAAGTTGGAGAGAGGGGCTGAAAACATACCTCTATCCTTTCCCCTCCTGGAGAAGTTGGTGGAACTCTCCATCTTTCCTCCTCCTCTCCATGGAAATATTAAGGGAGTATAAGTATTTGTCCCTAAAATGGCTATGATCTTAACAGGTAGATGTTCAAGAAGAAAAGAATTTAGCAGAAGAAAGTGTATGTATAAAGGCTTGGAAGTGAGAAAATGTGGGATGCGTACACAGAAGGTGGCCGGCCACTCCATGGAGCCTCAGGTCAGGGGTGCATGCAAGGAAGTGGGGGAGGTTAAGGCTAGAAAGACATTGCCAGATTTGGACAGTCCTGAATTCCAGGCTGAGGAATTTGACTTTGATTATTAGGCAGTGCAAATCCATGCCTCTTATTGGAAACATAACTCTAAGCATCTGCCTCACCCAGAGCAGGGAGCAATGCTAGGTTCTGGAAGAAAAAAAGTTGGCCTTAATGATCTCCTCCACTTTACCTGTTTATGTGCAATTCTGGGTGGATTCCACTAGGCTCCAGGATGAAATCATCTTGTACTTTTACCTAAAAGAAAAGGTAGGAAATCTGCAACCTCATGTCTTTCACGTGAACACAGACACAACCTAAACACAAATATAGGTATAGTAGAAGACTAAGAACAGAACCCACTGCTGGGGACTCGGAGGTGGCAGAGTGCTGAGAGCAGCCTATGTGGTATCTGCTCCCCCAAAAGACATTACCCCACATCTGTTCTAAGGTTGGGGCAAAGCTGCAGCTGAGCACTGAGGGTGAGAGGTGACATACAAACAAGAGTTCTAGACTCAATGACTCAAGTCAGACACCACATTAGGGAAGCATAAAGGGTGACCCCATAAATAGAGGCATTTTATTCAACTATAAAGAGAACCATGTGAACAAGTCAAGCAATTTGAGGGCTGAAATGAACCAGTATAAGGAAAATATCTCCAGTTTCAGGTCCCAAACTGGACAATATTAACTCTTTATATTTATTCAGCATATTATAACTTATAAAGCCCTTTCACATGACACTATCTCATGGGTTCTCACAAAAAGCCCTGTGAACAAAGGAGAGCTGGGGGAGTAGAATCCACGTGTTAGGAAAGTAAAGTTCAATTCCATGACCAGCTCTAAAATCAGGTCAAGTTTCCCTCTGGCTCCATCATAACTTCCTTGGTTCTGTTAATGGGGCTTTCTTCAAGGAAGATGATGCAGAGGTTAATGATTTGGAGGTGATCATTAGTTCATCAGCCTATCCTTCACACAGAGGCCTTTACAATAGTGAACAGGTCTCTGGGTGCTGCAAACGTTTGGCCCTTGGCTACTAACCCAACCCAGTGGCACCTTGGAAGAAAGGCCTGGCAATCTACTTCCATAAAAATTACAGCCAAGAAAACCCTGTGGGGCAGTTCTACTCTGTAACACATGGGGTCGCCATGAGTTGGCATCAACTCAATGGCAACTGGTCTTTTTTGTCTGTTCACAACAAAGAATGTTGCTAAGATCCTGTATTCTGTATGGTATCATCCAAACATGCTATTTCCAAAGTGACTGGCTTTGCATAATTCAAGTGGTAAAGAGAATGGCAACTAGAACTGTACTTACAAGCAAAGGTAGAATATTAAAACCAGGGTTAACTGGGAAGATCTGGGACTTCCTATGTTGCTGGGTTTATTTCTCTTCTTTCTTGGTCTTTGAAGTGGGCCTGAAATACATAAACTTGGACTCAGAGGTACACACTGGCAGCCTTGGGCCAGAAGATTTTTAAACTAGTGTTTTGAAAAACAAAAAATTTGAACATCAGAGACAAGGCATGTGCCTTCTAGTTTAACAAGGTTCCCGCCATTCCCTACTGCTCTCATACCAAATCCACTTTTACTCATTGAGTCAATTGACATATATTTATTGGGCACCTGCTCTATCCCAGGCACTGCCCTCGTATTTACATTTCCATTACTGGCCTGGCCTTGGCAGACATTTGAGTAAGTAACCACCATCCTAGAGCAAGAGTGAGGGGGGTCTGATGCTTGACTGATGCTCCTTTACTCAGTGTAACCATCATAAACTGAAAGTGGAGTCACACTGAAACTAGGACATTATAGCTAACATCCATTGTGGCTGTTCTTCTTTGCAAATCCTCCTGGTCAGTGGCAAGTGGTAGGCATTCCTTCCCCCACGGCCCAACCCGATTACTAAAGCCAGAAAACTTTCTGGGAGTTGCCCAAGGCCCCAAAGGTAGCAAGGAGGCCAGACCAGAGCAATTGGTCCTCTTGATTCCCAGCCCAGAGCTAGATCCTGGTACTTGAGGGGCTTTGGTTTCAGCCCCTGCCTCAGAGAACAAAAGAGATTTCAGTTGTCACATCTACACAGCCCTGAGCTGCTCGATTTTCTAACTTGGCTGGCTTTCCCTGTGTGCTGTTTCACATCAAATACCTCCTCCCCCCTTCCCTTTAGATGATTGGTTAAAATTAAATATCCCGAAATTACATTGAAGGGGGTGAGGGGAGGGAAGCTAATACAAAATTTTAATCAAAACACAAACGTAACAGTTCCCAGCCTTTGAAATGTGAAGCAGACACTTTGTCTGCAGGGATGCCCTGACAGGTTCTCAGGTGTGAAGTTAGCCAAGGAAGGAGCCGTCCCCTGACGGAGAGAAGAACTATGCATAAACAAGCGCATTGCAAATGTGGTATTTCCAAGCAGAGCTGGACCTCTCTCTCTTCCCACGATGTGCACAGGAAGGCCAACCCAGAGCAAGACTCTCACTGTGAACATTGGAGGGAAGGAGTCTGAGGGCTTTTTTTCCCCCATCCTCACCCTGCTTTAATCCATCCGTATGTATCCAGGGCCTGAAGTTTAAAAGAGAAGGAAAGGACGGGACAAAGGAGCTTCCAGGGGAGCTGAAATTCCTGCTAAATCGGGAGCAACCCTGAGCTCAATGTGGCGGGCATTGGGCGCCCTCTGGTGGAAGAGTCCGCACCACACAACTCGAAGGCTTTCCGCCGGGATTAACTCTATAAATAGATGATTTATTAAACAGATTTGAGGCTCATTTGAGGCGCTGGGCCATGATTGCTCCAGGGCTCAAATCAGGGAGTGCACAGGACCCTGCCTTTTCTGCAAGCACCTGGACTTACTTAGCGAGTCACTAGCGTGATCTACATTACAAGTGCATCGGACATTGTTGGCTCAGCCGCTCCCAGCCAGGAGATGCCAAATTCCTCATATATAGAAGGAGCTTTAGTAACTCAAGCAAAATAAGCACACTTTTCCCCCCACTGCCTTCCCAGAGACTCAGGCAGCAGGGTTTCTGGGAGGATACACAATACCTTGTTACAAACCATGTAATGTTTTAAAAAGTATCTATCTGACAGCCTTGGCTAAAGCCAGATCTTCTATCTCGATTACTTCAATATGTCACATCCATATCGCACCGCAGCATCCAGGCTCTCAGAGCCAAGGCCTCTCTATCTTGTCCAACCTTCCCATCTGGAAGCAATGAGCATAATATTCTGGCTCTCCCCCCATAAAAGCTATGTCACAAAAAAGTAGCAGCCTGTGAACTGCTTTATCCTCCCAAGACACACCCGAGCTCCCCATTCTCTGCATGCTCCATTCAGTTGCGTTTAAAGACGGTCCCCAGCCCTTACTCCTCCCTGGCCTCCCCATCTCCCCAAATGGCCTGTAATGCTCAGAGCAGTACCAGGAAGACAGGAGCAATTTGACAACCATTTACACTTTAATCCCACTTTTGACATTTTGAGGGATGCGGTTTAAAATATAGCAGAGGGTTAGGGACTCCCTCAGGACAAATGTGTTTGCTAGAGAAGAAGTATCCCTTTGCAAGGAGCCTACCTACTGTTTCTGGTGGCCCAGCCTCAGAACCTACCTGCCTTGGAACCTGCCTTGCTCCACCACTGCCACTCACCTTAGCTTCTCAAGCATTGCCTGAAGAGTTCTCCACGGATTCAATGGTTGGTAGTGCCTGGTGATAATGACCTTCCCCATCACCCATGCCTCATTCATTCAGTGATTCACATACTCATCAGATTTTAATGGGATCTCTGGTATGTCCCTTTTCCTGTGCTGTGTTATGCTGTAATGTGAGATGGTCCCCAGCCCCCCGGGAGCTTGTGGGGAAGACCTACCCCTAACTGAAGACCAGTTAGATTAGTGTTCTTCAGAGCATGGTCCATGGATCACTGCAGCATCAGAACTGTTGTTATCAGCTGCCATTGAGTCGATTCTGACTCGTGGAGAACTCATATGTGTCCAAGTAGAACTGTGTTCCATAAATTTTTCAATGGATGATTTTTTTGGAAGTAGATCACAGGCCTTTTTTTGGAGGTGTTACTGGGTACACTTGAACCTCTAACCTTTCAGTCAGCAGCTGAGCAGTTGCATTTGCACCACCCACAGACTTGTTAAAAATGCATATTTCCTGGCCCCAGCCCAGACCTGCTGAATGAGAATTGTTGGAAGTCAGGTCTAGGAATGTGCCCAGGTAAAAAAATCCCCAGGTAACTTCCACACACATTAAAATCAGGAAACTCTCTGAGTTAAGTCAGACAAGGAAGCAAATAAGAAGTGTAACATGCAAGGAGGAATCACATGACCTGAAAAGAGAAGCTAGGTCTTTGCCTGGAAATAATACAATGCAACAGGCTCGTGGCCCTCAAGTCCCAGCGTTCTGAAAGCTTAGCCCAAGTGGAAATCATTCTGAGCTCCCTGGACTTTGGCTACCTTATTGTTCTCCTTCAGTTGGAAGCTTCTGGGGGCAGAGGCCAGCCTTCCTGCGTTGAGTCCTTGGGACTCTGTGTACCAGGAGGGATTTGAAAAAGCAGCTCATCCACACTCCTCGTTTTGCAGCCAAGGACACCTAGCCTAGGAAGGGGAAGTAGGTTGCCCAAAGTCACACAGCCTCTCAAAACAAATTTATTTAGGCTAATTCATTGATTTGGAGACACCAGCCTTTGGGTATAAGCCAAAGCCATGTTTGTGGAGGTCCATATTCCCCAACTTTCTGAAGCATTGCCCATTCACTAATTTTCATTAAGGAGGTTTAAGACGGCTCATTCGAGAGCCATTTCACAGGCAGAGCCTCAAGGGGCCCAGCCTTCACAGGCAGCATGCACAAAACCTGTTTCCTGAAATGCTGCCTTGCTGCACTGGAGTTAACCTCTTTCTGGCAAATTAGTTCATGACCCGGGAACAGTTAAATGAAACCGTAGGCACATCAAGAGAAGGTTATTTGTGTTCCTGTCTTTTTTTAGACCAAGCCCCTGATGTGTTTATTTGGAAGCTTGGCTCATGCTGACTATCCCACTACTTACAGTTAATCCCATGTTTGCTTTGAGCTACCTTTAAATCCATGTCGAACGAAAAAATACTGCCTGATTTTGAAGTGCATGGTATTGTAAAAAGAACCCCAAGGTTTATGATCTCAAATCTATTGTCAAATGTATTTACTTCTCATTTTTCTTTTTCTCAGGCTCCATCCAGCCTAGGAGCTTTTCGTATGAGTCATGAAGGAGCAGGGAAGGAAGATGCCTTGTAATGTTTCCTGGGAAACTCTTTGTCCCACAAAAGAGGCACGTACAGAGAGCACTGCTCAGCCACAGCCTCTTGAAGGGCAAGTTGATCTCAAAGGTTCAGGGACTATGTCTGATTCCTTCCTCTATCCTTACTACCTGACATGGTGTTTGGCCACACAGAGGCACTCAGTAAGTGTTGGCTGTGTTAATCGCCTCTGAAATGGACGTGAAGCCAGTGCCTCCATTTTTACTGGCATTGGAAAGAATTTTTAAAGAGCAGAACTATTTTTATTACTTTCATATATGTCCATGAAACAAAGAACTTTTTTTTAAAAAAGTTCTTGTTAAGGCAGTTCTATATTTAGGTAATGTTATAGATTGAATTGTGTTCTCGCAAAATGTGTATGAACTTGGCTAGGCCATGATTCCAAGTATCGCGTGGTTGTCCACCATTTTGTGATCTGATGTGATTATCGTATATGTTGTAAATCCTAGCCTCTATGATGTTAATGAGGCAAGATTTAGGCAGTTATGTTAATGAGACAGGACTCAATCTATAGGATTAGGTTGTATCTTAAGTCAATCTTCTCTGAGATATATAAGAGAGAATAGGGCAGAGAGGAGAGGGACTTCATGACTACCAAGCAAGAAGAGCCAGGAGTGGAATGCATCCTTTGGACCTGGGTGCCTGTGCTAAGAAACACCTAGACCAGGGGAAGATTGATGACAAGTATCTTCCCCCAGAGCCAACAGAGAGAGGAAACCTTCCCCAGGAGCTGGTGCCCTGAATTCGGACTTCTAGCCTCCTAGACTGGGAGAGAATAAACTTCTGTTTGTTAAGGCCATCCACTTGCGGTATTTCTGTTACAGCAGCACTAGGTAACTAAGATAGGTATATATTCTGGAAGTTGTGTAAATTTGCACCTGCATCTGAAGTTTGCTATCATCTGCCTATTATAAAGCAGGATCTGAGAAACAGTAACACAATTTTTTATAACAATTTTGTTAAATTTAAAACAAACATATTTATCAGTGCTGTTCTTTTACATCTATTTTAGGGGTCTGGATTGGTTAGCCTCTGGACCTTGAAGTATCCTCGGCAAGACTGGGAGGACTTACTATATCATTACCAAGGCATTAGGAAAGGTAGCTTTTTTTTTTTTATTTTTAAATTGTGCTTTAGGTGAAAGTTTACAGCTCAGGTTAATTTCTCATTCAAAAACTTATACACATATTGTTATGTGACACTAGTTGTAATCCCTATAATGTGACAGCACAGTCCCCCTTTCCCATGCCCATCCAACCAGCTCACTAGCTCCTGTCCCTTCTTCCCTTCTCATTCCGCCTCTGGACAGGATCTGCCCATCTGGTCTCAAGTATCTGCGAGAGTGAAGCTTCTTGATGCTTAAGGATGAACCAGACAGCTGAGGCCATAGGGTAATCTTCTTTCCTCAGCTCAGTGGTTTCTATCATCTCTACAGGTTTTATAGGGAAATGGAGTAGCAAAGATGGGAGACAAAAGAGGGAGGCAATGATGGGAGACGTGTTGGCAGATACTCCTTAGCATCACACACACTAACTCGGGTTGGTATGTGAAGAGACACCAAACGTTTTCACGTGCTGTAAGATGGTGCTCACTACAGTCTCATCTGGGTCACTGAGGCTCATATCTTGGAGCTACCAAGGCACCTTGGGGGAGAACATTGACATATCTCATGGTGTCCTTCAATATCTGGCTGCATCTGTGTCATCTTCCTGGAGTTTTGGTGTGTTACATTTAGCTCTGTATTTGTTGCCTAGCCAACTTCACCTCCCAATCAGACTGCACACAACTTCAAGAACCCAAACATGTGTTCTTCCCATTCTCTTCTTAGCTCAGTTCAGGGCATAGAATGAATGTTCCCAAAAAGTTCACTAAATCCGAAAGATCACTCCATAGTCTGACCACACCTGCCAACTTCTGTGAGAATTCTCTCCAGATTTCTCCAGGCAGATGAACCAGGTACTGCTGGAAGATTTCAAACAGGTTTTGGGAACCTGTAGAGCCACGTAGCTAGCTGACCTCTGAAATGACTATAAATTTTGAGGTACTGGTTAAAACCCACAAAGTTTCCTAGAAACGCTGCTAGACTACATTAGGCAGACTCAAAATTACAAGGTAAATATTTTGCACTTTTCATTCTATTTATCAAACCCTGCCTTCTGGGGCTGTGGTATTTAAGATGACTCGACTCCCACAGGGTTAAATCGACTCCATTTGGGTTCACTGTAAACAAGTTCAAATTCCAGCCTTATAGCCTCTGATGCGCACACGCGGGGTCCTCAGCACGTCTCATGCACCTTTCACATCGGAACCGTCCATCAGACATTAATGTGACGGAGCATCACCAGACAAGTTCATTTTGCCATTTATATCCTGGAATAAGAACATTGAATATACACATCCTGAGATTTAATCTCTAAACAGAGCCCCAAGCGTCTGGAAGAAGGAGGTGTGTTTATGTTTCAGTAGTGCTACTTCCACAAAGTTAGTTGGGCCTATCTTTGGCACAAGCCACAGATATTTCCTCAATGGTCGGAGGTTGAGATTGGAGTTGGCGTTTGACTAGCAATCTACTCATACCTCGATGTCAAGTCCAGGAACTGAGCTCTGACACTGTTCAAGTTGCACCTCACTCAGAGAAACACCAAGGCCAGTGTCAGTGTAGCTCTGTTTGATCAGTGTTTATCTTTGGCCACCTCTTAGGGGCTCATGGGAGCAATTTTCTACTCTTCTTCAAGGAAGCCAGGACATTAGAAGGGTAGAGTGGCAGAGAGGTCCTCCACAGTTCCAGGGTTCCAAACACTGCTGTCAGCAGCCATCTTTTCGGGGTGTAAGGTCCAAAAGTAAGTTTGAAAAGAGTTGGGTTGTCATTTCTGAAGTATCGAAGTATGTGAAAGACTTTGACACTCGGAGCCACCCAGAACAAATAATTTCCAGCTTCTTCTTTTCCTTCCTATTTCAAAAGATAGCCCATGCCACCCCCTCTAAGAGCGCTATCTTCTGTTTGTTCATCCAGTTTAGTGAGGCTCTCTGGGGCTACTGCTATGAATTCAGGATTAGGAGACATGATGAAGGAAGTAAAACTTTTTTTTTCCTAAAAAAATAATTTAAAAAAGAAGCAAAGAGAGAGAGAGAAAGGAAGGAAGCCAAATAACTGTTTGAAATAGGGTGAAGCATTGCCTTAGAAGCTGATTTTGAACAGATTTCCTTTCCTTGAGAAGAGAGGACTCAAAGTGGCAGCCACAGACCACATCTAGCTCTCGGAAGTATTTTGTTTGGACCCGTCACGGTTGGCCTGGGGAGCCCCTTTGAAACAGAGGCATACATTTTCTCTGAAAATCTTATTTTTTCTACAAATTCACCCTCTAACACCCAGGAGGAGACAAGTTTAGGCCCAGGAAGGATATTAACTCTTAGTGGCACTCTTTAGACAGGGCTGGTTCCTGGAGGAAACACACACCAAGAGTCACTTAGGTGGGTGATTCCTCATCATTTCCGGCCTCCATCAAGTCCCCTGCCTGCTCAGGCCCGCCCCCACTATCAGGCACCCCCCCCAAACCTTCCCCCATACACTTTCTCACTATCCGATATGGCAACGAGGGGCTGTAGCTGAGTAGTGGCCAGCCTCCTTTGACACAGTATGTGCCATGTTCACACCATTTACCTACCTGGCCTTGTAGGCATTGGAGTTTGCAAATGGCTTTGGTCTGTAAGCCCCAGACTTGTCTATTTCTCCCTTTAACTCTGGGAACAATGTTGGAGGCATGGTGCAGCCCACTGAAGAGGGACGATCTGGTGCTGGGCCCAAGGTTGGTGCAGCCAGGAAGACCGAACCACCCCCACCAACTACTGTCAGTCAGTACTCTCTGACCAAGTCTCCTTGTCCCCTTCAAGGGCTGATGGACAGCAACCATCTCACTGGGTGAGCACTCCACGGTTAATATCCTTTTCTGCTCTTCTATGATCAAAAGAAATTCTGTTTCCTCAGAGATGCTGGAAGTTCCCTATGGAGAAAGAAATATTATCATTTCTCTCTCATGCTCTTATACTCATGGGCTAACTGCGCTTCTAAGATCTCAAGGATTTTGCTCACAAATCACCAAACCAAGGAAAAACCAGCTGGGAATACAGCCCAGAAACGTGTTCCCAGAAGTTTAGACTTAGGCCCCTGTGGATTGCACCTCACACGTGCACACCGTGTCTGTGTATACTTGAAGCACGTTCTCAGCCAGATCTAACCTGATTCTCACAGCAACCTAAGTAGCCACCGGGACAAGTGTTATTATTTTCCCACAGTACAGATGATGAGATGGGGTGATGCAGTCAGAATCATCCAGCAGGTTAGGGACAGGCTGGGACTATGAACCCAGGTTGGCTGGCTTTTTCCATCATCCTTTGCAGTCTATAATGCAATCTTTCAAACAAATCAAATAATACTATTTGATCTTAAGTGAGAGGTCTCTGGTCTACAGAAAGGAAGAAAAATTTATAAATTCATGATTAAAAAAACTTACTAATAATGTAAAGGATTGGTGAGGGTAAGGGGGGAATCATAGGTAGGGGAAGAGGGTGAAACAGAAAAAGGGGTGATTTAGACATTGGAAGCTCACCACTTTAGACTTGTTTGATTATAATTGCACAAGCCTGTTAGCAGGAATTGAAGTAATAACAATGCTGTGGGGCACAGTTATTGTACCTAGGAAGTTTCTGGCTCTGAACTTGTATCTAAGTTGTCACATTTAACTTTTATAACCTCACAGCCATAAGAGAAAAGGTACTATTACCCCCATATTACAAGAGATTGCCATTTAGCTTTGTAATATATTTTTTTAAGTAATTTTTATTGTGCTTTAAGTGAAAGTCTACAAATCAAGTCAGTATCTCACACAAAAACCCATATATACCTTGCTACACACTCCCTATTACTCTCCCCGTAATGAGACAGCCTGCTCTCTCCCTCCACTCTCTCTTTTTGTGTCCATTTTGCCAGCTTCTAACCCCCTCCACCCTCTCATCTCCCCTCCAGGCAGGAGATGCCAACATAATCTCAAGTGTCCACCTGATCCAAGAAGCTCACGCCTCACCAGCATCCCTCCCCAACCCATTGTCCAGTCCAATCCATGTCTGAAGAGTTGGCTTTGGGAATGGTTCCTGTCTTGGGCTAACAGAAGGTCTGGGGACCATGACCTCCGGAGTCCTTCCAGTCTCAGTAAGACCATTAAGTCTGGTCTTTTTACAAGAATTTGGGGTCTGCATCCCACTGCCCTCCTGCTCACTCAGGGGTCCTCTGTTGTGTTCCTGTCAGGGCAGTCATTGGTTGTAGCCTGTACATGATATTTTTGAGAAAAATATATGTGTTAAAGCTCTAGAGGAAAAAAAAATGTGATTATGACTATAGTTGCATAGTGGTTATCCCTAGCGGATGAGAAAGAAGTTGTGATTAGATGGAGGCTGAGAGCAGTGTTTCTGGGGCCCTTGGCCTGGGTGGTTGTTATGGATTGAATTATGTCCCTCAGAATACGTGTCGTAAATCTTAACCTCTATGTCTCTGGCTATAATCCCATTTGGGAATGAATTGTCTCTGTTATGTTAATGAGACAGGATTAGTGTAGGGTGTATCTTGAGTCAATCTTTATTGTTGTTGTTGTTGTTACACGTCATTGAGTCTGTCCCGACTCATAATGACCATATGTTACAACAGAACTAAACACTATCCAGTCCTGGGCCATTCCCACAACCGTGGCCATGTTTGAGCCCATTGTTGCAACCACTGGATCAATCCATCTCATTGAGATCTTCCTCTTTTCTACTGATCCTCTACTTTACCAAGCATGATGTCCTTCCCCAGGGACTAGTCCCTCCTGATAACATGCCCAAAGTACATGAGACGAAGTCTCATCATCCTCTAAGGAGCATTTGGGCTGTACTTCTTCCAGGACAGATTTGTTTGTTCTTCTGGCAATCCATGGTATATTCAATATTCTTCACCAACACCATAATTCAAAGGCATTAAGTTTTCTTTGGTCTTCCTTATCCTACAACTTTTGCATGCATATGAGATGACTGAAAATGCTATGGCTTGGGTGCGATACACCTCAGTCCTCAAAGTGACATCTTTGCTTTTCAGCACCTTAAAATACTTTTGCAGCAGATTAGCCCAAAATGAAATCCTTGACAACTTCAATATTTTCTCTGTTTATCATGATGTTGGTTATTGGTCCAGTTGTGAGGATTTGGGTTTTCTTTATGTTGAGGTGCAATCCATACCGAACACCACAGTCTTCGATCTTCATCAGTAGGTGCTTCAAGTCCCCTTCAGTTTCAGCAGCCAAATTTGTGTCATCTGCATATCACAGATTGGTAAGGAGTCTTCCTCCAATTCTGATGCTGCATTACTCTTCATATAGTCTGGCTTCTTGGATTATTTGCTTAGCATACAGATTGAATAAATATGGTGAAAGGATATAATCCTGACTCACACCTTTCCTGATTTTAAACCAGGCAGTGTACCTTTATTCTATTCCAATGACTGCCTCTTGGTCTATGTACAGGTTTCACGTCAGAATAATTAAGTGTTCTGGAATTCCCGTTCTTCACAATGTTATCCATAATTTGTTATGATCCACAGAATTAAATGCCTTTGCATAATAAATAAAATGCAAGTAAACACCTTTATGGTATTCTCTGCTTTCATCCAAGATCCATCTGACATCAGCAGTAATATCCTTCCATCCATGTCGTCTTTTGAATCTGGCTTGAGTTTCTGGCAGTTCCTTGTCAATGTACTGCTGCAACAGCTTCTGAGTTATCTTTAGAAAACTACACTTATAAAAAAAAACACTTACATGTGATATTAATGATATTGCTTGGTAATTTCTACATTCCGTCGAATAACCTTTCTTTGGAATGGGTACAAACATGGAACTCTTCCAGTTGGTTGACCAGGCAGTTGTCGTCCAAATTTCTTGGCATACACAAGTAAGCACCTCCAGCACTACATTTGTTTGTTGAAACATCTCAAATGGTGGTCTGTCAATTCCTAGAGCCTTGTTTTTCACCAGTGCCTTCAATGCAGCTTGGACTTCTTCCTTCAATATCATCGTTTCTTGACCATATGCTACCTCCTGAACTGGATGAATGTCAACCAATTCCTTTTGGTACAATGGCTCTGTGTATTTCTTCCGTCTTCATTTGATGCTGCCTGTGTCATTGAATAGCTTGCCCATAGAGCCCTTCGATACTGCAACTTGAATTTTTTCTTCAGTTCTTTTAGCTTGAGAAATGATGAACCTGTTCTTCCTTTTTGGTTTTCTAACTCCAGGTCTTTGGACATTTCATTGTAATCCTTTACTTTGTCTTCTTGAGCCACCCTTTAAAACCTTTGGTTCAGCTTTTTTATTTCATCATTTCTTCCATTTGCTTTAGCTACTCTACTTTCAAGAGTAAGTTTCAGAGTCTCTTCTGATATCCATTTTGGTCTTTTCTTTCTTTCCTGCCTTTTTCATGACCTCTTGTTTTCTTCATGTATGAGGTCCTTGATGTCATCCCACAACTTGTCTGGTGTTTGATCATTAATGTTCAATGCCTGATATTTACTCTTAAGATGGTCTCTAAATTCAGCTGTGATATACTGAAGGTTGTACTTTGACTTTTATGAACTTGTTTTAATTTTCTTCAGCTTCAACATAACACGTATATAATCAATTGATGGTCTGCTGACCTTGTTGCCACTGATAACATCGAGCTTCTCCATCACCTCTTTCCACAAACGTAGTCAATTTGATTCCTATGTATTCCATTTGGCAAGGTCCATGTGTGTTGCCACCATAATGAAAAAGTTGTTGGTCTTGCAAAATTCTATCATGCAATCTCTGGCATCCTTTCTATCACCAAGGCCATATTTCCCAACAGTAATTATCAATGCACCTTGATTATGTGTTGGATCAATTTCAGACTACAGAAGTTGGTAAAAAAAAAAAAAAAAACTTAATTTCTTCATCTTTGGCATTAATGTTCGGTGCGTCAAGTTGGATAATAGTCATATTAACTGGTATTCCTTGTAGTCTTACGGATATTACACTAGAACTGACAGCGTTGTACTTCAGGATAGATCTTGAAATGTTCTTTTTGATGATGAATGCAACACTATTCCTCTTCACTTTGTCATTCCCAGCATAGTAGGCCATATGATTGTCTGATTCAAAATGACCAATACCAGTACATTCAGTTCACTGATGTCTAGGATATTGATGTTTATGCTCTCCATTTGATTTTGAACAACTTTCAATTTTCCTAGATTCATACTTCATACACACCATGTTCAGATTATTAATGGATGTTTGCAGCTTTTTTTTTTTCTCATTTTGAGTCATCAAATGAAGTCACATCAGCAAATGAAGGTCCTGAAAGTTTGACTCCATCCACATCATTAAGGTTGACTCTTCTTCAAGGCCCCCATATGTCTGTCAGTTTGCTGTACTGTGGGGGCTTGCATGTTGCTGTGATGCTGGAAATTATGCCACCAGTATTCAAATACCAGCAGGGTCACCCATGGTGGACAGGTTTTAGCTGAGCTTCCAGACTAAGACAGACTAGGAAGAAGGACCTTGTACTCTACTTCTGAAAAGGTTTATCCAGTGAAAACTTTGTGAATGGTAGCAAAACATTGTCTGGTGTAGTGCTGGAAGAGAGCCCCTCAGGTTGTAAGGCACTTAAAATACAACTGGGGAAGAGCTGCCTCCTCAAAGTAGAGTTGACCTTAACGACGTGGATGGAGTCAAGCTTTTGGGACCTTCATTTGCTGATGTGGCATGACTCAAAATGAGGAGAAACAGCTGCAAACATCCATTAATAATCAGAACATGGAATGTATGAAGTACAAATATAGGAAAATTGGAAATTGTCAAAAATGATATGGGATGCATAAACATCAGTATTTTAGGCATTGGTGAGCTGAAATGGACTGGTACTGGCCATTTTGAATTGGGTAATCATATGGTCTACTATGCTGGAAATGACAACTTGAAGAGGAATGGCGTTGTATTCATCATCAAAAAGAACATTTCAAGATCTATCCTGAAGTAATATCCATTCACCTACAACAAGAGTAGTTAATATGACTGTTACTTAACTTGACACAGCAACCATTAATACAAAAGATGAAGAAATTGAAGATTTTTACCAACTTCTGCAGTCTGAAATTGATCAAACAAGCAATCAGCATGCATTTATAAGTACTAACGTTTGGAATATGAAAGTTGGAAACAAAGAAGAAGGATCGGTAGTTGGAAAATATTGCCTTGGTGACAGAAATGAAGCCAGAGATCAAATGATAGAATTTTGCAAGACCAACAACTTCTTCATTGCAAGTGTCTTTTTTCAGCAATATAAATGACATCTATACATGTGGACCTCACCAGATGGAATACGCAGAAATCAAATCAACTACATCTGTGGAAAGAGACGATGGAAGAACTCAATATCATCAGTCAGAACAAGGCCAGGGACCAACTGCGGAACAGATAATCAATTGCTCGAATGCAGGTTCAAATTGAAGCTGAAGAAAATTAGAACAATTTCACAAGAGCCAAGATATGACCTTGAGTATATCACACCTGAATTTAGAGACCATCTCAAGAATAGATTTGAAGCGTTGAACACTAAAGACCAAAGACCTGAGGGGCTCATCTTCCAGCACTGTATCGACAATATTCTGCTGCTATTCATAAGGTTTTCCCTGGCCAGTTTTTTCAGAGGTAGATTGTCAGTCCCTTCTTCTTAGTTTGTCTTAGGACAGTTGGTCCGCTGAAACCTGTCCACCATGGGTGACCCTGCTGGTATTTAAAATACTGGTGGCATAGCTTTCCAGCATGACAGCAACACAAAACCACCACAGTATGACAAACTTACGGATGAGTGGTGGAATCTCTTTTGAGATATACAGAGGAGATGAAACAAGTGAGCAGAAGCAGAGATGGAGAAAGAGAGATGCCAAAGCACATGAAGATCACCCAGGAGCAGAAGCTCAAAAGAGACAAGGACCTTCCTCTTGAGCTGACTGAGTGAGAAAGCCTTCCGCTAGAGCTGACACTCTGAATTGGACTTCTAGCACCCTGAACTGTGAGAAAATAAATTTCTGTTTGTTAAAGTTACTCTCTTGTGGTATTTCTGTTATAGCAGCACTAGATAACTACTACAGTACTCTTTTTACAAATATGCTCCCCTTGTAATCATTTACTAAACTGTGCATATATATTTTATGTTCTTTTAAAATATGAAAGTGTTCTGAACAAGGAAGGAAGGGAGGGAGGGAGGAAAGGAAGAGGTGGGGAGGGAAGAAGATGCACATACTTAACTGATCCAAATGTCAGATCCCATTCTTCCCTGGAGTTGTTACCCAAGCTGCTGGGATTTGCTTATTGTTTGGATGATTGGATATGTTATAATCACTCTGGATATCTTCCTCTAGAAAGTGAAGAAAATGTCACTCCAAGTTGCCAGTGAAATTAAAACATCAAATGCCAGATTCCATACTGTCCTGAACCTGTCACCTCTGATCTAGATAAACCCTGAGCAGACACTGCCTTGGACTTCAAGCACCTGAGCCTTCACTTACTGTCCTCAAAGAACCACCAATGTTTTACCTTAAGCACAGAGAAAAGTTGATTTCTTTCCTCTGACCATGTCTCAGAATGTCCATTTCCAGCTGTCAAGATCTCTTCCCTGCTGCAGTTTGCTAATTAAGAACATATTTGGTCATGTCTTCTCTTCCTTCCTTCCTTCCTTCCTTCCTTCCTTCCTTCCTTCCTTCCTTCCTTCCTTCCTTCCTTCCTTCCTTCCTTCCTTCCTTCCTTCCTTCCTTCCTTCCTCCCTTCCTCCCTTCCTCCCTTCCTCCCTTCCTCCCTTCCTCCCTCTCTCCCTCCCTCCCTCCCTCCTTCCCTTCCTCCCTCCCTTCCTCCCTCCCTCTCTCCCTCCCTCCCTTCCTCTCTTACTCCCTTCCTTCCTTCCTCCTTCCCTTCCTCCCTCCCTCCCTCCCTCCTTCCTCTCTGTTTCTCTCTCTCTCTCTCCCACCCTTCTTTCTTCCTTCTTTTCTTCCATCCCTTCTCCTTTCATACCACTGAATCATTTCTGATTGTTCTACTTTATAATATAGTTCAATAAGAACATGTTCAAAGATGAAATGCCACAGCCTTTCTCTTGTTTCAACAACGTCTTTAGTGTCAGGATAAGGAAAGAACTGTTATTATTTTCCAGGATTTCAAGTTGTGTGTGTGGGTGGGAAACCCTGGTAGTGTAGTTGTTAAGAGCTACAGCTGCTAACTAAAAGGTCGGTAGTCCAAATTCACCAGGCACACCTTGGAAACCATATGGGGCAATTCTACTCAGTCCTATAGGGTCACTATGAGTCAGAATTGACTACAGAGCAACGGGTTTGGTTTTTTTTTTGGTTTGGTGTTGGGGGGGCAATTTATTTCATGGTGGGTCCCAGGAAACTAAAATAAGATTATACACACTTTAAGATAACTTTAAATGGAGCCACTTTCTCACTAACATAATTTGTAAATGAACTGATGTCTGGTAAATGTGAGGAATGTTTGTATAATCATTGTTCTTCTGGAGCTTCCAGGATTGGGAGACAGCACTTAGTAAACTGACCCCTTATGCCCAACTTTCAACTGACCGTATTTTTGGAGTGAGTGACTATATTAATGGAGTGAGTGGGTGACTGTCCATGTTCCTAATGCATAGATGATATAAAAAATTTAAAGAATTCTTATTTATAATTGCATGTGTTTTATTTTTAGGATTTGCTCCACATAAAATGGAAATAACGATAATAATTCTACTAATTATTAAGCCACTGCTATGTACTAGGCCCAAACAATGAGCTCAAACATACCAGTGATCATAAAAATGGCACAGGACTGGACAACACTTTGATATTTTGTTCTGTGATACATAAGGTTATCATGAGTCAGAGGTGGCAACTAAAGACAATGTGTATTAGGCACTGTACCAATGGTTTGATATACACTACTGGATTTAGTCTTTAATAATCCTACATGGTATGTATTGTGTCTTTGCAGATGAGGAAACTGAGACTCAAAGAACAGAAGTGAACTGGGCTTATAGTGCAAATGCTTCTGATCTTTCGAGAACCAACTCACATTCCTCCATTTCCTCTTCACTGCCTGTTAGCTCTAGGAGCCTTTTCTGGCCCCACTGACCTACAGGCTCTCTGAAAAGAAAGTTCTCATTACCCATACCAGTAGATACTCTGACTTTTCAGTGATCCTGTTTCGCAATGCCTCTTGTACTGTTTTATTATTATTAACATTTTCATGGATATTTATCTGGATTTCCCAACCTGATTGAGCAGAAGAACATAGAAGACACATGTCTAGCTTTTGATTTTTCTTATCATTTTTCTCAAGGATGGTTACAAAATAGATAAGCAGCAGAAATTTGATGAAAAAGAGAATGCATACATGAATAAACAAAACAGAGTATGAAAGATAAATGACTGAAAGCACAGGGTAATATTCTAAGCATCCATCAACAGATGTGAAGGAAACTGGGATGGTATGGAGAAAATTTCCGTACAGCTCAATCTGCATCTAATTTATGCATGGATACTTGTACCCCAAGACCTTTCTGAGCTGTCCTTCTTGAGGGTGAACACTAAAAGGTCCTTATTCCAGAAATAGGCAGCTTCACAATGTGTCTTGGAAACTTAAAGTAGTCTGGAATATAATTTTAAACAAAAATCAAAATATAAAACAGAAGTACGGTTGTACTAGTCACAGGGGCATTGAAGAAAGGAGGGTGGTGAGAATGGGAAAGAGTGGAGATAAAATTTCTAAAAGCATATCATGTTCCCCCAGGATACCACCAACAGTAACTTGCAGCTCCAGTAACTTCTTCTGCTTTTCAACCTGAAACATGGAAATGGGCGAATCACCTAAAGTTTATGTTAGTGAGGATGCATGTCAGTAGTGTTTCTCATTTGCTTTAAAATTCCGTCATTTTTTCCAAAATCCCTTCAGAGAATCTCCCACACCAAAAATTAAACTCAAACAAAGTTTTGCTTTTTGCAATTTAGCAGTTTGGAGTTTTTCGTGCATGGGCGTTGCTCCACCTCATCCCAGTCCATCCTAAATTGAGTTTGAGGCTTTTTTGTTTTCACTCTTGCATAACATGAAAACTAGTGAACACATTTTACTCAAAATTTCCATTTCCAAATCCCCTAAGTGGTGTGAAAAATCCTGGAAAATCTCAGTGCAAAAAGAGGACGTTAGGAAAAATCAGGACAAGTGGAAACAGCAGTGAAGGATGTAGCCTCATGCCTGTGTCAACACGACCAATGTTCCCCCAAAGACATCTTCTCTCAAGTGAAGCTGGACTTCTATCTCACCCTGCTGAGCCATCATTGCACCCTCATACAGCACCTGACATGAGTCTACCTTGTCCATTCAACATTCTATGTCCACTGCATATGGGCTATAATATATTCAAAAGTCCATGAAAGTGATGCCCCCAAAGAAGCATTGTCTCTAAAATAAAAAAAAGAAAACTGGAAATTTGAAATCGATATGGTCAATTAAATACCTATAAGACAGCATTATGAAACCCGAGAGTATGGCCTCCAGACACCATTTTAGTTAAGTAATGAAGTCACTCCTGAGGTTCACCCTTTAGCCAAAAATTAGAGAGGCCCATAGAACAAAATGAGACTAAAGGGGCACATCAGCCCAGTGGCAAGGACTAGAAGGCAGGAGGGGATAGGAAAGCTGGTAATAGGGAATCCAGGGTCTAGAAGGGAGAGTGTTGACATGTCATGGGTTGTTAACCAATGTCATAAAACCATATGTGTACTAACTGTTTAATGAGAAGCTAGCTTGTTCTGTAAACCTTCATCTAAAGTACAACAACAACAAAAAAACCAGAACATTATGTTAACTGCTAAATTAGAACTCAAATTGTACATATATATGAGTTATATATACAAAACATGTATGTATATATATATAAACACATGTACACATTATATATACACACATACAAATACATGCATACATATATGTACATGTAAGGCCGCTGGATGGCAGAAACAATTTGTGCTGGACTATTAACCTAAATATTGGCCCATCTAATGGCACCATGGTAGCAAGGCCTGGTGTTCTGATTCTGTAAAAAATTACAGTCAAGAAAGCTCCATGGAGCAGTTCTACACTGTGATACACAGATTTGTCAAGAGTCAAAATTGACTTGATGGCAATTTTTTTTTGGAGGGGTGTAGAATGGGGTATATGTATATGTAGGCATATCTATATACAAATACACACAATAATTGAGAGGTGAATGTGTTTTAAAATGTTTGGTGTAATATGACCTGGGTCTCTAAAAGTATGGTATTCAAGAAGCCCTGGCCAGCATACAAATACAGAAATTCACACAGAATAAGTGCTCAATTGCACTTCATCATTCATTCATTCAAATGAATACATTTACTATGTGTGTCCCTTGAAGAAAGATAAAAGACTTCCCTTTATACACAGTTTTTGAAGATTCATTCCTTGCCATCAAAGAGCACAAAATCTTGTTGAGGAAACCAGCCATTTCAGAAAAAGATACATTATGGTGAAAAAACCCCAGAAGTTAGCAAATGAGTGACACAGGGGACAGAGAAGGGGGTGGTTCTGTGCTAGAATTGAGAGAAGGATGTGGAAGGTGGAAAGACTTAAAGAAAAAGCTGAAACTTGGAGTAGGTCTCAGAATAAAGCTGGAGCTGCAGGGAGAGGGAGCTGGGGTATGTGCTAGAATTGAGAGAAGGATGTGGAAGGCAGAAAGAGTCTTGAGAGCAGTGGCCACAATCTACCTGTCTTTAGTGAATTTGGGTGTACGTGTTTATACGTGTTTATAGAGGGTGCTAAAAAGGAGCTTAACCTGATAACATTTGCAATATTCATTTATGTGAATATTAGTTATCTAACATTTTAATAGGTAAATATGTTCTCTCCTCACCTCATTTCAAGAGAACAAGTGGATTCCAGAAAAAGCAGTCTGTACTGGACCATCACCAAACAAGCTGCTAAAATTTGCAACTTTTTTCTTCCCACAGCTAAACCAAGATAAAACAAGAAGACATTCAGGGTTCAAATTAACTGCTTCTTTACTCTGTTCGGGGAGATCTTCAGAAGTTCTTTCTTAAGTGATTTCCAATTGATGGTGCCATTTTAGGCATCATGCTATCAGGACAGGGATAGATATTTGAGGGAAGGGAGCCTTCTCAAATGACCTCCTTTCCTCTTGGTAAGCCTGCCTTTTTTGTTACCCTTTTCTACCAGTGGTTCTCACATCTTCCAAAGAAAGACTGAAGGGATCAGTTCTTCTTCTAAACTCCCACCATGTTTTGCTTATATTTTTGCTTTATTCCTTTGTTGTTGTTAGGTGTTGTCAAGTTGCTTCTAACTCATAGCAACCCTGTGTACAACAGAATGAAACACTGCCTGGTCCTGTGCCATCCTTAAGATCATTGTCATGCTTGAGCCCATTGTTACAGCCACTGTGTCACTGAGTCTTGTTGAGGAACTTCCCATTTTTTGGTAACTCTCTAGTTTACCAAGCATGATGTCCTTCTCCAGGGACTGATCCC
The DNA here is from genome assembly GCF_030014295.1 of Loxodonta africana. NCBI lineage: Eukaryota > Metazoa > Chordata > Mammalia > Proboscidea > Elephantidae > Loxodonta > Loxodonta africana. The sequence continues at coordinate 30,524,030 of NC_087353.1, read as the reverse complement.
TCCTGATAACATGTCCAAAGTATGTGCGATGAAGTCTCGCTATCCTTGCTTCTAAGGGGCATTCTGGCTGTACTTCTTCCAAGACAGATTTGTTCATTCTTTTGGCAGTCCATGGTATATTCAATATTCTTCGCCAACACCATAATTCAAAGGCATTGATTCTTTATTCTTATGTTACAGTCATTTCAGTACATATTTGAATCCCCCACTGGACTGTGAGTTCTGTAGGCAAGGTAGTGGTGGTGGGATGTCTTATAAAACTCAGTATGCCCAATACCTAACCCAGTGCCTATCCATTAGCAGGTGCTCTGTGAGAGCAATACATGGAAAAGATGCATAATTAAATAAAGAAAATAAAAAATACACCCCTTAAATGATGTCACACATATATAAATGGGTACATCGAGAGAGAGAGAATGCTTTAAGTTGATACAGTTTCCTGACTTGAGAGATACAAGTTTCCTTATTTCTACAAAAGAAAAAAAAAAAAAGGAATACCAGCACTTCTGCTTTGCAGAAGTTATTATTGTGGATCACTGTTCACAGATACCAACCTGAGTATAACAATGAACCACTGGTCTCAAAAGAAGGAATAGTAGGAGTGGATGTATTTCTTTGTCTCCGTTTATAGAAAAGAGGTTATTGTTGTGCGGAAGGAAATGGAATCAAAAGGCACAAGGGGATCCAAATTCAGCACCCCCAGTGATTGGTTTTAACATTGAGAAGTCACCCTTCCTCCCTGAGGATTAATTAATCCTCTGTAAAAATGTTGTCTCTTTTTATCACAGTTCTTATAGGGATAATATGCATGATGATACCTTGGTAATTATTAAGCATTATAGGAATATAAGAAGAATTATTATTTTGCCTCAGCTTCAGAATTCCTTACTTTTGTAACACGTTTCAAAGCATTATATGGAAAGAAAGAAAACATTTTCTACATTCAAAACTATGTGAAAAACTCGATCCCCTAGAGGTTACCTCTCCTCTCCAATTTTATATCTTTAACTTTCCCATGTGTCCTGGGTGGGAACTCAATGGATTTTAGAGACAAGAGAAATCACCTAGTCAACCTCTTCCATTCCTTGATTAGGAAACAAAAGCTTAATTAAAGTGGCTTGTCCAAGTTCAGAGAGTGGGATCTTCCCTCTGGGGATCTGAACATGCCCTGACTCTTTACCATACCCCATTCTTGGGCACCACACTGTCTTCATGAGAAAACAGTGCCATATTCCTACACCTGAGGGTGTCTGTGTTTTCCTTTAGGCAGCTTTCTGTGTGAACAAGAAGTATGTGGAGGGTTTTGTGGGGGAGGGAGCTGAGGTGAAACAAATCTTTTGCTTGTTTTTACATAGTGCACCATGAAATTGGAAACTCTGGTGGCATAGTGGTTAACTGCTACAGCTGCTAACCACAGGGTCGGCAGTTCGAATCTGCCAGGTGCTCCTTGGAAACTCTATGGGGCAGTTCTACTCTGTCCTGTAGGGTTACTATGAGTCAGAATTGACTCGACGGCACTGGGTTTGGTTTTTTTTTTACCATGAAATTTGAAAATAGAGGATGAGATGTTATATAGTCTAACACAAAGACTATGTTATATAGTCTAACACAAAGACTATATAGGCTTTGGGATCAGGCTTGGGACTGAGTTCTAACACCCACCTCTGTCCCAGGCTTACCCTCCTAAACGCAAACAACTTATTTGCTTTGTAATCATGGGAAAGTTAGGTAAATTCTCTAAGTTTGACTTCCTCTTTTGTAGAATGGAAGGAATTGACACCTAGTTAAGTAGAGCTATGCTGAGGAGAGTTAATTGAGTTAATATTTGCAAAGCTCTTAGTGCAGTGCCTGGTTCTTAGTAGATACTCAGTCAATGGGAATTGTATTTTATTATAATATTATGATTAAAGGGCTTTATGTCATAGCCCATGGTTCCCTGCTTTATCTAATACAGGATTTTAAAATAATTCCTACAATATGGAAGAAAAACAAGAATACAATTCATTTTCTTACAAACAATTTGGTCTAATTTTGGTTAGTTCCTGAAATATTTTAAGTTTCTATAGGCTGACCACTGAATGTTATCATGGTGATACAAAAGCATGGAAAGAACATTTTGGGTTAATGAATGCTTGTTAATTAACTAGGAATAGGAAATAAGATATGTACCCCAAGATGATAACGAATATGATGATGACAACAATTTCCTAAGAGACAGTGAGAAAACTGAGAAAATTGCAATGGTTGAATACATAAAATAATATTCTATGCACATACAAGAAATTTAGTAGAAACAAATTCACGATGGTCAAATTTGGCTAAATTATCCAGAGATGATGGGAAGTATTTTTCAAGCACTTAAGCAGTGGTTCCCACAATGCATTGAGAACCATGATCTAAAAGGGAATTCACCATGTCACAGAAATGACACGAGGTATTGCTACACATTCATCATTATGTGTTCCAAGTACCATGCCATACATGGCCTGGGAAAGAGAACCTTTCATCTGGCCCACGCAGTCCTTAGAATCTGAGAAATAGATTCAGTTACAGTCCTGATACTTAACATGTAGAAGAACAGTGGTTCTTCAGAGAGCAAATATGAATGATATGGAAAATAGCCATTATGACTCATGTGGAGTCAGATATAGGCTTTGGTTTGCAGCATCTGCCCTGAGAAGGCAAAACATTTCTTTCTAGGGTCTTTGCCTGAAATTAAGAGATTACTTTTAATAGTACCTTATTTATCTTATTACATTATTTAAGAATAAGTTAGACTGCATACAACAACAACAAAATTACAGAAGCTTTAACAAGATAGAAGTTTTGTTTGATTTTTATCTATTAAATAGAAAAAATAAGTTGTATGGGATGGGCCTGAGAGCTCCAAGGCCATCAGAAACTTAGTTTAATTCTCTATTTTCCACTTTCCTTAGCACATAGCTTCCATCCTCTAGTTAACTTCATGGTCATAAGATGTCAACTGCAGTTCTAACCATCACATGCACATTCCAGTAGGCAGGAAGGAAGAAGGAGCAAGTCTCTCAGCTGAGTCAGCCCCAGAGTCTTCTGGGAAGCTCTGCCCACACTGCTCATGCCTTCACTTGTATTTATATCTGTTGGCCACTTATAGGTGGAGAGTAGATTGGGGAATGTTGTTTTTTAGCTCAGTGCATTACCACTCTGAATAAAATACTCTGTTAGTAAAAAAGAAAGGAAGAATGCATATTACATGTAGTTGCTGTTGTTAGTCACAGTGGAGTCATATGCAGAGCAGAGTGGCACTCCATAAGGTTTTCAAGGCTGTGACCTTTCAGAAGCAGATTGCCAGTCCTTTCTTCTGAGGTGCCCCTGGGTGTCTTTTGGTTAGTAGTTGAGCACTTACCATTAACACCACCCAGAGACTCCTAGGCAACTAAAAGTGTCTCCCATAATTGTGCTTCACAGCTCATATTCAAAGCATAACATTACTGGTGGATGTTGTTTGCTGAATTCAGAGATACAATTTCTTTTACAAAAAAATAATACTTCTGGCCAATATCTGTATACTGATTTACAGTTTACAAATAATCTTCATATATATTATCTATTTAATTCTCACAGTAAGCAAGAGAAATGAATATTTTATGAGCATTATGCAAAGTGAAACCGAGGCTCGGAAAGGCTTAGAACTTGCCCAAGTTTACGCAGTTAGTAAATGGATGGGACATGATTTATACCAGATTTGAATGACTCCAAAACCCATATTCTTTTTTTCTGAAGGTGGATTATTATTAAGCTGCCAATCCTCCCTAATTGTTTTTTCGCTAATGTGTTGTGAGGAAACACTGGTGGTGTCGTAGTTAAGAGCTACAGCTGCTAACAGTTTGCTAGCAGTTTGAATCCACCAGACACTCCTTGGAAACTCTATGGGGTAGTTCTACTCTGTCCTATACGGTGGCTATGAGTCAGAATCGACTTGATGGCAATGGGTTTGGTTTGGTTTTTGGTAATATGTTGTGACTTTTCACTGTTTCTATCCTTTATTTTAGCCAGTTTTTTTTTAAACAGGTTAAAAAAAAATCAAAATTATTTAACATAGGCTGGAGAAAGGAATTAAAGAAACGAAAAGACAAGAAAACTCATTCACCTGCTTTATTTACTAAGTGCTTTTAAATGCATGACCTCATTTTGCAGTTACAGTAGATCTATTGAGCAGGCAATGTGGTTAGTAGTCTTCAGATGAGGAAACTGGGACCCAAGAGCCTATGAATGAAGCTCTCATAAGCGTATCCTGTCAGTAGGTGACAGAAGGGGATTCAACTGCAGGTTTTTCTGACTTCCCAAGGAAGCCCTAGTGATACAATGGTTATATGCTTGGTTGCTAACCAAAAGGTCAGTGGTTCGAACCCACCAGTTACTCCATGGAAGAAAGTCCTGTTGCTCTCTTCGCATGAAGATTTCAGCTTAGGAAACACTATGGAGGCAGTTCTACTCTGTCCTTACAGAGTCTTGATGAGTCAAAATCTACTTGGCAAACAATAACAGCTGAAGTGTGATTTTATTTGTACTTCAAAATATTTAGAAGGTTGTGTCTTGATTATTTGTCCATATATCCTTTGATATTTGTGTAGGAAGAAAGGGACAAAGTAAAGTAGAAACTGCGTCACTTGAGTGGTAGAACTTCTGAGTAATGAGGAGGAAATTAAGCAAAAAATAAGACACTGTGAAAGGTTGAAGTGTTTGTCACTGGCTCTTTAGGAAGATCCCAAGTGTCTCTTAGCACTGGTTGATTTAAACATATTTTTAGAGACAGGAGTTGCACATGGTTTTCTCAACTGATTCTAGTTCTAAGTTCATAGTAATAACAGCTACATTGAGCAGTCATTATATGACTGGAAAAACAAAAAACAGTTGCCATTGAGTTGATTTTGACTCATGGTGACCACATGTGTGTCAAAGTAGAACTATGCTCCAGGAAATTTTCTTTTTTTTTTTTTTTTTCCCAGAAGGTTTTCAATGGCTGATTTTTCAAAAGTAGATCTCCAGGCCTTTCTTCCAAGGCACCTCTGGCTGGACTCAAACTGTCAACCTTTTGGTTAACAGCTGAGCTCTAACTATTTACACCACTCAGGACCCCACTGTATGACTAAAATGGCTAGGGTTGCCAAATGTTGTATGGGGCATACTTGTACTAAATACATATAAAACCAAAAACCCACACCCACTGCTGTCGAGTCGATTCCAACTCATAGCGACTCTATAGGACAGAGTAGAACTACCCCGTAGAGTTTTCAACGAGCACCTGGTGGATTCGAACTGCCGACCTTTTGGTTAGCAGCCGTAGCACTTAACCACTACATCACCAGGGTTTCCTAAATATATATAGATGTATATATATAGATAAAGAAGAGATATATACATATCTGTTGTTTATCTAGAATTCAAATATAACGACATCCTACATTTTTGTTTGCTGAATTTGACAATCTTATATGTGGCAGATATTTAACACATATTGGTTTACTTTATTAGTGCAACAACTCTTCAAAGAGTTAGATAAGGTGATGGTTATAGAGTTGCTATGAGTCCGAATCGACTCCACGGTACCAGGTACTTGTACTGGGTATCCAGAGAGATTAACTTTCCTTGATGACACAGTTGGAAGACAGTGGTCTCCAGATTTGCCCTCATATACATTCATTCCATGGCCTACAGTCACAACATGTTTTCTCAGCATCTGCACATGAAAACAACCTTGACATCCTCTAACAATTAAAGAATTTAATTCTTGATTAAGTATCCAAACAGGGGGAAAGGAGCACACGAAAGCCCTCAAGAATCCAAAATCCGTCTCCTGGACAATGGATAAAACATGTGATATTCTAAATGTCTTCCAGATCATTAAAAGGAAAAAAAAAAGACAAAGACACATTTTCTCTTGAGAACCCTTAAAGCAGTGATCCTCAACAGTGGACAGCTGTGTACTTGGGAACATTTGGCAATGTCGGGAGACTTTTTTGGTTGTCATAACTGAGGGTGCTACTGGCACCTAGTGGGTAGAGGTCAGGGATGCTAAACATCCTAAAAGGCACAGAACAGCCTCCACAACAAGGAATTATCCAGAACAAAATGTCAATAGTGCTGAGGTTGAGAAACTCCAAATTAAAATAATCTGCTGTGAATTTAATGTTTTTCTTTTTAAGTTACTGGAATATACACAGACAGCTTGAGGGTGGACATTTGCAGGCTTCCATGAAAGGTGAGTTCTACATTCCAAGTCACAAAACCAAAATCCTTTCATGGCATTCTCTTGAGCATGAGGAGGGGGTTACTGGAGCCCTTTGGAAGCTGGTACTTTCTCTCAGCTCTATTACATCCTTAGAAATCAAGATTGGTCTTTGCAAGGCTGATTTTCCTGTACTTTAAGACGGTTGGGTTTTCATATTTGCGGTGGCACTTACACTGGTTTTATGTGTAGGCTATTCTGCCCACTGCAATTCTAATCCAAGGGTGACTTCAGTTTTGGTCAACTCGGTCCCAAAGGCCACATGTCACTGAACAGAGGTAGGCTGAAATTTCAGGTAACCCCCATCAGCATTTTTACCTCTGTCCTCACCCCAATGCTGCCTCTCTAGATGGCCCTGTCTGTCTAAATCTGGGGAAAATGGAGGCTGTGGCGAAAGCACACCAGATTAGTAATAATTGCTCAGAGTTTGGAGTCAGGCTGGGCTAAATTCAATCTCATGCCATCTGTGTTCCACTACGTAACTGTGAACAGTTTTTAAATGTCTCTGACCATCATAGTCATCACCTCTAATTTGCAAATAATTTTACCCACCTCACTGGATTGCGATAAGAACTAAATAAGATAAAATAGTTTAAAAAATGTTTTATCATTTACAAATTACCATCCAAGCAGATTAAAGTACTCTCAGACTATTAGCGAAGAGGTTTTGAAACATAGGTTAAAGCAGCTATCAACCAAGTCAATTTTATGTACCCTAGTGTAGAGAGCCTGCCCTCTCTCAATTAAAGGAAAAGGACTATTTTGTGAAGTTTGTTTGTTTAAACACTTTTTTCTTTTTGCAGGGCGGGTGGTTAGAGAGAGCAAAATAACTTTTTCTTCAAACAAACAAATGCAAGAAATACCCCATTCTGGTTGACAGAACTTGGTAAACAATGACCAGTTTTTAAATGTTGATGGCCTTGGGCTACATTTGAGTATGAGTGGTGCCTTTAATATCTCTTGACAGATGAGAGTTTGTAAAGTGAGAAACACCAGACTGACCTTTGCTCTTTGTTACCAAACTCAAAAAGGACATGTTCTGAGTGGGAGAGCCAGCCTCTTCCAGGGAACTGAGAAGGGTTTCCAGGGCAAAACACTTTGGGGGTTGGAGTCTTTAAAGTTTTTTTAGCATAGAGGTTTCCATAAACGTCTGATTCATTTCAAGATTTTTCTGTTTCTGGTCCATGTCAGAGCTACAGAACACATAGAGCCAGAGGGTCTTGACATCCGAAATAGAGAGACATGTGTCAAAAATCTAGAGAGCAGCAGAAAGTTTGATTGAGATGCCTTTCCTCTTTGTTTTCGTACTACCCTGTTCTTTGCAACTTGCCACACCATGTATTTGTCTGTTTTATGTCTGTCTTCCCCATGATATTATGAACCCCTTGGGTACAAGAATTGTGTCTCATTTATTCTTTTAACCTCAGTGCTTTGCATGTAGTATCCAGTATGTAGCATGGGCTCAATAATAAAAGTAAAAAGAAGGAAGGAAGGGAGAGAGGACGGAAGAGAGGGATGAAGGAAATGAGGAAAGAGGAAGAGAGGGAAGGATGAAGGGAGGGAGGGAGGGAAGAAAGAAGGAAGAAAGGGGGCAAATCACCTGACCAAGTTTGATCTTGGACTAACAACAACAAAATAAAATTCTTCAGTTGAGTGAAGTTCATCAGGTGAGTGGTTGTTACCTCAAAGTAATTATCTCATCATGACACCGCATAAAACAGACTCCAATTCTGCAGTATTTGCCTATGACCTGGCTCTGCACCCTCAGGAGCCCTCATCCTTCTTGGCCTCACCTTCCTACCTAGCCCTCCAAGTCTGTTCCCGAACCAGCTCCCCTGGATTACTTGATCATTTGCCCATGTGTGCTGGCATTCTGTCTCACTGTCCCCATTAGAGTATGATGATCCAGGTCTGTATTTTGTACTCTGACTGGAAACCCTGAACCACTTTCACAGGATAACTGGGACCTCACCCAGGGACCTCACTCATCTGGGAATGAGGGGCACAATCCGGTGCCCAGCCCAGGCTCCTAGACACCAGAACCATGAACTCTGCCCCTTGGGAAGGGAGTCAGAAAGTAATACCTTTAAACAAGGCCTCTCACCAGGCTTGACCTATGAAATGCTGATGGTGGACTCCTGCATCAAGCCATGCCTGAAGCTAGCATGGCCCCTGGAATTGGCATTTACAGAAGTCAATAAATTCTTCTCTTGCTTATTCCCAGTTTAGTCAAGTGCCTTTCACTAAGTTATAACCAGAACTAGTGAGTAGCAGATCCTAGGTTCTTTCAGCTACATTGGGTTTTCCCCACAAGGGCCTGTAGTACTCTAGGGATGTCTTGGTGAGCTCTCAGGAACATCTGCCCTGAGAAAGCTGCAGAATTCTCTCTGCTTCAGCAAGAGTTGCTCCACTGCTAAATGATTTGCCTATTGGGCTTCCACTTAAGCTTCCCTTTCGGGTATTGCTTGAAGTCCTATAACTAGCAGTTGAAAAGTCTCTGCCGTATATGACACGGGCACCTCAGTAGAAAGCTTATTTAGCTCATCTAATTTTCAGCTGATTCATCTATAAAAATCTATAGACAGAGGTTAAAGATACCGTGACTTGAATAATAGATTTAAAAAAAATTTTTTTTTTTTAATCTCTGTGTGGGTGCTATTTTCTTGGTGGTTGCTTTTTGGGGGGGCATAAACCTTCAAGCCCAGATTCTCCCTTTCCCCACTCATCAGAGTCCCACCACCACTGGACAGCTAATTTTACTGTTTCCTGAAGAATTTCAGATGACATCATAATAAAACACAAATTCATCTGAAAGGGGAACTAAAGCATATATGAATTTTTTATATAGACTAAGCTGAGGTAACAAATAACCCTTTGGTATAATAGATATCTATTTCTAAGTTGCACAATCATCCAGAATTGTCCCAGGTTGCTGGATGATAAGGGAGTGGGGTTATGCCCCATGCAGTCATTTAGGGACTGCTGGGTAACAGCACACTGGCAATTGTTAACACGACACTTCCAAAGTTACCCTGGTGGTGATGGAGGGCAGTATAGTCAGTCTCAAAGTAAAAAATTTGGCATGGAGAAGCAAAAAAATGGGAGATTTTTATGGGCCAGACCTGGAAGTGGCACTAATCATTTCATTGACTGGAGCTCAGTCATATGGTCACACCTAATGCAAGGGAAGCTGGGAGATGTGGTTCAGTTCTGTGCTCAGGGAAAAGGGGAGAATAGGTTTTGGCATATAGTGGTCTCCATTACAAGAAAATTTCTAGTAAAGGCTAAAAAGAATTGGTTGATTTTGGGAAAATACTGGTTTCCCCAGAAAAATGAGAAACAGGAAAGGAAAGTGTGCCTGGGGGATTAGTGGATGTGATAAGGAGGCACAGGAAGTGAAAAGAGAAAGTGAGATGGTAGGAAAGGCCGGCGCTGTGCCCTTTTTCATATGTCTGACCCTCCGCTGGGGAGTCTCTAAGGTTCTCATAATTACCACAAAGATATGAAGGGGACATATCTCTTCCTCTCTAAGATCTACGTCATTTGGTGTCTTCCTTGCAATAAGAATAGAAACCAAAGTTGCAACTATCATCTAGGCAGCCTTTGCCATTTCTGGGTCCCCTGAAAGAGGACATTAGTTTCAGGGCCAAGGTATTTCCAGGAGTGGTGGTGGTTTGTGATTTAGCAGTTTGCTCTTTGAAAATAGAACTTATGCTGTTCCTAAAAACATGATTGTTATTTTGAAACCCATCTGTGAATGTCAAGGAGGTCAAAATCCAAGTTCGAAAGGAAAAGTTTGATTGACTAATTGAAAAACAGTCAAGTGAGTAACGACAGTCATCACAGTGATTACACAAATTCTTAATGTGCTCAAAAGCAGTGAGCTTAAAAAAAATCTGCATGCACTTTCATATTTTTCCTCTTTCTCTAATATTTTCATTCTAAAACCAAGACATCGGTGGAAAATTATGTTAGCATCTGGGTAAGGCCCCCTGCCAGTCTTGAAAACCTTCATTAATCATTGAGATTCTCACCACCCCCCCCCCCCAATTTTGAAAAGAATAATGACTCACCCACAGTTACATAGCAACCAGGGCAAAGGTAACTGCATTTTGTATTTTCAAACTTTCCTTTCTTAAGACATTCTTCACTCTTGGAATGTGAGCCTGCTGTAAGTGAATAAGCATGTGTTTATGAGAGAAAAGTAAGGAAAGGAAAATGAACTGTTAATTACATTAAAATTTAATTACATTAAAATTACATTAAATTGATGCTTAGAATTTCCTTTTCTTTGCAACTTCAGGTTTGGTCTCAAGCACCTTTGACCCAGGGGAAGAAGGAGCTCCAGTGAACTGCTACTGGCCCAGCTCATTGCTCGTACCTCACCACTTGGAAGTACACTGGGTCACAAAGTCTCCCATACCCCTAGCCTGGAATGTTCTGGAAGAAACACGGTGAGAAGAGGGAAGGAAGGAGAAGCACTTGAGAGGTGATGTGATTGCCTCCCCCTACACAGGACAAGTATTCTGACTTAATTATTTGTTTGTCACAGCATATGTAGAAAAAAATGGGTTTTGATTCATCTCAGCTGGTATTGAAATTACAGTTTTAAAGAAATAATAATTTAAAAAACTACCTGGTGACGAAAATCATGTTGCAAAATCCTTCATTTCTTCTTAAAAGCTTCAGAAAATGTGACTACTTTGATAAACAGGAAAACAAAATTGCTGGGAAGAAATTCAATAAGGTGCCTATACTCTCTTAACTTTAATGTCTTCTAACCAAGGGTTAGGCTTTCTGCTGTACCGTCAGTTCTCCCTCAGAAATTGAGAGTAATTGGTTCATCAGTATACGGGGTAACTTCGCTAAACTTGTATTCACATATATAGAATTGCACTGCTTAATATTCACACACACAGGAAGACAGTTTGTCATTTTACATCAGATGAGCCCACCTGGAGGAAGGTGTCCCTGGCCTCTGTCTTCTTTTGCTCAGGTGAGTGGGGGAGTTAATCCATTTAACTTGTACGGATCACATGCAGCTTCCTCTCCTGGGAGGAGGTGCGCAGTCTGGCTCGCTTTTTCGGGTCAGCAGCTGCAGGAAGAAGAAATGGAAACTCTCTTCATTGTCATCGAGCCTCTTTCCCTGCCAAAGTACAATTGATCCCTGAAACTGCTAGCAGAGGGAAGAGGCTTTCCAAGGACAGCAAGAGAAAGAGACAAACTAACCCGAATGATCAGCCTCCCTTGGGACAGGGAGTAGTCTAGAAGCAAGCAATCGCAGGAGTGAGAGTAGGGGAGCCGACTAAGATACTGGAGGAGCAGAATGTCCTGTTCTAGCCGTTTGGGGCAGGGGTACAGGAAGGCCTGAGAATTTTGCTGAGATACTTCAGCACTTAGTAGGGATTTTTCTGTAGCGTGATTCTATTCTTTTTGAAACATGTTGTCCAAAATGTTATTGGTATCAAAGGCGATCTAATTTCATCCAAGTAATAAATCCTTAAGAAGATGCTTAAAGAAATAACCACAGGGATATTGACTCACCATCGGCCTTCGGTGAGCACTATTTCAATTTCGTGGCTCACGGAAGAACTCCAGAAATATGCCCAGACCGTGCTGGGTGTCAGATGTGTGAGCTGACCTCTCCCACATGAAAGCGGGGAGGAATTAAATGGTTAAACAGGGGTCCCTGAAAGAAAGACCAAGTTTACTACTTACAGATTCTCTCTGAAAGAACTACTAAATCATGTACTTTAAGCAAGAAGAAACATAAATCCAGAAGGAAGGAATGGGATTCATCAAGAAGTAATATGAGAAAAGATAAAATATGAAAAAGGTAAAATATGATGGTATATCAAAGCTTTATCAACCAAAAATACCTACAATATTTGGGGAAGTTAACATCAGAGTGTAATTAAATTACTAGGCAATACAAATGCTGAAAATGGGAGAAGGAATTTGAGAGGAAAGTTAAAGCTCTCTAAGGTTCTTGTCTTATTTAGGAGGAGAAAAAGATATTAACTTTAGAGTTTCTTAGAAAGGTAGAAGTTTAAGTTTTCATGATACTCAGTAATATTTTATTTCTTTTATTTAAAAAATACCCCAAAGGAAATGTGACATAATATCAAACCAAAACCAAAACAAAGTCATTGCCATCAAGACAATTCTATTTCAAAGCGACCCTATAGGAGAGAGTAAAACTGCCCCATAGGGTTTGCAAGAAGCCGCTGGTGGGTTTGAACTGCTGACTTTCTGGTTAGCAGCTGAGCTCTTAAGCACTACACCACCAGGGCTCCTGAATACAATATTAAAAAAAAAAAAAAAAAAAGTGCCGTCAAGTCAATATGATATTAATACAGTTTAATTCTGAGTCCTGGGTACCTGGATGACTTTTGTATTATTTTCTGTATCTTAAAATTGTTTGCCAACTTTGAAAGCCAGAGAAAGTGAGTGTATAATGAGAAAGAGAAGAGCAAGAGAAAGGCAGAGACAGAGAGCCCAGACTAGAGCACAGTGCTCGATTTGAGAGCAAGTTGCAGAGCAAAGCAAAGGAAAAGAAGCTACTCTGAGGCTGACCCCAAAAATGAGACAGTGGCTTTGTGTAAAGCTGTTTGAAGGGAGCAAATCTCTACGGAAATCAATCAGTAAAGACAGTACTTACAGGGAAAAAAAAGAGTTGCTCTGTAAGTAAACATTTAAGATTTTCTGCAAATAGTAACACAGAAAAAATAAAGTCACCTTCCAGACAGAGAGCAGAACCCAGGATAAGTCAGGAATACAAAACCAAAGAAATTCTAGTTCCTCTGCCTTCCTGACTAAAGGGGTCCCACAAGATTTGCAACAAGGAGAATCTCAGAACAAGTGTTAGAATTCCTGGTGTTTTATTCAGAATGTCATGTATATATTATTACCTAAGTTCAAATTTGTGAGTTATGTCCTGTGTCAGGGTGTGAGCTAAGTTCTTCTCAATGTTTTGTTTTTTTCATCTTTACAGTGTCCCAAATTAAATAACCTCTCCAGGTGTTTCTCTAGAATCTAGATAGATAGTATCCTCCCCAAACCCACTGCCATGGAGTCAATTCTGACTCATAGCAACCCTGCGGGACAGAGTAGAACAGCCCCATGGGATTTCCAAGGCTGTAATCTTTATGGAAGCAGACTACCACATCTTTCTCTCATGGAGTGGCTGGTGGGTTAGAACCACCAACCTTCTGTTTAGCAGCCGAGTGCTTAACCACTGCTGTCTCCAGGGTTCCTTAGATAGATACTAGGTCAGGTGAATAGTACCTAAGTATTAAATCAGGATTCTGGTACCCAGGCTAGGCAGCTCATAAATTGGTTAATTCAGTCGTTCATTCTAATCTATGCTTTGTGAGTGCCTACCATGTGCTGAGATGAATGGTAGGCACAGGAGGCAACCAGCCCAGCCTTACCAGGGTACTCCATATACTGCAGTGACATAGTTCTTTGAAAAAATGTTTACATAATTGAGAATGACTTTCAAGACCGCATGTACATTGTATAATTGTTTAAAATATAGTTTATATTGAAAACAACATAGACACGATCTCTCCTGAGTCTCATAGCAGCAGAGCTGGACAAGTCACGGAACTTCCTCAACTCTTAGAATGTGAGGAGGACCATTTGTAGGGTGAGGTAACCCCAAACATGAACACCTTTGGTTAACCATAGAATATTTTCATTTTAGCTTTGTTACATCCCTTCTCAGGTTCTCTTCTTCATCAGGTAGGGTTCATGTGGCCTAGGTCACCATCTCCTAATGCATCTGGGGAAGCCCCTGGAATAGTTCCTGCCCTCAAGGAGCCCATAGATGGACACTTGGCTCTCAGTGTGCCTCACCTCCCTTACTAGAGTATACAAATAGAATTGCCTAGCCCAAAGGTAGGTGGGCACACAGGTTCTGTGAAGACTCCCTAACTTTCTATGCTGATAGATTCTTATTTTAGCCTCCGAAGAAACAAAAGGATAGAGGCAAACATTTAAAAAAAAAAAAAAATAGGTATTGTACTGACAGAGTGGGTTTCACGTCAGCAGGGAAGAAGATTTTATTTTCCTCTTTGATTCGGTTGTCTTCTTCTGGCCCCAGGGCTGCATAAACAGAAAGAACATCATGTTTTTTGTTTGCTTGTTTTGTTTTTTTGCATTTTCCCTTCAATCTGTTATTTTTTATTGCTGGCAAGTTAACTTTTTCCATTTTTGTGGGTCGTTTGATAGGAAAAGCATAGAATATTTTGTTCTGTAGTTCTAGAGAGACAGGTGTCTAGGCCCTCTTTTCCCATCCCAGCAGATTCTTAAAATTCAAATTTGACCTGCCTTTGAATGAACTCACCCACCAAATTTATTCATCTCATGTATGTGTCATTTTTATAAAAATAACTATACTTATAACTGTCAATTTACAGTTTTAAAAACACTTTGTACATTAACTCCTGTCCTTACAACACCAATTAGGATGAGAAAGAAAGGCATTTTATCTTCTGTTATTATTTAACAGGTGGGGAAACTGAAGATCATAGAAGCTAAGTCATTTGCTCAGGGACAAACAGCTGATAAGTGACCGGGCTGAATCTTTAGATTCCTAAGTCAGTGAACTTTCCACTCAACTTCATTGTTTTGTGAAAGAATTTATAAAAAATGTTAGAAGTCCTGAGTTTTATAAGAATGAAGGCTAAATGTAAATAACCTTTTAGCCATTCTTGCACCAGGAAGGCCTTTGACCTTAGCCTAGTAATCAGCACCATTCTTCACAAAACAGACATTAGCCGTTCAACCTTTACCCATGCTGGTCACACAATGGGCAATGTCCTGAAGAGACTGCTTGGCCCAGTGGGCTCCATCCAAGTGTCCTGGGCCCCCAAGTTGCACCTAGTGTAGCAATCTTGTTCTTCCAAGTGGAACTTTGGAATTAAAGAGTCTGTGCATAGATCTAAGCAAAGTGGAGGGATGAGATGTTGGGCACTTGGATCCCAAAAAACATGGCTGGACACCATCACATTGAAGGAAATGACCCACAGTACGTAGTTTATGCTATACTGGTTTGACCACTCTTTAAATGAAACAAACCTCCATTGATTGTGGGTGTGCGCAGATGCATATGCATGTTTGTATACCAGGCAGGTGCCTGTTGCTCTCTGTAAAATAGGCATTGCCAATTCACTTTAGAGAGAAGGAAACTGAGACCCAGAAACCAAGTGTCTTGTTAAAGCGCGCACAACTTGTGAATGACAGAGTTTGGATTAGAATTTAGATCTTTCGAATCTGAAGCTGATACTCAGTCTGCTCATTGGAGCTTAGTGGGAGGCAGGGTAGAATTATAGTTAGGGCAATGATGTGGGATGACCTAGCATCTCTCTTGAAGAAATGGAGTTAGTCTGAATATATTTTTTAGGCTCAGGCTGCCAGGTGAAGCTGGGGGAGAAGAAAGAGTTAAACATGAGCGGAAGTGTATTCAGGGAAAATGGCTAAAATGGGTATTTTATAGTCACGTCAAAGGTAATTGGGTACTGGTATCTGTTTTGCTGCGCCACAGCACAGTTTTAGGCAGATTGTTAAACATTATCCTATCAGATAGTCACTCTGTAGGAATGAAGTTTTGTATGTTTCCTTGTTCCCACAAGCTACAAGGAAGTTTAAAAATTGCCCATTACTCATTGTAAGTTGCAAGAAGGAAAGGCATGAAGCAATTTTTCATTTGGAAATCAGCTTGGAACAAAAATGAATAAACAATGAAATGTATTTACTTTAGATCAACTTTGGGATGTTAAAGCTGGAAGACAGGTGAGAGCTCATTGAGTCCATCTCCTGCCTGTAAGAGGATCTGGGGTTAAACAAACTCAGGTTTCCTTTGCTGTAGTGGTTCTCAACTGGGGGAGATTTTGCCTCATCCCCCTGAAATATTTTGCAATATATGGAGACACTGTTGGTTGTTATAACTGAAGTGTGTTACTGCAATCTAGTTGGCAGAGGCCATGGAAGCACGTAGATGCAGCTGAACGCTGCAATGCACAGGACAGTCCCCACCACAAAGCATTATCTGGCCCCAAAGGTTAATAGCACCGAGGCTGAGATTCCCTACAGCACTGTAATGAAAAACAGGAGGCTTCACTTGGAGGGGATTCCTAGGAAGCAGAATCTCCAAACCCCAAGAATAAAAGCCTCTGATCCCCCATCCTAGTGACCCTAATGTTGATCTCCACTACCTTCCAGGTGTAATGGAAGAGTCAGCGGAGAAGGGGACCAGGCTAATACCTGACCTAAAATCCAATATCCATTTTACTGTGTTTCTCAGCCTGACCCCTCATCAATTTCCTTGTGTTTCTACAACACGATATAAACCAACTTCACTAAATCACTCCTCTTCAACATGACTCACTGTTAAACTACCACTTACAATGCACTTGAGTTTCTAGGTAATACTTCTACGCATAATGCACGTCTTAAAAAATAATGACATTCTGGCCAGTGAGTTCCCAATCACAGCCCACTGCAGGAAATTAATAACTCCTCTGAGCAGCTGTTCCAACCACTGACTTCAAGAAATGATATTGTAATATTAAATTGTAGATTACTATCTTTGGGGGGAAATAATCTCTTTTAAATTGTCCATTCCCTGGCTTTAATGAGAAAATAGACCATTTGGTGGTTGATGTCAAAAGAATTAACTCATTACATTTCATAGTCTCCATTTCAGGTGAGAAGGATGTTTCAGGATTTATGACATCTCTAACTCAGTTGCACAGCAATGTAATGAAACTGAGATACGGTTACTAGTAAGCAGCAGAAAGAAAGGGTTAAAATGTGGGGTGGTGGGCAGGCCCCTAAACCCTTCTTAGCCATACCTTTTCAGAGTCTTCCCACTGTACTGTCTACTGCTTGGTGCTGATGCTGCAAGACAGCCTCAGGGAGAGAGCAGGGAGGCTCCGCTGAGAGCTGGCTGTAGCTAGCATCACTTTTACCCAGTAGCTTGAAGAACATGCAGGGTATTCCCACATGGCTTTTAGCAGCAATCCGAGTTAGCCTGGACCAAATGCTCTGTCGGTGCCAGTGGGAGAAGATCACTGATTAGCAATGGAAACTGATCTCATCCCCGGCTTTCGCCCCACTGTGAAGGCAAAACTGCTTCTGCCATTTGATCTCACTTCCTCTAGTGGCCAGAGGGATCAGAGGAAGGGAACAAATGTCTGCACTGGGAGGCAGCACCTCTCAGTTCTTTTCCCAGCTCTTCTTCTGACTAGAACCTCTTTGTCCTGCTCCAGGCCATAGTTTCCTCATTGTTCAATGAAGAAGCCATCGTAGGTGGCTCCTAACAGGTCCCAGTCTTCTTGCACAGTCAGTTCATGAGGCAGCGTGAAGACACGAGTCTTCAGCCTTGGCCTGCCGCCCTCTCTCCAGCTGAGGACCTGGGGAAAATAGGCTGCCTATTGAGGCTCCCTATGGGTCCCTGGTTGGTACAAATCATTAATGTGCTTCATCAAAGTGTTGGAGGTTAAAGTGTACCCAGAGGCACCTTGGAAGAAAGACCTGGTGATCTACTTCTAAAAAATTAGCCATTAAAAACTCTGTGGAGCACAGTCCTTCCACTCTGATACACCTGTAATTACTATGAGTTAAAATCGACTGTACCACAACTGGTTACAGGGCTATGGAAGCCCTTTGTAGGAGGCAGACTTGAACCTGATCTTGGAGGCTGTGTAGCACTTTATAAATTAGAGGTGATAGAGAGTGGGAATGGAGCTATAAGGAAGGAAAAGATGGCATGAGCAAAGACCTCATGTGCTCAAAGGCTGACAAGCAGTTTAGTCAGAGCGTAGCCTGATAAATGTGGAGGAGAGGAAGGAGTGAAGTGGTTGGAAAAGTAGAGTGAAGTTAGATTGGAGAAAGTGTTGATTGCCCAGCAAAGGATTTTGGATTTCACTTTGCCTTGCCAAGATTTATTATTTAACATGTTAAAATGTTAATACATCTGTCTCTTCAGCTGGATTGTACGATCCTCGAAGTCAGGAACTCTGTCCACTTATTCTCTGGGATGGCTGAGTTGGTCATGGGGTGAAGAATCCAGCCTGTTATGTTTAGATAAGGCTGCTCTAGGACAGAAAAGTCAGCTGGGCTCCATATTTCAATATGGAGCAAGGATTGGCAGCGAGATAGTTACTTTGGCAAAGAAATAGGTGAGATGACTGTATCCTTGTCTTCATTTTACCTCTTTAGCTCTGAGTCTGCTTTCCTTAATCTCATTCTAAAAAACAGGTCCAAATATGAACCAAAGGTTAAGTCCAGACATTATCTGAATGGCACGCACCCATATTAGGCTGACACCACTTTTCTAAAGTCTATTTCTAGAGCAGGACCGGTCCCCAGAGTTTTCAGGAGTTGAATAGACTTGGGACCCTAATGCTCTCCCTAGGACAGAATCACCAGGCAGTTTTGTTGGGCAACAGAGAAAGAATTGGGATGGATATGAAAGGAGGGCCTGGAAGGCTCCTTCTGGATGTAGAAAGAAAGCAGTTTAAAGATGTTTCTCTCTCTCTGTGTGTAACCATAATCAAGTTACTCTACCTTTCTGAGGTACCTGTCATTCAACTTGAAATAGGAATTATAAACCTACTTTGCTTTTTTTTGTTTTTGCAAGAATGTTGTAAGAATTAAATAGAATCATGTATATAAAGAGCCCGGTATGGGGCCTGCCGCCCACGGATGGGTGCCATGATGATGCAAAAAGGACATCTTTGGACCTCCAATCAATTCTTCCAGATCAATATTTAATAACCAAGTAGAATATCCAGCCATATCTGACTCTGAGTCCTCTAAATTCCCACAAGTTTTGTAGTTGGTTGACTGTAAGGCTGTCTCCCTGTTAGGATGGATGGGGGGTGGGGCTCAAAGGCTTATGTGTCTCTGAGTCCTTGGCATGTAGCACAGTGTCTATAGGCAGAAAATTGCACTCCAAATCAAGATTTTCATTTTTTCTTTAACTAAATGCCTTCTATTTATAAGGCAGGACTTTATTCAGTATTTGCTATTGACCACCCCACCCTGATTTTAAAATTAAATTAGGATTTAATGAGCTGTAACTCTGTGATTACCCATCTCACTCTGTCCTTGCCAGACTTCCAGAGCCACCTGCCAGCTCCTAACATCTGGCACCTGACCTCACCCTTCTAGGATCCAGTTTCCCCGTCGATAATAGTCCCTTTCTTGTCTTGCAAAACGTTTCTTCATCCTTTACAAGAACATCTTGGAATAAAGTTCTTAAGGTCATAGACTCTTAGAGCTACGGGGGGAAAAAAAAAGCACCTCATGAACATTTGACTCAGGGCTCTTAACTTTCCTTGGGTCTCAGACCTTTTTGAGCATATGATGAAAACTATGAATGTTTCATCCAGACAAATGCACCAACAGGCGCAATTCTGCATACAATCTCAAGGTCTTCATGGCTCTCCTGTAGTCGCCCTCTAGGACTCTAGGATAAGAACCCTTGATCAAGGTTCAGAAACAGGCCCAGAGAGGGGAAGACCTGTTCAATTTCTCCCAATAAGTCTGCAAATAAAACTTCAACTGTCTTTTAACATTTTGCAGTGACCATCTCTCACATATACACACATGATATATTACTGTCTCAAAGCATTTTTCATGGCTATTTCCTCACTTGAGCCTTGTAATAAATTCATGAATTAGGTTGAATTGGTGTTATTACCATCATCTGGAATATGTGGACCCTTCAGAGACTATATGACTTCCCCCAAATCCAACAGTTAACCAGAAGTACAGTTTGGATGTTAAATCTGGGTGTCTGGATTCAAACCTGTTTTCCTTCTGCCACAGGGCAGCTCCACAAGCAACCTAGAACACTAAGAGGCAGGGTGAAATTGCGCAGAAGGAGACTTGGCAAAGACCAGCCAGAGTGAGGCAGATGGCTGATTGAATCTGACCGGGGAGGATCTAGAAGGCCTTCATGGAGCCTCGCATGGGATGGTAGGAAGGGCAAGGGAGCATCTTTTCTGCCAGAGGGAAGAACATGAACACGCACAGATGCAAAAATGCTGCTGGCACAGTAAGGGCATAAAGAGAGACATGACTGCATTGTGGGGGCATGGAAATGTATATAGATGGGTGGGCTCCCCAGTTGGAGAGGCAGAAAAAATAAACAAATGGAAACAGTACATTCCTAGCATCCAAAGAGAGCACTACCATTAATACCATAGTGCACACACTTCCATGTACATATTAGACATGAAGCCCTGGTGGAGCAATGGTTAAATGCTCAGCTGTAAACCTAAAGGTCATCAGTTCAAACCCACCAGCCACGGTGCAGTAGAAAAGAACTGACAATCTGCTCCCATAAAAATTTCAACCTAGGAAGCTCTTTGGACAGTTCTACTTCATCTAGTAGCTTCTGTGAGTTAGAATCAACTTGATGGCATACAATAACACACACACACATATATACGCACACAGATATTGTATCATTTTAGCGTTATATTAAATGTATTTATACCAAGCAGCTTTTTCCCCAATTATTTCCCCTTTCTTCATTTCAGTAAATTTTAATTAGATTTTAAAAACCCAGGTCATATTCAAATTTTCAGATTTCTCTGATAGACCAAAAGATTATCATTTTAGCCAGTTGGAACAAACGATTTTTTTTATCCAGGATTGTAATACACTATTAATAGTTATTGTGAGGTAGCTAATGTTTACTTTAACATTCCTCAGCAGGAGATCATGTTTTTGTCTCCTTTTTGGGGAAATCCTATCTTAGAGTAAATTCTAGACAATAGTTAATTGCAAAAGGTGATGAGCTTTCTGTTTTTTGGGATTAGTCTCATTTAGTCACCTGACATCTGTCAAGCCTGCTGGCAAAGATAACAGTGCATTAGGCTGATCTAGATGGCTTCTGAAAACACTTCATAAGTAAGAGTCTACACCTGTATGCTCGTGCTGATTCTAGAGCTGCTGACCACAAAGGAGATTCACACCTGAGTTCCTAGGATCTGGAAATGGAGGCTTCAGAATTGAGTGTAGTGAGTTTTACCTTGGATAGCCCTTTAAAAGCCCCAGTACAATTTACTCAACGTCTGTAGAAGGAGAAGCGGGTTTTACCACCAGCAAAAGACAGGTCTCTGGACACAAGACTCTTTCTCATCTCAGACTAACTGGCTCCTGGGTGGGAAGAGGAGGCCATCCTATTTCCATTCTAAATGCTCTGGAATCCATCATTGGTTTTAAGAGAATCAGATATAAATCATTTTTTTTTTTTCATTAAACCATTCATACCTTCATTTATTTAACAAATATTTACTTAACATGGATAATATGCCACTTGCTGGAAATACATTTGTGAACAAGGCAGGGGTGGTCCAGCCTCTGCCTCCTGGAACTTGTGGTACACCCAGCAGTAGCAGTAGCTTGTGGTACACTGTGAATCTGAGGGCAACGGTGAACCTCTGGCATCCTTTCTCCATTTTCATAGCCTCTGCCCCCGCTCTGGTCTCCAAACAAGGTCTGGGCTTTAAGTTTAAGACCAAGAGGGTATTCTGCTCCTGGAAGATGTGGATAAGAATTGAGAATCAATGGCAGTGGTATGAAAGGATGAGCAGTCCTATCTTCTCTCCCTCAAGGTGAGGATCTCTTCTAATGGTCAGGACACAGAAAGGTGTATGCAGTTACTGTTAGAAGAGGAACCCTTTCTTTTAGGACAGGAACCGGCAATGCTACTGCCATGTTGCAAAGCAAGTTCCTCCACCACGTAGAATGCCAGCCCCATCTTTCCGATGGTCTAGCTTCTATCTGCTCATAAGAGCCCAGTAATGTTCCTCATTCCTCCAAGAAGCCTTTTCTAACACCCTAACCCACTGCCGTTGAGTCTATTCTGACTCATATTTCTAACACCTAGTTGCCAGCTTTCTCCTCTTATGAGCCCCTGAAGCCTTTGTCTGTGGTCCTTGCTGAGATGTGGTCACAGGCTGCTTGTTTTTTCATCCAGTTAGATTGCCCATCCAAGGGGTCTTAACCCTTATGTATGTGAATAATAAATATGCAGAAAATTATTATTTTTTTACCAAAATATGAAATCACAGAACTATGAACAACAATGCTTGTCTGATGTCTCGAGTCAGACTTCCTGAGTTCAAATCCTTGCTCTGCCACTTACCAGCTGTATGATTGTGTGCTAGTTGCTCAATCTTTCTGCACCTCTATTTTCTCATTTGTGAAAGGGAAATAATGGTAGTGCCTACCTATAGGATATTTGCAAGAATTAAATCATTCAAGGCATGTGAAGTTACAGAACGGTGCCTAGCACTTCAGAAACCATTGGCAAAGTTGACTTTTAGGATGACACACCTAGCAACAATACCTCATGAATTCTAGACAAATAGATGTGAAAGAGAATCCAGCTGTCATTTGGTCGCATATCTTAACCTGATCTTTAGAATTGATTGGTCAAGGGATAACGAAGTAGCCCAAAGCCTTTAAAAATAATTTAAAACTCTTCATGCATCTTTAAATATTAGGATATTAATAACAGTATAACAATTGGACACATTAGAATACTCATTTTTGAAACCTTCAGCCACCATGTAAACAGTTTGAATTCCCAGAGACTGCCATGCTGTGAGGAAGCACAAATTAGCCCTTGTGTAAAGACCACACTGACAGGCCCTGATACAACATGAAGAGAGAGAGACACCCTAGCTAGCCCCCACTTGCTTCAGCCTCCTGCTTTTCCAGTTCCTAGGAGATCTTGTGCTAAATTGGCAAGCCCTTCTCTTCCTAAATTCCTGACCCGCAGAAACTATGAGAGATAACAAAATGAGTGTTGCTTTTTTATACCATTAGGATTTGTGATGATTTGTTAAAGTATCGTTAGATAACCAGAACATATTTCTCAATTAAAATCTTTCAGTTTTGTTTTTCTGAGTCTAGGAGTGTGTTCAGGGAGAAGAGAATTCAGAGTCTTATTAGATTTGGCTGCCTTTTTCTAGATCCTGTGTACACTAGAGGGTAAAAGGTAGCCTTTTCTTATAAGCTACTACTTGTCTGTCAGCTTGTCATACTGTGGTGGCTTGCATGTTCCTGTGATGTTGAAAGCTATGCTACCAATATTTCAAATACCAGCAGTGTCACACATGGTGAACAGCTTTCATCAAAGCTTCCAGATTAAGTATACTAGGAAGAAAAGTCTGGCATTCTACTTCAGAAAATTAGCCAGTGAAAATGTTTTGGATCACAACAGAACATTGTCCAACTCTCTTGCTTTAGGCACGTCATCAGGAGGGGTCAATCACTGGAGGAGAACCTCTTGTTGGGTGAAGTAGATGGCCAGTGTGAGTGAAGAAGACCCTTGGGGAGATGGATTGGCACAATGGCCACAATGATGGACTCAAACATGCCAGCTATGGTGAGGATGATGCAGAACCAGGCAATGTTTCATTCTGTTGTATATAGTCCACTCTATGGCATCTGCCTACCTACCTACCTGTGTATCTATCTATCTGTCTATCTAATAAGAAATCAAATAGTGGTCTATTCCTCCAATAGCAAAACAAGAACACACACAGAAAATTGTTTTAAAAGTAATGCCATTGAATCATGGTTTTTATCACTTGTGCTGCCTAACCCTGTGGAATATAAAGCATGTGCCTGACCTAGGGAGTTGCAGGTCTGCTTCACTTGGCCACATCTGGACAATGGGTCAGGCCTGCTCTTTGTGGTGCCCACTCGTCAACAGGTTCTGTTGAAAGGCTCCAATGAGGGTATTGATGGTGAATGTACACTGCATTCCTCCTCAGACCCCTTCCCAGTTTGCCAAGCTCTGAGGAGGCAGCACATAGGCAGCACAGGAAATGCAAGACATCTGTACCGGAGCCTGGGAACACACTTACCCCAGTCCCCTTGCTGGTGTGGTCCTGGCATGGATCTGGGCCTCTAGAGAAATGAATTAAAGAAACAAGTCCAGTAGAGAACATGGAATTCCACTTCCATTCATCTTCCTTATTTTGCAAACACCGCATTCTGCAAATCCCATGCCAGTAAAACTCTTGGATCAGGCCTCAAATTCTTCTGGATCCTTAAGGGAGGAGATGTCAGGGCTGGCCAAGAATCTAAGTGGAAACTGATGACAGAAGCTGACATTAATCAGCTACACAGTATGTTCTTCCCAGCAGGTTTCTTCCAATAAATCAAAGGCCAGCAAATCCGAGGGGTGTTTAGCCTTGAGAGAGCAACTGTTTGCTGTTCTCTTTCTTGCTAAAGATGATGAATTTAATGTTTAATTGAATCCAACACTGGTGGCCGTGGGAGTGTTTGCTGTAGGTGTTGGGGCACATACCACATGCAGTCACATTTCCTCACAGGCCAGGAGCTTTATCCAAGCATCCCCCTGCCACACATGGTTCACCGTTTATGTTGACGTTTCCTGGCCAAAGGAGCCACCACCCTATCTAGTGATCTGAAACAGACTTACTCTTTTGAGTTGGAGTCCTCAGGCTGTTTTGGTGACTAAATAATTTCTTTTCCTTCCTGCAAGATCTAATTAAGGTATTTAAAGATATTAATATAATATTGACTATTTAAAATCCAGCAGGGGCCAAGCTCTTTCAACATCAATATGTGAGGTGGCAGGAGTGCTAGACTCAGAGAAGAGGATAGCCTTGAGTCTGAGGCCACGCTCTACCCATCTCAGCTCTACTACTACCTTAGCTACCTCATTTTGCCTCTCTGAGATGTTTTTTTTTTTTTTGTTCTCTCTCGAATGAGGATTAAACCTATGTCATTGATTTGTGATGAACATTAATGAAGAATATGTAGGCAAAGGCAGTTCTTAGACTGCAAACGTACTATAAGCATAAAAGAGTAGGATTATGGTGATTTGTGTCATTAATAATAAACTACTAAGGAACATGAAAAAGTGGGAGTGGCTCACAATACAGGAAGTTCGAATTAAAGAGTATGAGAAGAAACAAACTTTAGGAGCTCAAGAATAGGTCCAATACAGAACTTCCTTCTGGGACAAATACCTTGCTGGTGATGTGGCCCAAGGCAAGACTCATAACAGGTCTACACTGGGTGAATAAATAGGAAAAGTAAGGAAACAATCCAGCTGCCTTTAACTAAATAACTATTCTGAGATCAATTATTAGAATATTTAAGGCAGCTCTGTTCCTTGGCCATGAATTAGAATTCATTTCCAAAGTTATTTTTTGTTGCATTATTTCCGAAGGTAGACCTAGCTGTATCACTATGTTTGCAGCTTTTTCAGCCTCTATCCCAATAAATCTGAATTGCTGAACAGATCTGGAATGAATTCTTCTCCAGGTACTTATTAGCTGCAAGACTTTAGACAAAGTCCTCTCTGGGCCTTATTCCCATATAAAAAAGAGCTAATATCTGCCTAATAGGGTTGTGGTACGGATGGAACAAACTAATTTATGCTTCCACCATATAATCATTTGGATCTCAGCTCCAAGGTCACCTCCTCAAGACAGGCCTTCCCATACTCCAGTAGCTGTATAGTCCATTCCTCGACATACATTATTCTTTATTCTACCATTCTATTTTCTTTTTTTTTGGAGCAGTTTTCACTATCTGAAATTATTTATTTGATCGTTAATAAGTTTGTTGTTTGTCTTCTCAAAACTTCAAGTTCCAAGAGATCAGGAACTCGACTCTTTTCTTGACTGCTTCTCAAGACTACTACAATATGGTTAGACAGGTTGTGCCTTCCACCAATTCAGGAGAAACTGTTCACATTATGTTGAATGTTTGTA
Source organism: Loxodonta africana (assembly GCF_030014295.1). NCBI lineage: Eukaryota > Metazoa > Chordata > Mammalia > Proboscidea > Elephantidae > Loxodonta > Loxodonta africana. Next base: position 30,497,975 of record NC_087353.1, on the reverse strand, counting down.
GCTTCTTCTGATGTTACACAGCGCAAGTGTTTCTATCCATATAAATGGCAAAAGCCCTGCTTCTCAACCAATGCTTAATAACTCTTGTACACAAAGCAAATGAATGACAGTAACATTAAGCACATATTTCTCTCCAGGTCTATGATAGGGCTTAGAATACAAAGATGAATAAAACACAGCCTCCACTCTCCATAGGCTCATAGTCTGGCATTGAAATATTTTATTACTCTAACATTGTTCTAAGGTTCAAACACAGCAAGACAACTAGCTTCATATAATTTATAAATACATACATATGTTTTTAATATATACATATATAACTTATATATGCATATAATTTATACACACACATATATACATATGTGTATATATAATTTGGAAAGCATCTTGCCATTGTATATCATTTATCTTTATCCTGATTATTATCATCATGATAATCACCATCAAAACTAACACATTATATCCAAAGTAACTGCTTCCTGAAGAGCTCTGGGCTAGTCACTGTGGAGGGACAGAAATGACTAAAACATGGTCCTATATTTACTGTAATCTAAATGTGTTTACTATTTTCAATATTCAGGTACACAGAGGATAAAATATCTGTGGTCCCATGACACCTGTAAGAGACAATATAGGATGGAGGCACTGGCATATGCCTAAAAAAAAAAGGAGAGAAATATACCCAATAACCCAAGTTGTGACACCTACTCCATCCATTGGCTACTCCTTAGATAATGACCTTGAATGAAAAGGTTAGCATTTGCCTGTTTAATCACAAGTATACAGCAGGTCCAACATGAACATCAGAAGATTCCAGAACATTGGGTACAGCTAAAGGAAGGCTTAAAGTATCTATAGCCTTGCTTTGGAGTCTTCAACCCAAACCTTCCTTGAATAAGGGCATGCTGGCATTAGCAGAATGCAATCAATTTTCTCGCATATCCAGGTAGATATTGGCCCACATTGCAAAATCTGCACATAGTCATTTAGCAATTAATACTCTGTCCTCCTTAGAGAGGCCCAATCTCCAAAACCTGTGGAAGTGAAATTCCAGTGGAATTGCCACTGTGATCTGCAACAAGGGCTGCTGTCAAGGTGTGATAGTGGCCAGTAGTGGTGCTGTAGCAGCTCATACGTGCAATTTACATCAAAGAACACTGGATCCAGCCACACTGGATTGTGCTTGTCAATATTTCCAAGGACACATTGAGGGACAATGAGAAATAGAGCGACAACAATGTCTTAAGAGTTCTTTAATGCCTTGCTCAAAATTTAACCTTTCTCCTCTGTTCTCTATTGCATCCTCTCTAAAACCATCCAACACTATAAAGCATATGTTCGTTACCAAACAAAAACAAAAAAAAAACAAGCATGTTGGGGTTGAGTAGACTCCAATTCATAGTGCCCCTAGAGGACAGAGTAGAACTGCCCCATAAGGTTTCCAAGGAGCAACTGGTGAATTTGAAATGTCAACCTTTTGGTTAGCAGCCTAATGCTTAAACCACTGCACCACCAGGGCTCCTATATATCTGTTAAACTTGGTTTCTCTATGGTCACAGACATCCCACCCTTATATTAGTTCAGTTAATGTGTTACAATCTTAATTAATCTTTCACAGACTCATAAGAGGGACCTCAGAAACCATCCTATTGGACTCCTCAACTTACAGACGAGGAGCTAAAAGAAGGGTTGGCTCTAAAAAATGGCATTGTATTTTAGAAGACAGAACTGCTTCTACCAGGAATGTGAGAAACATCTCTTTTCTGAAAAGATAAATGGATGAGGAGAAGGAAGATCTTGAGGAAGAATCTGGAGGCTGTATAGATGTCCAAAAAATAGTAACTTACAGATTTACTTATGAGTAATGTAAATTTATTGTAGTAGTGAGTGAGTATGCCAAGTGAATGAACAGGCCCACATGTACTCCTAGGCTGCAGGCAGGGCTTGCATAGGACAAGAATCAAATTATCTCCTCTCTCTCTCTTTCTGTATCACCACCACCACCACCACCATCATCATCATTTTCATTATCATATTAACTCTGTATCAGAAGAGGAGTTAAGATACTGGTAGAGACAAATTGAAAAATGTAATGATTTAAGCAGAGAGGGCTAAGAGGGAGCCTTCAAGGATGATGTCAGGATTAGGGAAATAGATAGTAGAGTTGTCAGAGGGAATCAAAGATATTTCTAGAAACAAGTTCTGGTGAGCCAAAGGGAAATTAAATGAATATGCTGATGTTTACTTTCCCAGCTTTCCATAGGAAATTGAAGATGGTTTTGTGAAAGGCAAGTGGGAAAAAGGTGAGTCTATAAACCATTATCCACTCGAAGCCTTGATTTAAAACATTTGTTTTCAAACACACCAAGGATTCAATATCTAGTTGTTAAAATTTGCAAAGTGAATTTTTTTTCACAATTTATTTGAAGAAAATACCTTGAGGAATTGGAAACATGCCAAACAGGAAAAAAATATGTCTAGCATAAAGGCATACTGTTGGAAGTTTAGGGGCTATATGCCAGGGACTTTCCTACCAAAGAGCACTTCTCCTCTGCCTACCCCCAACCCATTTTAGTCTCTGATGGCAGAAGACTTCGCTTTCAGGAACTAAAGAAAACATCCCCTAGGGCTTGGCTTCAGAATATCTGAATATATTTCCAGCCATAGGTCACATTTTTATTGTTGGAAAAGTGAAGACAGGAAGGTTATAAAGTTTTGCCCTGACTTGAATGTCCTTGGAAGGCTA